>NC_056623.2:124845857-126045857 GCF_002870075.4 Lactuca sativa | reverse complement strand
TAAGCCCATTAGGGTATTAGCTACGTCCATTTGGGTTTTGCTTGTGGGGCACCACCCTCTACCACCTCGAGTAGTGGTGGTCAATGGCGGCTCACGGTGGTTGTTTGAATTTCCTTTCATTACAATTACAATGCTTTACTCAATGATAAACACACACTAACTAACTAATACACACACACACAACCACCCTAGTGGTGGCCGGTGGTGGCTTGTGGCGGCGATGAATTTTTTCGGCCAAATAAACACACACAACACCTAGACACATTTTGCATTTACACTATGGACCCAACCACCCACCTGGTGGTTCACGGTGGTCTGGCAGCAGCAACAACATTGCGTCCATCAGCAACAGCAGTGGCATGGCTGTGACCATGGCTTTTGACAGCCGCCCATGTCGGTCCGTGACTCCTCACCAGAAAACGCCCATGCCATCTAGTCTTTACTCTGAAAACAAACCCAAACCTACCAGAGAAGATTGAGGTATGTTGGCCCCGACGTCAGCCTCGTCTCCAGAAATTGCCGGCAGTAAACAGCAGCAATGGACTCCGGCGTCTCCGGCAGTCAGTGTCGCGATAGCGACGTTCACCTGATGCGACAGGTGTGACCACAACCTTGGTGCTTCACACGGCGGCGAATGACTCACACGATGACGATGTAGTGGCTCTTCCCAGTCTTCGGCGAAGCTCTCGGTGACTCACGTCGTTGCCATCAGTGAGTCTTAATGGTGGTGGTTCCATGGCGTGGCGGTAGGCGGCGACCTCGATGATCAGAGATGTGAGAGTAAGAGGGGTGGAGACGTCGGAGAGAGAGAGGGAGTCATAACGTTAGCGGCTGTGTCATTTAGGGTTAGGGTTTGCATGGGTGGAGTAGGGTGACAGTTTTAATACCCGATCACACAACTTTGTGATCAATTAACATCTTTGGTCCCTCTAATCCGATTTCATTTCAATCTTGCTCCTTTATTTACACTTTAGACCCCAACTCCTAAATTCTTTTCAATATAATCCCAAAAGTTACTAAAAAGCCCCTCCTCCACAATTTATTCTCAATTTGAATCCAATACTTACACTTTTAGTCCATGACTCCATATAATCTTTTCAATTTAAATCCATTAGTTACCAAACGTACCCTTGCTTCTAAAATTCTTCTTAAAACAACTCCGTAACTTACTAAACAACCCTCCACTATTAAAATTCTTCACAAATTAATCTGGGAATTACATTTATTAATTTATTTAAATAAACCGGGCGTTAAAGTTTAATTTTGAAATATTAAATTCTAAAACCCTAGTTTTTGAAAAGTTCAAATTACACCCTTATAGTTTTATTAAATTAATTAAGTGTATAATTAAAAGAAAGTTAATAAATCTATGTTGATATGGTGTATATTTAATTAAATTAAAAGTCCAATTTATAAAATTTAACCACCTAGTATTTTAAAAGTGTAAAATACACCCTTATAGTATATATAACCTTAAAAGTATAATATTATATATGTATAACTTAAACTGCTAGTCTTACCATTAGTAGGCCTCATTCATGAAGTCAATCTATATGGGGGTATAAGGTTAAGACCTATAAAATGGTCGTTTAATGAGTGTTCACTCCCACTCACTGCTTCCTTGATTGGGGGAGTGTCATTAGCCGAACGGATAGGATAGGGCAAACCCTATCCTCATTTAAATTATAATGAATGTTAAAGTAACTAAATGTTTTATAAAAAAATTCCCAATCTTAGTTATTTTAGGCAAAAGTGAATTGATGCAATTCCATGAAATTACACTTTGTACCCTTGCTAAGACGTTAGCGGAGCATGTGTGGTTAACCGGCACACTAATTGGGTTCTAAGCAAAGGTGGCGAATGGTTACTCGATGTTTGTCATAGTTCAGTGGAGCGTGTGTAGTTAACCGGCACATTGAATAGGTGACTGTAACATTAGAGGCACCATGTATGCTTGGATGGTTATTCACACCCTGTTTTGTGATCCTCGGCATCCCAGTCACATATCGAGGGGCATATCGAGCTTTAAACATGCCACTAAAAAGTTCAATGAATCTCAAAAGATCTAGGAGTTTCCAATACATTTAAAACTTAACCTTCTTTTTTGTTTTTCATTGTGGAATTTGATAAATCGTCATTTACCTACCTTCAAATATTCTGCAAAATGGATTACGACATCCCTATTCCAGTTTGTAGAATATTGTGTTGGGTCCTAGCCTTAATATCTTATTTGGGTGTTTTATTAAGGACTCAATCAACTAACTTGAATTTTCTCCCGTTTTATAGATGTCAAAATTTGACAACTATGGTCTTCCTGAATCCGTTGGAAAAAGTTTTCCACGTGAAAATAATATTCCACGATTGGATTGTGGAAATTGAAATCTTGCTTCACTTCCTCCACCTCCTCCAATAATTCTCCCCGACCCATGTGTTCGAAAACTTGAAAAGTTCAAGGTCACTCAATCCCTATTGGCAATAAGACACAAAGTTGGAAAGTTTGTGTGTGCACACATCTTAAAGATGAAGTCACACATTGACAGGTTAAGGATGTTGGGTGTTGATGTCTCAAGGAAGTTGGTTGTTAACTTGGTTCTTCAATCACTTCCCGAATCACATGGTAAGCTCATTAGAGAGTAAAATATGATGGACCACAACATAACCCTTATTGATTTGACTTATTTGGTTATTGCCGCTGAATCATAGATGATTTGGCGCACTGGTCGAGCAAATTGGTCTGATAAATCAATATCCCAACCTTCTACGGGCAATGGTAACATTTGAAGTCCAGAAAAGTTTTCTCTATGCTAGAGAAAGGTTGAGTCTGAGATAGTCCCATGTACCATTCCAGAATAGTCCATATGTTTTCTACTGCCAAAAGAAGGGGCATTGGTTACGAAGCTGTCGTCACTACCTGAGAGATCTAAGAGATGGGAGAGTCAAGATGCATGACTCTGATTCAGGTAAAATCCACTATATAACTCCATCAAGTTCCTATTTGGAGATCCTTAATACATGATATGATAAGATTACATTTTGATGTTTTGAAGGATCGTAGAAAAGAAAGGAAGCTGAAAGGAAGGAGCGAGTTAAGTCTGATCACGAAGAAATGGATTATGATCGCATGGATTCGATGATCGGATTTTTGAGCTGCTGCCTAAGCAGTTATCGCAGTCAAAAATATAATAGCGGTCACTGGCCGCTATTTGAAATCGCGGTTTTTGCGGCGGTATGGCGGTGATATATCGTTTTTTTATATTCTTTAGAATTTATATATGTTAGACTATTAATCAGTAAATCATACTTTAAAGTTCAATCTAATCCATTTGATTGGTTAATCAGTAAATCATAATTTACATATCATATTTAGTTAATCATACTTCACATATCATAATTAGTTAATCACACTTCACAGATCGGTTATCAATGACTCAGTTAATCATTTTACTTACTATTTTATCATACTTTAACACAATTATAGTTATCAAATAAAATGATTAAGCAATTTGATAGTTAATCATAATGTAGTACTTCAAGTTTTCAACACAATTAACAACACAACACATACATGGTTTCAATGGAAGTCATGACAGTCACAAAATTACAATTTTATTCAATGGAATGACACAAAAGTTTTAGTTAGGGGCTAAGAAAAAACAATTTTATTCAGTGGAATGACATAGAAAATGTTTTTTTTATGTAAAATAGCCGAAAAATTGAATTTATTCAAATAGCGGTTATAGTGCCGCTATAGCGGTGACCATAATTGCGGTAAATAGCGCTAAATTGTGGCGCTAATAGCGTCACCGCTATTCTAAACTGCAATTTCGAAATAGCGTTTCCTTACCTCCGCTAACCGCTATAGCGCCGCTATAGCACCGTTATAGCGCCGCTATTGACTACATAGGCTGCTGCTTAGATTTATGATAAATTGCTTAGGAATATGCAATAGCATAGTTTTCATTTGCATTATAAGGATATATTTTTCCACAATAAAATAAATTTTGATTGTGTGTCACACCCCAAAACCGACAACGGCGGAAACGTTCTGGGGCGGAGGACGTCATGTAAAGTATCACAAAACAGCATAATAGTAAATCAGCAAACAACATCATCCATTGCATTAAATATATAATTTTAATACAAGCGTGTTCTGTATAGTTATAGACACCAAAAATGTAAATCAAAATAATAAGATGAGTCTTGAATGTGCTCCATCTTGTCAAAAGCTGGCCTCGGCACCTGTCTACTGATGACCTGAGAATACAAGTTATTTTGAAAGAGTTTATCAGCATTAACGTCGGTGAGTTCATAAGTATTTAGTGTCGGTGTTTGTATCAAAATGATTGAACGTGATTTTGAAGTACGAGTTTGTAAACATTTGTAATAAAAGTATATGAATGTTTGTAAAGGTTTGTAAGAGTTTGTAACTCTTAGAAAATCCTATATTTTCCACTAAAGGTAGCCTTCTACCAAGGCATAACTGTTTTATATGTTCGCTTTTTATAAAAGTGTGTAATTTTCCCAAGTGTAACTATCATTATCAAAATATAGTATGTACATTAATGTTTAAGTGAAATGATCACTAAATATATGTAAAGGGTAAATTAATGTAGTACTTTAGTGTTGCATTATAGGAACTACTGCTGTACTATCTACCTTAAACCAGATTTATATCAAGGTATTATGTGATTAATTGTACCATACTATCGACTATGAAACACGACAATGTAAGTCGTAAAAAGGTATGACGTTTGGCACCCGCAGACCTGCAGGTCCAGCTGTAGCTAGCAGCAAGGTGTGGGATAGTCAATCCAGTATAGATATATACACAAACTCACGCTCTCCCTCCAAGAGACTCTGGCTACAACTGGGGCCATGACATTGAAGGCATGCTCCGATACAGTGGATCACATTTATGTTAATGTATTCATGTATATGTAATGTATTGTTACTCGTTCTAGTATTGTTGTATATGTTCTTTTTCTAGTATAGTTCTATATGTTCTTCTTCTAGTATAGTCGTATATGTTCTCATAGTAATATAATGTATATGTTCTCATAGTAAATAGTACTGACTCATGAATGAACCGACTTCCTATATGATTCGTGGAACTAAAAGTAGTAAGTAGGATAACCCTAAACTATACCTATTATAGTTTATTAGTAATTTTGAGGAATGACTGAATGTACTGAACTGAGATATAAATCTTTATGTCTATACATATACACATAATATATAATTAAGGATTCAACGACACTCAGACAAACAACCGGGTACTTTAGGACCACAACCCAATAAGGACAGGAAGTAAAGTGGGTTATCTCTCCTAAGTCCTTCAAACCTTGCTTATATAACTATATACGTAGTAGACATGGTTTTTAACAATATATAAGTTTAAAAACATGTAAAATAGTTTGATAACAGTTTAAAGTCATTTGCTTGATAAAACAGTTTAAAGTATGAAAAATCTATTTGCATGTTGGTTATTAATCACATGTGATTGATATAATAACTAACATGGTTCAATTTGTATCCCCCCCCATAAAGCATTTAAAACACTTAAAAGTATTTCAAAGGTTAGTTAAAGGGATATGAACTCACTTGTAGTGAGTGGATTGGATTGAAGTGTCGGATACGGTGCTAGGTGACAAATGAAGATTTGTACACACACCCGAGCCTAGTTACCATATAACAAACATATATATATATATATATATATATATATATATGTATAACTAATTAGCCAATTTATAACTAATAAACTAAGTTGGGACACTCTAGAACATGAAAACACTTTGTTTCAAGTGTTAAAGATCACAAGGGTTGCTTCCAAGTGTTTGTAGGGCAAGGCTAGAGTGTTTGGAGTTCAAGGGTAAACTCCCTTGGAGTTTACGGTTTTCATGAACATTACCCAAGGAGTTTACGGCAGTAAACTCAAGGGTTTATGGTCGTAAACTCTACACCTTATGACCATAAGTTGTTTTGAGGTTTTGCAAGTCCTTTGAAGCATTTCTACTTAGTGGTTAGGCGTTTGGAAGGGATTACGGCATCAATACACTCCTTTGAGGAGTTTACGGCCTCAAGGTCATTTCCTTTTGGGTTTACTACCATAAACCCATATGGAAAATGGTATTGACATGTTTTCAAGTCCTTAGCTCATCAAGGTAATTGTCTAGGTTAGTTTTTAGGCCTAAGGAAGGAATATGGTCCATATAAGCTTACTTTAGGGTGTTTACGGTTTTGGGAGATCCGCAAACCGTAAACACATAAAAATGGTGTACTTCGGTATTTTTCAAGGCTTAAACACATCAAGGAAAGGTTTAGACATCAAACTAGGGCTAGGTAAGGACTTAGGCACACTTTGGTGCCTTATTTGGTGTTTATGGCCAAAGAACCTTCTTGGACCGTGAACATCTTGATCCTTGTGTTCTTGGCACATTTTCTTGATGCTAACATGTAAGACTTAAAGATAGAAGTACATACTATAAAGAAGCTTGAAATGAGCTAAAAGTCCAAGAACAGTTAGTGTGTGTTCTTGGTGTTCTTGGTGTTTTTGGAAATCTAAACAAAATACAAAAATGGATGGAAGAAAAAATGTACAATCACTAGATTAAGTGTTATACCAACTTTAAATGGTTAGAACACTTACTAGTTTGAAGATTTTGAATTAAACCTTGGATGATACTTGAGAGAGTTTGAAATGTGTTCTTGAGAGTAAATGTAAAAAGTGACTAGTTTGAGGAGTAAACTCATGCTTAATGCATGAGTTCACAGTTTTGGAAGATTTTTTGGCCCAAACATAAAAGTTTGGCCGTGAACTCCTAAGACACGAGGTGTTTGCGGTTTTGAAATTTCAAAACCCGAGACGACACTTCCTTTCACCCGTTCATTTAAAGAATAATATTAAAATAATCAAACGAACTTTAAATTTGCTAAAAATAAGAAATAATGACATTGATTTATAATAAGAAGTGATTGACTTTTAGGGTTTGACCGAATGGAAATTTTGGGTTGTCACATCGTGTCTTATTTATATTTCCTTGCAATGGAAATTATGAAAATTGATGTCTCTGTGTTTCTATTATAAGCAATATTAAATGGATCTTATTCATAGTTATGTTATTTATGGTAATGTCACAATTTTCTAAGTAAGGAAAGATTCCCATCGCCCAAGTTTCAATTGAACAGAAGCTTGGAATCATATGATTTGAATCATGTGATGTATGGAAATCTTGGTATTTAGAAATTTCAAGGCTTATTCCTTGACAAAAAGTCAAGTGAAGAGGTCAGTGGGAGTCTAAAGATCTTGAAAAGTTTCTTGATAAGAGAATCATGTAATATTTGTTTTGTCAAGAAATGTTTCTTGATAAGAGAATCATGTAATATTTGTTTTGTCAAGAAATGTTTCTTGATAAGAGAATCTAATATGTAATATTTGTTTTGTCAAGAAATGTTTCTTGATAAGAGAATCTAATATGTCAAGAGGTCAGTGGGAGTCTAAAGATCTTGAAAAGTTTCAAGAACTATTCTAGAGTAAACTTGTTGTTAATTACTAGCACACAACTTGAGGTTTCTAACCTATCGTGTTGACATATTCTTGTTTATGTGCCATTCTAGTTTAGTCAACTATGCATGTGAGTTCTATGAGTTCTCAATAGGTTGCATAGGAGCAAGGAACCTTAATCAATTGAAAGTACATTGAAAGGTAGGGGTGAGCTGCTTAATAACTTCATAGCAATGGTAGAACCCTTGATGGCAAGAAATTAAGCATGGACAAGTTCGATCCATAAGAGTTTGGATTTGTCACAATTATTGTCTTATGATTATGGTTATGAAAAATTCACATGGATAGGAACACATACACCATAAAATCTGAGAGTTATAAGGTTTCTCTCCTTCATAAAAATGATTGTGAGGAAACGCTTTCACTAAGAGAGATTTTGAAGATTGCATTATGTAATTTTCATTTCTCAAATTCGATTATGATTATGGGTCTGAACATTTTAGACTTATTGTTATAAGTTCTAGAATTGTTTAAACACACATATAGGTTATCTAAGGAAAGGTGTATGAGTTCGAGAAGCTTAGATAAAGGCTTATCGATGCATCTTGATTTCAGAAATCTGAACTTTTGTAAATAAAGTCAATAAGTATCGGTTTCTAGAAGTCCAACTAATTTTTGATATGTGTCAAAGCTAGTCGGAGCATAAGTGCTATGCTTGGAAAAGATATAATCATCATGTGAGTGGGAGCATGATAATTATGGTAAGTATTGCGAGATAGCAATATTAATTATAAGCAACAAAAGGTTCAATTCGCAAAGTTGCAAGGGTTGAAAAGTTGTTTTGCTATAATTAAGGGATAAAATTTTATACTTCATTTCAGTTGTAAAAGCTTGGATTGATTTTTTATCTAATTTATTCATATCAAATTAAAATTGTGTTCTCAAATTTGATTATGATTACGGCATCCCTCTTCATAGTTCGAATTCTGAGAAAATGGAAAATAGAGATATTGTAGCAAAAGACCGGTCAAGTATCACATATTTATGTAAGACATTATGAATCGTATCCAATATGCTTCGGGCATAGGACCGATTACATATGCTATAATATTCGTGTGTTCTAAAATTTTCCAAATGCCTAGGGCATTAAGAGGGAAAAGGATTGGAACCAGATGTGACTAAAGTTGATTAATCAACTGTCAAGAGGACAATCTAAGGTTCGCTAAGCATTGGTCGTTTATGAGCAGTTGGAAGTATAGTAATGGAAGGACCAATTGACATTATTAATATTAGATATGATTCTATTAATAATGAGTTGTCATATGGTAAATATGGAATTGTTTCCATATAGGCAGTTGGACTTTAAGAATCTCTATGTAGATTATAAACTTTTATGCAAGAAGGAAGTTCAAAGGAATGTAATTTGAATGTGAGACTTCATGTCTATGGAATTTTCTTGCAACAATCTCCAATATATGACTTTGTAATTTCATTGGCAAAGTCTTTGTGACTTTGGTGCTATGACATTACAAAAGAATCGTTACATAAAATGTTAAAATCTAACATATTCTATAAATGGCAAGAATTTGGTATTCTCACACTTGTGGTAAGGATTGGGAATTGTGAAATGAGTGTGATTGAAAATGTTATTCAATTATACTATTTCACAAAGTAAGTACCATAGGTAAACATATGCTAAGAGCATGGAACAATTGTTGTTATAATTCAAGTAATAAGTTGATTACCAGAAACATTATACAATTAATAATGTGTAATCAATATGGTGATTAAATAAAAGGAGTTTTATTTATACTCAAAAGTTTGGGGCCATATTGGGTTCGATTATTCTTGTGTTTCACTTTGCATGTTTTGACTTTCTGAAAAATAAGATTATTCGAGCATTCCACAGTCGCCCATACTTTGGGAGTAGGTATGAAAGAAGATTTTCATGAATTGGTTTGTAGATTGCCTAAGGTGTATTAGACATAGAAAATGTTTGCTGCAACGTTCATGAGTGCTTACGAATATGATTTGAGCATTGGATCAAACTCACACTCACTTAGATCGCTTCATGAATTTTACCATAAGTGATTGGGGAGACGATAATATCTTATATTCTTGAATCCGAGATGTGTGAGTTGTATCTTGTGAGTCGGTTACACATTGATAATATGTAAACGCACCAGTAACTTGGTGTTATAAAATGTATTGTTGTGTGTGATTCGGTAAGTAAGTACAAGCGAGCATTGAGTCAAAGTTTATTCGTTCCTTTTACCCAAAATAGGATAAAGGCGATATATGTGGGACCCTCGATGATTTAGTGATGACACCTAAGCGCTTGGCCAAGCCAGGACTAAGTTGATGTGTTCAGTTGTATTCTGTTGTCTGTCATCATAAATTGGAAATTGGGAAACAAAACATGAATAGAGAGTATGATTAAAATCTGTGTCTCTGTTCATACAATATCTAGAATGGAGGTATATATGATCTCTTATCTAAAGGATGTGTATATGATAAAATCCTAGTTGACAGTGGCTTTTGAAAGCTATGATTGTTGATCAGGTTCCATAGTCATATGCAAAATAGTTATTGGACTTATCCAAGTGGGAGACTGTTGGATTAGTGTCTATGTTCGTAACTATTTTGGTATGTACTTGACACGATTGTGAGCATGGTCCTTTTGGGTTGCCTTCACCATAGCCACTGATAGGATGAATTAAGGAGAAAAAAGTTTAATTATGATTTATTAATATATTATAAGAATAATATATTAAAAGAGAAATCATATTGTTTAATTAATATTAGTCAAGAATTAATTAAGAATTAGTTTTGTGACTAGAAGACATTAATTAAATAAAGGGGACTAGATCTGTCAATTGTGTGATAGTTGAATATTGGGCTAATGTACTCCATAGAAGTTGGAGTGGACAAAATCTATGGGGAAATCCATTAGAATTCGTCCAAGGCTTCTATGGAGGGAGTCCGTGGGCTGCTTAAGGACTAAGCAGTCAGATTAGGGTTTCCTAGTTCAAAACCCTAATAGCCTCACTATATAAGGAACCCCTAAGGCCCCAAAAACGTTTGGAAGTAACTCCTAAGGGTTCTTAGACGTTTTTGGTACTCCTCCTCCTTCTCCCAAGTCATCTTATTGCTGATGGTATTTGTGATTTCGTTAGAGGTGCAACATTTGGGGCACTAAGCTTTCAAGAGTCAAGATCAAGAGGAATTAAGATTGTTATTGCTACATAACAATCAAAGGTAAGATCTAAACCCTAATTTATATGTTAAATTCGATTATTGTATGCTAGATCTAGGGTTTATGAGCTTTGGATGATTATTGCATATTCATTAGACAAACTAGATCTAAAGCTTTAGGGCTTGCATATACACCATAGGATTGATGTTCTGCTCAAAACCCATCAGAATGTTGGTGAGTTCATAAGCATATTTGTATGAAAATATTTGTACCTTCTTTGTTTAAAAATGCTTGTACATTTCTAGAAAATACAATATTTTCTATAAAAATGTGTTGCAAGTCTTACACCAACGACTAAAAATGTATGTGTGCATGCACTTTGTTTTCTTTTCCTTGTAATAGTACAACGTATGTTCTCAAAAAATCCAACATGTTTTTATGTATGAAAACAGTAGTCTTAAACCTTAAGACCAGATAGGTAAGCAATAGTGTATTGAAAGATAGTATGCAGTTTTACATTTTAATAAAATCGGTGAAGTGTAAGCTTCTCGTAAACCAAGATAGTATTTTTAATCCCTAAGTGATTTATTACAACCATGCTTAGTGTGACTATTATTCTTGTATGATGTTCTTCAGGCGTCAAAATTGGTAAGATACTTCTCACCCTAGACTGGCCCGTCTAGCTGTCGCGAACAACTCAGGTGTGGGGTTGTCATTCCAGTATAGATCTATACGCAATGTCACACCCAAAACCCAGGGCGGAAACATTCCGAGGCGGAGGTGACTTCATGTTGAATATCATAACCAATGTACATAGTAAGCGAAGTAAACACAAAACATTACATTACATAGATTTCATTAAATCTGTTTAAAAGTAAAGTAATACAAGTTTCGTAGATACATAAGTTTAAATAAAAGAAAGACGTGACTTCATACGCTCCGTCTTCTGCAAAAGAACACAAGATACCTGTCTAAGGAGAACCTGAGAATACAAGCAGTTTAAAAATTAGCATAAAGCTGGTGAGTTCATAAGTGGTTTTATTTTATGTAGATGTACAAGTTCCTTTTTGTTTCTGAAAATGTTACGAATCCAAGAAAATCCCATATTTTCTTAAGAGTAATGTTTACCAATCCTAAATGTGATGTAAAAGATGTTTACTAAAAACCCGGTTGCCCTTGTGAGTTGTAAAGTTTAGTTATCTGGTTTATTACACAAATATGGTTATGTACAAATGTTTCCCCAGGAAAATCCCGTATTTTCCTAAAAGTTGGTTACCAATCCGAAATGTAAAGTAAAAGATGTATACTGAAAACCTGGTTATCCTTGTGAAGTGTATGTTAGTTTTAACACGTATATAAAACTATCAACATAGTAAACTAATTTCAAAGGTTATTAATTTAATATATTCATTATTACTAACAATTAAATATCTGCTATCCAAATTGCGAGTTCCATAACCATACGATAGACTAGATATGGAAATAAGTAGTCTAAATCATTTTATGACTTTCATCACCCTTGAACCTTTCGGTTCGGCTTTAGCTAGCAACCAAGTGCGGGGTAGTCAGCCTCGTATAGATGTATACACTCAAGTCACGCTCCCTATCTAAGAGATTCTGGTTACAGAGGCGGTCCTCCATTCACGTATCTCTGTGGAGTGTTCTCCGAGGACGTGTCTTCAATTTATAGGAATAACAAATCTACAAGTAATAATGCAGAAATCCTGTTTAAGTTCTATTTACAAAGACGATCCTCCACTCACATATCTCTGTTGAGTGTTGCCGAGGACAAAACAAATGTACAAATCTAAAGCTTTTAACAATAATGATATGGAACAAATCTTTTGTGAAATATATAATATAACATTATATAATAAGATATGAAATCGGTTTGTAACTGATTCTACAAGTCAAAAAGTTGGTTAATACGGTTTCAATTGTTAAAAGCAAGTGGGATATGAAACATTTCAATTGAAATAATAAGCTTAAGCACAAGATAATCTTGTACTTTTGCTTGTATCCCCCCCCCCCTGAAAACATTGAAAAACATTGAAAAATGGTAGGGGTATGAACTCACCAGACGAGGAAGGTGTCGACTAGGATGCTAAATGTCGGATTGAGGCTTGAATACGTGCGAGGTTCCTATGTAATATTAAATGATACACAAATTTATGTAATTAGACTTTAAATCACTAATTAGATACAATTATATACTCCAAGACGCGAAAACACTTCAAATCATGTGTTTGGAGTGACCCGGGTGACATCTATGGACATCTATGGCTTGGATATGGAGTTTACTCTTCAAGAGTAAACTCCAAAGGGAGTTCACGGCCATAATGAACCACTCCCCATGAGTTTACGGTCGTAAACTCATGGTGGGGTGTTCTAGAGTGTTAAATGGCCTTGTATCAATTAAGGGGTGATGCTAGATTTGGTTTCAAGGCATTGGAAGTGTTTAATACCACATATGGACAATAATAAGGAGTTTACGGCAGTAAACTAAGAGTTTACGGCCGTAAGCTCCCCCACACAACTTCCTTTGATGTTTTGGTGGTCCTAGGTCATTTACAAGTGTTTCTAGTTAAGTCTACAAGCCATGGAATGAATTTAAGGCACAAATTGACCCATCTATAGGAGTTTACGACCCAGGAAACCATTCTTGGGGGGTTTATGGCCGTAAACACCTAAGGGAAGGATTTTCATCAAGTTTAAGGCTTCTACCTCGATTGTGGTTGTTTCTAGACTTTAATCCAAGGCTATTGGTGTGTTTAAATGGCATTTTAACACTTTAACACGAGTTTACTACCCATGATATGGAGTTTACGGCCCAAGCATGATCTTGGGCAGTAAAATCATTTTGACTCCACAAAAGTTGAGTTTAAGGTGTTCTAATTCCAATCCAATAAGTCCTTAAGCCATATCTAAGCTCCAATGGTGTTTAGGAAGGGTTTTAAGGCTCAAAAACCCCATTTACATGTGTTCACGGCCCAATAGTGTTCCAGGGCCGTAAAAACATGTTTATGGTCCTATTCCATGATTTGAACACGAAATTAAAGGCTAAAGATGTTATACTAGGAGCTAGGATAGTTACCTTGGTGATTTGAAGCTTGAAATGAGTGATTTTAGATCAAGAAGTTGGATTTGAGGAGAGAGGTTAGAGAGAGAGTAAAAAGGATTCAAATGAGGCTTAAACAACTTTAAATATGGTTTTGATTTGAGACACGGTGGAATTCTACCCGATACTGACGTAAACTGACGCTTTTGGTCGCACCCGATTAAGTTGTCGTAACCCGATATGGTCGAAACTAAAATTTTTCTATATACTACTTTGGGGCGTTTTCAAGTGATTCTAACGTGTTTGGATACTTACGAGGTCAAAATAAAAGTCTTAACTTAAATGACCTAATCCAAAAACAAAATCGGAATAATTCGCTTAAGACGAGTTTTACGGACAGAACGGGTTACGACGATGGAACAACTTCGGGTTGTCACATTATCCCCCCGTTAGAGGGAATTTCTTCCCGAAATTCAAAGATTAAGATAGAAGTTATGGAAAAAGGGGTGCGGATATATTTGCTTCATCGAATCTTTTACGTTCCCAAGTGATTTCAGGTTTCCACTCGACATTTCATCGAACCTTCACTATCGGGATACGACTTGGTTTCGTACGTTTGATTTCTCGATCTATGATTCCCCATTTGTTCGTCCAGGAAGTTTAGGTATTTCGTTAAGAATAGAGACACAAAATATAGGATGAACGTTGCTAAGTTCTGAAGGTACTCGAAGTTTAAAGGCTACGGGATCGATCCTAACGAGGATCTCGAAGGGTCTAATGTACCACGAGTTGAGTTTTCCGTGCTTTCCAAAGTGTATCATGTCTTTCCAGGGCGAGACCATTAACAGGACACGATCTGCAACCTGGAATTCCAGAGGTTTCCGTTGTATATCCACGTAACTCTTCTATCGATCTAGTGAAGTTTTCAATCGTTCTCGGACCTGGATGATCTTCTCGATGGTTTCGCGGATGATTTCAGAACCAGTGAGGGTACTATCGGGGAATCGATTCTTAGCTAACTGCGTGTCTCCTACCTTAGTCTAATACAAGGGAATCTGTACTTTTGACTGTAGAGGGTTCTAAATGGTGTAGTCTGGATACTGGTGCGATAACTGTTGTTATACGAGGGCTCGATCAAAGGTAAAGGGGTATCTCAAGTCGCTCGGTAATTTATGACACGTGCTCCCAGTATGTCTTCCATGATCTGAATAACTCTCTCACTCTGTCCAATTGTCTGAGGACGATAAGTTGTACTCAAGTCTAGCTTGGTTCCATGAGTTTTCTGAAGGAATCTGCCTAAATCTTGAGGTAAACATGCTATCTCAACCAAAGATAATGGACGCATGTATACTATGCAGTTGGACTACTTCTTGGATGTGGGTTCGCGTCAGTCTTTTCATCTTGAATGATTCTCTAACTGGAAGGAAGTGAGTAGATTTTTATCGAAGGATCGACATTTTCCAAATGGTATTGTACTCACTCGAGAAAACTGGGTAACTTGATGGTGAAATCCATGTTAGTCATCTCCTATTTCCATTCGGGTATCTCGGGTTGCTGGGGCAATCCCGAGGGTTTTCTGACTAGGCTTCTCAGGTCTGAGCGAGTAAACGGGAACAGATAGTCATTGTCAATGTCTTAGTCCTGCTGTCTAAGCTTTCCTTTCGGCTAAGGGCACTTCATGTTTATGTTTTTCTGATTGGAGATATGTTGTAGTCTCTTATGGTTAGTGAAATTCGCGTACTTGGTTCCATTGAGATCATGTCTCTCATTCTTCAGTGTAGGAACTGCTGCTCCAATTTCGAAGTCGTGAGTTATGTAGTTAACTTCGTGTGCCTTTTGTTTGTCACAAAGCGTGAATGATAACTTTTCCTTCCTGCCTAAGCACATAGTCTAAACTCTAATTGGACGTACTGCAAAGGACAACGAAGTCCTCTGTTTCTTCTAGTAAGGATAGGATAGGTATGATACATAAGTCTTACGTCAATGCTTGGAATGATGTATCTCACCTTTTACACCAACAAAGGGGTACACCTTTCGGTGTCGGAGTAGTTTAAGGGTTTGGTGATTTTGGAAGAACTTTCTGAATGGATCTGCGATAATACCCAATGAAACCCAAGAATTGATAGGTTTTCTATGGGTGTCTTCGGCGCCGACCAACTCTCTATGGTTTCGATCATGATCAAAGAAAATGGTTTGACTAAAGGACATCAATACGAACTCTTAGTGTTCATATCGAGTCCTGAATAGTGTCTTGGAAACATTATCCTCGTGAACTCGTAGCTGACGGTATCTTGACCTAAGGTTTATCTGCAAGAATTAGTTGGCTCCCTGAAGTTGGTCGAAGAAGTCATCTATTCAGGAAAAAGGATATCGGTTTTGACGGTCAACTCATTAAGCCGACTGGATAACTCCTGCATTTCTGCCGGAGCAAAACGATACGGAGGTTTGGCTACGGGGGTAGTTCCAGGGATTAAGTTGATACGAGACTCGACTTGATGTTCGGGAGGAATTCTCGGGAGCTCTTCAGGAAAGACATCATGAAAATTA
The DNA here is from genome assembly GCF_002870075.4 of Lactuca sativa. NCBI lineage: Eukaryota > Viridiplantae > Streptophyta > Magnoliopsida > Asterales > Asteraceae > Lactuca > Lactuca sativa. The sequence continues at coordinate 126,029,552 of NC_056623.2, read as the reverse complement.
CAATCTTTGGGGACACTCTTGAGGTCTTTAACTTCCTGTTTCTTGCTGATTACATGGGCTAGGGATACATGACATTCCTTTCGAGGAAACTTTTGTGCTTTGATGCAGGAAATGATACGAAGATTAGAGCTAAGCTTATTACCATGGATCATGAGAGTCTGGTCAGAGGGGAGATTGAGACAAATAGCTTTTTCATAATGTCACACCGCCGAACCAGACGGCGGAAACGTCTGGGGGCTGTTATGACTCAATTGAATACCATCACAATGAATATACATGAAACATAACATCATACAATACCAAGCATTGGAATATTACAACTGTTAGCGTTTACATTCATTACATTGATCCATAATATTACATGCCCAAAAATAAATTATTCGGTACTAATTAAAACAACAGCAAGATGTTACTAAGTATATTTTTCCTTTTTGATTTACCTGTTACCTGAGAATACAAGTATTTTGAAAAACGTCAACATATGAAATGTTGGTGAGTTCATAAGTAATGTTTGAAATATAGTGGTTTGTATTGTTTTGAAAATCACCAGAAAATCCGATATTTTCTGAAAAGAGTATCGTGTAAAAAGTGTGAAGATCTGTAAGTATGCTTGTTTGTTTTCTATAAATGTAAAAGAACAATTTGTAAAACTCGGTTTGTAACTCATAGGTGTATTAATTGAAAACCCTAGGAAAACCCGATGTTTTCCTAATACTTTGCATCAAATAATATATATCTTGTTATTTCGTTACGACATGTGTATTCGTTGAGTCCCGGTGACATTTGATTAATTATGGATTGTGAATTGTTATAAACACACATTAATGAAAATGACTAGTTTACAACCATACAAACGATCCCTTAGGCGTCGCTCGCAATATTCACTTAATTCAAACACCCGGACTTCATGTAGCCCCACGACCGAGGAGGAAAAGAAGGTGCGAAGCCCCGATATTTTCTGTAAGTCGTTAAAGGCTATCGTGAATGCGAAGGGCCCTTAGCCCGACTCGCATTTGGTGAATTCTCGACTTTACTAGCAGCACCAGAAGGCCCTTGGGGTCCAACAGCACAAAGCCTGTAAAAGTCCTTTTACACGAAATTAGGTCATATAAGACCCAGCTACATGTAAGCAAGTTTCCTTCGGGCCTAAAGATCATGCCATTGGGCTAGCTAGGACCAACAAACATGATTTGAAACTTTTGGGCCCAAAGACGATGTATCGACGTATGGTGTATTCTCACGTGTGTATTGACTTCCCGAAATTTCCGCGTGTGTATTGAAGTTTCGTCGTGTTAGTAATTTCAGATTCATTATTGATTCGATACCGAATCAATTCGTTTGATAACGATTTTTGGTGTTGAAGGTGTATTATAATTTGCCGATAGTCGAGATGCTAGTATTTCATCATGACGGATTTATTATTTAAAACTTTAGGATGTTTCATTATTGCAGCCCCTTTTCTTTTGGATAAATTTACACATTTAACCCTTTGTATAAAATAATTTCTATTTTAGTCCTCAAACTATTTTTCTTGACATTTTAGTATCAAAACTTGTAGAAAAGTTATTTTTCAGCCCAAGTTATTTGAAAAACAGTTTTAGTCCACCAAATGAAATTTTTCTCGGCTGAAACCCCTAAGTTCGCAGTTTTTACACTTTTCGCCCAAAATAGAAATTTTTTTCATTTTTGGTCCCTTTTATATATGAAAAGCAATTTTAACCCTTGAAATGGACTTGGAGCACTAGTAGCCCCCTGTTTTACAGAAAATCACAGTTTCAGCCCCTCCAATTTGAAAATCTCGCATATTGGGCTTTATTGGGCCGAAAAGTTCATTTTTGGCCCATTATGCTTAAAAATTGACATTTTAATCCTTCCAAAGAGTAAATTTCTGGAAAATCCATTCTTGAAACTGTTTTGACTCATCTCATCCCTCAGAATTTGTATTTTTACATTTTGGGCCCTTTAACTTCATATTTTTAACATTTTGAGTCCAAAAATGGGATTTTTAGCCCAATGAGTTCATGTCAACCAACTTGGTTATTTATCTAGAAATGATTTGTGTGTAATAATATGTTTAACACTTGTTTCATACATCCTAATGCAAATCTCGATTTTAAGGACTTTTTGACTAGTTTCAACACCATAATCACATATAAACATGTAAATAAGCATAGAAATCATACAAAGTATACATATACTCATAGATCTACACATTTGCTTGTATTCCCCCCCCCCCCCCCCACAAAACTTATAAAACCGAAAAGTAGGGGGTATGAAGCTCACCTTTGGGTGTGGTTTCGGTTTTGGAGAAAAGATGGAAGAAAATGAGGTGATTTTCGGCCCTAGCACACTTTGATGAAGATCTCGACCTTGAGGTGATTCTAGGATGCAAGATCATGATTTCTTATGAGTTAAGAAGAGATGTTTGATAGATCAAGGAACCTAGATCATAGATTTAAGTATAACCTTACCTTGGATGATGATTCTTGTGAAAAATCTCCTTGAAATGCCCTTAAATCTCGAAATTTAGTGAAGAGGGGTGAAGGTGTTCTTGAGAGTGTTTGACAAGTAAAAAGTGATGAAAGTGTGTGTGTGTGGGTGTTTTCGGCCGAGATCAAGAAGAAGAGAAGAGAGAGAGTTGAGTTGACAATCCTAGATGCATGTTGGTCCATGCATGGAGATATGTGGGGTATAAGTGAGGTGGCAAGGCTTAAGTCAACTCCTTACTTCTTGGATTTGGGCTTTGGGCCGAGAGTTTGGAAGGAAAAGGAGGTCATTGGGCTTTAATGCCCCTAAGCCCATATTATAGTTAGTTTGGATGATTTTTGGCCCAAAAAAATATAATATGATTTTTACACTTTGTTGGGCTAGTTTAGGTTAATTATGGTTCATAATATTTAATTTATTTCATTCTAAGCCCAATATGGCCCAAAATGTTGAAATAAATGAATGTGGATCCAATTAGAGCCCATTTAAAGGTTCTAATCCCATGATAGTCAAATAGGAAGCTTATAGGTCCATTGAGTCCAATAAGGAAGTCCTAGTCCAAAATGGACCTAAACAAGAACTTCTAGGGTTTCTAATTGCTTGTTGACTATTTGTAATACTTGTATGGTGTATTGGATTGAAATTTTGTTGTCATAGAGTAAGAATCATACATGCTCTTAAGTTTTTGATTCTACATTTTACTTGAGTGTAGTGATTACAAGACACAAAATTCCTAGTTGTGACATCATCCCCCGTTAGAGGGAATTTTGTCCCGAAATTATGTTTGAAAGCTAGATTTGAGAATGCTAGAATAGGTGAGGGTACTTTTGCTTCATTTGATCTTCGCGTTCCCACGTGAATTCTGGCCCACGCTTCGCGTTCCACCGTACTTTCACGATCGGGATGCGACTTTGCTTAGTACGCTTCACCTCCCTGTCCATGATTTCAACCGGTTCTTCAATGAACAGGAGATTCTCATTGATTTCGATCTTGTCAAGGGGAATGACGAGTGTTTCATCCGAAAGGCACTTCTTTAGATTAGAGACATGGAACACGGGGTGTACACTGTTTAGCTCTGCAGGTAGCTGCAGTTTATACGCCACTGGACCTATTCGGGCGATGATCTCGAAAGGTCCAATGTATCGTGGGTTCAGTTTTCCCCGTTTTCCGAAATGAATAACTCCTTTCCAGGGTGAGACTTTCAACAGTACTCGACCCCGACCTGAAATTCTAAGGGCTTTCGCCGTTTATCGGCGTAGCTCTTTTGTCGGTCGCGCGATGCTTGTAATCGAGCTCTGATTTGAACAATCTTTTCCGTGGTTTCATGAATGATCTCCGGTCCCGTTAGTGCCTCGTCCAATGTATGTGTTTTTGCTAGTTGGGTATCACCCACCTCAGCCCAACATAACGGTGATCTACACTTACGTCTGTATAGTGCTTCGAAAAGAGCGACCTTGATGCTCGAATGGTAACTGTTGTTATATGAGAATTCTACTAAGGGTAAGTGGGTATCCCAAGACTTCCCAAAGTCTATCACACATGCGCGGACCATGTCTTCGAGCGTTTGAATGGTTCATTCACTTTGACCATCCGTTTGTGGATGATAAGCGGTGCTCATGTCGAGATGAGCTCCTAGTGCCTTCTGGAGAGATTGCCAAAAACGTGAAGTGAACCTACTGTCCCTATCCGAGATAATAGACACTGGTACTCCGTAGAGTCTCATGATTTCTCGAATGTATAAACGTGTCAATCTTTCCATCTTGTAGGATTCCCTTATGGGCAGGAAATGGGCAGATTTCGTCAGTCGGTCGACTATTACCCATATGGTGTCCAGTCCATCCGACGTTTTAGGTAGCTTGGTCACGAAATCCATAGAAATCCCCTCCCATTTCCACTCAGGGATTACCGGTTGCTGTAATAACCCTGAAGGCTTCTGGTATTCCACCTTTACCTTGGCACACATAAGGCACTTACTAACATAGGTGGCAATTTCCGCCTTCATGTTGGGCCACCAATAGTGTTGTTTAATATCCAAATACATCTTGTCTGAGCCGGGATGAACGGAGTATCGCGTCTTATGGGCTTCCTTCATAACTACCTCCCTAAATCCTCCGAGTTTAGGGACCCAAATACGGTTTATGAAATAGTATACTCCATTCTCCTTTGCTTCTAGGTTCTTCTCCATTCCGCACAATGCTTCGCTTGCTCTATTTTCCGTCTTCATGGCCTCTGACTGGGCTACTGCAATTTAAGTGGCTAGGTGAGATTGAATGGTTATTGAGAGAGTTTTCGTACGACGATTAGAGTACTCCTTCTGACTTAATGTGTCAGCTACCACATTGGCCTTGCCTGGGTGGTACTTGATCTCACACTCGTAATCGTTTAGTAATTCAACCCATCTTTGTTGCCTCATGTTCAACTCCTTCTGGTTCAAGATGTGCTGGAGACTCTTGTGGTCCGTGAAGATGGTGCACTTTGTACCATAAAGGTAATGCCTCCAAATTTTTAGGGCAAAGACCACGGCTCCCAATTCTAGGTCATGGGTCGTATAATTCACTTCGTGCGTCTTTAGTTGGCGGGATGCGTAAGCTATCACCCTTCCACGCTGCATGAGAACACAACCTAAGCCCTGATTTGACGCGTCACAGTAGACCACAAAATCTTATGTTCCCTCCGGTAGTGATAGTACCGGGGCACTACAGAGAGCTTGTTTCAGGGTTCGGAATGTGACTTCTTGTTTGTCCATCCATTTGAATGGTACGCCCTTTTGTGTAAGCGAGGTAAGTGGTTTGGCGATCTTAGAGAAGTTTTGAATGAATCTCCTATAATAGCCTGCTAGACCCAAGAATTGACGGATTTTCGTGGGTGTTGTCGGGATTGCCCATCCTTCAACAGATTTGACCTTAGAGGGATACACATAAATTCCATCTTGGCTAACTACATGACCTAGGAAGTTTACCCTCCGGAGCCAGAACTCACACTTGGAGAGTTTTGCGTATAGCTTTTCCGATCGCAGAGTTTCTAGGATTTGTCGGAGATGTTGGCCATGCTCTTCTTCGCTTCCGGAATAGACGAGAATGTCATCAATGAAGACGATGACAAAGTTGTCGAGGAACGGTCGACAGATTCGGTTCATCAGATCCATAAATGCGGCAGGGGCATTTGTTAGACCGAAGGGCATTACGACAAATTCATAATGTCCGTAACGAGTTCGGAAAGCGGTTTTTGGAATATCCTCTTCCCGGACTTTGAGTTTGATGGTATCCGGACCGTAGATCTATTTTAGAAAAATAACTAGCTCCTTGGAGCTGGTCAAATAGATCATCGATTCGTGGAAGCGGGTAGCAATTTTTAACAGTGAGTTTATTTAACTCTCTGTAATCGATGCACATTCTAAAAGATCCGTCCTTCTTTTTGACAAAGAGGACTGGAGCTCCCCATGGCGAGTAACTAGGGCGGATGAATCCCTTGTCCAAGAGTTCACTGAGTTGGCTGGACAATTCCTGCATTTCAGCAGGAGCTAGCTGATAGGGTGATTTAGCGAGAGGAGTTGCTCCTGGAACGAGGTCAATTCGAAACTCCACTTGTCTCTCTGGTGGTACTCCTAGAAGATCTTCAGGAAACACGTCTGGGAACTCACATGCTACGGGAATGTCTTGAACATTAACCTCTTCCTTGATTTTATCCACTATGTGAGCCAGGAACGCCAAGTTGTTCTTTCATAGATGTTTTCGTGCCTTAATGCACGAGATGAGGCGAAGGTTCATGCTAGGTTTGTCTCCGTAAATTACTAGGGTTTCGTGATTAGGAAGGCGAAGGCGAACGGCCTTCTCGTGACACATAATTTCAGCATGGTGGGGGCTTAACCAGTCCATGCCAATAATCACATCGAAACTCCTAATTGATACAGGCATTAAGTCTATTCGAAAGACGTGTTGATTGAGGGTTTGGGTACATCCGATGTAGATTTCCCCGGTGGATTCGGTTTTCCCATTGGCCATTTCCACCGTAAAGGTTTCATTTAGCTTCTGGGGCTGTTGTTTTAATAAATGTTTAAACTTATTGCTTACGAAACTTCGCTCTGCTCCGGTGTCAAATAGGATGCATGCATAAGTGTGGTTTAAGGGAAACGTACCGGTAACAACAGCGGGGTCCTGAATCGCCTCTCCCTGACCCATGGTCAGCATCCTTCCTGTTCCTCCGTTTCCTGGATTGTTGTTGTTAGGGCAGTCTCGGCGGAAATACCCAGTCCTCCCGCACCCATAGCAGGTGTGGCTAGGCCCTACATTGTTGTCGCCGGTGGTGACGTAGTTGTTGTTGCGATTGTTGTTGCTGTTGTTTCCCTGTTGTTGGTTCTGGGGAGGGTAGGTCCTACAGTACTTCGTCGTGTGTCCCCTTCGGTTACAACTGGTGCACTGCAAGTCCTTTCATTCTCCATTGTGATGGAAACCGCACTTGTTGCACTTGGGAAGATTACCGGAATAAGGTCTGGGAGCATTTGAAGTAGCTGAGGCTGGAGCATGTGGTGTGGCTGGAACCGGTGCGGTGACAGCATTAACGGCCACTGTCTGCTGCTTTTTAGAGGTCTCAGGGCCCTGACGCCCCTTCCTCTTGTTGTTCTTCCCTTTCTTGCCATCACCTTCCTTCTTTCCTTCAGCCTCTGCTGGCTTCTCACCCTTCTTGTTGTTATCGTCATACAGCTTCTTTGCCAATCTTTTTGCACTGTCAAATGTTTCGGGGTTTGCAGCTATCACATTTACTTGGATTGGTGATGTTAGTCCCCAGATGAATCGCTCAATCTTCTTTCCTTCCGAGGTGATCATACCCGGGCACAACAGAGACAGTTCACTAAATCTCGATATGTAGGCATCGATGTTCGCATTCTGCACAGTGAGGTTCCACAGCTCTTGCACCATTTTCTCGATCTCACCTCGTGGGCAGTATTCAGCCATCAACATTTCTTTCATCTCCGCCCACGGCATGGAGTTCGCTACAGGGAGTGTCATGGCTTCCACATGTCCGTTCCACCAGGTGAGCGCTTGATCGACAAAAGTGCAGGCCGCAAACTTCATTTTCATCTGCTAAGGACAATCGCATATCTCGAATACCGATTCCACCTTCTCGATCCATCGCTTCAGAGTGATCACTCCTCTAGTGCCGGTAAAAGTTCGTGGTTTGGCATTTGTAAAGTCCTTGTAGGTACATGTTTTGGTGGGTCCTTGATTCATCCCGTTGTTCGAACTCCCAGCCCCTTGCCCGTTGCCTCCTCCGTTATTCCCTTGGTGAAGTTGTGCCATGGCTGCGGTGACCGCAGCAGACACGGCCGCCTGGAATGTAGTGGAGTCAACTTCGGGTGGGGTTAGTCCAGGGTTTTCGCTAGTAGGTCGGCGAGGCATCTTTCTGTCATGAAACAGAAAGATGTTGAGTGTTTGGGGTTTCTGGAAGGCTGTGACCCTACTGACTAGGTGCAATGTACGTACTAAAACACTCCTACCATTCAACATACAATCATAGATTCTCAACACATAGCAATTTGTAATATCATAATAAAGCACGTAAAAGTTTACTAATATTATCTGCATTTGATATATGAAAAATTTGCTCGTAAGAGCATACATGAGTGACACTAGTTCGACAGCATAACGGCTCTATGAGTAGTATAGTCACTTAAGCATAGAGTCGGGGTACATAGCATAGTTCCTAACGACCTACTAAGATAAGTCTATCCCTAACCACGATGATCTACGTCCGGAGGTGGTGCCGAGGATGTGGATGCTCCCTGAAGACGAGCCACCAGTCGTTCTGCGTCCTGAAGTCGAGACTCCCACCTTACCTGCCTCATGTGAAACTCCCGAAGGACGTCACGTGTCTCCTGTTCCGCACGCTCGACCCTAGTCCACAGCTGGCGTGCCTGATCAGCAGTGCCCTGAGCAAGATAGCCGATGTTCCGTAATCGTCTCACCATGACCGGTAGGGCTCGGTCGGCCGGTCCTCCGTCCCTCAGGTCAAAGAACTCGTGCGACATGCCGAACGGGGGTCACTGTCCCTACTGTCTGCTCCATCTCCAAAGATCAATACCCCAGGGAGGGGTAGGACCCGTGGGGCCCACACGGTAAGCAGGCACCCTGATCGGGTAAGGGGGGTTTATGACTTCAGACTCTGCGTCCGAATCACCCCCTTCACTGTCATCGGGTTCCTCTTCGAAGTTCTCTTCGTCTTCTTCGGGTTCGCCAGGCTCGCCTTCGTCTCCAGCCTCCGGTTCCCCGTCAGATTCCTCTTCGGGGTCTTCCTCACGCTCTTCCTCAGGCTCTTCCTCTAACCATCCGTTATTCCCCTGATTAGGGAAATAAGGGTCTCCAGGGTGATGAAAACCAGCCATGCTGTCTGCGCGAGTATGTAAATATGCTAACATTATTCCTAGGATGCTATAACTATTGTACAGACTAAGTAGGCGTTCTCTTTTTGGTGATAAAGGGGTATAGTTTTTAGGTTCCCTAGCTATCACGATCTCATCAGAACGTGTGTTAGTTATACTTTGGAGAGAATGTAGTTGATCAGGCTACATCCACTCCTTGGCACTACTAAGAACAGTCCTGAATTAACCGAGATACTAGCATTATTTTGTTTGGTTCGGCGTTATGTTCCTTGTTCCTAATGCAAGCAAAGGTGTTTTATTGTTGTATTTTTACTTGTTTTGTTCAGAGTTATGTTAGTCCCTCTTTTGGTTTATAGTTGCATATCAATGTATGGTTCGATATGCTAGTTCACTATAAACAAAGCACTGATACCAACCTGTCACAGCCCCGAACCAGACGGCGGAAACGTCCGGGGGCTGTTGTGACTCAATTGAATACCATCACAATGAATATACATGAAACATAACATCATACAATACCAAGCATTGGAATATTACAACTGTTAGCATTTACATTCATTACATTGATCCATAATATTACATGCCCAAAAATAAATTGTTCGGTACTAATTAAAACAACAGCAAGACGTTACTGAGTACATTTTTCCTTTTTGATTTACCTGTTACCTGAGAATACAAGTATTTTGAAAAACGTCAACATATGAAATGTTGGTGAGTTCATAAGTAATGTTTGAAATATAGTGGTTTGTATTGTTTTGAAAATCACCAGAAAATCCGATATTTTCTGAAAAGAGTATCGTGTAAAAAGTGTGAAGATTTTTGGCCCTAAGCCCATATTATAGTTAGTTTGGAAGATTTTTGGCCCAAAAAAAATATAATATGATTTTTACACTTTGTTGGGCTAGTTTAGGTTAATTATGGTTCATAATATTTAATTTATTTCATTCTAGGCCCAATATGGCCCAAAATGTTGAAATAAATGAATGTGGATCCAATTAGAGCCCATTTAAAGGTTCTAATCCCATGATAGTCAAATTGGAAGCTTATTGGTCCATTGAGTCCAATAAGGAAGTCCTAGTCCAAAGTGGACCTAAACAAGAACTTCTAGGGTTTCCAATTGCTTGTTGACTATTTGTAGTACTTGTATGGTGTATTGGATTGAAATTTTGTTGTCATAGAGTAAGCATCATACATGCTCTTAAGTTTTTGATTCTACATTTTACTTGAGTGTAGTGATTACAAGACACAAAATTCCTAGTTGTGACACATAACAAAGCATATCAACACGATCGGGACTCAATCGATACATGTCAAGGGTAACATCAAAGCTCGTTAGTGAAACCGACATTAGGTTAATGAGGAAAGAATGATTACTCAAGGTAAGGGTACAGCTTAGGAATAAATCATTAGCTCACTCATTCTCGTCGCTAGCCATTTCGACGGTAAATGTTTCGGTTATTAGACGAGGACTATGTTTACGAAGATAATTGAATGAATAACTAGTAAAACTTTCTTGACACTAGATTCGAAAAGGATGCGAGCATAAGAATTGTCGAGAAGAAATGTACCCGCGAAGATGGTGGGATCAGCGGCTGCCTCCTCCTGCTTCATAGCTAAAACCATCTCGGCGTTGTTGATGTTGTTGGTGGTTGCTGCTTTTGGGCAGTTTCGCTTGAAATGCCCGATTTCTCCACAACCAAAACAGGCCTGATCGATACTCGATCTTGAAGCTTGACTGATTAGTTGAGCTGGTGCTCTGCAGCTTCGAGTAAGGTGGCCCTTCTTGCCACAGTTGATGCAGATCTTCTCACGGCATGGGCCTGCAATACGATGGTGATAACTACACCTGTTGCACCAAGGGAGATTACCAGCATACCTAGTGGTAGGTGCTTGAGCTGTAGACGCAGCAACAGGAGTAGTGGTAGCTTGAACTACCATAGTTTCATGCTTCTTGGAGGGTCCTTGTTCCTTGAATTGGGTCCTTTCATTGAAGACATTTCGATCTAAAATGATTAGGAAAAGAGGATGGTAAGTCCTCTGAATTAAATCAAGAGATATGAAACAAGGGATATCTCTTTATGACAGACATATAATTCTATTAAGCGATAAAGCAGGAATGAATTATCAAGGCAGATAAACTATCGCTGAAAGAATGATCGAGGGGCAACGCTTGAATGAAAATTTTCTACAACAAAGTTGGATCTAGAAATACTCCCATAGTATTTCATGATTCGCTGCGACGACGGCTCGTTGTTTAGGGTATTTCGGTAAGTTTTAGGCATGCTGAACACCACAGACACTCCCAGGCACATGTTGGCCGTGTCTCGAATGAATATAGTTGATCAGGCTATATTGACCCTGGACACCCATTTACTTATGTTTTGTTCTACTTATAGTTACGAATCTCGACGGTTAGGTATACTTGTATATTTTTGAAAATACTTATATTTTGAAGTATACTTTTAGTTCAGAGCACTTAGGCCCCTTAATGTTTATAGTCTTATACCATGTAAGGTTTGGTATACTCAGGTCACTATAAACAAGGGCTCTGATACCAATCGGTCACACCCCGAAACCCAGGGCGGAAATGTTCCAGGGCGGAGGTGACTTCATGTTGAATATCATAACCAATGTACATAGTAAGCGAAGTAAAAAAAAAACATTACATTACATAGATTTCATTACATCTGTTTAAAAGTAAAGTAATACAAGTTTCGTAGATACATAAGTTTAAACAAAAGAAATACGTGACTTCATACGCTCCGTCTTCTGCAAAAGAACGTGGGATACCTGTCTAAGGAGAACCTGAGAATACAAGCAGTTTAAAAATCAGCATAAAGCTGGTGAGTTCATAAGTGGTTTTGTTTTATGTAAATGTACAAGTTTCTTTTTGTTTCTGAAAATGTTACGAATCCAAGAAAATCCCATATTTTCTTAAAAGTAATGTTTACCAATCCTAAATGTGATGTAAAAGATGTTTACTAAAAACCCGGTTGCCCTTGTGAGTTGTAAAGTTTAGTTATCTGGTTTATTACACAAATCTGGTTATGTACAAATGTTTCCCCAGGAAAATCCTGTATTTTCCTAAAAGTTGGTTACCAATCTGAAATGTAAAGTAAAAGATGTATACTAAAAACCTGGTTATCCTTGTGAAGTGTATGTTAGTTTTAACACGTATATAAAACTATCAACATAATAAACTAATTTCAAAGGTTATTAATTTACTATATTCATTATTACTAACAAGTAAATCTCTTTTATCCAAATTGCGAGTTCCATAACCATATGATAGACTAGATATGGCAATAAGTAGTCCAAATCATTTTATGACTTTCATCACCCTTGAACCTTTCGGCTCGGCTATAGCTAGCAGCCAGGTGCGGGGTAGTCAGCCCCGTATAGATCTATACACTCAAGTCACGCTCCCTATCTAAGAGATTATGGTTACAGAGGCAGTCCTCCATTCACGTATCTCTATGGAGTGTTCTTCGAGGACGTGTCTCCAATTTATAGGAATAACAAATCTACAAGTAATAATGCGGAAATCCTGTTTAAGTTCTATTTACAAAGACGATCCTCCACTCGCGTATCTCTATGGAGTGTTGTCAAGGACAAAACAAATGTACAAATCTAAAGCTTTTAACAATAATGATATGGAGCAAATCATTTGTGAAATATATAATATAACATTATATAATAAGATATGAAATCGGTTTGTAACTAATTCTACAAGTCAAACAGTTGGTTAATACGGTTTCAATTGTTAAAAGCAAGTGGGATATGAAACATTTCAATTAAAATAATAAGTTTAAGCACAAGATAATCTTTTACTTTTTCTTGTATTCCCCCCTGAAAACATTGAAAAACATTGAAAAATGGTAGGGGTATGAACTCACCGGACGAGGAAGGTGTCGACTAGGATGCTAAACGTCGGATTGAGGCTTGAATACATGCGAGGTTCCTATGTAATATTAAATGATACACAAATGTATCTAATTAGACTTTAAATCACTAATTAGATACAATTATACACTCCAAGACGCGAAAACACTTCAAATCAAGTGTTTGGAGTGACCCGGGTGACATCTATGGACATCTATGGCTTGGATATGGAGTTTACTCTTCAAGAGTAAACTCCCAAGGGAGTTCACGGCCCTAATTACCCACTCCCCATAAGTTTACGGCCGTAAACTCATGGTGGGGTGTTCTAGAGTGTTAAATGGCCTTGTATCAATTAAGGGGTGATGCTAGATTTGGTTTCAAGGCATTGGAAGTGTTTAATCCCACATATGGACCATAATAAGGAGTTTACGGCAATAAAATAAGAGTTTACGGCCGTAAGCTCCCCCACACAGCTTCCTTTGATGTTTTGGTGGTCCTAGGTCATTTACAAGTGTTTCTAGTTAAGTCTACAAGCCATGGAATGAATTTAAGGTACAAACTGACCCATTTATAGGAGTTTATGGCCCAGGAACACATTCTTGGGGGTTTACAGCCGTAAACACCTAAGGGAAGGATTTTCATCAAGTTTAAGGCTTCTAACTCGATTGTGGTTGTTTCTAGACTTTAATCCAAGGCTATTGGTGTGTTTAAATGGCATTTGAACACTTTAACATGAGTTTACTACCCATGATATGGAGTTTACGGCCCAATCATGATCATGGGCAGTAAAATCATGTTTGCTCCCCAAAAGTTGAGTTTAAGGTGTTCTAAGTCCAATCCAATAAGTCCTTAAGCCATATCTAAGCTCCAATGGTGTTTAGGAAGGGTTTTAAGGCTCAAAAACCCCATTTACATGTGTTCACGGCCCAAGAGTGTTCCAGGGCCGTATACACATGTTTATGGTCCTATTCCATGGGTTGAACACGAAATTGAAGGCTAAAGATGTTATACTAGGAGCTAGGATAGTTACCTTGGTGATTTGAAGCTTGAAATGAGTGATTTTGGATCAAGAAGTTGGATTTGAGGAGAGAGGTTAGAGAGAGAGTAAAAAGGCTTCAAATGAGGCTTAAACAACTTTAAATATGGTTTGGATTTGAGACACGGTGGAATTCTACCCGATACTGACGTAAACTGAGGCTTTTGTTCGCACCCGATTAAGTTGTCGTAACCCGATATGGTCAAAACTAAAATTTTTCTAATTACTAGTTTGGGGCGTTTTCAAGTGATTCTAACGTGTTTGGATACTTACGAGGTCAAAATAAAAGTCTTAACTTAAATGACCTAATCCAAAAACAAAACCGGAACAATTAGCTTAAGACGAGTTTTACGGACGGAACGGGTTACGGCTATGGAACAACTTCGGGTTGTCACACACAACTATCTCTCTCTCCCTCTACGATACTCTGGTTATAATGTAGGACTTACAGTGTATGCTAGGTAGGTACGGTGAAGAGAATGTCTAACTAGAGCCTTAACAGATTTACGTGAAGTACGACTCCCTTTTTCCTAGTATAATGAAAAAGTTACATTATTGGAAATTTGCGACATGTGTTTTACGACACAAATTTTATAGCATTCATAGTTTGCTTTGTATATTTTTTCGTAAACTATTTATATAAACGTACATAAATATCAAGTTGCATAACTTGTCTAGTATGGATGTATGTTACCAGAACATGAATATTTAGGTTTTAACCCACCAAAAATAGTAGTGACTACAAATACAACAATTTTTACTACAAAAACTTATTTTTAGTGAAAATTACCAAAAAAATTGTAGTTGGTGTAACTCATATTTTTCCTATTGATGTTTGTTAAACACAATATGAGTTATATTTTCGTTATCTTTGTATACCAAACCCTAAAAAACGATTTTTGAGTAAACAAAAATGGTATCAACCACATCTTATGTAAATATTACTCCACATTCAAATAATAAGTTGAAGCATGCAAATATCCATAAGATAAATTCTAACTTGTATTCCCCCCCCCCCCCCCCCCCCCTTAAAAACATGTAAAACTCAAAAAATGGGGGTATGAAGCTCACCTTGAGTCATTTTGTGTTGGTTGATTTGAAGTGGTGGAGTGAAGATTTCGAGCCTAAAACACTTGAAGAGTTTGATGAACTTTTTGAAACTTATAATATCCTAAGGATGTTAACACATAATATTATGTGTAAATAGGATGAAATCAACGTAATAATGTGTAGAATCACTAGCAATCTCAAAAAGACTTACCAAGATTTTGGGGTGATATGTGAAGAAATAACTCTCTTTAGAGTTTGAAGTTTGAACTCTTGAGAGAAATTGAAACTTCACGGTAGGTGGAGTGGGATTTTGTGGTATGGGAGGGGATAATGTCGTCCTTAATAAAAGGAAGGAGGTTGATTAGATACTTACTTGGATTACTGGAGGTTAATGTAGTACGTGGGTTACTATGATTTTCATGGGAAAAGGGTGGGATGCCCCACCTTAAAGTCAAACCTTATCTACTGGAGGTATTTAGGTTGATCCACTTTGAGTTTTTGGCCATAAAAGGAGGTGATTTCGGTCTAGGTTGGACTGAAATCCCTTGGTGCATATTCACATTGATGATTTCGGCCAACAATGACTCCTTAAGGTGGTTTTTGGCCAAGGTGTGGCCCATTGGAGTGTTTTCAATCCTTAGTAGATCCTTAAGGGGTGTTTTCGGTTTTAATTTTTTTAGACAAGTTGTTTTTGGTTTTAAGCAATAGGAATCATGAAGACGATGGCCTCAAAACTCAAGAATTCAAGGTCCTTGCGTAATTTCATGTTGTTGTGTTAGACTATTTGATTTTTGCACGAGCTTTTCAAGGTTTATTCAACATGAAATTCCAAGTGTATATTATCTTTAATTATACAAATGGTTCCCTCTTGACTTTCAAAAACATTATTGCATCAATCTATATAGATATACATTGTGGATACACTTATACACAAGACTCCCTTAAACTTGGTTTAACCCAAAACTTTCTAGTTCTCACATCTTATCGGTTGGATCTACTGAATGAGCTCAGTCAAATCCAAAATACCTTCCATTTGTCTCAGCTCTGGAAGTGTGTATCAGATGAGTCTGCAGTTATATCATTGGAATAACTTCCAGGTAGATGAAAGCTTGAATTATATTGAGAAACCCGTCGCAATGATGGATAGGAAGACTAAGGCTCTTCGTAGCAAAGAGGTGAAGCTAGTAAAGGTGTAATAGCAGCATCGGAGAGGCTCCGAATGGACCTAGGAGAAGGAGGACAAAATGAGAAAGCATTATCTAGATATTTCCTCGTCAGCTGACTTCGAGGACGAAGTCTAGTTCAAGTGTGGGAGATTTGTAATGGTTAGGATTTAGCTATTTACACCTCTTACCCCTAGCATGAAAGTCATTGAAAAAGTGGTCCTTTAGTACGATGGGCGTACTTGAGGAGTACGCTTAGCATACTAAGGTTCGTTGGATCATGAAGATTCAGTACGTATGTTGGGCGTACCAATGGTTACGTGGGCCTTGTTTTGGGTTTGTAAGCTTATTGGGCTTTAGTGAGCTTTGCGCCTGGTCCCATTTAGAGTTTTGGACTAATATTGTGTTTTGGGACACAGTTGCTTTATTTGGGCCTTATTGGGCTATACGGCCCATTAAATGATTTTATCTTGGACCTTGGGCCCATTAGCAAAAGGAAGACTTTTGGATCATTATGGAAGAGTTTAGGCTTAAGCGTTTAGACTCTTTGATTAGGTTGTGCTATAATACTAATTTAGGGTTAATTATATCATTGTTCAATGTGTGGTTACGGACTGTTAAACGAGTAGCTCTTGTGTTCAGGAGACTGAGGTGTGTCTTCTCACCAAACTCATGGGTCGAAGGTACCTAGGCTGGCCCATTAATGGTTATGAGATGATTTGTATTGGTATACGTAATTGTTGCTTTTAGATTTATATATGGACTGGTGTGTAGACCATGTGAGGAGCCCATGGCATTTGGCTAGACCAAGGGAGGAACCCATGAAGCAATAATATAAGACCATGGGGGTAGCACATGACATTCCAATGAAGACTATGGAGGGAGTCCATGGCAAACTCATATGTGTATATGTGTGCATGGTATTATGTGATTATATGTTTTGTGTTTTGGGGGACTCAATAAGCTTGTATTTGTAGTTTTAATGAATATTTCAGGTATTTCTATCGATAAGGGAAAGCACCCCGCTTGATTGCGCGATGTGCATTCTCTAGTGTTTTCATATTTTTCTTTCGTACTCTGAACTTTTAAATAATATGGCTATGTAATGGGATTTTTGGATACCTTGTGATTGATATGTATGAAATTAAAAGTTAAAATCTTTTGTAAAAATTGGGAGGTTACAAAAATTTTCACTAATTTGGAAATTTTCCATGACTTTTTCGTGATTATTTTTCCATGCAAGTTTTTTGATGTTTCATTTTTGGCACATATTAAGAGGGGGGGGGGGGGGGTTGTGTGAAGATTATTCCTCAAGCGCTTCTCACCCTTAACGAGTTTTATAATCACTTTTTTATTATAAAAAGGGAAAGAATGAAGAGTGGATATTCGAAGCTTCGAGTATTCATTTGCTGATTTGAAGACCCGTAATTTCGAGGGGAGTTGGTATTGATCGCGTGAGCTCATTGGATATTGAAGACGGGACATCCAATCCTAACTTTGAGGGGTGGGGGTGGGGGGGGGGGATGTTAGGGTGTAAAGTCACGCTTAGATGTAATTTGCGCTTACCCTCTTGTATGGTGTAATGAGTTGTCTTTCCTATAAATAGGAAGTGAGTGACACTCATTTATGTAATGATCATTTTGGAGTGTTAGTTTTTATAGAGAGAAATAGCAAGACCCATTTGTACTCTTTCTATCAAAAACTAATGAGAGCTTAAAACAATTTATTTACTCCATGTGTTCATGATTTGTATGATGATTCACTAGATCTTATAAATTTCACATATGTCATCATAATCAACACCACTACACTTATCGTCCTCAAACTTTTGGGATCTGAACGATCATTTGGAGTTGTTGAAGGTAATGACTACTCTATATCACTCTTGTTCACTATTAAATATGTGCAAAATTTATATGATAATTAGGTAAATATTGTGTCAACTTTTTTTGAATTGCATCCAATATGTTGGTTTCTTTTATTTTTGTGATTTTTCTAGTTATCTTATTACATCGTGTAATCATCATAAGCCCTAAAGACAGTGAAGACGCTTTTGTAGATGTATAAAATGCTTTCCACAAAATTGGCAGTTTGGTTTTCATGGTGATGATATATTTAATTTTGAGTTTTTAAAGCTTTATTTCATTTTTTCTTTAGAAAAACTATAAGTTTATTGTTAGAGTTCACAATATTAAATATTTTTTGTTAACATCTTCATTTAATCTTAGAGGAAAAGGGAAATGCTCATGACTATTTTAGTTGACTATAAATGATTTGAGGATAACTAAAAGGTTTAATCATGTCTCATGACTATTTTAATCATTAAAAACCCCGATACCTGTTGGCTCAGTTTCATGTTTCTTTGGTACTTGGTATGTATAAGCAAATACCCTTTGTTCCCCTGGCTTTTTCATGGTATTAAGCATCAACATGTTATATAATAGGTTCAATTTTTTTACTAATAATTTATTAATATTATATTTTTTTAATACGTCAAACTCCAACGAAAATGGGAAAATAATGGAACCGGTTCTGGTTCAGTTTCAGGTACGGAATTGGATAAAACGGTTCTAGAAACCAAGAATTGTTTGGTAATTTTTAGTTTTATACAAGGGTTGTTTGGTATTAATTTGTATAGGGGATGTTTGCCTTTTCTTTGGAAAACGGAAAACATTTCAGATTTCGGCATATGAGCAGAGAGAAATTGTTAGAAAATTCTTAATATTTTCGGAAAAGTTTCACTTTAGTCCTAAATTTTATTTTTTAAACACAAAAGTCCCGATTATTTGATTTTACATGACAATATGTAATTTCCTTTTAAAAGAAAAAAATGATTTTTTTGTTAATTTGAGCTAAAATGAAATACTTGAGACATTTATGTTAATAAAAATTGGGGACTAAAGTAAAATTTTTCCGAAAATATTGGAATTTTTCTGACAATTTCCTATGAGAAAAGGAACAAGTGAAGGCATTGAAACCAATTATGGATGATGATCGTGTGAACGGTGGATTTTTTTTTCTGTCAAATTTGACATTATAGAAGGGTTTCAAGAGCATCTACAATTGGCTTATTAATGAAGTTGAAGACTTTTGACGTCTCTAGCAACAATCTCACATACTTGTGAGGGCATGATAGCATTCGTCACTACATGTATATGTATTAAGATATATCACGGACTTCCTTTTTCTCTCTCACTAGTCTTAGTAAACTATTATGTTATTAAATAAGCCTAATTCGAAAAGAACAATTGAAAATACCATCCAACTATATCGTTAAGTTTTCAATATTTTCTCAAATCAGCACTCTTAGAACAATATACTTTGAAATCTTTTTCAATTATAGCAATGCAACTAAGAAATAGCAATTTCCATTCATTTTTATAGCATACTATAACAGTTTGATTTTTTTTTCTTATTAACGCATTGTCATGTGCAAATTCTATCCAATTATGGCATTCCACTTTCAAAATTTTCTTATTATAACATTTACGTGTTTGTAAATGGGTGAATCACAAAGAATGTCAATGTACTTTATTGTGGCTACTAATTTAGGCAGTATACTTTACTTTCACACAAAAGCAACACTTTCTATCCCTTGCAATGCGGGGGGGGGGGGGGGGGGGGGGGGGGGGGATCTTTCTAGTTCAAATAAAAGTCTGTGTTACACTAATGTATATAACGATGAACATTTGGACAAATCGGTCTGACTGGATAGGAACCGGTAGTTTTAGTACTGGTCAGTTTAAAAGTATTATGTGGATCGTAGACTGGACCTATTGCGACAGACAAGTGTCAGTACCAGTTCTAGTGTTGGTATCGGTTTCCTGTTCTTGGACCGAATAGACCGGTACTACATTCATTGTGTATGGTAAAAGTTGAAAATTTTTTTAACTTTAATAACCTAAATTCTTGGAAAAATAACTCATTAAATATGGAACAAAAATGATAAATTTATAGCCTTAAATGAAGTACAAACTCTTAAATACAATACAAACTCTAAAATACATATTACAAAATATCTCATTTCAATCCGACTTTGAACCAATGAATTATTCAAATTTTAAAAGTTTCATAGATTATACATAAAAGCTAAAAAGCTGAAAAAATTTCATATTGATTTCTCAACTTTGGTGAACTCAATGACTATGGAACCAAAAATGATGCAAATTATATCCTAATTTGAAGTACAAACTTTAAACTACATGCTAGAAAAGATTTAATGTCATTCTAACTTCAAAAGAATAAGTTATGAAAATTTTAAAAGTTTGACTCACAGGTTACACATAAAAGTTGAAAGGTTGAAGAATTTTCAGCTTTGTTATCCCAACTTTGGAGGACTGTAACTCATTAAAGTTGGAACAAAAAACGATGAAATTATAGCCTAATCTGAAGCACAAACTCTAAAATACATGTTGTAAAAGATCACATGTCAATCTAACTTCAAAAGAATGAGTTGTACAATTTTTAAAATTTCACAAAATATACATAAAACCGAGAACCGGTCCAAAACCGGGAACTAGTGTACCGAACCGGTTGAGTGTGATTTCATGTACCAAACCAGCACCAGTGCCCGGTACAGGTTTGGTTCCCGGTCCGGATGCTCACCCCTAAATGTATATGTAATTGCAAAAATTGATGTGATACAATTAAAAATGTAATGACATGGCACTAATGTTAATGATTTTAGCACACTTATTATCTTCCAAAAATACCACACTAGTTTTCTTCAAAAAATATTATCTTCCAAAGATATCTAACTGGAGCAACCCATCTTAGTCAAATAGGAGTGACATGTTGGCAAAACAACATTATATGCCGACATATGTAATTAAAGTGTATTTTCACTTGAATTAGGCCAAAACGTTTCAAAGTTCCTTCAAACATTATGTTTGAAATGTATGAATACGAACTTTGAATCATTGCGTTTGGACAAATTAAGAAGTTCTCATTTACTTTTCATGTGAAATGCATGCTGAACTCATGTATCTTGTTTAAAACATGCCTCTTGAAAACATAACCATGCTTTTAAAGAGTTACATGCAATATAACGACGGTGCAAAATCGAGCATATGTCAACATACTCGAAGTACGGAAATCTTGTGTAAAGGCTATGGATTGACACCTCTCAAATTAATTTGACATCAATCGCAACTTAGATCAAACATATATTTTAATGTGTATTTTGTTTTGAAAACGGATGGGAACATATAAACGGTAAGCTTAACTTTTTAAGATTTCATGTTTTAAACTGATGCCAACATACAAACTGTAAGGTTAACTTTTTTATATTTCATTTTTTTGAACTGCAAAAGCTTTTATTGGTAATCGTGTGAAAAAAAAAAGTCACCAAAATGACCACATTATTGGACCATAAACCCCCAAAATAATGATCATTTTAAAAAACAGCCTAAATGACTGTTGAATTTGACAATATATTATCGAACTCCGTTGTTATTTTTGAACTTTTTTTTTTTTTTTACAAAAGACGAGGTCGACAATTGATTTTTATTTTAACTTTGAAATGTATTTTGATTTTCGATCTTTCTTTAAAGGTTGTTCAAATTTTCAAAATGGATAATTTTTTTCTTTTTAACTTCGGATGGATTTAAGGTCAATTTGGATGTTTCTTCTATAAAAATGCATAACCTTTTTGATCTTCTAAGTCTTCTGTTATGGAAGACAATATATCAAAATAAATATTATAGTTGTTTTCCAAACTACATAAGTGTAAAATGTTCGTATTTTAAACACAAAATTTTCTCGACTGAGTTGTCATCAAATCAATAGATGTCATCGGGTAAGCAAAATCGGCACGAGGGAGTTGCAGGCTAATGACGTGCAACAAGTGATCCGGAAGAACCGCCTCACGAATAGGTAAACCTCGATTTTAATCACAGTTATCCGAGATAGGTACACGTAGGTTGTTTGTGACCGGTGATACGGACAGTAGTTGCAAGATGAAACAATAGGTTAACTTGCATTAACCTAGCCGATAATTGAAGAGATACTAAGATTTATAAATTTATATCTACTTCTTGGTTTGATGGAAACTTGTTTGAAAATGTATGAGGCTAACTTTCATGCGAGGTGTTATTGTTCAATAAATAGTTATTTATTCCTAGAATTTTTAAGAAATGGTTACAAAACCAACATGTGTCCATTATAGGGAAACCATTATGAAGCGAATACCTTCGTTTCGAGCTGTCATATTACACATTAATTTCAATAATAGATTATGATTTCAGTGAGTTATTATTTCTTATATATTTACAATCATTTCATATAAATTAAGGAATTGGATATTGTTAAATGTGACTTGAGAACTAAATGCTTGAAATGAAAGTTGGAGCATTTGACAATTAAATGAAGCATCTAGATATTGAGAGGAATATCTCGATATTCAATGGAGCATTTAGAGTTCAATGGAACATCTAGATATTGAATGGGCATTCAGATATTCAGTGGAGCATCTAAAATTCCATGGAACTTCTAGATATTGCATCTAGATATTCAATGGAGAATCTAGAATCCAATGGAGCATTTGGATATGATGACGCATCTACATATTCGATGGAGCATCTAGAATTCAATGGAGCATTTAGAAGCACCAATGAGCATCTAGAAACTCAATGGAGTGTTTGGAGTTTGGATGAAGCATCTGACAAAAGACAGAAGCATCAAAAGAAACACTATGCACAAGATGCGCCAACAAGTGACAAGGTATGCCAGTCATGGAAAAAGGTGCATGATTGTTGGTTAAGGTGTGCCACCTAGTGGTCATGATGCACCATTTTAGTGATCCTGATGAGATTTTAATTGTTGATGTGCTACTTATTAATGAAAGGATGATGCCCTACCAAAGGGGTTGATAAGCCATAATGGTATATGATGCACCATTAGGGGTACATGATTCGCAATTGGTGGCACATGATGTATGGTGATGCTTAGTGTGTCATTGTGGAACATGATGGTTCATCATGTGTAACAGACTAACATCCCAAAATCAAGGAAAACATTTCATTTTTAAACTCCAACCAAAAACCATAATAGTTTATAAAACATTGTTCCTAAAAGTAATAATCACGAATCAGAGTATCCTAAAATCAAATATCATAAAATCAGGAAGATGTACATGATCACGCCTTCGCTTTCCCCCGATTATATGAAGTATTTGAAGCGTAAAACTTAAACTGTGAGACACAGCTTAGTAAGTTCCCCCAAAGTAGCACATATAACCAAATACAGATAACACCATGCATATATGATCCTTCAGCCTAACTGGAATGTCTCACAAGGCCTACAACCTATATGGACTGCTCTCTGGGCCTTCGGATTGACTGGACCGCCTCGCATGCCATGAATCTATCCAGACCACCCTGGGTATCTTCGCTTTTAGCATAAAGTAGGACTGCCTCAACCCAACAAACCATAACATGTTGACATATGCAATACCATTAAAAAATCAGCAACACATGTAATCATACAGATCTACTAATCTAACGCATACTTAGTGAACATAGATAATCATATAGATCTACCAATCTAACACATACTTAGCAAACCATCAATCCAATATACCAAAATACAAAATCCAGTGGGCTGGCCTTGGTGTCTTTGACCCACAAGTACAGTGAGGAAAACTCAACTTACAGTCTGAAAAGATAGTTGAACATATCACGGCTCCAACTTCTTGCTCCACATATCACCTATACAACGAACGATGACCTTGTCATAAACTACTGTTAAAATACCCAAAATACCCCTAGGTCAAACTTGGTCAAAATCCTGGTCAAAGTCAAAGTCTAAAAGTCAAGGATTCCATCTGGCCTGAGTATGCCCACCGTACTCCCCTCTAAGCCCAGCGTAGAAGGTGCCTTCACAATTCCATGGGCTCAAACCCTATTATAAATTTAGGTTATAAAAAGGCTTGGAAATTTTAAGAATTGTGGTATCACTTTCAGATTAAATTATTTGGGTGTTACTCCCAAACTTTAATTGGATAAGACTCAGAAATTGAGAGGAAGAATAAAAAATTTGATTGTTATGAATTTCAAATGTACCAACAAATGAAGACCAAAATCAGTTAAATACATTTTCCACTAGAAAACTGTCACAAGACAATTGTATGTTTGAAAACTGTCATAAAAGCAGTTTGATGTCTAAAATTGTCACTAATATGGGATCTTTCTATAAGGGTCAAAACAAATATTTCAAAAATTCAGATTTCTGATGCATTTTTATTATAGTAATATAACCCAAAAACCGGGTTTATAACCCAAAAATTCATATTTCAACCCCAGCCAGGGGCTCTGTCCCATGGACCCCGCTCCCAGGAGCGATGCCCCCAGACCCCCGTTCCTTCAGGGACTTCGTCCCTAAATAACAGTCTACTTTGAATCTAGAATAAACTTTAACAAATGTGCACTATGCACCTACGTTACTTGTTTAATATTCATCAAGATTTATTTTGGTCAACAAGTCAATCCATTACACTTAAATACACATTGATGATACAAAATCACCAACAAACACAAGTACGCCTAGCGTACCAGAGCTGAAACCTAACTTTTCTATTAAGCTCTTATTTCATTCAGTCAAGGCACCAAACTTCAGATCCAAATATCAAGGGATCTCTTAGTGGATAAAGTCTCTAACTTTATCCATTTGTATGCATTCAAGAGGGTAAAAACTCAAACCCTTGGTCCAAAAGTCACCCAAAATTCCCAAACTCTTCCACGCTCTCATTTTTATGAATATATAAGCTCAAAACTAAAAACCCTAAAACTTAGGGTTTCGGTTTTTGCCACATAAGCCCAGCGTACCAAAGGGTACACCCAATGTACGCACAAGCAATGCATTTTTCACTTATGGAGCCACAGGACCATTTTGCAATTAAATTTCGCACTTAGGGCCAACAATGTAAATTACCTTGGTAATGAATGTTACAATTCTCCCCCACTTGAATCGGACTTTGTCCTCGAAGTCCGATGCTACAAATAACTCACGTTAGTGCTCTTGCATCACTACCTTGGGTTCCCAAGACCATTCGGAACCCTTACGATGCTACCACCAGACTTTGACCAAAGGGACCACCTTGTTGCGTAAGATCTTTGTCTTCTTATCCAAAATTGTCATTGGCCTCTTAACATAGTTCAGGCGATCATCGACCTGGATATCATCTAAAGGAACCACTTTTGAATCATCAGCTAGTGATTTTCGTATCTGAGAAACATGGAAGCTGCTGTGAAACCGACTGAGCTCCTCAGGTAGATCCAGTCGATAGGCTACCTTGCCAAACCTGTGAATCACTCGAAATGGACATATATATCGTGGACCCAACTTTCCCTTCATCCTAAAGCATTTTACACCCTTCCAAGTTGATGCCTTTAGTAAAACCATATCACCGACCTGGAACTCCAAGTCAGGTCGCATGTTGCCATAACTCATCTATCGAATCTGAGTTATGTACAACCTCTGTTAGATCAATTGAATAAGATCTATCATCTGAAGGAATATCTCGGTCCTTCCCATAACCCTATGACTGACCTCTTCCTAGTAGATCGGGGTATGACATCTATTCCCATAATGAAGCTCAAAAGGCGTTGCGTCGATATCTGGGTGATAGTTGTTGGTCTAAGAAAACTCAGCAATGGGAAGGTAGGAGTCCCAATTTCCACCGAAATCTATGACACAAGCTCTCAACATATCCTAGAGTATCTGAATGGTCTGCTCGCTCTGGCTGTCAGTATGCGGATTATGAGCAGTGCTAAAGTGCAACTTTGTATCAAGTTCCTTGTGGAACCTCTGTCAAATTCAACAAGTGAACCGGACATCTCGATCAGATACAATGGAAACTGGAACACCATATCACATCAAGTCCCTTAGTCGTCTAAGGTAACTTGTTGATGAAATCCATGGTGATTTGTTCCCATTTCAACATTGGAACCTCCAAAGGCTAAAGCTTGCCATACGACCACTGGTGCTCAGCCTTGACCATCCGATAGGTAAACCACCTCTCAACATACCAGGCTATCTCTCGCTTTATACAATATCACTAATAACTAAGTTTCAAATCCCTATACATCTTTGTGGCTCCAGGGTATATAGAAAATCTAGACTTATGTGCCTCCTCCAACACAGTCTCCCTAATCCCACCAGAATTAGGTACACAAACCCAACCACATTGGGTCAATAATCCATCGATATCGGTAGAAAATCTATCGATCTCACCCCTGATTCGCTCCTGCTTCCAATTTTTTTCTTAATTCCCTCGGCCCGGTCCTCCCTAATCAAATCCAAAATTGGGGAATCGGTCGAAATCCTCATACATAAGCTCCTACTAGAAGAACCATCCAACTTACGGCTCAAAGCATCAAAGACTACATTTACTTTCCTCGGCTGGTACAAAATCTCATAGTCATAATCCTTGACCATGTCAAGCCACCTATGTCATCTCATATTCAGATTCAGCTGATACATATGATACCACAAACTCTTGTGGACAGTGTAAATGGTACATAGGACCCCATACAGATCAATCCGATAATACCTAAGGGAATCCACTACCGCCCCCAACTCCATATCATGCATCAGATACTGGACCTCATGCGGCTTTAACTTCCTGGAAGCATAAGAAATCATCCTCCACTTTCCATGAGTACTACCCCTAAATCGGTGATGCATGCATCACAATATAGAACAAAATCCTTAACTCCCGTTGAGTGAGTCAACACTATGGCCTCACATAACTTCTATCTTTGTGTCTTGAATGCAACATGCTACTCAGGCCTGCAGCAAAAATCCATGTCCTTCCTCATCAAATGAGTGAGGAGTACAACAACATTGGAAAAATCTCGAAAGAATCTCCAATAATACCCTGCTAATCCCAAGAAACTCTTGATCTCTAGAGAAGAATTCAGGACCTCACACTGCATAACTACCTCAATCTTGGACCGGTCGACCAAAATCTCATTCTGATTAACAACGTGTCCCAAGATCTGGACCTCCCGTAACAAAAACTCACACTTCGAGAACCTGTCATATAGCCGTTCCCACCTCAAAAGTCCTAGAAGCTCTCGAAGGTGCTCTTCATGCTGCTCTTTGGTCTTGGAATAGACCAGAATATCATCAATCTAAATAATAACTGAACGATCGAGCATCAGCCTGCATACATGATTAATCAAATCCATAAATACCGCATGTGCATTGGCGAGCCCAAACGGCATCACCATGAACTAGTAATAACCATAACGAGTCTGAAATGTTGTCTTCTCTACGTCATCCTCTCTGTATGATGATACCCTGACCTCAAATCGATCATGGAGAACCAAGATCCACCCTACAACTGATCAAAGAGATCATCAATCCGTGGAAGTGGGTAGCGGTTCTTCACCGTCAACTTGTTCAACTCCCGATAACCAATACACATACGGTAAGCCTCGTCCTTCTTCACAAACAAGATCAGTGCTCCCCAAGGAGAACTCCTCAGTATGATAAAATACTTGCCCAACAGCTCCTATAGCTGAGAGGAAAACTCCTACATCTCTGGTGGTGCTAATCTATACGGTGCCTTAGCAATCGGTGCCGCACCGGGAACCAAATTGATCCAAAACTCAACCTGCCTCTAAGGAGGCACGCCGGGTAATTCCTTCAGAAACACATACGGGAATTCCCTAACTACAGGTATATCTGAAACTAAAACCTCCTTCCTAACCTGAGTGTTAACCACATATGCGAGATAACCCATACACCCATGTTGCAAATATTGTCGAGCCCTCGAAATAGAACAAAAGGTTGACACAACCCCAATACCCTTTGCATAAATAATCAGTTCTCCCCCCAGGGACTTCGAACTACCACCTGCTGACTAGGCCTGACAATCGTGTCGTGTTCGAGTTGGCGTGTTGCGGGTTGGCGGGTTGGTGGGTCAAAATATTACAACCCAAACATGACCCATTTAAATATACATGTTATCGGATGGCGTGTTACGGGTTGGCGGGTTTTGAACATAAACCCATATACGACTCGCCAACCCAATTATTTATACGGGTTCACAGGTTGGCGGGTTCGTGGGTTAGATTTGGGTTTGTGGTTCCGAATTTTAGACATTTAATTCTTAAACATCTAAATGAAAATTAACAGCATTCATAAAAACATATTACAGACTTAGCCGTATAGGTTACGACTTACAACCTTAGACCGTCCACCACGAGTCAAAATGTCAAAACAGTCAAATGGTCTATGAATCAATGGTATATATTTTATAATACTTATTAAATATTAATACTTGACACATAAATACATTTAAAAATAAATTAATTTTTTTGTTAAAAATATAAACGGGATGGCAGGTCAACCCGTTTATTTTTTTAGAAACCCAAATATGACCCGTGTAATAAATGGGTTGGCGGCTTAGCAGGTTAGCGGGTTGGCGGGTTGAAAAACTCAACCCAAACCCATTTATTTCGTGTCGTGTTGTGGGTCATGTCACGTGTCATGTCGAAAATTGCCAGCCCTACTGCTGACCCTCACAGCTAATCATCGCGCTAAACCTACTCAACCATTCAATCCCTACTATCATGTACACATCCGCCATGGTGATAGGGATCAAGTCAATCAGGTAAGACACCCTAAAAATCTCCAAAACACAACCCCGATAAACGCTCGATACAGAAAAACTATGTTCGTTGAAGATAGAAACCCGAACCAGACACTCCAACTCTCCAGGAGTGATATCAAAGCTCCTACTCAAAGACTTGATGGGTTTTGAGCATAACTACAAAACCTATGTGTTCATGCAACCCTAAATTAAGGATCTAGGTTTTCACTAGTTGAACATGCAAACTTGGATACAAAAGAGAAAACCTAATATACATCTATGAAAAACGAAATTAACCTAAATATTGGGTTTAGACACATACCCCAATTGTTATGTAATAATAACAATTGATCCTTGTTGATTCTTAAACACTTGAAACAAAGTGCCTCAAATGTGACACCTCTAATGGCTTACAAACACACTTTGAAACAGGACGAGTAGAGAGAGGAGGAGGCACACAAGGATTTCTGGCTCTACTAGGGTTCTCACAAGATTACTTAAAAATCCAAGGCTAGGCCTCCTTATATACTGCAGGTTGCTTAGTCCCAACGCTAGGGTTTGCAGGTGGAGACACTAATTTCGTGGTTAAGGCCTAAGCAGCCCATGGACTCCTCTTCTAGAAGGCCTTGGACGAAAACATATAGGGCCACCCTATAATTTTCATCCATTCATATCTAAGGAGTCCAAGAGCCTAGTGTCACAACTATCAATGATTTGCAAAACAGCCCCTATACTTTTAAGTAATTTCTTTAATTCCAAATTAATTTTTGATTAAATATTAATTAAACAACATGATTTCCAATTAATATATTATTTTCATAACATGTTAATAAATCATTTATACGAATTTATTATTCCAAACAATAAATTCAACTTCTCTCTAAAAGTCATCCTACCAAGTTGCAAGAGTGAAAGCAACCTAAAAGGACTTGTGCTTTAATCAATTCAAGTATATACCAATTATAGTTATGGGCTTAGACACCTAATCCAATAGTATCCCACTTGGATAAGTCTAAAAACTATAATTTCAAGTACAACTTAAAAAATTGACCAACAGATTATAGCTTTCAAAAGTCGATGTTGAACTCTGACTTGGTTAGTTACGTGTCCTTAGATAAATGATCAAATATTCCTCCGTTATACAAGATATCGTATAGACATGAGACATGGATAATAATCATTCTGTCTGTCCAAGATTTTGTTTACCGATTTCCGGTTTATGACGCCTGATACCAGACTACTAATTGAACACATCAATTTAGTTCAGGCTTGGCCAAGCGATTTAGATGGAATAATCAAATCATCAAGAGACTCATAGATATCGATTTTCCCCGTTAGGGAAAAAGGAACGGATAAACTTCGACTCATATGCTTGCACTATTCACTGATCAAATCACGCACAACAATATGTTTTATAACATCAAGTTACTGATGCATTTACGTATAATCAACACACAACTGACTCGTAAACAACTTATATGTCTTTGTTTCAAGAATATAATATATTATCGTCTCAAAATTACTCGTGGTAAAATCCATGAAGTAATTCTTTGAACTTGAGTTAATCCAATACTTACATCCCCATTTCAAAAGTACTCATGAACACTGCAGCAAACAGTACTATGTCTAATCCCTTAGACAATCTATAGTCTGATTCATGACAGTCTTAATTCACTACTTACTTCCAAAAGTATGATCGACTGTGGACATGTTGAATAATCCAATTATTCAGGAAGTAAAACATGCGAAGTGAAACACAACAATAACCTAATTAACTATGGTCTCAAAACAATTGAATATAAATAAAACTCCTTTTATTTAATCACCATATTAATTAGACTTTATGAATTGTATAATGTTTCGATTAATCAACTAAAAACTTGAATTTAAACATAAGTCATACCATGTTCTAAACATGCATACTATGAATCTCTATGGTCCTTCCTTTGTGATAAAATCAACTGGACATAATTTTGGTGATTGTCGAGACCAACAAAATTAATAACCCTAAATCTTTTACACTAAAATAGTGTATAATCGTAAAGGGGTCGAATCCACGAAGTTTGGTTCGATTTTATAACTCTATGAAAAATCTCTTTGTAGAAATACTTGTAAAATACCAACGGGCTTGTAGCCCAGCGGTGTCAGGTGGTGCCCTTCCTCTTTGAGGTCGAGGGTTCAAGTCCCATCGTGGACATAGGTGGAATAGGTGTTGTTAGCTTAGGAGTAGATTAGATTTTCCGGTTCAAAAAAAAAAAGAAATACTTGTAAAATAACACTAAAAATAAAAATGGGGTTTTGGTCTTTTTAAAATACTTGAAATAAAACTAGAATTAAATTAAGATATAAATTGACAATTCAACAAAAATAAGTGTTAGATGTAAAATCAATAAGATAAAGATTTTTTACTTAAGGTTTCCTCACTTTGACTTTTGATGAACATATCATTAGAATCCAATGGTGCAATACTTGTTTTAAATCCTTAATTTAGCTATAGTAATCCAAGAAGCTTGAGATTACCTAGACTTTTCTTAGTTATTAAAATGGTTAGAGAAGCTCATAACAATTTCCTTAGTCAAAGTCACAATTTCCATTAAACATGTAATTAGTGAAAGTCAACTAGAATTAAGAACCAAAAAGTCACCAAATCTAAGAGGATTTAAATGCATTCACTACTATGTTAGAGAAAATGTTTTCATGATTGTGTGAAGCAAAACTAACACAAAAATCATTTGTTGCTTAATTTGAGGATCCTTTACATAATCAAGAAATTAGCCAACTAATCACCACAAGCATATTTAAACTCATGAATAAAAACACACAAGTAGTAATAAGATGTTAAAAAACAAAACATTATCATAAAGATTCAAGAACTAGTTCATGGAGTCTTCAACTTTCAACTAAACTCACGAAAACGAATTAAGTAAAGATTGTACCAAACATTTTATAAGATTAAAGAGAAAAATGATGAAGTTCTTCATGGTTTTTGGTCTTCAAAATGCTCCTAATTCTCCAGATAATGCTCCTAAGTTCAGATGTGCAAAAGTTGAGAAAAGTGGCACACCAACCTTCCATATATAGAGCTCCAATTAAAATCCTAAAAATGCCCAGGTAGGAATCCATGCAGGCCGTGTGGAAACCTTACGCAAGCCGCATAAGAGTGATAGAGGTTGGACTTTTTTCAACTGTTGGGTCTCTACAGTTTAACCCATTTGGCCCAATTTGAGTCTGATTAGCTTCTAGCCCATTTTAAGCAAGATTTCTTCAGTTTAAGCCCAATTAGACTTTTCTAAATGATCCATAGCTTTCGTAATCGCCCTATCATCAATCTTCGCATATTCGAAAACTCTCCTGCATCTAGCAAATGAAAAGTTTAATTTTTCCAAGCCTTAAAATAATTGACAAGCCTACTCCATGCATCTTCTCCATAATTATTAATTCTAAAATCCTTGATATCCTCCAAATCCAACTGCTTCTCACAAAATTTGAAAGTACCCAAAGTGGTAAGAAAATAACAAAAAGGAAAATATGAATGGAAATTATCTAAAATATTAATGAAAAATGCTAAAATAAACTATAAAAAGAAGTAAATAAAATGAAACTATCAAATCACCCCAAGCTTAAACCTTATTTGTTAACAAGTAAGACAAGACTAAAATGAACTCAGGATGAACTATCTTGAGAAAAATTAAAAGAATGGGTTGAACCGTGGAACCCGATCACCATTAGTTAACATGGTCAGAATTGATCTTCCTATTATCTCATGACTTTTCATCCGATGACAATGGAACCATAAACCACAGCCAGAAAAACTCCTCTAGGTGAGTATGGAGGGATGGCCAGTCGTAGTCCCAATGGAACATGCATAAAATGAAGAACATCCTTAGTAGGGAGAAAGCAGTTGGACGGGCTCGTGTGGAGCTCTCCTTTAAGTGTACATTCTTATCACGAAAGTGGTGGGAACGGACGTTTGTCGTTCACTCTCAAGTGTGATAGGGTTTTATTGCTCGGGCATCGTTGTAGGAATCAGTTTACTTACAGTTCGCCCAAACCTCCCGTAGTATCCGACTCGATAGTATCCTTTTGCATCATGTAACACTTGATTCCACGTATGTATTTAATTCAAGGCTTCTTGTATTTGTTTTGGGACTCGACGAGTTAATGGACCAACTCGTCAAGTAGGGTCGTGACCGTGGGAGAGTTTAAGTGTCCTACTCGACGATTCGGGAGCCTAACTCGGCGAGTAGGTGTTATTTGAGTGAAACCCTAAATCTAAGGGTTTGCACCCTATTTAAACAACTTATCCCAGCCTCCTTCGTCCCTATCACTCCCATAAGACAGTATATCAAAAACCTAGCCTTGTTTGTGTGCTCTAAGGCCATTTTGGTGTATTTTAGTGGGTCGTGAAGCTTGAGAAGAGGAAAGGAGCTTGGGAGTGCAAGTTGGGGCTTAGAGATCCAGGAGATTTGT
Source organism: Lactuca sativa (assembly GCF_002870075.4). Classification (NCBI taxonomy): domain Eukaryota; kingdom Viridiplantae; phylum Streptophyta; class Magnoliopsida; order Asterales; family Asteraceae; genus Lactuca; species Lactuca sativa. The sequence continues at coordinate 125,996,490 of NC_056623.2, read as the reverse complement.
TCCATTTCCAGTTCATTCAAGGTAAAAATCTCTTGTCTTGGCCTTCTATGTGATTATTCATCTTTGGAGTTGGGATTTTGGGGGCTTTCTAAGCCATTTTCGGATTATGAAGGGATGAATGGAGTTTGCTTTCATATCTGAGCCTTAGCAGGGGTCTTAAGGTATAAAGGTTCCATCTTTATGGCCATGAGAGCCCCATGCCTCTTGTAGGTCACTTTTTATGGCCTTTTGAGCCAAAACCCCTTGCATGTGCATCAAGTTCGGGACTTTATGTGTATAATGGGCATTAGGAGGCCAAATCTATTGTTTTGGTGTGTTAAGACCCCTTTAGATCGACTGTATGGTGGTGGTCAAGAGTAAACTCGAGGAGTCCTTCTTTGGACTCTACGAGTCAGAGCGTAATGACCATCAAATCCTTCTGTCGAAGGACCAGATGAGAACAAGGAAGGTCCCTTAGTTATTCAAGCTCATTAGGGGCCTGGGAGTCATGGGACTCGACGAGTGCTTAGAGCAGGCTCGGCGAGTCCAAGGGAATCTCACAAGGACTCGACGAGTTGTTCATACAACTCAGCGAGTCGTAGAATGGATGTGTTTTTAAGAGGCAGGTGGGATTGACGAGTTCAAGTTGAACTCGGCGAGTCAGATGAAGTTGGCCCTGAGGGTAAGATCAATGGAGAACCTGTCGAGTTCTTTCCAGACTCGACGAGTGGAGACAGGGATTGCATCGAGTTGAAGGGTATGGTCTCGACGAGTTGGTAGACCAACTCAGCAAGTCAGGTCAACTGGAAGTTGACTTTGACCAATGTTGACCTTGACTAGATTGGTATGACCCCGGTTAGGGGTTCATACTCAAATGAATAACTTTGTAGTGTTGTCATGTAGGGATTGTGGAGCCGAAGATAGTTCAGACACTACGCAACATCGAGGTGAGTTACCTTCTAGTAGGGGTGGGTCTAAGGCCAGAATGTCGGCCCACAATCAGGGGTATTTGGTGGATAATTGTCTCTGTGATAATTATCTTGGTATGTTTATGTGATATGGTCATGAGATATGCCTGTATCATATGCAATGTGTATGTTAGTGGTAGTAGTAGGGAATAGTTTTTCCTTGACATCGGTCATTAGGATCGAAGGGTAGGTCAGTACCCCAGATATGTCTGACTGTATGATTATATATTGATATTGTATGATAGCAGTAGGGGGCGAAATAGTCCCCCATTACCGGTTGAAAGATACCGATGGGAGGTACCGGTTGAAAGATACCGATGGCGGTTACCGGTTGAAAGATTCCAATGGTAGATACCGATGGAAGTTACCAGTTGAAAGATACCGATGATATGATATTGTATGTGGTATGATGGGGGAACACACTAAGCTTTGCGCTTACAGTTTTGGTTTTGGTTTCAGGTACCTCTTAGTCGAAGGGGAAGGAGTCGGTGGTGTAGCAGGGCGCATCACACATACATGGTTTCCGCATTGGGTTTCTGGGATTGTACTCTGATTTTCATTACTTTGATGTCATGGTTTAGGACACAACAATATGATTTTGTAATGTGTTGCTTTATGGACAATGTTATGGTGAAATGTTTCATAAATTATTAATTCAAAAATGAAATTTTTGGCCTCGAGATTTGGGATGTTACAAGTTGGTATTAGAGCCCTGGTTTGAGGGATTCGGACACACCCTCGGGGGTGTCTGGACATAAACCGAGGGACTAAAATATTTTTTTCACAAAGAAAACAGCTTCAAAAAATTGAAGTTAAAGAATTTTGAGAAAGGACAAGGTGTGTGATGTGTGCGACCAGCCGAGCTCAAGTAAGTTTTCCCCAAGATACCCATACTTGTTATATTATGTATATGATTTATGATTTTGAGAACTGCATGCTAGATTAGGGCTAAGAATCTAGGAGAATGCCTTGTATCCCTGATGTATGATTATGAGAACTACATGCTAGATTAGGGCTAAGGATCTAGGAGGATGCCTTGAATGCCTGTTGTATGAGCTGTATGCTAGGACTGTCTAGTCAGTAGTAGGATAGCCTGACTAGGTTATGCTTGATGTGGTTACTCAATGCACGAATTTTGCTTGATTTGTGCTATAGGGGTCCTGACTAACTTTAACTAATTAGTAAGTGGATATGTAACAGTATTTGCAAGCTAGTTGGGAGGGAAGGTGGTAGGGACTCCTAGTGTAGCTAATGGCAGAGAGTAGGTCGGAGGGTGCCCTAGGAAAGCCTAGGACGAGATTAGTGGAAAAAGGTTATCGACAAAGGGACTTGGTGAAGTTGAAGAAGTCCTTGAGGAAAGTACGGATAGATGTTGAAGGTAGTATGGGCCCGTACTACTAGAAGAAGAGGATCCGTACTCGAGTCAAGGAGGGCCGAGATGGAACCAGGAAACTTGGATGGTGTATGAGACCTCTCGGGAGTATGTATGATCCTTAAGTTTATATGTTTATTTTCAATATGGTGACCACATGACCTGGAGCAGGAGGATCAGGATCTAGGTCAGGATCACGATCAGGCCCGAGGGCAGGATCCGAGCAGGTTGATGATGGGTTACGCGAGTTCATCGCATCTGAGATCATGAGAGGTATCCTTGAGTCGACCCGGGTCATTTTCGGGTCGATCAAGGAGGGGATTATCGAGCTGATGGAGGATCGCCATCGGTCATTCAGGACTGATTTAGTGTCTAGCTAGACGGGTACGCCCACACTGTCCTTCAAGGACTTCAGGGGGAGTGGTGCGCCGGACTTCCATGGGGTGAAGGACCCCATTGCTACTAGAAGATGGATCGCAGACATCGAGTCTGCGCAATTGATGAGCTTCTGCCCAGAAGTGTTGAAGATAAGTTTTGCTGCAGGTTGTTTGAGGGATCGAGCCAGAGATTGGTGGGAGTTAGTTGGTGATTCGTTGGGAGCCCCATCCATCGAGGCTATGACTTGGCCAGATTTCGTGACTCGATTCAGGGCTGAGTTTGCACCAGCTATGGAGCTTCAGTAGTTGGCCAGAGAGTTTTTGGATATGAGATATACTACGGGACTATGGCAGAGATCACCGCCAAGTTCCGGGAGAGGGCTTTGTTGGTACCCAATATGCGGGGTATGAGGAGATGCGGAAGACCCGTTATCATGATATGTTGAGGGCCGACATTCGAGAGCATGTCAGCTATTCAACCTGCCCGACCCTGGAGTCCATGATTGCCAAGGTGCAGGAGAGGGAGATTGATTTGGAGCACCTCGGGAAGAGGAAATCACAAGCTGCGCATGTTGCAGGGGTTTCGAGGAAGAAACCCAAGTGATTCGATGCATGGTCGAAGGGCCAGCAGGGGCGGGACCGCTATGGGAAGTGCTGTCGTTCACATGAGGGAGTTTGTCGCACTAGGTCGGGTTCCGGCTGCTATAAGTGTGGCAAGACTGGGCGTTTTGATAGGGATTGTACTACCGCTGCTCCCACGGTTCTGATATCAGACCAGATTTGCTATCATTGCAATCAGAGGGGCCATAAAAAGGCCAACTTCCCTAGATTGACATCAACGACAGTAGCAGCGCCAATGGTGGCGCCGACTCAGGTGATAGCACGATTTGCGGATAACCGGAAGGTCAAGGTAGAGGCTCCAGTGGTGCGGAGCCAATCATTTCAGTTGACAGCCGAGGAGGCACACGCCGCACCCGATGTGGTGACAGGTATGATTTCTCATCTTTACTCTTTATGTTATGTCGTTGTGATTTTGATATATCATATGTATGCTCTATTTAGGGTTGTTCCATGTGAATAGTATCACAGTTCAAGTATTGTTTGATTCGGGTGCTACCCGATCATTTGTCTCTCTTGCGCTTAGTAAGAAGTTTCCAGAGTCTACGGGCATGTTGGATTGCCCTCTAGAGGTCGAGATTGCGGTCAACCGGTCAGTGCGAGTATCAGAGTTCTAACGAGATTGTGTTTTGAGGCTGTTCGAGGAGTGTTATCTGGTAGAATAGGTTCCCATATCTTTGTGGGGGAACAAGGTTATTATTGGTATAGATTGGATAAGCCCTAATAGGGTAGTAACTGACTACGCGCAACAGTTGGTGCAGATCAGGACCCCAAGTGGGGGAGAGCTGGTGATTCAGGGCGAGAGGCCACAATGAGGACTAGTTTTATGTTTGGAAACGAGGGCTAGGCGCTACCTTCAGCAGGGTTGCGTAGGATTTGTCGCCTATTTTATTGATACCCAGGAGGCGGGTAAGGCGACAGTGGGTGATATGGCAGTAGTGCGAGAATTCACGGATGTATTCCCTGAGGAGCTGCTTGGGATACCTTTGGAGAGGCAGGTAGAGTTCAGGATTGACCTAGTCCCTGGTTCGGCTCCGATAGCCAAGGCACCGTATCGGTTTGTTCCTCCTGAGATGCAGGAGTTGTCTACACAGCTGTAGGAGCTGTTAGAAAAGGGATTCATTAGACGGAGCCGTTCACCCTGGGGATCCCCGATTCTATTCGTGAAAAAGAAAGATGGGTCGCATCGGATGTGTATAGACTATAGAGAGCTAAATAAGGTAATGGTGAAGAACCATTACCCACTCCCGAGGATTTATGACCTCTTTAACCAACTACAGGGAGCCTCTTGGTTCTCCAAGATTGATCTGCGTTCAGGATATCGTCAGATGAGGGTCAGAGAAAAGGATGTGCAAAAGACTGTGTTTCGGACGCGCTATGGTCACTATGAGTTTGTGGTGATGCCTTTCGGGCTCACCAATGCTCCTTCCGCGTTCATGGATCTCATGAACCGCGTGTGCAGACCGATGTTGGATCGTTCTATGATAGTTTTCATCGATGACATCTTGGTTAATTCCAATACTCGAGAGCAGCATGAGGAGCACTTACAGGAGGTTCTAAATACCATGAGGAGGGAGAACATGTATGCGAAGTTCTCCAATTATGAGTTCTGGTTGCGTGAGGTGTAGTTTTTGGGGCACCTCGTTAATCAAAATGGAATTTCAGTTGACCCGGCCAAAGGTGGAGGTCATGAAGAGATGGGAGGTTTCGTGGTCTCCATCTGAGATTCAGAGCTTTCTACGACTGGCAGCCTACTATTGGAGATTTATTCAGGACATCTCCAAGATAGTTGTGCCCCTGACCTGGTTGACAAGGAAGGTCGTGGTCTTTCGCTGGGGGCCTGAGTAGCAGGCCACATTTGAGACATTGAGACAAAGATTGTGCGAGGTGCCAATCTTAGTCGTGCAAGAGGTCATGGAGGACTTTGTAGTATATTGTGATGCGTCCATCTCAGGCTTGCACGCTATTGATGCAGAGGGGGCATGTTATTGCTTACGCTTCAAGGCAACTGAAGCCTCACGAGGTAAATTATCCGATACACGATTTGGAGCTGGGGGCTGTTGTTTTCGCCCTCAAGATTTGGCGCCATTACCTTTATGGGGTTCGTTGTACCATTTACACGGACCACAAGAGACTGAGGTATCTCATGGACCAGCCAAATCTGAATATGAGGCAGCGTCGGTGGCTTGATGTGGTAAAGGATTACGATTGCAAAATCCTCTACCATCCGGGGAAGGCCAATGTCGTGGCCGAAGCACTTATCCGCAAGGCAGCACCGATCAGGGATATATGTATGAGGATGACACTTGTGACTCCGTTGTTGGAGAAAATTTAGGAGGCCCAGCAGGAGGCCATGAAGGAGGAACATCAGAAGAGCGAGCGAATCATGGGTCAGGTTTCCTCCTTCGACCATGAGAGCCGAGGATTGTTGACCCTTCACCGTAGGGTGTGGGTCCCATATCATGGAGGTGTGAACCAGGTATTGATGGATGAGGCACACAAATCCAGGTTCTCTATCCATCCCGGGGCGAAGAAGATATACAAGGATCATCGTCTTGATTATTGTTGGCCCTGTATGAAGAGGGATGTAGCTTGGTTCGTGGAGAGGTGCCTAACCTATAGGAAGTTCAAGGCTGATCACCAGAGACCTCACGGCAAGGTCCAACCGTTGGGTATTCCGCTATGGAAATGGGATGAAATCACTATGGATTTCATCACGAAGCTTCCCAGGACTGCACGAGGAGTGGATTCGATCATTGATCGATTGACCAAGAGCGCCCATTTTATTCTGATCCAGGAGAGCATTTCAGCCGAAAAGTTAGACGATATTTATATCAGGGAGGTACTGGCATGGCACGGGGTGCCAGTTTCAGTGATTTCCGACAGGGATGTGCGGTTCACTTCCAGCTTTTGGAAGAAGTTCCATGATGAGTTGTGTACTTGTCTACATTTTAGCACCGCCTTCCACCCACAGATAGATGGTCAGAGCAAGCGGACCATCCAGACTCTGGAGGATATGCTGCGAGGGTGTATTTTAGATTTCGGAGGTAGTTAGGATACTTATCTTCCTTTGGCGGAGTTCTATTATAATAACAGCTACCATGCGAGTAGCGACCGTTCTCCTTTCGAGATGTTATATGGGAGGAAGTGCAGGACCCTGATATGTTGGGGTGAGGTGGGTCATAGGGTCATGGGGAGTACAGATGTGGTACTCAAGACTATGGAGAGGATCCAGCAGGTTCGGAGCAGGCTTCAAACTGCTCAGTGTAACATCGCGAGTTCATAAGTGCATGTTCAGGGTTCAAAGTGTAAATTGTGAAAGGGCAACTCGGCGAGTCCACGGGTGGACTCGGCAAGTAGGGTCGCGACTCTGGTCGCATGTTAAGTGACCAACTCGGCGAGTCGCATGGTTGGACTCGGCGAGTTGGTGCTGTATGGAGAAAACCCTAGTCCTGAGGGTTGAGCTCTATATAAAGAACATCATATCTTATCCCCAGCCTCTTTACCATTCCTTGAGTTCCAGAAAACCCTAAATTCGTGAGGAGACCCCATTGTTGAGTGAGCTAGAGCTTGGAGAAGGATCTTTGGTGCTTTAAGCTTGAAGATTGGAGGCTTGTATAAGGAAGCTTGGGGAGATCAGAAATCCATAGTTGGTTGGGCTCATTCCAGGGGTACGGAATGATTTCCTTAAGCTATTTCTTCACGGGGTTCTTGTGTGGTGGTTGATATGACATTTAAATTGAGATAGAAGCTTGGATCTGAGGATGCTACTTCAGATCTAAGCTTGTGATGGTCCTATATGTCATAAAGTCCCGATTCTTGAGTGATTGGTGAAGCCCTTTTGTTCCAAACCCAAACCCTAGAGTGTAAAAGGCTTAGATCTCCTTGGATTCACGTAAAGTTTGACACTTTACGTGATGGATGGCTTGTAGAAGGGAAGATCTACTGGTTGGATCATCTGCATGACTTGGGAAGCCTCTGTATGGATTCAGATCTAGAGGTACTCGGCGAGTCACATGGGTGTACTCGGCGAGTTGCTTGAAGATGGGCAGGAACTCGGCGAGTTGGAAGAATAACTCGGCGAGTTGGTTGAAGATAACCTTGGACTCGGCGAGTCTGTTCTTGGACTCGGCGAGTCTGGTTGTGAGGTCCCAACCTTCTTCTGGATGAGCCGTGAATCGGTGGGTCAAGGGAGGACTCGGTGAGTTAAGTGCGAGGGGACTCAGAGTTGTGGAACTTGGCGAGTCTTGGGGCGACTCGGCGAGTTGGGTCACATTATGGGAGTTTTCTGAGTTTATGGACTCGGCGACTCAGCGGGCTGACTCGGCAAGTAGAGTCAGTCAGGAGGTTGACTTTGACTTTAACTTTGACCAAGGGTTGACCAGTTTGAGTTCCAGTGGCATTTTGGTAATGGTTGGAATTTGTTTTGAGTTTAGTGTTGGTGTTTGCTAGTGGTGGAGATCATGTCAGTGGTCGGAGCAGCTCGGTCTTATCTTTTCAGTCGGTAGTTGCGAGGTGAGTTATCCTCACTATATCGACAGGGTCTACGGCACCAAGGCCGGCCCTTTATCGGATTGTAATCCGGGTATCGTTGTTATGTTATTTTTTCGCTATGTTTGGATCCTGGTAGTTAGGATGGTATATGTTAGAGGCCTGGTTAAGTTCGGTATCCTGGTATATAGGATGATGCTATGTTAGAGACTTGGTTAAGGTCGGTATCTTGGTATATAGGATGATGCTATGCTAGTGATCGGTTAGGTCGGTATCCTGTATGTCATGCTATGTGATCTGTTAGATCGGTTTGATTGGATATGAATTGTATGTGATTGTATGTTTATGTGCACATGGTTGTTGGACTGGGGTTGGGTTGAGGCGGGTCCTGCTTTGTGCTTAGGCCAACATACCCATGGCGGACCAGATATTCCGAAGGCCCAGCGAGCGGTCCGGATAGGCTGTAGGCCCCACGAGGGCGGACCACACGTGCCGAGGCTCAGAGAGTGGACCAGGCCGACTGAAGGCCTGGTGCAACAGACCAGTCATACTGTAGACTCAGAGAGTGGACCAGGTGGGTTGAAGGCCCGATGCGGGCAGACCAACCACACTGCAGACTCGATGGATATGGCTAGACTCGGAGGGTGGACCAGGTGGGCTGAAGGCCCGGTGCAGCGGACCAGTGACACAGTAAACCCGAAGTGCATGGCTCTTCTGTTTGGTTATGTTATGTTATGCGTGGTATATGTGGTTGGTATTTTGGGGGTATCTCACTAAGCTTTCGGGCTTACAGTTGTGGTTTAATGTTTTTCAGGTTCTTCAGGAGACCGTGGCAAGGCAAAGGCGTGATCATACCGCTCCTCATTATTATGTTTTACGATATGTTTCTGGGAAGACTCTGATAATAATTGTACTGAAAACCTTTTTGTAAGAACTTTATGAAACCGGGTTGTTTTTGAAAATTTTAAATTGGCTTGAAAATTTTGGGTGTTACACTCAGAATCGGCAAAAAAGTTATACTGACAAGCGTCGATCGGACCTGGAGTTCCAGGTTAGTGATATGGTGCTCCCGAAGGTGTCGCCTTGGAAGGGCATCATTAGATTCAGGAAGCGGGGAAAGCTAGGCCCCGGGTATATTGGACCCTTCAGGGTTATAGCCCAGGTGGGCTAGATAGCATATAGGCTATATCTACCAGCCGAACTAGGTCAGATTCATAGCACTTTTCATGTCTCCCAGTTGTGGAAGTGTATGGTGGACGATTCAGAAGTGGTGCCTTTAGAGGATATTCAGGTCGATGACAGCCTGAACTACATCGAGCAGCGAGTGAAAATCCTTGACAGGAAGTCAAAGGATTTGAGGAACAAGAGAGTGGAGTTGGTAAAGGTTCAGTGGCAGCACCGAAAGGGCTCGGAATGGACCTGGGAGCCGGAGGACGGAATAAAGGAGCATTACCCCGAGCTTTTTCAGGACCGGGCAACAGAGTTCGGAGATGAAGTCTAAAATAAGTGGGGGAGATTTGTAACACCTAATTCCCGGTATGTATTTAATTCAAGGTTTCTTGTACTTGTTTAGGGACTTGACTAGTGATGGCCTAACTCGTCGAGTAGGGTCGTGACCGCGAGAGAGTTTAATTGACCTACTCGACAAGTCGGGAGCCTGACTCGACGAGTAGGTGATGTTTGAGTGTAACCCTAAATCTGAGGGTTTGAAACCTATTTAAACAACCAATCCCAACCTCCTTTGTCCCTATCACTCCCATAAGACAGTATATCAAAACCCTAGCCTTGTTTGTTTGCTCTAAGGCCATTTTGTGTATTTTGGTGGGTTGTAAAGCTTGAGAAGAGGAAAGGAGCTTAGGAGTGCAAGTATGGTCTTAGAGATCCAGGAGATTTGTTCCTTTCCAGTTCATTCAAGGTAAAAGTCTCTTGTCTTGGCCTTCTATGTGATTATTCATCTTTGGAGTTGGGATTTTGGGGGCTTTCTAAGCCATTTTCGGATTATGAAGGGATGAATGGAGTTTTCCTTCATATCTGGGCCTTAAGAGGGGTCTCATGACATAAAGGTGCCAACTTTATGTCCATGAGAGCCCCATGTCTCTTGTAGGTCACTTCTTATGGCTTTTTGATCCAAAATCCCCTTGCATGTGCATCAAGTTTGGGACTTTAAGTGTACAATGGGCATTAGGAGGGAAAATCTATGGTTTTGGTGTGTTAAGACCCTTTTAGATCGACTGTATGGGGGTCAAGAGTGAACTCGGCGAGTCGTTCTTGGGACTCAATGAGTCGGAGCGTAATGACCATCAAATCCTTCTGTCGAAGGACCAGATGAGAGCAAGGAAGGTCCCTTAGTTATTCATGCTCATTAGGTGGCCTGGGAGTCATGGCAATCAACGAGTGCTTACAGCTGGCTCGACGAGTCCAAGGGAATCTCCCAAGGACTCGATGAGTTGTTCATACAACTCGGCGAGTCGTAGACTGGACGTGTTCATAAGAGGGAGGTGGGCTCGATGAGTTCAAGGTGAACTCGACGAGTCAGATGAAGTTGGCCATGAGGGTAAGACCGAAGGAGAACACGCCGAGTTCTTTCTAGAATCGACGAGTGGAGATGGAGATTGCATCGAGTTGAAGGGTTTAGACTCGATGAGTTGGTAGACCAACTCGGCGAGTCAGGTCAACTGGCGTTGTCGTGTAGGGATCGAGGAGTTGAGGTTAGTTGACTTGTACGCCGAAGATAGTTTAGACACTGAACAACATCGAGGTGAGTTACCTTCCAGTAGGGTGGGTCTAAGGCCACAATGTCGGCCCACCATCAGGGGTAGTAGGTGGATAATTGTCTCTATGATAATTATATTGGTATTTTTATGTGATATGGTCATCAGATATGCCTGTATTATATGCAATGTGTATGTTAGTGGTAGTAGTAGGGAATAGTTTTTCCTTAACATCGGTCGTTAGGTTCGAAGGGTAGGTCAGTACCCCAGATATGCCTGACTGTATGATTATATATTCATATTGTATGATAGCAGTAGGGGGTGAAATAGACCTGGTTTTCGGTTGAAAGATACCGATGACAGGTACCGGTTGAAAGATACCGATGGCGGTTACCGGTTGAAAGATACCGATGACGGTTACCAGTTGAAAGATACCAATGGCAGTTACTGGTTGAAAGATTCCGATGATATGATATTTTATGTAGCATGATGGAGGAACTCACTAAGCTTTGTGCTTACAGTTTTGGTTTGGTTTCAGGTACCTATTCGTCGAAGGGGAAGGAGTCGGCGGTGTAGCAGCGCATCAAACACACACATGGTTTCCGCATTAAGTTTCTTGTATTGTACTATGATTTTCATTACTATTGATATCATGGTTTGGGACACAGCATTATGATTTTGTAATGTGTTGCTTTATTGACAATGTTATGGTAAAATGTTTTATAAATTATTAATTCAAAAATGACATTTTTGGTCTCGAAATTTGGGATGTTACACATCAACAATTTGCAAAAAACAACTCAATATATAGACAATAAAACATACCTAAATAAATGAGTATCAAACGTCAGGTGACCAAGATGTAGTAAAATTTGTTCGATAATTGAACTGTTCACCCATCTAAGATAATCGGCGCTTAGAATTTTTTCAGTTTATTTTTTAGTAAACTTGAAGGTAATGCACTAACATATTGAATTTTTTCTTTTTATCATGAAAAATATTTGACTCAAAATTTGGTTCCCAAAAGTATGTAAGTAGAACAAAAAGGGTAATAATAATCTGAATGGTCTAAGTGTGAAAATGACCATGGGTGGAGCATAAAGATGTAAGCTCCTTTTCAAACTTGTGATTTTCCAAAAAAAATAAACATAAAGAAAATGTCTAAATGTGGACTAAAAGACTCTCTAAAATCCTTTGAAAATTGCAAAAATAAAATATGGTGATGAAAAGAGACTAGATATGGATTCTACTCGGGGACAGGCACCAAAGCTTCATCCTAACGGTTCAAACATGATCAAGTGTGATCCTCTCGGTGGTATGGACCGCATGGCTAAGAACATCCATTGCTATAGTATATCCTATAGTTGTTAGTATTGCATGTATAATTCTTCATAAAACTACCTGGCCGTGATCACTTACCCATTTAAGCTATAGCAGTTGATCCCAAGTATGAAGTCCCAAACTACGGCTAATGGTCCCGGTTCGATGTGTGAGATAGTAACAAGATCCTGGACCAGAAATGATATGATAACTATGAACTTGTTTCGTGGCATCCAAGGCGGTAGGAATAAACAGACAACAAAAATGAATGAATGTTAATTCCCTAAGCTAAATGTTATGCAAAAATAAAAACTGGAAAGAAGAAAATATAATCTTTTTGTAATTTTGTAAAATAAAAAAAAATCAATGGAAGTTAACTTAAAACTAAAATGTTATGCAACCTAACTACAAATTCATGAAAGAGTAAAAGGAAAGGGAAATGCCCCACCCCAAGCTTAAGAACAAGCATTGTCCTCAATGCCTAAGAAAAGGGCGGAAATGAACTAAATCGTAGGGTAGGGCGGAAAGTGTCCTCGACAGTAGTGGTAGTCCCACGTGTCTTGGACCTGACGGGAAGTGGGTGGGAATGACTGCTCTAGCCAATCAACATGAGTCACAACATCCTCAATGGCTCGAGTGTTATCTTGTGTCTGTGTGTCGATGTGTTGAACGGTGGAGAACATTGTGGTGAACTGGTCAAAGAATGCAGGGGGAATATGATGGGATTCCGTGTCCCCCCTACTGCTGTTGTGGATACTGGGGCTAGTCAAAATGCTATGGAGGAGGCTGAAAATGGTCATCTTCTTGATCTACAGGCGGAAGGTAATCGAATGGAATGACCCATTGCTCAGGGTCGGTTGGTTCAAAGGACCCGATATACTCATGAGGGAGGATGAGGTATGGCTAACCATCAAGATTCCATATATGACCATTGATCAAGCCGCGGATGATTAGCATTCATCAGAGTGCATTGATATCATGACGAGAGGGGCCATATGCATTTTAAAATGGAAGGGTGGAAAGATGAAGTTGAAGTGGGGGCCTAGATGCAATGAGTGTGATCAAGCCTCCAATAAAAATGTCCCGGTGTCCATAGTGGTGAGGTTGTAACATTTGGAGAAGAAGAAGGTTGCAAAATCCAGGTTAGGTCCATTTTCACGAGTCATGCACCCATGAAAAAATAAGTAAACCTTAGAGATTTCACCCACTTCTGAGTGGGCAAAAATGGTGCATACAAGGACTCGGTGGGCTAGACACAAGCATGGATGAATGATTGATGAAGCCTTGGATGAAGATGATGAATATCGTGGTTCGTGGGTAATTTGTTGCCAAAAGTGGTGTTCATTAAAGGTTGTTGGCCAAGGATCTGTTCAGAATAAGTATGGTCCCTCGGGGTACCCATTAGAGCATTCACGACCCGAAATGGCAATGATCTATTTTCGCCTAGCATTTGGAAAGTTACGGTTTTCATCTCGTCATCAGCGTGGAATGTGGAAAGGAATTCCAAGGTTGTCTCAACGTAGGTGGTTGTACGATTATGAAGGACTTGACCCTAACCAATGTTGTCAAATAACGCTTGAACTCCTTCGAGAACTCCAAGAGCTTCAAAGGACTCTCTATGAAGGAATTTTTTTGAATTGACTTTGCGCTTGTTGGAAGTGAGTAATTCATATGTTTTGTGGTTTTCACGATTTAACAAACGAAATGGGGGGTTGTTAGATTTGATTTTCGACCTACCTTTAGATGAAGTAGGTCTGGTTATGGCTTTTGCGCGCTTAGACATTTAACACAGGACAAAATTTTGACAATCTTGATTCTCAAATCACACTAATTACCACACGGACGACAACACAATTCCAACAAGAAATGAGTATTCGATATGCAAATATTCAAGTAAAAGGAATGGATGTACCCATTTTATTTATACCCAGGATGAATTGTGGAAGCAGAAGTAGAACCACCAAAGAGATTCTTCAAGGAACACTCCAAGCTTATGAGTTTGCTTCGTATTTACTCCAGATTTCTAGAATGACCCAAAAAACGTGCTTTTTGTGAGAGGTGGGTGTTGGTGTTCTTGAGCTCCAGAGAGAAAATTGTGGAGTTCGTGTATAGTTTGAATGAAGAAGATAAATGGCTGAAGTGTTTAATCCATGGTAAAGTTCAGTCAACACCAGGTCAAGGATGGTCAACTCATTAAATCCCCTGGTCAACAAAAGTCAAACTGAGTCAAAAAATTAAAATCCAGTCAAATTCCTACACCGGACCGCTTGGAGGCCGCGTCTAGTCTTCCTTCTTTTTCTACCGGACAGACGTTTTTTTCACCGAAAGACCGGGGCCGCATAAAACCCGCACGGAGGCAGCATTTGCCTAACATAAAAAAAACGCAAAGTCTGGGAGAATCTACGCAGGTAGGGCTCGGGCCGTGGGCTGGTCACGCTTACTGAACAAGGATTTAGCTGATCTTTTATGTGGTCATCGAATGGGCAATGCACAAGCCGCATGGCACCTCATATGGGTTGCATGCATCTCTTCATAATTTTCAAGCAAGTCGCGGGCTTCCTGCAGTTTAAAAAGATTTTCCAAAAACTTGATTTAAGGCAAAATGATCCCCATAAGGCCCAGTTTCAAAATTTTGAAAAACGTTTTGATCAAAACGAGAATGGAAGGTGAAACCTTTCAAACATTTTATTTTTCAAAATCCCAAAAACTCTTTTCAAAATGATTTATTGGATTTGGAAAGAGATGAAAGCACAATGCTTTCCAAAAATGCCACTCTTTAACGTTTATGGCGAGACGTCTTCCTAGCCTACTTCAACACATTGGGACATCCAAATAGTTGATTTCAAGACCATTTGCATTGAAACCTTCATCGAATGGCTTCAAATGGTACCAATTGACTTTGAAAATTTGTCCCATCTTTTCGCTTTGAACGTCTACTGCTCCATGGTCAAAGGTTTTGATCACAAAAAAAGGGCCAATCCACCTTGATCATAACTTGCCTGGAAATAACTCCAATCGTCAACTATAAAGTAAGACCCTTTGTCCCAGTTCAAAATGCTTCCTGGTGATGGACTTGTCATGGAAAAGATTCATTTTCTCCTTGTAAATTCTTGAGTTTTCATAAGTGTCATTTCTCAATTCTTCCAACTCTTTAAGTTGAAGCTTCCTATGTCTTCCTGCCTCATCAATATTGAAATTGCATTGCTTGACCACCCAAAATGCACGGTGCTCTAATTCCACGGGAAGATGACATGGTTTTCCAAAGACCAACCTAAACAGAGACATGCCTATCGGGGTCTTATAAGCGGTCTGGTAGGCCCATAAGGCATCATCAAGCCTTAAACTCTAATCCTTCCATGTCGGGTTGATTGTTTTCTTGAGGATAAACTTCACTTCATGATTTGAAACCTCTGCTTGATCGTTTGTTTGAGGGTGGTAAGCGGTAGAGACGCGGTGGGTCACGTTATACTTCCTCAATAAATCCTCCATCATCTTGTTGCAAAAATGTGTCCCTCTATCACTAATCAATGCCTTAGGCACACCAAATCTCAAATATATATATATATATATATATATATATATATATATATATATATATATATATATATATATATATTAGAAACTCGATAAACGTTTTGACATCGTCCGACCTTGTGGCTTTGGATTCAAACCATTTGGAGACATAGTCAACCGCGAGCAAGACGTAAACGTTGCTAAACGAGATGGGAAATGGGCCTATAATCTCAATCATCCATACATCAAAAACTTCACAAACATGGATGGATTTTGTGGAATTTGGTTCTTATGTGAAATTTTCCCTGTCCTTTGGCACCGTTCACAACTTTTACAAAATAAATAACAATCGTGTGACATGGTTGACCAAAATAGTCCATACTCAAGAACCTTTCTCAAAGTTCGGTTAGGTCCGAAGTGTCCCATACAAGAAAATTCATGGCAAAATTGCAAAATGTATTCATGCTCTTGGTGGGGTACACATCACGTAATAATTTGATCGAGACTATGTTTCCACAAATAAGGTTCATTCCACACGTAGTATTTTTGTAACGACCCAATTTTCAAGGCCAAAAATTTCATTTTTGAATTAACACATTTAATAAACATTTTACCAAAACATTGTCAATAAAACATTCCATTACAAAATCATAATGTTGTATTTGAAACCATAACATCATAAGTATTGAAAATCAGAGTATAGTGCCAAAAACTTCTTGCGGAAACCATGTGTGTGTGATGCGCTGCTACACCGCCAACTCCTTCCCCTTCGATGAAGAGGTACCTGAAACCAAAACCAAAACTGTAAGAACAAAGCTTAGTGAGTTCCCCCATCATACCACATACCATACAATATCGTCGGTATCTTTCAACCGGTAACCTTCATTGGTATCTTTCAACCGGTAACCTTCATCGGTATGTTTCAACCGGTAATCAACATCGATATCTTTCAACTGGTATCCTTCATCGGTATCTTTCAACCGGTAACTAGGGAATATTTCACCCCTACCACTAGCATACAACAAGAGATATAAGCATACAGTCAAGCATATCCGGGTATTGACCTACCCTTGGGTCCTAAGGACCACTGTCAAGGAAACTAATCCCTACCGTACACATAACATATCATCCAGCTAAACGTCATAACCAACACATAAATAGACCAAGATAATTATCACAAAGACCATTATCATCTAAATACCCCTTTTTGGTGGGCCGACATTGTGGCCTTAGACCCACCCCTACTGGAAGGTAACTCACCTCAATGTTGTGCAGTGTTTGAATTATCATCGTCGCACCAGTCGACTCCCTACGACTCCTCGATCCTTACACGATAACCTACAAGTCAATACGCATCACATACAACCCTAAACAGGGTCAGTCAAAGTCAACATTGGTCAAAGTCAACATTCAGTTGACCTGACTCGCCGAGTAGGCCTACTAACTTGTCGAGTCCATGCTTCTCTAATCCGACCCAAACCCCGACTCCACTCGTCGAGTCTAGCAAGAACTCGACAGGTTCTTCTTCAATTATAACATCGGGACCATCTTCATCCGACTTGCCGAGTTCCTTCCTGAACTCGTCTAGTTCATCTCCAACATATGAACTTGTCTAATCTATGACTTACCGAATTATATGAACAACTCGTCGAGTCCATCTTCCAAGATTGGGAGATTACTATGGACTCGCCGAGTCTGCTCATACCACTCGTCAAGTCTCATAGCTTCCAGGTCCCTTTTCGTGTCTAAACCCACAAGGGACTTCCTTCGTAACACTTACCCATTCACAGAAAGGGTTTGGTGCATAATGTTCACCGACTCGTCGAGTGCCAAGAACAACTCGTCGTGTCCAACCTTGACCAATTCCATACAATCGATTTAAATGAGATCTAACACACCAAAACCGTAGATCTGGCCTCCTAATGTCCATTTTATATGGAAAGTTCCAAACTTGATGCACATGCATGGGGTTTTTAGCTCAAAAATCCATGTAAAGTGTCCTACAATGTGCATGGGGCTCTCATGGCCCTAAAATTGGCACCTTTATGCCATGAGACCCCTCTTAAGGCCTAGATTTGAAGTCAAAACCCACTCAACACTTCCAAATCCGAAAAATGACTTAAAATCCATAGAGATCCCAAGTTAAAGATGAATAAACACATAGATGAGTCAAGACAGGGGCATTATACCTTGAAGCTTCTAAAAATGAAGTAAGATCTTCGGATCTACAAGCCCTAACTCAATTTCCAAGCTCCTTTCATCCTTCCAAGCTTTACAATCCACACAAGAACACCAAAAATGGCCTTAACACACACACACACAAACGGCTAGGGTTCGATATGAAGCTTTCAAGAGAGTGTTAGGGACAAAGGAGGCTGAGTTAAGTTGTTTATATATGGTGCAAACCCTCAGATTTTAGGGTTTCACTTATCCAGAACCTACTCGCCAAGTCAGTCTCCCGACTCATAGAGTCGGTCACTTAAAATGTCCGCGGCCACGACCCTACTCGACGAGTTGATCCTCCAACCCGTCGAGTCCCAGAGAAAAATAAATATACTAAAGAAAACATACCAGGTGTTACAATTTTGCATCACTTTTCAATTTATCTTTTTTAGCACGTGTGAATGTGTCGAGATACCTTTTGTGACCAAAAAGTTAATGATATTGGCATACCAAGGAATAGATTGAGTAAGGGAAAAGAGATGATCATCCGGAAACTCGTCCCGCAAGGGGGGAAGAGTCTTGTTTCAAGTGATCCAGCTTAGGTGACCGGGAACAAGATTCTAGCATCCACTCTTGTCCCGAATTTCCAAATAAAATTCTTGAAATAGTAAGATCCACTGGATGAGTCTTGGCTTTACAACTTTCTTTGTCATCAAGTACATGAGAGCCGCATGATCCAAATACACTATAACTTTAGTGCCAAGTTGATATTGCCTAAACTTCTCCAAAGCGAACACTATGGTCAATAGCTCCTTCTCTGTGGTATAGTAGTTGCTTTGAGAATTGTCTAGCATCCTTGATGCATAGTAGACACATGGGAGGCTCTTCTGTTCTTTTGACCCAAAACAGTGCCAATAGCATAGTTGCTTGTATCACACATTATCTTAAAAGGGAGATCCCAATTTGGAGCTTGTATGATAGGAGAGTATGTAAGCTACTCTTTGATCTTGTCGAAAGCTTCTTTGCAAGCCTCATTGAACTTGAAATCAACATCATGTTGAAAAAGTTAGCACATTGTTCTTCTTATCTTTGAAAAGTCCTTGATGAACCTTCGACAGAGTCCGACATGACCTAAAAAAGAATGAATTTCCCAAGCACAATTCGGGTAAGTTAAGCTTTGAATAACATCCATTTTGGCCTTATCTACCTCGATTCCTTTCTTTGACACAATGTGACCCAAAATAAGACCTTGAATCACCATAAAATGACATTTTTCAAAATTTTGAACCAAGTTCGTTTCAATGCATCTTTTCAAAATTTTGGTGAGATTGGTCAAACATTCTTGAAACGAGCTCCCATATACCATAAAATCATCCATAAAAATTTCAATTATGTTTTCGACATATTCCGAGAAAATACTAACCATACAACGTTGGAAAGTGGTCAGTGAATTACACAATCCAAATGACATTCTCTGGTATGCAAAAGTGCCAAATGGACATGTGAAGGTTGTCTTTTCTTACCATACCCGTCTAGACCACAATATTGAGATTTCCCGGCCAACCTTTCTAACATTTGGTCGATGAAAGGCAATGGAAAATGATCTTTTCTTATGCTTGCATTGAGTTTGCGGTAGTCAAAACATACTCTCCACCCATTTTGCATACGGGTGGGAACCATCATACCTTTGTTGTTCTCAACCACCGTGATTCCCATTTTCTTTGGCACAACTTGCACCGACTAACCCACTTGCTATCCGAGATTAGAAAAATCATCCCCACATCAAGAAACTTTAATATCTCTTTCTTCACAGCTTCCATCATAGGTGGATTTAATCTTCTTTGTGCGTCTCAGCTTCGCTTGCATTCGTCCTCCATCAAAATCTTGTGCATGCAAGTGGAGGGGCTTAATCCCTTGATATCCACAATCGTCCAACCCATTGCTTCCTTGTGTTCCTTCAACAGCTTGAGTAGTTTCTCTTCGGTTCAGTTAAATAAGTTGAAATGATAACCGGAAGAGTCTCTTTCTTTCCTAAGTATGCAAACTTCAAATGTTGATGTAGGACTTTCAGTTCTAATTCTGGTGGTTGAATAAAGGATGGAGGCGATTTCATATGAGTTGTGGGAAACTCAATTTTTCTTAACATCAAATCTTGTGGATTTCTTCACCTCCAAAGTATTGACCAACTTCTCAACTTCCGAATCAAAGAATAAAGTTTCAATTGCTCGGCTAGTTTCCCACAATCAAACCCCTTGCATAGGATCATCTCCAATATATCACCATTGGACAACTCGAACAATTATTAGGTTAGTAGATCAACAACATCTAGAAAATACAATGATGAAACATCACTAGGATATCTCATGGCATCATAAATATTAAAACTTATTGTTTCACCATCAAACTCCATTGTCAAACTTCCTGCATACACATCAGTTTTTGCCTAACCTTCTTTAAAAATGGTCTCCTAAGAAAAATTAGAGCCGACTTGGAGGACACTTGTTCTTCTTGATCAATCACATAGAAATCGTCCGGGAAGACCAATTGGTTCACTTACACCAAAACATCTTCTAAAACACCTCTAGGAAAGACACTTGATTTGTCCGAAGAGAAATTATGACACCGGTTTCACTTAAAGGACCCACATTCAATGATTCATATACCGAATAGGGCATGACATTGATAGAAGCACCAAGATCGAGCATAGCACTACTAAAAGTGACATCCCCTATCTTTCAAGGATCCTTAAACATTCCCGAGTCTTTGCACTTGGGTGGAAGTTTCCTTTGTAAAACCGCGGATGCGTTTTCATTCATTGAAATTTTCTCTTTTCCCTTCAATTTCCTCTTGTTGGTACAAAGTTATTTCAAGAGTTTTGCATATCTAGGGATTTTTTTTATTGCATCAAGTAAAGGGACGTTTACTTCCGCCTTTTGGAAGGTGTCCAAAATCTCTTTCTCCTCCATATTCTTCTTTGAAGTTTCAAGTAGGGTGGGTAATGGTAGTTGAGTGGCTATTGGAGTCACTAGAGGGGTAGTATTCTTTGGGACTTTGGCTTGTGTATTATTCTCAACAATATGACCCTCAATGGGAGTGATCTCTATTTCGTCCTCATCTTCCCTTGACTTCTTCTTTGAACTACTTTCTTCGGGTTGATTTACCACTTCTCAATGTCACCACATTGACATTTGGGTTCTTTTTGGTTTGACAAGGGAGTTTTGCATGGGACTCCAGTTTGCTTATTGATGTAACTATATCTCCCATTTGTGCTTCAAGGTTGGAGATACTAGTCCTTGTCTCTTTTTGGAATTGTTGGGTACTAGTGGCTAAGGATTTGACAATGTCTTCAAGTAACATTTCGGAGCTACTTGTTTGGGATTGAGGAGGTTGTTGGTGATATGGAGAGTGTGGTTTAGGTTGATAATGTGGTTGTGGGTGTTGGTAATGTGGTTGTTGTGGTGACTAGGAGGGTCTAACCAATGCATTTTGAGGTAATGGTCTTGGGTTGTAGCTCATATTGGGATTTGGCTTCCAATATTATTATATGCATTTTGGTAATCGGATGGTTTGTTGTGGTAATTTTGGAATACTCCCATGACATTCATGTTTTTCGCATCTTCTTGGAGAATAGGACACATATCCGTAGAATTCCCCATTGTTGCACATATTCCACAAAACATCACTTGTGGAGCTTTCCCCATGGCTAACTTTTGAAAAATGGATGTTAAACCTTTGATTTGAAACTCTAGATTCGATGTCCCCACTTCATTGTCTTTATGTTGTGTGTCTCTCTTCATGTCATGGCGCGGGCCAAAGTGTTGGGAATTAGCGGCTATTGTGTTGAAGAATTGTCTTGTTTGTTGTGGAGTTTTGTTAAAAACATCTCCACCACTCGGTGCATCAACTAGTATTCTCTCCATTGGCAATAATCCCTCACAGAAGTGTTGAATGAGGAGTTGTTCTGGAATTTGATGTTGTGGACTACTATAGCACAAGTTGTTGAACCTCTTCGAATAATCATGGAAAGTCTCATTTTGAACTTCGCGGATTCCAAAAATGTTATTTCAATGACTTGAGACTCTTGAAACGGGATATAACTTTTCAAGAAAAGATCTTGACATGTCTGTCCATGAGTTGATTGACCCCGGTGGAAGATAGCATAACTAATCCTTGCTCTATCGGCCAATGAAAACGGGAATGCCGTTAATTTGATTTGGTCATCGGTTGACCCTTATGGCTTCATAATAGTACAAATAATGTGGAACATCTTCAAGTGCTTATGAGGGTCTTCGTTCTCCAATCCATGACAAGTTGGAAGGTGATGAACTAAACATGACTTCAATTCTGAACCTCCTTCCAAAATAGGGTAACTGATACCGGTTGGAGTTTGTGTAACATCGGTTTCCACCATTTTCCTCAATGTTATCTCGAGAGCTTCTCCACCGTCCCCATTGAAATTGGTTCAATGACGAGTGGATTTTGTTGTAGGGGTCGTGTTTTGGGAATTTCTTGGTGAGGGTCAGGGATAAAATTGGGTTCCGTGTCACTTGATAAAGCGGTTTCAACCTCCGGATCCCCATAAGGATTTGAAGTTTGACCATGTTCTATTTTCTTTTCCTTTGGAAAACGCCTTGCCTCTTTTTCAATTACCGGATTATAAATCAAATCACCAGTATGTTGAGATCTGGGCATAGAGAAACAAGCTGATTAAAAATAAACCAATCCTCGAAAAAGGCACCAAAATTTGGTGGTTGTTGAGGCCAACAAAATTAATAACCCTAAACCTTTTACAATAAAATAGTGTATAGTGGCAAAGGGGTTGAATCCGTGGAGATTTTTTTAATTTTATAAATCTATGAAAAATCTCTTTGTAGAAATACTTGTAAAATAACAATAAAAATAAAAATGGGGGCTTTGGTCTTTTTAAAATACTTGAAATAAAACTAGAATTAAAATAAGATTTAAATGGACAATTCAAAAAAATAAGAGTTTGATGTAAAATCAATAAGAGAAAGATAGTTGACTTTAGGTTTCCTCACTTTAACTTTTGAAGAATATATCATTAGAATCCAATGGTGCGATAGTTGTTTTAAATCCTTAATTTGGCGATAGTAATCCAAGAAGCTTGAGATTACCTAGACTTTTCTTAGTTATTAAAATGGTTATAGACGCTCATAACAATTTCCTTAGTCAAAGTCACAATTTCCATAGCATGTAATTAGTGAAAGTCAACTAGCATTAAGAACGAAAAAGTCACCAAATCCAAGAGTAGTCAAATGCTCTCACTTCCATATTGGAGATAATGTTTTCATGATTGTGTGAAGCAAAACTAACACAAAAATCATTTGTTGACTACTAATTTGAGGATCCTTTACTTAATCAAGAAATTAGCCAACTAATCACCACAAGAATATTTAAACTCATGACTAAAAACATACAGGTAGTAATATGATGTTAAAACACAAAACATTCTCATAAAGATTAAAGAACTAGTTCATGGAGTCTTCAACATTCAACATAAGTCAAAGGATTTCACCAAATTCAACCAAGTTTTGTTTAGCTAGGCGTGACTAAACTCATGAAAATGAAGTAAGTAAAGATTGTACTAAACATTTTACAATATTCAATATCAAAATGATGAAGTTCTTCAACGCTTTTGGTATTCAAAATGCTCCAAATTCTCCAGAAAATGCTCCCAAGATCGGATGTGCAAGAGCTGAGAAAAGTCGCACACAAACCTTCCCCATATAGAGCTCAAATTAAAATCCTGAAAATGCCCCTGCAGGAATCCATGCAAGCCGCATGGAAACCTTACGCGGGCCGCGTAAGAGTGATAGAGGTTAGACTTTGTTCAACTATTGGGCCTCCACTACTTAACCCATTTGGGCCTGTTCGAGTCTGCTTAGTTTCTAGCCCATTTTTCTGCAAGATTACTTCATTTTTAGCCTAATTAGCCTTTTCTAAATGATCCATAGCTTCTATAATCGCACGATCATCAATCTTCGCATACTCGAAAATTCTCCTGCACCTAGAAATTAGAAGGTTAATTCTTCCAAGCCTTCAAATAATTGACAAGCCCACTCCATGCATCTTGTCCATAATTATTAATTCCAAAATCCTTGATATCTTCCAAATCCAACTGCTTCCCATAAGTCCCAAATATTCCCGCTCTGCCAGACCCAAAAACCTGCAATTATGCTTACAAAATTCGAAAGCACCCGAAAGTGCTCATAAAATAACAAAAAGGAAAATATGCATGGAAATTATCTAAAATATGAACAAAAAATGCTAAAATAAACTATAAAAAGAAGTAAATAAAATGAAACTATCAAATTCGAATGATTCTAATTTCACAATTTCTAAGCTTTTTTATAAGTGTAAGAATTCCAAATTCTCGTCACCACCAAATGTGTTAGAGCCTAACCTTGCATGCAACATCCTTTTGTGATGGCGTGCCCTGAAAGTCATCGAGACTTTTCCAAACAAGTAACAAAATGCGCCATTGAAACTTTTTTACATAAAACAATTTCATGGTGATGAAGTATCAAATTCAAGGTAACTCCTTGAACACCTTCCTAGCATTAAGGTTTCTAACTTACATGTAGATAATAGAAAACTCCTACTACATAAACATTTCCATATTCCCATATGACTATCACTTCCAAAAAAGAGTTACCTCCACTCAGAACTGGTCAATATGGTCCTTCAAAATATTACTATACTTCCAACTGTCCACAAGCAACTAATCTTCTACAAAGCTCAGATTTTTCTTGACAATTGTTTAACAGCTTTAGTCGTATCCAGTTCTGGTCATTTTTCCCTCTAAATTCCCTAGGCATTGGGAAAATCAGAACAAGTAAATATTATAGCATATGTAATCAATCCAATATCTGAAGCATATGGGATTCGATACATAATGTCTTACATAAAGACATGATACTTTATCAGTCTCTTGCTATAATATTTCCATATATCGAATTTCCTATGTTGAAGGATTTCAACACGATATTCATATATGTCCAAGACTAAGTTCCATTAAAATTTCAATCTAATACTCTTAGATTTGAAATGAAGTATAAGTGCCTTATCCCCAAAATCCTTTTTTAGCGAAATAATTCCCAAACTTTGCAAATTTGAAATCTGAGTTTCCTACAACTAGTATTGCTAAACTACAACACTTAGCATAACAATCATGCTCCCACTAGTATAAAAATTATACTTCTATCTGCATAACAATTATGCTCCTACTAGCTGTGACATGTATCTAAAAATTCAAGTGGACTGTTAGAAAACAATACTATTGACTTTCTTTCTAAAGTTCAGATTTCTGATATGTGATGCTTTGATGAGTCTTCATCTAGACTTCTCAAGATCATACACCTTCATTACATAGCATATGTGCTTCTCTAAACCCTTTCAGAACTACAAGTGCTGAACATTTAAACAGTTCCTTTCCATTGCTCACAATTCGAAGTATGAAAAGGGATGTCGTAATCATACATGAATTTGAGAATGCAATTATCACAACTACTAACCATAATGATATAAATAAGATTTAAAATATACTATGAAAGTGTTTCCTCATAATCATTTTCATGAATTAAAGAGAAACCTTTTGCCACTTAGATTTTATGGTGTATGTGTTCATATCCATATGAATTTGCCACTTCCAACCTATAATCATAAGATAAGGTTGAGGACAGAAAACACAAAATAATTTTTTTTTCCTTTCATGGACTGAACTTTGCTCATTCTAAATTTTTTTGCCTTCTGGTAGCACAAGGGCCTACCAATGCTTCCAAGTTGTTGAGCAGCTCATCCATATTGATCAATGTAGTCAAATGAGAACTAAAGAACTCACATGCATAGTCAACTTAACATGAAGGTGCACAGAAACAAGAATGTGTCAGCTTAACACTTTAAGTAATCAACCTCAGGTCGTGTGCTAGTGTTAAATAAGAGGTTTATTCTTGATTGACTCTTGAAACTATTCAATATCTTTAAGACTCCCACTAACTTCTTGTCATCAAAGTTTTTATGTTAAGGAACATCCCTCAATAATCAAAAACAAACATTCAAAATTTAGTGTGGTTTCTTATCAAGACAACACTTCATTTAATTTATAATACTTTATCTTTGTTTAACCAAAACATCACAACTACCAATTTCAAATGTGCTAGAGCAAGAAAACATTTATACTCCAAATTTCATGAGGTGTTATAAACCTACTTAGTTTGAGATAAGCTTCAAGATAAGACTTATAGTTACTAGAGTATCACTCTATAACTTGATTTGATACGAAGTATGATTCATCTCTTGATAAACATTTCAACAATATTTGATTCCTCTTCTTAGTTGAAACAATTTCACTAAGATGTCCTCAGATGATCAATTGTGATATGGTTTCATAATCATAAGATGATCACAAAGCACGATACTGAAGTAATCTCATTTCCTTTCAGATTGGAGAAACTTTTATCAAAATTACACTTAATATTATAAGTATAACCATATTTACTGAACCATCAGTAAATCATGACGAATAAACTTATTGTCCTTTGTGGTGGATCTGACCAATCCACATCAATGTGTACTAGACCCTTTAGTCCTTCACTTTGATTCACAAAGACATGTGATCAATGAATTAGTCTTAATTTTCCAAAGATCAAGATTCTCATACATCACACAATCAAATTGTATGACTCCAAGTTTCTATCCAATTGAAACTTGGGTGATAAAATTCATTTAAACTTGGTTGATTATGATATTTCCACAAACGACATAACAAATAATCAAATCCGTATTTAACATTGCTAATAATAGAAATATCACCATCAATTTTCATAAAGTTCATTGCAAGAATATATAAAATAACAAAAATCCACTTCATTGATAAAATGCGGAAAAAATTGTCCTTACAATGCAAATATAAAGACTATGCTTCTAGACATTTCCTAAGCAATCTATTAGTCTATCATAACTCCTAAGCATCAGCTCATAAATCGAATCCTCGAACCATGGGATTGAAATCCATCTCTCACGATCACATTCGGCTTACTATTCCTAAGCTTCCTTCTTTCTCTTAGATCCTAAAAAACATTAAAATGTGACTATGTAAAATCCCAAACCACAGGTGCAAATTTTATTGATTATATATCCATTTTTAGCTAGGTGACTCGACGAGTTGGAGGTTCAGACTCGCCGAGAAGAGGCTGAGTTGGTTGCGTGAGTTTTATGACCAACTCGATGAGTTGAGAGGCCAAATCGGCGAGTCGGAGCTATTTTGAGGAAACCATAATTATTTGGGTTTTGCACCCTATTTAAATGACTCTAAGCCTCCACCCTGCCTCCCTCATCAATCTCCAAGTCCAGAGAACAAACCCTAGTGAGCTAAACCCTATCTTGAGTGTGTGTGAGGCATAAGATGCATATTTTGGTGGGATTATTGAAGATGCTTGAGGATTTAGGAGCTTGGATCAAGGGGAGGCTGAGGATCTATTAATTACTTAATTTTGGCATCCTATTTCAAGTAACAAGTCGTTACCTTGATCACTCCAACATTAGATCCCCTAATTATAAGTTTATGGCTTTTCTAGCTTCTTTTGAGTCATTTATGATTTTGAGCATGATATGGAGATGAGACTTCAGATCTGGACAGTAGGAGGTCCCTTGGACCGAGAGACACAAGCTTGATCAAGCTTAGTACAACCTACATGAGCTAATGTCTTTATAAAGCCCTGTTTTGATGAGTTTAGCCCTTCTAGATCTGCATGGACGTAAAGCTTACAGCTTTATGTGGTATCTCAGCCTTGGGAGGCTAGATCTAGAGTTTAGGGCGATGTTTCTGCCTTAAAACGTATGAATGAGTAAATCAGACTTAAGGGACTCGACGAGTCGGCTAGGGTTTCCCCTGATGAGTTTGGACATAGGTAACCCGGCGAGTTGATGAGACAACTCGACAAGTTAAGTTGGGTTTTTGCGACAATTTTGAAGGAACAATGGGGACTCAGCGAGTCACGTAGTTGCACTCGGTGAGGCGGGTGAACATGGACTGTTAAGTCGAGTGTTGACTTCTGTTGACTTTAGCGTTTGGTTAAGACATGGATAATGGGGACCATAGGGGGGGTAAAATGGTCTTTTACTCATCCCAAGAGTTTGAGGGAGAAAATAACTTAGTTTTTTTAGAGTCATGATTTAAGTGTTAATTAGAGATAATTATCCTATGTGTTAGGCGAAGGCTAGTTCGGAAATTCGTGAACGAGGTCTATGTGCTTGCTTGCTTTCGAGGTGAGTCTTCTCACCATACTTTACCTAGAGTAGTAATCTTTGTGTCACCGGAGGGTCTTATGTGTTATATTGAGTATCGGTATTATGTCTTCATGATTTATGTTGTGTATTATTCTAAGCATTACTGAGTTAGGACCAGAGGGTCCACCCGAGTTGTGAGACCGGAGGGTCTTCACTAACACAGAGGACCAGAGGGTCCATACCGAACTTTAAGACCGGAGGGTCCTCATCGAGACGTATGAGACTGGAGGGTCCATGTTGAGTTATATCCATGAGAGGCTTATTATTTGTGCATATGGTATTTTGGGGAACTCACTAAGCTTCATGCTTACCATGTTATTGATGGGTTTTGGCCATATAAACATTCTTATGTGCACATGCAAACCCTAATGCTTGGATCTAGGTTTCTCTAATTAAACATGCATTGAATCCAAGACTTCTATAGGCTAATAGAGTATTAGAACAATACAAAATCAAAGTTAGAAGCTTACCTTGAAACACTTGTTTGATCTTCTTGTTCTTGGAGCTCTAGAGTCACAAATGTCACTCCTCTAATGGCTTACAAACACCAACTAGCAAGGAGGATGATTTGAGAGAGAGGATGGAGGAGAGAAATCGGCCAGGGTTCTTCCAAAGACATAGGTTCCGATTTCCTCACCCCAAAGGGCTCTATTTATACTTGTAAGGCTCCTAGGGTTTCACCCTTAAACCCTAATTGGATAACTTAAGCCCTAAGCAATCCAAATCCTTTCCATGATAAGCCTTGGATGATTTTATGGCTATCCTTAGCCCTAGAAATCGTCCACCTCTTATCCTTAAAGGATTTATAGCCCAAAGTGTAACTATCAAACAATTGACAGTTTACATCCTTTTATTTAATTAATCTCTTTAAGTCACCAAATTAATTCCTAATAATTTATGACTTATATTAATCAAATAATAATATTATTATTGTTTATATTATTCTCATAATATATTAATAACATTTATTCTCTCATAATAAATCATCCTGTCAAGTTGCTATGGTGAAGGCAACCCAAAAGGACCATGCACAACCGGGTCAAATACTTGCCTAATATAGTTACAGCCTTAGACACTATTCCAACAGTCTCCCACTTGAATAAGTCTAGTAACTATATGCACAAGTACAATCCGATTTGCAATCGTAGCTCTCAAAGACGTTGTCAAACTCTGATCTAATCAATCTTGTCCTTTAGATAAGGGATCGTACAGTCCTCTGTTAGATATCATGCTGACAATTTCTATGGAACAATTAGTCTAGCATTTTGGTTTCTCGATCTCCGATTTATTTGACATAGAACTTAATCGAACACATCAATTCAGTTCTGACTGGGCCCGGCACATAAGTCAAATCAAATCATCGAGCGGCCGAGATATCGCTTTTACCCTCTTAGGATAAAAGTAACAGATAAACTTCGACTTATATGCATTTACTTATTCATTAATCAACCATACACAACAATGCGTTTTATAACATCAAGTTACTGATGCGGTTTCGCATTATTAATGTACAACCAATCAACAAATAACAAACCATATATCTTGGTTTTAAGACTATACGATTTTATCGTCTTGCGATCACCCCTTTTATCACATTCCATAAAGTGATTCCAGCAA
Source organism: Lactuca sativa (assembly GCF_002870075.4). Taxonomy (NCBI): domain Eukaryota; kingdom Viridiplantae; phylum Streptophyta; class Magnoliopsida; order Asterales; family Asteraceae; genus Lactuca; species Lactuca sativa. The sequence continues at coordinate 125,967,053 of NC_056623.2, read as the reverse complement.
GCGCGGGTTTGTTCCAATGCTCAAACCTAGTTTATAAGCACTCATGAACGTTGCAGGAAACTTTTGCTATGTGTAATACCATTTAGACAATCTACACACCAGTTCATGACAATCTTCATTCATACCTACTTCCAACATATGAACGATTGTGGATAATTTGAACAATTCGATTATTCTTAATAAACTCAATTATTCTGGAAGTCAAAACATGCAAACTGAAACAATAGTTAAACAATTAACATAAGACAGTAACATTACTCATAAATAATACTCTTTTATTTAATCATCAAATGTTAATTACATGTATCTATTACATGTTTCTACTATTATCTAATCTATACTAATATCATCCTTCAGCCCAATACTCCTAACATGCTGCAAGTGCTTAACCCTACTCAGTCCCTTCGTACGCGGATCTGCTGGGTTATCTTCTGATGATATCCTCTTGACTACGAGTTGTCTTTCTTCTACACGATGTCTAATAAAGTGATATTTTCTGTTGATATGTCTAGATCTACCATGATCTCTCGGTTCCTTGGTCAAGGCAACCGCTCCTTCATTATCACAGAAAATCTCCATGGGCTCCTTTATGGCGGGTACAACTCCAAGATCACCGATGAAGTTCTTTAACCATATTTCCTCCTTCGACGCTTCGCTTGCTACAATGTACTCTGATTCGCACGTTGAATCAGCTACGGTTTCCTGCTTGGAACTTTTCCAAGTTACTGCTCCTCCATTCAGGGTAAAGACCCAACCCGACTATGAACGGTAGTTGTCCCTGTCGGTCTGAAAACTGGCGTCACTATACCCTCGCACCTTCAAGTCATCACTCCCTCCGAGGACTAAGAACCATTCCTTCGTCCTCCGAAGGTACTTAAGGATATTCGTAACCGCAATCCAATGGGCTCTGCCAGGATTCCCTTGATATCTGCTAACCATGCTCAAAGCAAAGGCTACATCAGGGCGAGTACAAGTCATAGCATACATGATTGAGCCAACTGCAGAAGTGTATGGTACTCAGCTCATTTCTGCTATTTCTGCTTCGGTACTCGGACTTTGAGTCTTACTCAACTTGGCATTACTTTGTATCGGTAATTCTCCCTACTTCGAGTTTTCCATACTAAAACGTTTTAGTACCTTATCTAAGTAAGTGTTCTGACTAAGTCCTATTAGTCTTTTACTTCTTTCTCTCACTATCCTTATTCCCAAAATATAGGAAGCCTCTCCGAGGTCCTTCATAGCGAAGCACTTCCCGAGCCAGGACTTAACCACCTGCAGAGTCGGGACGTCGTTTGCTATGAGCAATATGTCATCGACATATAGAACAAGGAAGCTTACTATACTCCCACCGAATTTGACATATACACACAATTCATCTTCGCTTCATACAAATCCAAACTCTTTGACTTTCTCATCAAAGCAGAGATTCCATCTGCGAGACACTTGCTTAAGTCCATAAATGGACTTCTCAAGCTTACACACTCTATTCGGATGCTTCGGATCCACAAACCCCTCTGGCTGAGCCATGTAAACATCCTCAGCCAACTTCCCATTAAGGAAAGCGGTCTTGACATCCATTTGCCAAATCTCATAATCATGAAATGCGGAAATAGCTAGAATCACTCTAATAGATTTTATCTTCGCAACTGGTGAGAAGGTCTCACCATAGTCAACTCCGGGAGTTTGAATAAAGCCCTTCGCAACCAATCGCGCCTTATATGTGTGTACTTTTCCACCCACGTCGTTCTTCTTCTTGAAGATCCATTTGCACCCAACGGTCTTACGTCCGGGCACATTATCAACCAAATTCCAAACTCGCTTATCATACATGGATTGGATCTCACTATCCATTGCCTCTTTCCATTTTGCAGACTCCGGGCCTGCCATGGCTTCCTTATAGCTATTAGGTTCATCAAGGTTTATTAGTGTACTATCACTAATATACGTGTCCCCTTCGGTAGTAATATGAAAACCATATAACTGGGGTTGAACTCTAACTCTTTCGGAACGTCTAAGAGGTAATGATACGTTAATCGGTTCAATCGGAGTTTCCTCCTCGGGTTGAGTGCCAGTGGTAGAGGTTCCTTCATCTATCGACTCTTGAATCTCTTCAAGCTCGATTTGCCTCCCACTGTCTCCTTGGCCTATGAGTTCTCGTTTTTAGAAAACTCCTTTCCTCGCAACAAAGACAACATTGTCCTTCGGTCTATAGAAGAGATATCCAATGGATTTCTGCGGGTAGCCGATGAAAATACATCGCTCACTACGAGGTTTGAGCTTGTTGTGAGTATCTCATCTTAAGAAAGCCTCGCAACCCCAAGCCTTGATATGTGCTAACGAAGGATCTTTCCCTGTCCACATCTCGTGAGGTGTTTTGGCAACCTTCTTAGTAGGGACTCGGTTAAGGATATGGGCGGCAGTCTCTAAGGCATACCCCCAAAAAGTGATAGGTAGTGAAGCACGACTCATCATAGAGCGAACCATGTCTAACAAGGTTCGATTACGCCTTTCTGCCACACCATTCAGCTGCGGTGTCCTAGGTGGCGTCAATTGTGAAACTATTCCACACTCCTTGAGATAATCGTGGAATTCAAGACTTAGGTACTCTCCTCCTCGATCAGATCGAAGCATCTTGATTTTCCTGCCCAATTGATTCTCCATTTCATTTTTGAACTCTTTGAACTTTTCAAAAGTTTCTGAATTTTGCTTAATTAAATAGATATACCCATATCTACTATAGTCATCGGTAAAAGTCACGTAGAAGCGGTTTCCATGCTTCGTGGTTGATCTAAACGGTCCACACACATTGGTATGTATGAGGTTCAGTAGACCCTCACCCCTTTTGCATGTACCAGCGAAGGGTGACTTAGTCATCTTTCCAAGCAAACAAGACTCGCATGTGTCATCTTCCCTAACGTCGAATGACTCCAACACTCCATCCTTTTGGAGTTGGGCTATGCGTTTCTTGTTGACATGTCCAAGCCGACAATGCCACAAGGATGCTTTATCCATACTATTGGAAGAATCCATGCATAAAACATCATTTCCTAAGTTATCAACAATCATAACAGTTTCATAAATTCCATTAAACGTTATTGCTTCAAAATAAAAAAACACCATTTAGATAAGCCAAAATAGAACCATTCTCATTATTAAAAAAAAATCTAAAACATTGTCTAAACAAACCATGAAATGAAGTGATGTTTCTAGCCATTTCTGGCGAATAGCAACAATTGTTCAAATCTAAACATAAACCATTCCTAAGCACTAAAGAATACACTCCAATCTTGGTCACAGGCGACGATCTTCTGTTCCCCATGATTAGATTTATCCTTCCATGCTCCACATCCCTATTTCTTCTTAGTCCCTGCACATTAGAACAAATGTGGTAACCACAACCGGTATCAAGAACCCAAGAAATAGCATGAGATGAATCGTTAGATTTAATTTTGTATATACCTGGGAAAGACGGCTTGATCTTTCCTTCCTTGATGGCTTGCAGGTACTCTGGGTAGCTTCTCTTCCAATGTCCTATTTTATGGCATTGGTGGCACTCTGCCTCCTTTGGGTTAGGGCAGGGCTTAGCTGGATTAACTTTGGTCCCACTAGAAGAGGCACCATCTCGGGGCTTAACCTTGATATGGTTCTTAGACGAAGCCTTCCTCTTCTTTCCCCTTCCTTGTCCAATAGCCAAAACAGGAGCAGCGGGTGGAGTGGGAGTTGGTGCAACCAACTTGTCCTTTAGGTTGCTTTCAGCAACCCTAAGGAGACCATGGAGCTTGCTTAGGGTGACCTCTTCTTTGTTCATGTGATAGGTCATCCTAAATTGGTTGTAACACGGAGGCAAAGAGTGAAGCACCATGTCGATTGCCAAGTCTTTCCCAAAGTCAACATTCAATTTGCGAAGACGGTCGATATACCTTTGCATCTTTTGCAGGTGCACGGTAAGAGATTCTCCATGACCCATCTTAGTGGAAATCATGTTAGTGAAAATCTCATAACGCTCTTGTCTCGCGTTTTAGTGGTATCTCTCTAACAAGTCTTGGTGCATCTCGTACGGGTACATGTCCTCATAGGACTTTTGGAATTCGGAGTTCATAGTGGCTATCATGATGCAATGAACCTTCGTTGCATCACGTTCATGAGTCTCAAAACCAGTCATTTCAGCCGGAGTAGCGATTTGGGTTAATCTTCTCGAGCTTCTCATCGAGGACATACTCCTTGTCCTCGTAGCGAGCAATTGTGCGAATGTATCTTATCCATTCGCTAAAGTTCGTCCCATCGAAAGTCACCTTTTGATAAAGGCACATCAATGTGAATGAACTAGCAGCAGCGTTGTTTGCGTTCGACATCTACAAATAGAAAGGACAAATATAGATTATAATATGAATCCCTAATTATCACCCAATAAGAAAAATTAGGGCTAGGATCCAACAACAATATTTACACATTAGAAAAGGGATGCCGTAATCTAACATGCAAACAATTTGAAGGTAAGTGAATGACGATTCACTAATTCTCCATCATGAAAACATAACTTTAAGTTCTAAATGCATTGAGAATTCCTAGGTTTGGATGAGATTCATTGAAACTTTTCAATGGCATGTTTAAATCTCGATATGCCCCTCTCATTTGTGACTGGGATACCGAGGATCACAAAGCGGGTGTGAATTACCATGTAATTTCACATGGTGCCTTCATTGTAACGATCACCTATTCGATGTGCCGGTAAACCACACACGCTCCATCGAACTATGATAAACAATGAATCACCCTTTGCCACCTTCGCTTAGAACCAATTAGTGTGCCGATAAACCACACACGGTCCACTAACTTCTTAGCAAGGTGCAAAGTGTAATTTCATGGGATTGCATCAATTCACTTTTCCTAAACTAACTAGGATTGGGAAATTTTTGAAAAACATGTAGTTACTTTGTATTTCATATTATACTTTTAATGAGAGGATGAGGTTGCCCTATCCTACCCGTTCGGCTAACGACCCTCCACCAATCAAGCAAGCGGTGGGTGTGAGTGTACACCCATTAAGCGTCATTTTATAGGCAGCAACCTTATACCCACCTTATAGACCGGCTTCGTGAATGAGGCCTACTAACGGTAAGACTACCATTTTGATTATACATATATATATTAATCTTGTAATATTATATTAATATAGGGTTGGGTTTTAAACTTGTAAAATTCTAGGGTTTGAAATTTAAATTGTCTAAATTAAACTTTTAATCACAAAACATAAATTTCAAAACTTGAGGGCAAGTTTTAAACTTTTAAAACATAGGGGATCAAATAACAAATAATCTAAATTAACAATTAATTACATAATTATCCATATTTGATTTATTTAATGATTTCTTGCAAAACAATTTAGCAATTTAATCAAAATAATTAATTAATTATCACACAAGGAAATTAAATATTTTATTAATTGATAAATATCTTCAATTAGATCAAGAATATAGTCATATATATCAAAAAATCGGATTTGGGTTGATTTAATATGATAAAGGCAAGTTTCCATAAAATAAATATCAAAAAAATCCCAATTTTTGCTCTTCCTGACGCTCGGACTCGCCGAGTACCCAACTGGACTCGCCAAGTCAAGGCAACTCGCCGAGTCCAACACTCAGATCCACAAAATTCGAATTTTGCAAGTATCAAACAAACAACTAATGCATCAATTCAATAGAAACCAATCTAGGCTCTGATACCACTTATGGGTTTTGGCCATATGAACATTCCTATGTGCACATGCAAACCCTAATGCTTGGATCTAGGTTTCTCTAATTAAACATGCATTGAATCCAAGACTTCTAATGGCTAATAGAGTATAAGAACAATACAAAATCAAAGTTAGAAGCTTACGTTGAAACACTTGTTTGATCTTCTTGTTCTTGGAGCTCTAGAGTCACAAATGTCACTCCTCTAATGGCTTACAAACACCAACTAGCAAGGAGGATGATTTGAGAGAGAGGATGGAGGAGAGAAATCGGCCAGGGTTCTTCCAAAGACATAGGTGCCGATTTCCTCACCCCAAAGGGGTCTATTTATACTTGTAAGGCTCCTATGGTTTCACCCTTAAACCCTAATTGGATAACTTAAGCCCTAAGCAATCCAAATCCTTTCCATGATAAGCCTTGGATGATTTTATGGCTATCCTTAGCCCTAGAAATCGTCCACCTCTTATCCTTAAAGGATTTATAGCCCAAAGTGTAACTATCAAACAATTGATAGTTTATACCTTTTTATTTAATTAATCTCTTTAAGTCACCAAATTAATTCCTAATAAATTAATGACTTATATTAATCAAATAATAATATTATTATTCTTTATATTATTCTCATAATATACTAATAATATTTATTCTCTCATAATAAATCATCCTATCAATTTGCTATGGTGAAGGCAACCCAAAAGGACCATGCACAACCGGGTCAAATACTTGCCTAATATAGTTGCAGCCTTAGACACTATTTGAACAGTTATGTGTTATATGTTTCAAGTACTTCTCAGGTTCACGGGAAGGCATCGGCTTGTTTGTACACACGCGAGTTGGAGATTTGTTTTGGAGGGTCCTAGATTGTGTTATAAACAAATTTTGAACATGTGTTTTTAATAACTTGATATAAACTGCGGATTTTTGTGATTGTGCTAATGAGATTAATGTGATTTTAAATGAAAATTTTATTTGAAAATTTACAGTGTTACAAGTTGATATTGGAGCCTTGGTTTGAGGGATTCAGATGTACCTTCGGGTGTGTCTGGACTCAAAAGGAATGATTTTTTAAAAACGAGAAAGAGTTTAAAGAGAAAAACAAGTTGGAGCAGTGTGTACAATCAGCCAGAGCCCGAACGGTGATTTCCAAAAATACCCTTACTTATTTTTGTTATCAGATATTTATGATATATTATGGATGCATGCTAGATGATTGGCTAGGTATTTCATATTTACGATTATAGTTTCCTGATTCGTGATGCCTTAGCCTAGGAGTTGCCGATATCTGTTATTTGCTTTGAGTATACGCTGAGTAGGAGTATTCAGCAGGAATCACTTAGAGAGAGTTCTGAGTTGAGGGATAATCTAGGAGAGATACCTAGATGAGCATATCAGGGGTCTACTGAGAAGCGTAGTTAGATACCAAGAGAGGTAAGATGGCCTGAGTTCGGTGATGCCTTTTGAGTTGTAAGATAGAGCAAGTAGAGTTGTATGCTCGAGTAGGGTCATGTGCCGGTGGAGGTTATTCGATGCTTGAATGTTACTTGCTTCGTGCTTTGTGGAACTCTTGATGATGGGATTCAGATACTAAGTGAATATGACGATATTTAGGAGGTAGATGGATGGCATCATAAGGAGTTCTTCAACAGCTGATGGCAAAGAAGTGTGAGAAAGTAGGAAGAGCCTAAGGAGTGATTTTAGTTAGATAAGCATGCTGATAGAGGAGAGTATTCGCTAGAGAGAGACTAGGTCTAATGGGATTAGTGATCCAGAAGGTTGAGCAGCTACTTAGGAAATCTAGGACGATCTGTGTGGAAAGTATGGGTAAATGTGGCAGGTAATATGGGCCCGTACTACTGAAAGCAGAGGACTCATACTCGAAGCATCAAAAATTCCAGAGGTTCTAAGTAGGAGATTGAGGGGAGATAACATGGTTCGGGTACCATGATTCATAAAAGATTGAGAGGAGATCACATGGTTCGAGTAACATGATTCATAGAATATTAAGAGGTGATAACACAGTTTGAGTACCATGATTTGTAGCAGATTACCATGATTCGTAATAGATACTGCTTCAGACTTTACCAGTGGTCCCGTTTTATTAGTTTAGACTAAGAACTGATAAGATGGAGTGTGGGGCTAGAGGTCCATGTCGGACAAGCTTCAATGGAGCGTACCTGGGGAGGGAAGCTGAGTTAGTATCCAAGAGATATCACTTGTGAGATGCCAGATGAAGTCGCGAGACTCAGGGATGACTAGAGACGATGCTTTATGGAGGATTTTGGTCTAAGTTGAGTGATCAACCGATGGTTGAGATTTCACTTTCTATGATGAGAATAGCACTATTTACGCTTCTCGTGTGGAGCGGAAATGATAACTAGCTTCCAGTTTCAAAGTAGAGCCGTAAACCTTGTGGGGTAGTGTATAGTTGAGATATTTCCACCAGAGTACGTGTGGTATGGCTGCTGCGAGATATTTCTTATAATGTGAGAGAGAGTCATCAGAGGGGACTGAGATATATTAGGAAAAGGATATGCCTTAGTGGAGTATAGTAAGGCATATTTTATCAACAGTTCTAGGTAATGAAGAGGAGTACATCGGGGCGGTGGCCCTCGTGGTTTACGTGGTGTATCGACTGTGAGAGTGATATCTCTTGCTCCTATGATAATTCTTGCGATGGAATGTTGGTTAAGGAATCAGAGACAAGGTGTGTGATAGTGCATTATTTCTATATAGAGAGTCGTGACTAATTCAGAGGCACTCATGTTGGGAGGATTCTGAGGTTTACATCTGGGAAGCGGCGTATTTGTAGTTGTTTATTCTGTATTTAGAAGGTCATAGAGTGTTACGTGGTATGTTCCAAGGGTCGTATGTGGCGTGCCTGGTGAACCAGATTGTGGGTAGTCAGCTGATATGCCAAATGGCGATGGTTCGAACCCTAAGTGGGGAGAGCTGGGCGTTCTGCTGGGAGGATCAACAATCTATTTGAGTTATAGTTCAGAGGATTGGGTTTTGGGCGTATGCGGTATGAGTACATAAGTCCTGGATTTAGTGGCAGACAATGCCAGATATAGAGTGAGGTGATGCACATGTACAAGACCAAGGAAGAATGAGAGTATCAACGACAAGTAGCCATTGATCAGGTATCTATTATGGATAAGGGTTCTCTAGGTTTGCCAATGTTCGAGTAGAGACGTTTGGTTCGTTGGGGTTGAGTTTTAATTGTTGATAATTTCTAGTTCGATGTATGGGTTTTTAAATGCACTCCGGGAAGGGTAGCAGTTGATTTGGAAACCAACTTCAGAGTCGGTATGAGTACTCTCGCATGGGTTTTGAGCAGTAGAGGGCGGGGCTTCGTATTTCAAACTGTGAGTTCGAGTATTTCGAGGTTTCGAGTTGTGTGAGGGGGAAGATCAGTGGTTGAGGCAAGACATTTTGAGATTTTGATAAGGTATATTGCGGCATCCGAGTATGATTCCGTGAGTGAAGATCATTGGTTGACAAAAGACATTGTGAGGTTCTGTGATAGTGTGTCGAGGCATCCGAGTATGATGCCCTAAATATTTGGATTATTTTGAGACTTGAGTTTGTGAAATGGCAAGTGGAGTACCGAGTGACTATGGTTCCAGTGGGAGCCTTTTGGTTAATTGTCATCAGATGGGATTGTCCAAGGGTGCTCAGGAAAATGTCTTGTCTACGAGAATTTTTTCAAGAGTAGCAATGTATAATTTGGGAAGGTGTGTGCACCTATCTATGTTAGACCGCGAAGTATGAGTTAGCAAACTCAATGTAGTGATGACTTGATAATGACATTATGGAGTGATAAGAGAGTGAATAGATCCGGGTGGGAGTAATCACATAGGACAGTCGGGAAAGAACTGTGGAATGAGGTCGCGGCTAGTGAGAGAGTATTGTGAAACTACGGGGAGCCATAGCATTCACGATTCAGTGAGAGATTGTCGTAAGACTGAGGGGGGCCGTAACATTTACGAGTCATCGAGAGAGTGTGGTAAGCTTGCGGGGAGCCGTAACATTCACGAGTCAGCGAGAGAGTGTCGTAAACCTGCGAGGATCCATAGCATTCACGAGTCAGTGAGAGAGTTTCGTAAGATTGCGAAGAATCGTAGCACTTGTTAGACCATAAGAGAGAGTATTGTAAACTGTGGGGAGCCGTAGTATTCACTAGTCAAAGCGTGACGCAGAGGAGTTCCTAGGCTGTGGTAGCCTTGACAATCGAGTCTTTGAGAACCTGGCGGCCGAACCAAGGGCAAGACTGGGGTCTCCGTGATGGTCAGGAAACATTTTATCCCAAGTTAGGGAGGTGTTACTACAATCAGGAGGAATTTGACAAGTAATATAGGCGTAGATACACAGATCACGGGTCGTGATATGAGTATCAGATCGGAGATGAGTGGTTCCAATTCTGCTGTGACATCCCCAAAATCACAGCCAGAAAAGACCGTTTTCATTTATGCTTTTAAAATAATTTCAGAGTAAATCCTTTTGATTTAAAAGAGTTGTGGAATTTGTTCCCAAAAACAAAACGTGATAAAATAATATTTACCAAAGCCTTTCATAAAGAAATGCATTTTCATTATATAATCAAAACTCAGGATGTCATGTTCCGATACAGACCATAAAGCATAAACGATAACATTACAAGTCATTCAACAAATATATACATATACAGACTTGTAAACAAAACAACTTGATGATTCATCCATCTTATGCCCTTGCGCCACTTCCTGTAATACAAATAAACTTAGTTGGCCAGGCTTGTGAGCCTGGTGAGCATATAGGGTTTTCAACACACAATAAATAATTATATTTAATTCACCAACCAACAACAACAATAACCCGATTACCCATTCCCGTTATCCTCACTTTACGTCCCTAAAACAACATCTATTACAAGGGACCTAATCTAGGATTTTCATCGGGACGGACATTACTGCAAAGGGGCTTCCTTAGCAATAAATATCCTAAAGGCAACCATGAGGGGGATAGAGTACACCAGTGAACACATCGTTCACAACACCTACAGGTTATGAACCTGCTAGCGTTCCACAGGACTGTCTAGAAAGAGTTTGTGGTCGTTATTCATACTCCGTTGAATAACTAGATCAACAACAACAACAACAACTAGGCCTCTCATCTATTTATCACACATCAACTATCTACCCATGTTCTACCCAACACATTAGTAGATAAAAATATATATTTTGATACATAGTTTCAAACCTGTATCACATGTTCAATCAATACATATTCCACATAATAGATAAGGCACACATGCATAACACATATTTCATAGAGAATAAGTCAGATCTATGAGATAGAAGAAAGTGAATATACATTCACACATATAGCAACAAAATATATACATAACACGTATTTCGTATAAAGTACTTCGTAATTATGCGTTAGAAGAAACTAACTACACAGTCATATGATCAGAAGATGATCGGACAGCACTACGGCTTGCAGAAGTAGTATTCTTCGGTAGATCTGGAAGATCTTCACAAAAACTGGGCTCCTTGCGGGCAGAGCTTCGGCTTGGGAACCGTACTTCTCAGGATCTTCGGGGCTTCGGAACTTGCTTCGGGGCTCGAGATTGATATTGGGGCTTCGGGATACTTCTGGCATGTAAAACGATGCAAAACGGGAGAAAGATGGGAGAATTTAGCAAAAGAATATGGCTGCCCTCGCATGCCCTTTTATAGGAGGCTGAGGCCTCGCATTACGTTGGGCGTAATGCTCTACGTGGGGCATACGCCTCGGAAATTCGTCACTGCTTACGTATCCGAAGAACTCGAGTGCGAGCCACGTCATGCTTTGTTGTATGCTGGGCGTACAGCCTTACGTTGGGCGTAGTTCATATCAGTCTGGTGACTCCGCTTCGGATAATATCGGATTTAATAATTAAATTCATATCTTCTTCATACGAACTCTATTTTCGACGTTCTTTATATCCACATGTAGGTGAGACAATGCTCTACAACTTTCGTTTAGACTCCGTCGGCTAATTTTGAATTTTATTTTTATTATTTATTTTTAGTAGGCCGGGACAAGAAAACTTCGTTATAAATTCATAACTTCTTTATCCGACGTCCGTTCTCGCCTATCTTTTTATCACTTTGCTACTACTAACGAGATCTTCGATTCTCGTTTAGATTGTTTCGGCTATGGACCGCATGATCTCAAATCGAGTATTTTGGCTGCATACTTCTAAGTCGAAACTTCAGAAAATCATAACTTCCTCATACGAAGTCAAATTCGGGCGTTATATATATATATATATATATATATATATATATATATATATATATATATATATATATATATATTCGGAAACCTCGTTTCGGCCACTACCACTTTATGTAAAGATATCAAGTTTATTTTACACTTAAATTTTGACGCTTATTTTTATTCTTAATTAATCAAATCACATAATTATGCAATTAAGCACAAAACACATAATACTCAAATAATACGTTCTTATTATTTCAAAATGAGTTACAAAAGTTAACCTAGACTATTACATTGATAAAAATGGAAAGCCCAGAAACACAGGCATAAATCTGCTATTGAATTAGACTCTCGAGCTTGAGTTTAGCTCTTTTTGTGTATTGAGTAGGCATGATGAGATTCCAGATTTTCTGATGGGTTTCATTTTGAGAGGTAATGGGTTCCAGCTGATGTCTTAGACCTGAGTGGGTCAGTTTGTTGGCTTAGGAAGGACCACGAGACGCATGAAACTAGTGAATGGTAGACGGCAGAGTTCAGAGGTGAAGTGACTTCAGATGGTGTTGTAGTATTAGCTCGAGGTAAAGCGAACTGAGTGACTGGTGTATCATATGATGGGCAGCAATAGCTATCGTGAGAAGGGAGTCTGTAAAGTCGATTTATTGGGTGTGCAATGGGTAGCCTTTGGATGTTCCACTATTGGGTCGAGAGCTGACCTTGTGCTCAGTGGTGGAGGAGGTAGTTGAGAGGAAGGTGGGGCTTATGAGTATAGATGTAAAAGGATAGTTCTGAGCGCGCATGATCAGTTTGTTTTGTCTGAGGGTAGAGTATTGAGGATCATTTTTCAGATCGGTTATGATGGCAGATCAGGTGGTGGGTGTCTGTTGAGATATGACCCTTCCGTTCCTTAAAGCCACGATATGGATAAAATGGTACACCTGACATGAGTCATCGGTAGCCAATTATTGGTCATGAACTTGTTTCCATCAGTCGCAACAAGAAAATCAGAGTTGACAGTGTGTTATCGGGATCTATTATTCGATGAGCGATTAACATGATGATATCTTGCTTGGGCGGTCTGGCAGGGAGACAGACCACTAGACTTTCTAGGTTCTGGAGACTCAGAACTGGTACCGCAGCGGCAGAGGGGTCCGTCCTGCTTCAGGATTGGGAGTTCCTGGTTAGGTTCGGGTGTATTAGAAAGGAGATCATTCTATGATACCAGATGATTCGGTAATGCTTCTCGGATCATTGATTTCGAAGCTATGGGTGGTTACCAAGCGATTTCAAGGACGAAATCTAATATAAGTGGGGGAGAATTGTAACATCCAGAACAACATGTGCAAATTTTATTGATTATATATCCAATTTTAGCTGTGTGACTTGACGATTTGGAGGTTGAGACTCGTCGAGTAGAGGCTGAGTTGGTTGTGTGATTTTTATGAACAACTCGACAAGTTGAGAGGCCAACTCGACGAGTTGGAGCTGTTTGAGGAAATCCTTATCATTCGGGTTTTGCACCCTATTTAAAGGACTCTAAGCCTCCACCCTTCCTCCCTCATCACTCTCCACGTGAGCTAAACCTTATCTTGAGTGTGTGTGAGGCATAAGTTGCTTATTTTGGTGGGATTCTTGCAGAGGCTTGAAGATTCAGGAGCTTGGATAAAGAGGGAGGCTGAGGATCTGTTATTTACTTCATTTTGGCTTCCTATTTCAGGTCACAAGTCGTTACCTTGATCAATCTAACATTAGATCCCCTTATTTATAAGTTTAAGGCTTTTTTAGCTTCTTTTGAGTCATTTATGATTTTGAGCATGATATGGAGATGATACTTCATATTTGGATAGTAGGAGGTCGCCAGGACTGAGAGACAAAATCTTTATCAAGCTTAGGACAACCTACATGAGCTAATGTCCTTGTAAAGCCTTTTTTTGATGAGTTTAGCCCTTCTAGATCTGCATGGACGTAAAGCTTGTTGCTTTATGTGGTATCTCAGCCTTAGGAGGCTAGATCTAGAGTTTGGGGTGATGTTTATGCTTTAAGCGTATGAATGAGAAAAACAGACTTAAGGGGCTCGACAAGCTGATGAGCCGACTCGACGAGTCAACTAGAGTTTTCCCTGATGAGTTTGGACATGGGTAACTCAGCGAGTTTATGCGACAACACGACAAATTAAGTTAAGTTTTTGTGACAATTCTAAAGGAACAATGGGGACTCGGCGAGTCACGTAGTTGCACTCGGAGAGTCGGGTCAACATGGACTGTTAACTCGAGTGTTGACTTCTGTTGACTTTAGGCTTTGGTCAAGACACGGATTATGGGGACCATGGTGGGGTAAAATGGTCTTTTAACCATCCCAAGAGTTTGAGGGAGAAAATAACTTAGTTTATTTATAGTCTTGATTTAAGTGTTATTTAGAGATAATTATCCTACGTGTTAGGCGGAGGCTAATTCGGAGATTCGTGTACGAGGTCTATTTGCTTGCTTGCTTTCGAGGTGAGTCTTCTCACCATACTTTACCTAGAGTGGTAATCTTTGTATGATCGAAGGGTCTTATGTGTTATATTGAGTATCGTGATATGCTACATTATGTCTTTGTGATTTATGTTGTGTATTATTCTAAGCTACACTGAGTTAGGACTGTTGGATTAGTGTCTAAGTCCATAACTATTTTGGTATGTACTTGACCCGATGGTGCATGGTCCTTTTGGGTTTCCTTCACCAAAGCAACTTGATAGGATGAATTGTGGAGAGTAAGGATTAAATATGATTTATTAATATATTATGGGAATAATATATTAAAGGAGAAATCATATTGTTTAATTAATATTAGTCAATAATTACTTAGTAATTAGTTTTGTGACTAAAAGCGATTAATTAAACTTAAGGGACTGGAATTGTAATTATAAGATAATTGCAATTTGGGCCATGGATTGTCTTAAATCAAGAGGTGGACGAATTCTTATGGGAAGCCCATAAGGAAATCGTCCAAGGGCTTGATTAAAGGAGTCTATGGGTTGCTTAGGGCTTAAGCAACCAAATTAGGGTTTCCTTGTTAGATAACCCTAATAGCCTTACTATATATAAGACCCTTATGACTCAAAAACGTGGGGAACTTCTTTTCTAGGGTTAGAACACGTTTTGGGCAGCCTCTATCCTCTCTCCTTTTCATCCTCTTGCTTATGGTGTTTGTGAACCATTAGAGGAGTGACACTTGTGACTCTAAGCCTTCCAAAGTCAATTCAAGGAGATTTGGGATTGATATTGCTACATAACAATCAAGGTAATATCATAAACCTAATTATATGTTAATATTGATTTCCATATGCTAAATTAGGGTTTATAGTCTTGGATTCAAAGCATGTACAATAGAGAAACCTAGATCCAAGCATTAGGGTTTGTATGAGCACATATGATGTCTTATGACCAAACCCCATCAGTGGTATCAGAGCCTTGATTGGTTTCTATTGTATTGATGCTTGATATGTTTGAAAATTCGATTTGTTGGTTTCTGGAGGCTGGACTCGCCAAGTCCATAGCTGAACTCGCCGAGTCCATGCCGACTCGACGAGTCCATGCTTGACTCGACGAGTCAACTCGTCAGACAGGCGGATTTTCAGGATTTTTACCTATTATGACTTAGGATAATTTCCATAATTTTTTAAACTTAATAAAATTCGAATTTTGTTAATCCCTTATGATTATCCTTGTCAAAATAAAAGATTTTGGTCATCTAATTAGATAATTGTTAGCTTATTTGATATATGTTAAGTTATGGAAATTATTTGATCATTATCTTGCAAGAATTTGAACTAGATCTAATTAGATAACCATCAATTATAGTTAATTGCCTTATTTGAATTATGTGATCTAGAATATTCTTGACAAAGTTTGGAATAGTTTCAAATTAATACCTTTAGGTTTTATATTTTAAATTTGAACCCAAAAGTTTTGTTGTTTTGAAATTTAAATAGTTAAAACCTTAATGTTTTGAAAGAGGTTTCAAAACTTGCCCTCAAGTTTTGGAATTTAAATTTTGATTAAATAGTTTAATTTTGATGTATATTTAAATTCTAAACCCTAATGTGTTGAAATGTTTCAAAACTTGCCCTCAAGTTTTGGAATTGAAAAGTTGATTAAAAGTTTAATTAGGAATGTTAAATTCTAAAACTCTAGTATAGTTTTGAAAAAGTTCAAATCACACCCTTATGGTTTTATTAATTAATTAAGGTGTATAATTAAAAGAGATTTAATAAATCCATAAAAGTTTAGTTTTACAATTTAATTGAATTAAAAGTATAATTGTTAAATTAGACCACATAGTATTTTAAAAGTGTTAAAATACACCCTATACTATATATATAACATTAAAAGTCTAACATTATATATATGTATGAGTAAAAGTCAGTCTTACCGTTAGTAGGCCTCATTCAAGAAGCTGGTCTATAAGGGGTGTTTAAGGAAATTGCCTATAAAATGGCGATTGAATGGGTATCCACTCTTACCCACCGCACTCTTCACTAACGGAGGGTCGTTAGCCGAACGGGTAGGATAGGACGAAACCTTCCATTATAAGTATAATGAAGTATAAAAGTAACTAAATGTTTTCATAAAATTCCCAATCTTAGTTACTTAGGCAAAAGTGAATTGATGCGATTCCATGAAATTACGCTTTGTGCCTTGCGAAGACGTTAGTGGAGCGTGTGTGGTTTACCGGCACACTAAATGGTTCTAAGCAAAGGTAGCAATGGGTGACTCAATGTTTGTCATAGTTCGGTGGAGCGTGTGTGGTTTACCGGCACATCGAATAGATGACTGTAACATGTGAGGGCACCATGTAGTTTGCATGGTTATTCACACCCGCTTTGTGATCCTCGGCATCCCAGTCACAAACTAGAGGGGCATATCGAGATTTAAACATGCCATTGAAAGTTCAATGAATCTCAAAGGATCTAGCAGTTTTCATAGATTTAAAACTTAAATGTCTTTTTCGTTTTTCATGGTGGAAATTAGTGAATCGTCATTCACTTACCTTCAAATATTATGCATTTAGGGTTACGGCATCCCTCTCCCGAGTTGTAGAATATTGTGTTGGGTCTTAGCCTTAGTATTTCATTTGGGTGATTTACTAAGGACTCAATCTATCAACTAACTTGAATTCGTTTTTCTCCCATTTTGTAGATGTCAAAGTTCGACAACTATGGTCTTCTCAAATCCCGTGGAACAAGCATTCCACATGAAGATGATATTCCATGATTCAATCGAGGAACAAGAAATCATGCTTCACTTCCTCTACCTCCTCCAATTATTCTCCCTAACCCACAAGTTCAAAGGCTTGAAAAGTTCAAGATCACTCAAGCCCTTTTGGCAATTAAACATAAAGAAGGAAAGTCCGTGTGTGCACACGTCCTAGGGATGAAGTCACACATTGATAGGTTAAGAATGTTGGGATCCGTTGTCTGTGAGGAAATGGCTGTTGATTGGGTTCTTCAGTCACTTCCCAACTCATATAGTGAGTTCGTAAGAGAGTACTATATGATGAACTACGACGTGACCCTTATAGATCTCACCTATATGCTTATTGCTGCTGAATTAGCAATGATTTGGCGCAATAGGAAAGCAAAGTTGATTGGTGAATCTGCCTTCGAGACCTCTATGGATATAGACAATGGCAACGAAAGACATGCTATGATCAAAAAGTTTGATCATAAGAGAAAGGCGATGTCTGAAGTAGTTCCATGTGTTGTTCCAAAAGAGTCAATTTGCTTTTATTGCCAAGAGAAGGGGCATTGGAGACGAAGTTGCCCCATTTACCTAAGAGATCTAAGAGATGGGAAAGTCGAAACGTATGGCTCTAATTTAGGTAAAATCCATTGACTAACTCTTTTAAGCTTCATTCTAGATTCTGAATACATAATGTGATAAGATTACAATTGATGTTTTGTAGGATCGAAGAAAAGAAAGGAAGCTTAAGGGAAGAAGTGAGCAGAATCTAACCATGAAGGAATGGATTTCGATCGCGTTTCTCAAAGATTAGATTCTTGAACTACTACTTAGAGTTAGAATTAGATTGCTAAGAAAGATGTATTAGCATAAGTTTTTCAATAAGTTGCATTGTAAGGACAAATTTTTCCGCAATAAAATAAATTTTGATTTTAAATTTTATTTATTTATCCTTACAATGGCGTGTATGAAAAATTGATGTTAAAATGTTTCTATTATTAGCAATAATGGATTTGGTTCTTATTGTGTTATTTATGGAAAGCGGAGAATTTACCAAATAGGGAGAGTTTCTCTTCGCCCAAGTTTCAATTGGACAGAAACTTGGAATCATGCAACTTGGTTGCACGATGAATGAGAAATTTTATATTTGGAAATTAGACTAATTCATTGACAAAGTTTCAAGTGAAGGACTAGGAGATCGAATACACAAAGTTGCGTGTTGATCAAGTCCACCATAAGAGTAACAAAGATATTCGTCATGATTTACTAAAGGTTTAGTAAATATGATTATACTTACAAGATTAAGTGTAATTCTGAATTGATTAAAGGGTTTAGATCAATAGCAGAACGAATAAGAAGAATCAAGTAGGCAGAAAGATAAAGGTTTCTCCATTCTAAGAAGATGAGAGAGTACCTTTTATGCTTTATGATAGGTATTAATGATTAAGAACCATATCTCAATTGATCCTCTAAGTAAGTCTTAGTACAATTGTATGTCTAAGATGAGGAATCAACAATTGAAGAAGTGGTTAAATCAAGAAGTCAATCATACTTCGTTCCAATAACAAGTCTTAAAGTTAAGATTGTGACATCGAGTGAAAAAGTAAGGTTTATAACATTCATCAAATGTGGAAAAAGTTGTGATGTCTTGGATAAGACAAAGACCAACTAGGACCAATTTATGAAATGTTTTGATAAAAACTACGCTAACTCTTGAATATTTGTTTGTCAAGAAATGGTTATTGACAAGAGAATCTTATATGTCAAGGAGTCAGTGGGAGTCTTAATGGTCTTGAAAGGTTTCAAGAACAAATCAAATAAACATTATCGATCATCACTAGCACACGAGTTGAGGCTTACAACCTATCGTGTTGACATTATTTTGTTTTTGTGCCAATCCAATCGAATTAATTATGCATGTGAGTTCTATGAGTTCTCATTTTGAACGCATAAAAGGCAAAGCACCTTAATCAGTGAAAAGTACATTGATAGGAAAGGGTGAGCTGCTTAACTACTTGGAAGACATGGTGGGCAGCTGTGCTACCATAAGGCAAGAAATCAAGATTAAGAAAGTTCGGTCCATATGAGTTTGAATTTTTCGTAAACTTTAGTTTTGACAAATTCACATGGATAGGAACACATACACCGTTTAAATCTAAGTGTCATAAGATTTCCTCCTTCATGAAAATGATTGTGAGGAAATGCTTTCACTAAGAAAGATTTTAAGAAGATAGTGATTGCAAAGTTGCATTCTCGAATTCAATTATGGTTACGGTATCCCTTTCCATAATTTGAATTGTGAGGTTTGGCAATTAGTCTTAAGTGTTTAGACACACATATGAACTATCAAAGGCAAAGGTGTATAAGTTCAAGAAGCCTTGATAAAAGATTATCAAAGCACTAAGTATTAGAAACATGAACTTAAGAAATTCAATAAGCATTGTTTTTCTGAAAGTTAAGATGTTTATGAATACATGTCGAAGCTAGTGGGAGCATAAGTGTTATATTAGTGGGAGCATAAGTGTTATATTAGTGGGAGCATAAAGGTTATGATTGTATGATTATTAAGGAAAGTATTACAAGGTTAGCAATATTAATTATAGAAAACAAGAGTCATACTTTGCAAAGTTGTAAGAGTTGAAAGGTTGTTTTGCTATAATTAAGGGAGAGAATATTATGCTTCATTTCAAATCTAAAGGCTTAGGTTGAGAAATGTTAATAAATTTAGTCAAGGGTACATAGTGTGTTCTTAAAATTTCGATTATGATTACGGCATTCCTCTTCATAATTCGAATTTTGAAAACATAGCAAATAAAACATTATGCGTCGTGTCCCATACGCTTCAGGTATAGGATCGATTGCAAATGCTTTAATGTTTGACCATTCTAAAATTTTCCAAATGTCTAGCGCATTTAGAGGGAAAAGGGACTAGAATTGGTTTTGACTAAAATAATTAAACAACTATCAAAGGACAATCCAAAGTTCGACGAGGATTGGTCACTTGTGAGTAGTTGGAAGTATAGTATTGGAAAATATGGAAATGTTTCCATATTGGATGGACCATATCGACTTTATTATGAATAGAAAAGATTCTATTAAGAATGAGTTGTCATATGGAACATATGGAAGTGTGTCCATATTGGGAATTGAATATTGAGAAATCTATGACTAGATTAGAAACTTATATGCAAAAGGATATTCGCAGAATGTACTTTGAGTGAGAGACATCACGTCTATGGAATTGTCTTGTAACAATCTCCGATAAAGGACTTTGTAATATCATTGGCAATAGTCTTTGTGACTTTGGTGCAGTGACATTACGAAAGGATAAGTTGCATAAAATGTTAGAATCTAGCATATTTTATAAGTAGCAAGAATTTGATATTCTTACACTTATGAAAAAGGATTTGGAGTTGTGAAATGAGAATGATTGGAAATGTGTTCAATTTGATCTATTTCACAAAGTAAAAACCATAGGTAAACATTGTGTGCATGCTAGGAGCATGGGACAAGTGTAATAATTCAAGTAAGAAGTTGATTACCCGAAACGACAAATAATGAGTAATTAATATGGTGATGAATAAAAGGTGTTTCATTTATGCTCAAAGGGTTGAGGTCATATGGGATTAGTATTATTCTTGTTTTTCACATTTGTATGTTTTAACTTCCAGAATAATTGAGTTTATTAAGAATAATCGAATTATTCAAACGGGCCACAGTCGTTCATATGTTGGAAGTAGATATGAATGAAGACTGTCGTGAATTGGTGTGTGGATTGTCTAAAGAGCATTAGACATAAGAAAATGTTTGCTACAACGTTCATGAGTGCTTATGAATGTGATTTGAGCATTGGATTAAACCCACGCTCACTTGGATCACTCCATGAATTGTATCACGAGTGATTGGTGAGACGATAACATCTTATATTCTTGAAACCGAGATGTGTGAGATGTATCTTGAAAATCGGTTGCACATTGATAATATGTAAACGCACTAGTAACATGGTGTTATAAAACATATTGTTGTGTGTGATTTGGTTAGTGAGTGCAAGCAAGCATTGTATCAAAGTTTATCCGTTCCTTTCATCCAAAGTAGGATAAAAGCGATATCTTTGGGCCCCTCGATGATTTTATGATGACAAACGTAAATGCTCGGCCGAGCTAGGGCTAATTTGATTTGTTCAATTAGTCAGTCATCATAAATCGGGAATCGAGATATAGTACAAAGGGAATGATTTGAAATCATATCTCATATGATATCTAGAATGGAAGAATATATGATCCCTTATCTAAGGACACACGTATCTGATAGGATCAGAGTTGACAGCGGCTTTGGAAAGCTACAATTGCAAATTAGGATTTGAAGTCATACGCAGAATAGTTGTTAGACTTATCCAAATGCGAGACTGTTGGATTAGTGTCTAAGTCCATAACTATTTTGGTATGTACTTGACCCGATGGTGCATGGTCCTTTTGGGTTGCCTTCACCAAAGCAACATGATAGGATGAATTATGGAGAGTAAGGATTAAATATGATTTATTAATTTATTATGGGAATAATATATTAAAGGAGAAATCATATTGTTTAATTAATATTAGTCAATAATTAATTAGTAATTAGTTTTGTGACTAAAAGAGATTAATTAAACTTAAGGGACTGTAATTGTAATTATAAGATAATTGCAATTTGGGCCATGGATTGTCTTAAATCAAGAGGTGGACGAATTCTTATGGGAATCCCATAAGGAAATCGTCCAAGGGCTTGATTAAAGGAGTCTATGGGTTGCATAGGGCTTAAGCAACCAAATTAGGGTTTCCTTGTTAAATAACCCTAATAGCCTTACTATATATAAGACCCTTTTGACTCAAAAACGTGGGGAACTTCTTTTCTAGGGTTAGAACACGTTTTGGGCAGCCTCTATCCTCTCTCCTCTTCATCCTCTTGCTTATGGTGTTTGTGAACCATTAGAGGAGTGACACTTGTGACTCTAAGCCTTCCAAAGTCAATTCAAGGAGATTTGGGATTGATATTGCTACATAACAATCAAGGTAATATCATAAACCTAATTATATGTTAATATTGATTTCCATATGCTAGAATTAGGGTTTATAGTCTTGGATTCAAAGCATGTACAATAGAGAAACCTCGATCCAAGCATTAGGGTTTGTATGAGCACATAGGATGTCTTATGACCAAAACCCATCAAGGACTTGAGGGTCCACCCGAGTTGTGAGACCGGAGTGTCTTCACTGAGACACAAGACCGAAGGGTCCATACCGAGCCGTGAGACCAGAGGGTCCTCACCGAGATGCATGAGACTGGAGGGTCCATGCTGAGTTATAGCCATCAGAGGCTTATTATTTGTGCATATGGTATTTTGGGGAACTCACTAAGCTTCATTCTTACCGTGTTATGTCTTATGTGTTTCAGGTACTTCTCAGGTTTACAAGAAGGAACCGGCTTGATTGTACACACGCGAGTTAGAGATTTGTTTTGGAAGGTCCTAGATTGTGTTATAAACAACTTTTAAACATGTTTTTTGATAAATTGAAATAAACTGAGGAATTTTGTGATTGTGCTAATGAGATTAATGTGATTTTAAATGAAAATTTTATTTGATAAATTACGGTGTTACAGACTATCACATCATGTATTAAGAATCTAAGAATATGAACTTAATGGAGTTAGCTAGTGGATGTACCTGAAGTAGAGTCATATATCTTGAAATTACTATCTCTAAGACCTTTCATGTAGTCTGGGCAACTTCGCATCCAATGTCCCTTCAATTAGCAATAAAAATATATGGACTCTTCGGGAATAGCACATGGGACTATCTCATAATTATCCTTTCTCTTTACCATATGGTCAAATGGTTTGACCTTGGCCGATCACTTTCCATTGGGAAGAGAAACCTTTAATGGGCTATCAATGTTACCATTGTCCATGGAAATTTGGGAGACAGATCCTTTAAACACATTTGCTTGATTTGTGCTCTTAAGCATTTATTCATCAACATCAATTAGCATATATGTCAGATCAACTAGGGTCACGTCGTGGTCAGTCACAGAGTAGTACTTAATGAACTGACTATATGACTCAAGAAGCATTGAAGAACCAAGTCAAAAGCTAGCTCCTTTGGGAAAACAACAACCAACATTCCCAATCTGTCAATGTGCGACTTCATGTTTAGAACATGTGCACACAAACAATTTCCAGCTAGGTGTTTGCATGCCAACAGGGCTTGAGTAACCTTGAACTATTCAAGTTGAAGAAAATGTGGGTCGGGAAGAATCACTGGAGGAGGTGGAGGAAGACTTGGAGAAGCATGATTTCTAGTTCCACCATTTGAATAAGGGAACATTCTTTCACCTTGATCAACTTGTGGAAGATCATCTTCAGATTGAGAAGGAAAACCATTTCCAAAAGGATCAGGAAGACCATTGGTGTTTCAACTCAACATCTACAATATGGAGACTAGAGAATTCAGGTTAGTTGATTTTAATCCTTAATTATTAAGCCAAAAATTTAAATTAAGGCTAGGATCCATATTTTTGATTCAAATTCTAAAGAAGGATGTCGTAATCAAATTCAAATCTATTTTAGGTAGGTAAACACTTACCAGTTTCAATCTAATGAAACTCCTAAATCTTTGAGATTCATTGAACTATTCAAAGGCATGTTTAATCTTGATTATGCTCTCACTTTTGTGACTGGGAGTTCTAGGATCACAAACGAGATGTGAATAACCATGCAAATTAACTTGGTACTCTCGATGTCCTTTATCACCCAATCAATGTCTCGGTTAACCACACATTCTCCATCGATCAATGATAATTCACGAGTCACCCATTGCCAACAATATTCGTCCATATTAGTGTGGTGATTAACCACACACGCTTCACTAACAACCAATAAGGTGTAATGTGCAATTTCATGGGTTAGCATCAAATTCACATTTTTCCTAAAGTAACTAAGAATGAGATTTTAAAAAATGGTTTAGTTACTTTATAATTCATTATACTTTTAATGACAGTTTAGATTCCTATCAAGCCTATTCGGGTAACGACCCTCCACTAGTCAAGAGAGCGGTGGGTAAGAGTGGATACCCAATAGCGACCATTTTATAGGCTGCTTCCTTAAACTCCCCTTACAGACCAGCTTCATGAATGATATCTAATAACGGTAAGATTGACATTTTCTTATATATATAAATATTAACTTTTAATCTTACTATATATATATATATATATATATATATATATATATATATATATATATATATAGATATAGATATATATATATATATATATATATATATATATATATATATATATATAAGGGTGTATTTTAAACTTGTAAAATACTAGGGGTTTAATCTTTTAATAAATTAAACATTTAATTTAATTAAATTTAAACCTTCTATGGATCTATTAATTATTTTTTAATTAAACATTTAATTAAATTATTAATGACATCCATAAGGATGTACTTTAAACCTTTTAAAATACTAGGGTTCTAGAACTTAATATTTCAAAATTAAACTATTTAATTAAATTTTAAATTCCGAAACCAAAGGTATTTTAAACCGTTCAAAAATATTAGGTTAAATTTTTAATAATTAAATTATCCATTAATTTTATCTTTATTAAAAATTAAACCAAATCATTAAATTTGATAAGGATATACATTTAGCATTAATAAAAATTCAATTTTAGGCAGAAAAACGAACTAAGGTAATAATCCTAATCAAGCCAAGATAATCGAAATCGAAAAATCATTGATCTGATAGGCTAACTCCTCGAGTCTGTGCAATGCACCCGTCGAGTTCCACATATGAACTCGTCGAGTTATATGAACAGAATGACGATTCTGATCCCTTCTCCTTTGGAAAATTCACAATTGCATCAAGTTCAACTGAAAAATATCCTAGGCTCTGATACCATAGATGGGTCTTGAGCATAACTACAAAACCTATATGTTCATTCAACCCTAAATTAAGGATCTAAGTTTTCACTAGTTGAACATGAAAACTTGAATACAGAAGAGAAAACCTAATACGCATCTATGAAAAATGAAATTAACCTAAATATAGGGTTTAGATACATATCTCAATTGTTATGTAGTAATAACAATTGATCCTTGTTAGTTCTTGAACTCTTCAAAGCAAGTGCCTCAAATGTGACACCACTAATGGCTTACAAACACTCTTTACAAGAGGATGAGAAGAGAGAGGAGGATGTACACAAGGATTCTCGGCTCTACTAGGGTTCTCCCAAGATTACCAAAAAATCCAAGGCTAAGCCTCCTTATATAATGCAGGTTGCTTAGTCCCAAAGCTAGGGTTTGCAGGTGGAAACCCTAATTTCCTGCTTAAGGTATAAGCAGCCCGTAGACTCCTCTTTTAGAAGGCCTTAGATGTAAACTTATAGGACCATCCTATAATTTTCATCCACTCCTATCTAAGGAATCCAAGAGCCCAGTTTCACAACTATCAATGACTTGCAAAACAGCCCCTATACTTTTAATTAATTCCTATAATCTCAAAATTAATTCCAAATTAATTTCTGATTAAATATTAATTAAACAACATGATTTCCAATTAATATATTATTTTCATAACATATTAATAAACCATTTATATGAATTTATTATTCCAAACAATAAATTCAACTTCTCGCCAAAAGTCATTTTATCAAGTTGCGAGAGTGAAGGCAACCCAAAAGGACTTGTGCTTCTATCAATTCAACTATATACCAATTATTTTTATGGGCGTAGACAACTAATCCAACACAATTGAGACATAAAAGACTAAATCGCACCCATTTCAAATAGAACAAGAGCAAGCAATGAGTTCACCAAGAAGGTACCTAGTAGAATCATAAACATAAGCATACCATAAAATAATTGACAGAATAATAAATGAAAACATACCAGTAACAATGTTCGGCGCTGCCGTGGCATCCTACAACATCCCAATGTTGAGGTATTTTTAATTTTATCCCCATGTATGAATAATATTTCATTTTAGTACCTGATTATAAGAAAGAGTGCAAAATGGCCCACAGTGGCATTTTGGTAAATTTTAGGCGATGAGGAAGTATGTTGGGCATACGTTGTGTATGTTAAGCGTACTAGGGTGGAGCCTAGTATGTTGGGCGTACACCTCGTATGCAGGGCATACGTAGAGGAAGTTTAAACCCTAATTTTTAGGTTTTAGTCCATATATAAACACCATTATAGCCTCATTTATCATTCTCTCATCAGTGCCCATCTGAGATTTCGAGCTTATAGAAAACCCTAAGTCAGAAGAGTGTTTTTGAGCTCATTTATGTGCCTTTTTTGTGTTTTTGAAGAAGGAGGAGTTTGTGCAAGAACCTTGAAGCTTGAAGAAACTTAGATTTGGGATTTCTCACTTTCTAGCAACCTCTTGGAGGTAAAAAGTACATAACTTGATCTCACCATCTTGTAGATCTAGCCATTTCTTCTTTAGGGCACTTTTTCGTCCCAAATATGGTGATTCTTGAGCATGGCAGACACTTGACCTATAACTCATCCTTTCAGACCTTATGGCAGTCTTAAGTCATAAAAATGTGGTTTTGATGGTTTGTTTTTCTCCATGCATGCTATAGAAGGTCTTAAGGCATTATGATGTTGAGATTTTGTGTTTTAAGCACTTAATGGACAGGCAAAGTGTTTGAAACCTTATGAATATTTATGGTATTTTACCCTTGGATCTAGAATTGGACGTGTTAAGTCAAAGAAATAAGCACTTAATAGGTTAAACGGGGGACTGCTCCGTACGCTAGGTGTACCGAAGGGTACACTACACATACATAGATCTAGCCCTGATGCCTCGGATAGTTAGTATGCCCCTTATACCTCAAGAGTACGACCCACGTATGGATTTTGAGTCGAATCGGCTGTGTTGACTCGATTGATTTATTGAATTTAGCCAGTTTTGACCAAGGGTATTTTTGGGGAAATGTTATTAATTTAAAATGGAAATGTTTTGACATTTAGGATTTGGGTTGAGTCAGTATTTGGGAGCAGAGTATTGATCAGCTATTCGTTAGACTATAAGATACTTTAGAGGACTGTGGCAAAACGAAGGCGTGACCGTACACATCCTTGGTTTCATGTTGTTGAACTTAGGAGACTTTGTTTTAAGATAACATTTTGGAAACAATGGTTTTGTAAACACTTCTTTTAGTAAATGGGTTGTTTTAAAAAGCTTAAATTGTTGTGATTTTTGAGATGTTACAAGTTAGTATTAGAGCCTTGGTTTGAGCGAATTGTAGGAACATCTGTGTGAATCCAATCTCAAACTAAGGAATTGTAAAAGTTAAAAAAATAAATTCAAATTGTTTTAAAAAATAATCAAGAAAGTATGTGATGTGTACGATCAGCAAGAGCCAGTAAGTACACCCTAAGTTACCACATTGTTATTTGATTTTATGTTCTGATAGAACAACATGCTAGTGATATGCTAGGGATATTCAGGAATTGCATGATAGAATTGCCTGGTTATATAATGCCTAATACCCTAGGGTTTCTTCCTCGCATGAAATTGACATCATATTTAGCTTAGTGCATGCATCAAAATTATACATATTTAGCCTTATTTCCTGTTCCTTGTCATGTTGTGGGCTTAGGGTAGAATTAAGTATTCGACTGTCTGTAGGATCCAATTTTATGTATGATTAGCATACATAAGTGTTGTAGGGTTGGTGTAAGTTTCATGGATGAGTTATGTGGGGTCAACCGGCCAGTTAAGGAATGTCTAGCCTTTCTTTAGGAAGTGAGAATATAGTGTATGCATATTCTAGTGTGATGTTAGGGTTGTTTAGATGATCTTCTAAGACAAATATGGGTAGGTGCAGAACACAGTATTGGCCCGTGCTACTGGAATCACAGGACCTATAAGCGTAGCTGGGAATTCATAACCCCTAGGGTTTTGTTGTGGAATGCTTCCTATGTATGATATGCAGCTCATTTGATGTTTTCTAGTTTATTTTTAGTATGGTGGTTACGTGGCGATTTGAGTCAGGGTCCAGATCAGGAGCAGGAGCGAGCGGCCAGGATAGGCCAGGGTTGTCTGAGGATCAGGTTAGAGAGATGATTCATGTTGAGGTGGTTTCTATTGTCTAGGGCAGATACCGAAGTTGCTTAGGTCTATTAAGACCCTTATGATGGATTTCTTTGATGACTGATACGCTGCACTTTAAGAGGTTGTTGTTGTTGCTGCCACCACGGCCATTGATGTTGTAGAGATCAGAGGGGGGAGAGCCTTCCAGTACTGGGACTTCGATAATATGAAGCCCCCGGTGTTTGAGGGAGTCCATGATCCAATCATTACCATGAGGTGGTTGTCTGATGAGGAGGGATGTTTCTTTACTTGCTCCTGTCTAGCTGACCAGAAGCTCAAGTTCGCTTTGAATCTTCTTCGGTCTGGAGCGAAGGATTGGTGGAGGCTGGTTACCGGTTCATACACTCTAGATTAAAGAGTTGTTTTATCTTGGGAGTAGTTCTCTGAGATGTTTTGTTTGAGATACATTCCTCTGGTTGAGAGGGAGATATTAGCCCCTGAGTATTTGGACCTGCAATAGGGTACTGAGTCGGTGACAGAGCTCACCAAGATGTTCACTAAGAGAGCACTGTTTTGCCATGAGTTAGATGCTTCTAAGCAAACTCAGATGACCCGGTACTTGGGCATGCTCAAGATAGACATCGGCCAGTTTGTATCTCTACCCATCATTGTGGTTCACTCATTGAGTTGCAGGAGGCCCCTAGGCGGTGTGAGATTTAGATGGAGATACAAACGAGGGAGTTGAGGTAGGTCCCTATGCAGTCGCAGCCTGCGGCAAAGTGGTTCAAGGTTACTGATGTGAGATCTGGAAGTTAGAGAGGCCGTACTTCTGGCAAGTGCAGCATGGTTCAAGAGGGTTCTTGTCGATCGACTTCTGGGTGCCACAAATGTGGCAAGGATGGGCATTATGCTAAGGACTGTCGCCAGCATGTCCCCACACCAACCACCACGAGCTGTTATCATTGTGAGCAGGTTGGCCATATTAAGGCCAATTATCCTTTGCTCATGGTAGGACCAGCGCAGGCTCCAGCGCCAGCGACTTTGACGATCACTGATGGTTGTCAGGGAAGGGCGGAGCCCCCGAGGGCTCAGGGACCTACTTTTCGACTCACTGTCGAGGAATCTGGGGCAGGGCCAAACATCGTTACTGGTATGTTTCTATTTATTGTTCCGTCGATTATATAATGGTATGCTTATGTTTATACTTCTAATAGGTACATTCATAGTGAACTCTTTGCCTGCTCTTATGCTATTTGACTCAGGCGCGAGGCGGTCCTTCGTGTCTCGATCTTTTATTAGGGATTTTTGTATAACCCTTAGTGAGTTGGAGTGTCTGTTGTAGGTTTTGTATCACCAAAGAACATGGGGTTTCTACATCGAAAGTGTATCAGGGTTGTTCGTTATAGATCTTTTGGGTGCCTTATCTAATCGATTTAATTCAAATCCCCATGGGGGATGTGTGTGTTTGATAGTAGGGATAGATTGGATGAGAAGGTTTGGGGCTATGATCGATTGTGAGTGTCAGTGAGTGATAGTTCGAACCCCAAGTGGGGGAGAACTGGTCATCTACAGAGAGGGTAACAAGGTTGAATCAGGGTTTTGTTCGGCAGATAAGGCTTGGCATTATATTCAACATGGGTGTTTGGGTTATTTCCTATGTGGTTGATACTCAGATGAGGGAGTAGGTCTTGGTTTCAGATGTGCCCGTTGTTAGAGAATTTTCTTATGTGTTTTCTAACGAATTACCCGGTGTGCCTCCCGAGAGGCAGGTTGAGTTCAAGATTGACCTAGTGCCAGGTGCGGCTCTGATTACCAAGGCGTCGTACCGCTCAGTGCCACCCGGATGCAGGAGTTATCCTTTCAATTTCAGGAGCGATTAGCCAAACAGTTCATCGGACCGATCAGTTCTATGTGGGGAGTGCCGATTCTGTTTGACAAGAAGAATGATGGTTCATACCGGATGTGCATTGATTACTGGGAGTTGAACAAGTTGACAGTGAAAAACTGTTATCTCTTCTGCGGATTGACAACCTGTTTGATCAGTTGCAGGGTGAATCTTGGTTCTCCAAGATCGACTTGAGGTCGAGTATCATCAGGTGAGGGTGAGACAGGAGGACATGGTGAGGACCGCGTTTCGTACTCATTATGGGCATTAAGAGTTGCGGTGATGCCATTTGGGCTAACCAATGTGCCTGTAGTGTTTATGGATTTGATGAATCGAGTATGCAGGCCAATGCTCGATCGATCAGTTATTGTGTTCAATGATGATATATTGGTGTATTCCATGACCAGGGAGCCGCACGAGGAGCACCTTTGAGAGATTTTAGGAGTACTGAGGCGGGAATGGTTTTATACCTAGTTCTTGAAGTGTGATTCTGGTTACAAGAGGTCCAGTTCCTGGGACATCTCGTTAACCAGGACAAGATTTTGGTTAACCCGGACAAGATCAAGGTTGTGATGCAATGGGAGGTTCCGAAATCTCCCTCAGAGATTAGCAGTTTCTTGGGATTAGCTGGTTATTATCGGATATTTATTCAGGACTTCTCCAGGATTGTAGTACCCCTCAATCGTATGACGTGGAAGGGAGTGGAATTCCGATGGGGACCTGAGCAACAAGTTGCTTTTGAGACACTGCGGCAGAGGTTATGTGAGTCCTCGGTGTTGACACTTTCAGAGGGTGTTGAAGACTTCGTGGTATTTTGTGATGCATCCATCACTAGTTTGGGGGCGTTCATTACGTAGAGGGGATGAGTGATTACTTATGCTTCTTGGAAACTAAAGTCACATGCGTCATGATATCCTACTCATGACCTAGAGTTAGGGGCGGTGGTGTTTGCCCTTAATATTTGGAGATTCTATCGATATAGGTTCCATTGTATCGTTTACACAGATCACAAGAGTTTGTGATATCTAATGGACCAGCCGAACCCGAACATGAGGCAGCGTAGGTGGTTGGACATGCTCAAGAATTATGACTGCAATATCCTTTACCATTCGGGTAAAGCGAATGTTGTAGTGAATGCCTTAAGCTACAATTTGGATGGATCATCAGCGGGAGAGATGTGTATGAAGATATCCATTGATTCCCTATTTTTGTATTTGATCAAAGGGGTACATGTAGAAGAAGTCAAGAAAGAGAACAGGAAATAGGAGAGGATCAGAAGTAGGTTTGTCACTGATACTCGGGGGGTTCTTGACCCATTATGGTGGAGTTTGGGTTCCATTTTCTGGTGGGATCTGGCAGATAGTGTGGGAGGAGGCTCATAAGTCTCACTTTTCTATACACCTGGGAGCCACCAAGATGTATCCGAATTTGAGGTTAAGTTACTGGTGGTCGTGCATGAATATGGAGATAACCTGGTAAGCTGAGAGGTGCTTGACCTGTAGGATGGTCATGGCCAAGCATCAGAGGCCACATGGAAACTTGTAGCCTTTTGAGATTCCTGTGTGGAAGTGGGAAAAAATCATCATGGATTTTATCACCAAGTAACCGAAGATTGCCAAGGGTTTTGATGCTATATGGTCATTGTGGATCGATTGACCAAGAGCGCCCACTTTTTGGCCATCCGGGAGATCTCTTCGGCCAAAAAGATGGCTGATGTGTATGTTCGGGAGATTGTTGCTCGTCATGAGGTTCCGTTCACCATTGTATTAGACCAAGATGTTCGGTTCACTTTCCGATTCTGGCAGAAGTTCCACGAGGAACTAGGAACAAAGCTACATCTCAGCACTGGTTATCATCCGCAGACCGACACCTAGAGTGAACGGACAATCCAGACACTTGAAAATATGTTTCAAGATTGTGCTATAGATTTTGGTGGGAGTTGAGATTCCTGCCTACCTCTTATGGAGTTTTCCTACAAAAACATCTATCACTCCAGCATTGGTTCCCCGCCTTTTGAGCTCTTGTATGGTCAGAGATGTTGTAGCCCAGTTTGTTGGGGGGGGGGGGGGGGGGGGAGTGGGTAACAAAGTCATGGGAAGGACTGAGGTGATCCTTCAGACCATAGAGCTTGTTCATCAAATCAGGTAGAGACTACAGATAGCTCAGATTCGGCAGAAGAGTTATGCCGACCAGCGCTGATCGGAGTTGGAATTGTAGGTCGGTGATATGGTACTAGTAAAGGTTTCACCTCGGAAGGGCGTTTTATGCTTCAGGAAGAGTGGAAATTAAGTCCCCAGTATATTGGACCATTATGTGTGATTTCTAGGGTAGACAGGGTGACCTACCGGTTGGAGTTTCCTAGTGATCTCAGCCATATCCACGACACTTTCCATGTTTCACTGTTGCAGAAGTGTGTGTTAGACGATGAAGCCGTGATCCCGTTGGATGATATTCATTTTGATGAGCGTTTGAATTATGTTGAGAAGCCGGTAGAGATAATGGGAAGGAAGATGAATATTATGTGCAACAAGGATACACCCTTGGTAAAGGTTTAGTGGCAACATTTTAAAGGCTTCGAGTGGACCTGGGAGGTATAGGAGGAGATGCGGGAGCATTTTCTTGAGTTGTTCGCAACGACCAACTTCAAGGACAAAGTCTAGTTCAAGTGGGGGAGAATTGTAACATTCTGATGTTGAATTATTTTCAATTTTATCCGTATATATGAATAAATATTTCATTTTAGTCCATGAGTATAAGATGGAGTGCAAAATGGACCATAGTGGCATTTTGGTAAATATTGGGCAATAAGGAATACGTTGGGTGTACTAGGGCAGACCCTAGTACGTTTGGGCGTACACCTCATACGTAGGGCGTACGTGGAGGAAGTTCAAACCCTAATTTTTAGGGTTTGGTCCATATATAAACACCATTGTAAGATCATTTATCATTCTCTCATCAGACCCCATCTGCGATTTTGACTCTCTAGCAAACCCTAAGTGAGAAGAGCATTTTTGAGCTAATTTTTGTGCCTTTTTGGTGTTCTTGAATAAGGAGGAGTTGGAGCAAGAACCTTGAAGATTGGAAGTAACTTAGATTTGGGATTTCTCACTTGCTAGCAACCTCTTGGATGTAAAAAGTTGATAACTTGATCGCTCAATCTTGTAGATCTAACCATTTCTTCCTTTAGGACACTTTTTGGTCCCAAATATGGTGATTCTTGAGCATGGCATGCTCTTGACCAATAATTCATCCTTCCAGACCATATGGGGGGTCTTAAGTCATAAAAATGTGATCTTCATGGCTAGTTTATTCCTTGCATGTTATAAAAGGTCTTGAGGCGCTAAGATGTTGAGATTTTGGTGTTTTAAGCAATTAATGGACACGTAAAGTCATAAAGTTGGAAACTTTATGACTCTTGATGGTATTTTAGCCTTGGATCTGCAATTGGACTTGTTAAGTCGAAGAAATAAGCACTTAATAGGTTAAGATGGGGACTATTGCGTACGTTGTGCGTACGCAGATCTGGCCCCGATGCCTCGGACAGTGAGTACGCCCCGCGTACCTCCAGAGTACATCCTATATACGTAGTCTAATTTGACTTGGTTGTGTTGAATCCGTTAACTTGTTCAATTTTTCTGATTTAATTAAGAGCTTGTTTAATTGAATAGTAAAAAGTTAGGGTTAATTGAAGAGCTTGTTTTGATTAACTAATTTAGGTAAAAGAGAAATTACTAGAGCTTGTTAGTTTTTCTTAGTACCAGCTTAGATAGAACGCATCTCTAATAGTCAGATCTGGATCAGTTACATGATTAGGAATATCGCAGCAGAACTGAAATCGTTTTTTATCTTGATTTTCGTTTAGTTTAATATCACAGCGTTTTTAGTTTTTAGTTTTTATTTAAAACCCCCCTTTTATAATTTCTGTTTTGACTAGACGTGCCTGAAGCAAAAAGGCATTGAATTTTAGGTTGTGTCCCTGACGATTCCACCCTGCTTCCCTGTGCTATATTTTTAGTGCAACCAGTACTGATAATTTATTTATTTAATACGTAGGTGAGAGCGTGTTAAACAAATTTGTGTCGTTGCCAGGGACACGGTACTGCTAATTTTTTGTGCCAAAATCTTTACTTACAAGTAATCTAGTCTTTAGGCATGTTCGAGCCAACGACCTTAAAAAAGGGCAGCTTTCCGGGAGGCAACCCGATGAGTAGTTTTTAGTTCTTATGATTTCAATAAAGAGATGGTCGCAGTTCCAAGCAATCTTGGGGAAATCAGAGGATCTTCAAAATCACTGAAATTCAGATTTTTCGCCACATTGTCATCAAAATCAGATTTCTACCAACTTATCAGGTACATTCTTTCCTGGCTATAACCTTTTTTGTTTTTATTTGCTTTATTGAGTTGTTCATTCCTCTCTAAGTAGTGAGGACAATGCATCATTTTAAGCTTGGGGAGGGGTTAGTGTAAAATTTTGCATTTTTTGTTAAAAATGTTAATTTTTCAGTTTTTCATTTAAAATTTTTCAGATTTTATTTTTCTGTTTACATTTTATTTTCTGCATTGCATTTAAAAAATCAAAAACCCAATATGATTTTTATTTCTAGTTATTTTTTATTATCTGCATATAAAAATTAAAAAAAAATAATATTTTAAAATGAAATAATTTGAATGAGATGAGGATATCATTTACATCTGATAGCTCTATTAAGATGAAGTGTGATAGTTACCGAAAATAACAGTCTTATTACAATCAATTACAATTAGTATCATATAGTGCTTTAAATATTTTCATATGAACCAACATATGAGCCAAATAATTTTTACAATGAAAGTGAGGGATGGAAAAATGAACAGTGTTTTGAAAATAATTTGCTTGAATGCCTTAAAAAGAACCTAGATTGCATAACCTTTATCATTTCTTGAAGTACTGAACCCTATAGTTTTTGCGCCTTTTGAGGTTGGGAGGGAACTCTCGTTGTACCCACAAATAGTTATCATTTTTGAAGTATTGAAGATATGGTGGGCCTCAAAGTAAAATATGTGCCTGATATATATATATATATATATATATATATATATATATATATATATATATATATATATGTGTGTGTGTGTGTGTGTGTGTTAGAAATGGTATATCAAGCAACTTGAAGCAATCTGCAAGTCAAAGTAAAATCCAAGTCAAGTTCAAGTCGAAATCAAGAAGCAAGTAAGTTAAATCTAAATAGTTGATCAAGACAAAGAAGACATGTGGTACAATGAGATTGATCCCTCGATAGTGGAATTGTAGGGGTAAGCTTGGATTGTTTGTCCATAATGGAGCTTACCGCGTTTACTGGACGAGTTCGGAAAAAAAAGGAGGGGTTGGTCAAGCTAAGTTTTTATAAATGAATTTTCGTGAAACTATGTTTAAAAATACACTGTTTTCACAAATTTAATTCGGCTTAAAATTATTTGCTCAAGCTTGGTTTAACTTATTAAATATAATTGTGAATCGTTAATATAAAGTATTGAGACTATTGTCTAGGTAGTGATTTCATTGGAGCTTCCTCGTTGTGAAATCTGATCAGGTGACAAAAAAATAATGAAGTGCTTTAGTTTAAGTTTATATTTTTTATTCTAAATTCTTTTTAGACTATATATATCTTTCTATTTGTTTATAATGTTTTATCTTTTTTTACTTGAGGGCAAGTAAGGTTCAAACTTGGCGAGATTTGTTAGATGCCATTTTATGCATCTTATAGGGTAGTTTTCATTTGCATTTAGGATCATATTTTGTACATTTGCATGTCATTTATTTAAATAATGTTCAGCTCATGTCTTTCGTTATAATTCCCGTAGTGCTCATGTTTTTATATCAATTTCAGATAGTTAGAGTGGAGAAGTGCTTTGGGAGCAGTTGGATGTGTGTTTGGAGCTTGGGACTTATGGAGTATGTTGAAGAATGTTTGGAAGATTCTTTGGTCAAGAAACATTCGATTGAATTGATAACACGAAGATAGAATATGCAATCTAAAGTTAAAGGATGTTGTTGGGAGCATTGACCCCCTGTCAGTATTTTGGCGATATCTTGAGAACCGTAACTCCGATTGACGCGATTCAAAATGATCTGAAAAGTAGACGAAATTTCGGACATCTTTAGTACAACATGATATCGCAGGTTGCCTCCATCTGATCGCATGGGTCCCTTTTGCGATCGTAGGTTAGGTCACAACTTGTTTTCGAGGTTTTTTTGTGCCCAAAATTCACCCGAGAGTGAAAACTCAATACATGCGAATGTAGGTTGTGTACATGAGATTGCAGGTTGGCCAAAAAGTTACATAATAGCATCCTACATCATTAAAAAGGCACGAGACGTGTTTACTTAAAAACCTGCGATCGCAGGTTGTCTACATGCGATCGCAGGTTGTCTACATGCGATTGCAGGTTGTCTACATGCAATCGCATGTGTGTCGTTTTTGCTCCTGGACGTATAAATAGACCTTATAACCTTCCAGTAACCAAAGTTGGCGATACCGGTGGTTCCAAATGACGAAAATATTATTTTGGAGGTGTTTCTTCTCCGATTTTAGCGATTTCTGAAGATCTGAAGACTGTGGATCGTCTCATACGTTTAGTTTAGTAATATTTAGTAGTTTAATTTTTCTTTTTATTGTTTTAGGTCAAATTTTGGACATGTCTAGCTAAACCCAAGTTTTTAGTTCTGCCTGATTGATCATTAGATATGGTTTTTGATTTGTGTTTCTATCTAGATTCTTCATTTTTGAGCTTAATGAATGTTTGATTTGAATGTTTGATTTGTGTTTCTAGCTAGGGTTTTATCAATCTAGTTAATCAATTAATAGAATCCATAATCGTTCTAATAAGTTGGTAAAAGTAACAAGTATCAGATTGGTTCCGTTTTGGGATTTAACTCTGGTATAAACTGAAAAATCATATCTTTATGCTTCCGAGCTTGTGAGAAGTATTGGGTGTTGTTGGGAATTTTACAAAGAACTTAATGCAATTTTCTGATTTAATTAAGAGCTTGTTTAATTGAATAGTAAAAAGTTAGGGTTAATTGAAGAGCTTGTTTTGATTAACTAATTTAGGTAAAAGAGAAATTGTTGGATTAGTGTCTAAGTCCATAACTATTTTGGTATGTACTTGACCCGATGGTGCATGGTCCTTTTGGGTTGCCTTCACCAAAGCAACTTGATAGAATGAATTATGGAGAGAAAGGATTAAATATGATTTATTAATATATTATCGGAATAATATATTAAAGGCAAAATCATATTTTTTAATTAATATTAGTCAATAATTAATTAGTAATTAGTTTTGTGACTAAAAGAGATTAATTAAACTTAAGGGACTGGAATTGTAATTATAAGATAATTGCAATTTGGGCCATGGATTGCCTTTTATTATAAGGTGGACGAATTCTATGGGGAAGCCCATATGAAATCGTCCAAGGCCTTAAGGAAAGGGATCCATGGATTGCTTAGGGCTTAAGCATCCAAATTAGGGTTTCCTTGTTAGATAACCCTAATTGCCTCACTATATATAGACCTTTTAAGGACCAAAAACATGGACAAGCAACCTTCTAGGGTTTTACACATTTTTGGGCAGCCTCCATCCTCTCTCCTCTTCATCCTCTTGTTTATGGTGTTTATGAACCATTAGAGGAGTGACAATTGTGACTCTAAGCTTTCTAAAGTCAATACAAGGAGATTTGGGATTGTTATTGCTACATAACAATCAAGGTAACATCTTAAACCTATTCTCATGTTAATATGATTACTTGAATGCTAGAACTAGGGTTTATAGTCTTGGATAACTTGCATGTACAATAGAAAAACCTAGATCCAAGCATTAAGGTTTGTATGAGCACATAGGATGTTCTTAGGACCAAAACCTATCAGTGGTATCAGAGCCTAGGCTGGTTTCTATTGTATTGATGCATTATATGATTGAAAAATTCGATTTTTGTGGTTCTGGAGGCTGGACTCGCTGAGTCCATAGATGAACTCGCCGAGTCCATGCTAACTCGACGAGTCTATGCCTGACTCGGCGATTCGGCTGGTCAGATAGAGGGTAAACCGGGATTTCTTGTTGTTTTTGCTTAAGGATAGTTTCCTTATCATATTAGATCAATATAAATCTGATTTTATGATATATTTGACTATATTCTTGATCTAATTGAAGATATTTATCAATTAATAAAATATTTGTTTTCTTATGTGATAATTGATTGATTATTTTGATTAAATTGGTAAATTGTTTTACAAGAAATCATTAAATAAATCAAATATGGATAATTATGTGATTAAATGTTATTTAAGATTATTTGTTATTTGATCCTTGTTGTTATGAAAAGTTTCATATTTTCCCCTTTAGGTTTTATAGTTTAAATTTGAACCCAAAGGTTTTGTTGTTTTGAAATTTAAATAGTTGAAACCCTAATGTTTTGAAAAAGGTTTCAAAACTTGCCCTCAAGTTTTGGAATTTAGATTTTGATTAATAGTTTAATTTTGATGCATATTTAAATTCTAAACCCTAATGTTTTGAAATGTTTCAAAACTTGCCCTCAAGTTTTGGAATTTAAAAGTTGATTAAAAGTTTAATTAGGAATGTTAAATTCTAAAAACCCTAGTATTGTTTTGAAAAGTTCAAATCACACCCTTATGGTTTTATTAATTAATTAAGGTGTATAATTAAAAGAGATTTAGTAAATCCATAAAGTCTTAGTATACAATTTAATTGAATTAAAGGTATAATTATTAAATTTGACCACCAAATATTTTAAAAGTGTAAAATATACCCTATACTATATATAACATTAAAAGTATAACATTATATATATGTATGGGTAAAAGTCAGTCTTACCGTTAGTAGGCCTCATTCACAAAGTTGGTCTATAAGGGGTGTTTAAGGAAATTGCCTATAAAATGGCGATTGAATGGGTATTCACTCTTACCCGCCGCACTCTTGACTAGTGGAGGGTCGTTAGCCGAACGGGTAGGATAGGACAAAACCTTCCATTATAAGTATAATGAATTACTAAAGTAACTAAATTTTTTTCAAATTCCCAATCTTAGTTACTTAGGCAAAAGTGAATTGATGCAATTCCATGAAATTACACTTTGTGCCCTTGCAAAGACGTTAGTGGAGCGTGTGTGGTTTACCGGCACACTAAATGGTTCTAAGCAAAGGTAGCAAAGGGTGACTCAATGTTTGTCATAGTTTGGTGGAGCGTGTGTGGATTACCGGCACATCGAATAGGTGACTGTAACATGTGAGGGCACCATGTAAGTTTTCATGGTTATTCACACCCGCTTTGTGATCCTCGGCATCCCAGTCACAAACAAGAGGGGCATATCGAAATTTAAACATTCCATTGAAATGTTCAATGAATCTCATAAGATCTAGGAGTTGTCATAGATTTAAAACTTAAATTCTTTTTTGTTTTGGAAATTAGTGAATCGTCATTCACTTACCTTCAAATGTTCTACAATTTGGGTTACGGCATCCCTCTCCCGAGTTGTAGAATATTGTGTTGGGTCCAAGCCTTAGTATCTCATTTGGGTGATTTACTAAGGACTCTATCAATCAACTAACTTGAATTTTTTTTGTCCCGTTTTGTAGATGTCAAAGTTCGACAACTATGGTCTTCCCAAATCCCGTGGAACAAGCATTCCACATGAAGATGATATTCCACGATTCGATCGAGGAACAAGAGATCATACTTCACTACCTCCTCCTCCTCCAAATTATTCTCCCTAACCCACAAGTTCAAAGGCTTGAAAAGTTCAAGATCACTCAAGCCCTTTTGGCAAGTAAACATAAAGAAAGAAAGCCGGCGGGGATGAAGTCACACATTGATAGGTTAAGAATGTTGGGATCCGTTGTCTGTGAGGAAATGGCTGTTGATTGGGTTCTTCAGTCACTTCCTAACTCATATAGTGAGTTCGTAAGAGAGTACTATATGATGAACCACGACGTGACCCTTATAGATCTCACCTATATGCTTATTGCTGCTGAATCAGAAATGGTTTGGCACAATAGAAAAGCAAAGTTGATTGGTGAATCTGTCTTCAAGACCTCTATGATATAGACAATGGCAACGAAAGGCATGCTATGATCGAAAAGTTTGATCATAAGAGAAAGGCAATGTCTGAAGTAGTTCCATGTCCTGTTCCAAGAGAGTCAATCTGCTTTTATTGCCAAGAGAAAGGGCATTGGAGACGAAGCTGCCCTATTTACCTAAGAGATCTAAGAGATGGGAGAGTCGAAACGTATGGATCTAATATAGGTAAAACCCATTAACTAACTCTTTTAAGCTTCTATTCTAGATTCTTAATACATAATGTGATAAGATTACAATTGATGTTTTGTAGAATCGAAGAAAAGAAAGGGAGCTTAAAGGAAGAAGTGAGCAGAATCTAACCGTGAAGGAATGGATTTCGATCGCATTTCTCGAAGACTAGATTCTTAAGCTACTACTTAGAGTTAGAATTAGATTGCTAAGAAAGATGTATTAGCATAAGTTTTTCAATGAGTTGCATTGTAAGGACAAAATTTTCCGCATAAAATAAATTTTGATTTTATATTATCCTTGCAATGGCGTGTATGAAAAATTGATGTTAAAATGTTTCTGTTATTAGCAATAATGGATTTAGTTCTTATTATGTTATTTATGGAAAGTTGAGAGTTTACCAAATAGGGAGAGTTTCTCATCGCCCAAGTTTAAATTAGACAGAAACTTGGAATCATCCAACTTGGTTGCACGATGAATGAGAAATTTCATATTTGGAAATTAGACTAATTCGTTGATTAAATATCAAGTGAATGACTAGGAGATCGAGTACACAAAGTTATGTGTTGATCAAGTCCACCATAAGAGTAACAAAGATATTTTTCATGATTTACTAAAGGTTTAGTAAATATGATTATACTTACAAGATTAAGTGTAATTCTGAATTGATGAAAAAGTTTAAATCAATAGCAGAACGAATAAGAAGAATCAAGTAGGCAGAAAGATAAAAGTTTCTCCATTCTAAGAAGAAGAGAGAGTACTTTTTATGCTTTATGATAGGTCTTAATGATTAAGAACCATATCTCAATTGATCCTCTAAGTAAATCTTCGCACAATTGTATGTTTAAGAAGAGGAATCAAGGATTGAAGAAATGGTTAAATCAAGAAGTCTATCATACTTCGTTCCAATGACAAGTCTTAAAGTTAAGATTGTGACAATGAGTGAAAAATATTAAAGGTTTATAACATTCATCAAATGTGGAAAGTTGTGATGTCTTGTATAAGACAAAGACCAACTAGAACCAATTTATGAAGAGTCTTGATAAAAGCTACACTAACTCTTGAATATTTGTTTGTCAAGAACTGTTCATTGGCAAGAGAATCTTATCTGTCAGGGAGTCAGTGGGAGTCTTAATGGTCTCGAAAGGTTTCAAGAACAAATCAAAATAGACCTTATCGATCATCACTAGCACACGAGTTGAGGTTTTCAACCCATCGTGTTGACATTATTTTTTTTCTTTGCGAATCCAATCGAGTTAATTATGCATGTGAGTCCTATGAGTTCTCATTTGAATGCATAAAAAGCAAGGACCTTGATCAATGGAAAGTACATTGATAAGAAAAGGTGAGCTGCTTAACTACTTGGAAGACATGGTGGGCAGCTGTGCTA
Organism: Lactuca sativa; assembly: GCF_002870075.4. Classification (NCBI taxonomy): domain Eukaryota; kingdom Viridiplantae; phylum Streptophyta; class Magnoliopsida; order Asterales; family Asteraceae; genus Lactuca; species Lactuca sativa. The sequence continues at coordinate 125,925,195 of NC_056623.2, read as the reverse complement.
CCATAAGGCAAGAAATCGAGATCAAGAATGTTCGATCCATATGAGTTTGAATTTGTCGTAAACTTTGGTTTTGAAAAATTCACATAGATAGGAACAAATACACCGTTAAATCTAAGTGTCATAAGATTTCCTCCTTCATGAAAATGATTGTGAGGAAATGCTTTCACTAAAAAAGATTTTAAGAAGATAGTGATTGTAACATTGCATTCTCGAATTCGATTATGGTTACGGTATCCCTTTCCATAATTTGAATTGTGAGGTTTGGCAATTGTTTACACACATATGAACTATCTAAGGCAAGGGTGTATAAGTTCAAGAAGCCTTGATAAAAGATTATCAAAGCACTAAGTATTAAAAACAAGAACTTAAGAAATTCAATAAGCATTGTTTTTCTGAAAGTTAAGCTGTTTCTGAATACATGTCAAAGCTAGTGGGAGCATAAGTGTTATGTTTTATAGTAATCATCATGATAGTGGAAGCATAAAAGTTATGGTTGTATGATTATTATGGAACGTATTGCAAGTTGGCAATATTAATTATAGAAAACAAGAGTTATACCTTGCAAAGTCGTAAGGGTTGTAAAGTTGTTTTGCTATAATTAAGGGAGAGAATATTATGCTTCATTTCAAATCTAAAGGCTTAGGTTGTGGAATGTTAATAAAATTTAGTCAAAGGTACATAATGTGTTCTTAAAATTTCGATTATGATTACGGAATTCCTCTTCACAATTCGAATTTTGAGAACATAGCAAATAAAACATTATGCGTCGTGTCCCATACGCTTCGGGTATTGGATCGATTGCAAATGCTTTAATGTTTGACCATTCTAAAATCTTCCAAATGTCGAGCGCATTTAGAGGGAAAAGGGACTAGAATTGGTTTTGACTAAAATAATTAAACAACTATCAAAGGACAATCCAAAGTTCGACGAGGATTGGTTGCTTGTGAGTAGTTAGAAGCATGGTATTGGATGGACCATATCGACATCATTACGAATAGATAAGATTCTATTAAGAATGAGTTGTCATATGGAAATTATGAAAATGTTTCCATATTGGATGGACCATATCGACATCATTACGAATAGATAAGATTCTATGAGTTGTCATATGAAAAATATGGAAGCGTGTCCATATTGGGAATTGAATATTGAAAATCTATGTCTAGATTAGAAACTTTTTTGCAAAAGGATGTTCAAAGAATGTACCTTGAGTGAGAGACATCATATCTAAGGAATTGTCTTGTAACAATCTCCGTTAGAGGACTTTGTAATATCATTGGCAATAGTCTTTGTGCCTTTGGTGCAGTGACATTACGAAAGGATCGTTTCATAGAATGTTAGAATCTAGCATATTTTATAAGTAGCAAGAATTTGATGTTCTTTCACTTATGAAAAAGGATTTGGAGTTGTGAAATGAGAATGATTGGAAATGTGTTCAATTTGATCTATTGCACAAAGTAAGAACCATAGATAAATATTGTGTGCGTGTTAAGAGCATGGGACAAGTGTAATAATTCAAGTAAGAAGTTAATTACCCGAAACGACAAATAATGAGTAATCGATATGGTGATAAATAAAAGGAGTTTTATTTATACTCAAAGGTTTGAGGCCATATGGGATTAGTATTATTCTTGTGTTTCACATTTGCATGTTTTGACTTCCAGAATAATTGAATTTATTAAGAATAATCGAATTATTCGAACGGGCCACAATCGTTCATATGTTGGAAGTAGATATGAATGAAGACTGTCGTGAATTGGTGTGTGGATTGTCTAAAAGAGTATTAGACATAAGCAAATGTTTGCTGCAACGTTCATGAGTGCTTATGAATATGATTTGAGCATTGGATTAAACCCACGCTCACTTGGATCACTCCATGAATTGTATCACGAGTGATTGGTGAGACGATAACATCTTATATTCTTGAAACCAAGATGTGTGAGTTGTATCTTGCGAATCGGTTGCACATTGATAATATGTAAACGCACTAGTAACTTGGTGTTATAAAACATATTGTTGTGTGTGATTCGGTGAGTGAGTGCAAGCAAGCATTGTATCAAAGTTTATCCGTTCCTTTTATCCAAAGTAGGATAAAAGTGATATCTTTGGGCCCCTCGATGGTTTAATGATGACAAACATAAATGCTCGGCCGGGCTAGGGCTAATTTGATTTCTTCAATTAGTCAGTCGTCATAAATCGGAAATCGAGATATAGTACAAAGAGAATGATTAGTAATCATGTCTTACGATATCTAGAATGGAGGAATATATGATCCCTTATCTAAGGACACGCGTATCTGATATGATCAGAGTTGACAGCGGCTTTGGAAAGCTACGATTTACAGATCAGGATCTGAAGTCATACGCATAATAGTTATTAGACTTATCTAAGTGGGAGACTGTTGGATTAGTGTCAAAGTCCATAACTATTTTGGTATGTACTTGAGCCGGTGGTGCATGGTCCTTTTGGGTTGCCTTCACCAAAGCAACTTGATAGGATGAATTATGGAGAGAAAGGATTAAATATGATCTATTAATATATTATAGGAATAATATATTAAAGGAGAAATCATATTGTTTAATTAATATTAGTTAATAATTAATTAGTAATTAGTTTTGTGACTAAAAGAGATTAATGAAACTTAAGGGACTGGAATTGTAATTATAAGATAATTGCAATTTGGGCCATGGATTGTCTTTTATTATAAGGTGGACGAATTCTATGGGGAAGCCCATATGAAATCGTCCAAGGCCTTAAGGAAAGGGCTCCATGGATTGCTTAGGGCTTAAGCATCCAAATTAGGGTTTCCTTGTTAGATAACCCTAATTGCCTCACTATATATAGACCCCTTAAGGACCAAAAACGTGGACAAGCAACCTTCTAGGGTTTCACATGTTTTTGGGAAGCCTCCATCCTCTCTCCTCTTCATCCTCTTGCTTATGGTGTTTGTGAACCATTAGAGGAGTGACAATTGTGACTCTAGGCTTTCTAAAGTCAATACAAGGAGATTTGGGATTGTTATTGCTACATAACAATCAAGGTAACATCTTAAACCTATTCTCATGTTAATATGATTACTTGAATGCTAGAACTAGGGTTTATAGTCTTGGATAACTTGCATGTACAATAGAAAAACCTAGATCCAAGCATTAGGGTTTGTATGAGCACATAGGATGTTCTTAGGACCAAAACCCATCAGAAATTACTAGAGCTTGTTAGTTTTTCTTAGTACCAGCTTAGATAGAGCGCATCTCTAATAGTCAGATCTGGATCAGTTACATGATTAGGAAATCCGCAGTAGAACTGAAATCGTTTTTTATATTGATTTTTTTTTAGTTTAATATCACTGCGTTTTTAGTTTTTAGTTTTTATTAAAAACCCCCCCTTTTATAATTTCTATTTTGACTAGATGTGCCTGATGCAAAAAGGCATTGACTTTTAGGCTGTGTCCCTAAGGATTCGACCCTGCTTCCCTGTGCTATATTTTTAGTGCAACCAGTAGTGATAATTTATTTGTTTAATATGTGCGCGACAACGTGTTAACAATGTCGCTCACTAAGAATGATCCTATAACGAAACACATAAACATAAGCGAAAAATCAATATAAATAGAGTAATAAGGAGAAGATACATACTCGTCACAACATTGGGAGCTGCATGTGCCTCCATTGTTGTCAGCCGGAAGGCTCTACTCCTCGCCACAAGTACCTCTGTTCGGCCCAGACAGCCACCAATAATCTTCAATGTAGTAGGAGCGAGTGCCGCCACCTGTCCTGCTGCTGCTAAACTTGGGCACTCGGACCTCTTGTCGCCCCTCTGATTGCACTGGAAGCAAATCAGATCTGATACTGTGGTGGTGGTGGTAGCAGTACAGTCCCTACTGACATGACCCGTTCAGTGCACTTAAAGCAACTCAAACTACCCGCCTTGCACGCCCGCTCGTGCATCTTTCCGCACTTGCCACAAAGACTGTGGGTATACTGGCTCCTCGATCTTTGATCTGATGCCTCGGGATTTTTTCTCGAACTCCCTGTCTGAACCCCCTCTGGTTTCATCTTCTTTTCCATCTCCAAATCCAACTCCCTCTCTCAAGCCCTTGCTATCATATCCTCCAGTGTCTTGCAGCTGGAGCGGCTAAAAAACTGTCGGATATCACCCTGCAGCATCTCATGGTACGGGGCCTTTTTAATCTCCTCGTCCGCCACATACTGCAGAACTAGAAGGGCCCTCTCCCTTAACATGGTGCTGATGTCAATCAATGTCTCGGTCATTTGTTGGAGATCCTGAAACTCCCGCACAAGCTGCTGCACCTTAATCACATGTGCGAAATCGGCCTTGAACCTGGTCGTAAAGTCACTCCAAGTGCTAGCAATGAGGTCCCTAGCCCACATCAAGGGCAGCATCACCAATAGCATGTCCAATCTCCTCCTACCAATCTTGCGCCCTGTCCTTCAAGAGGTAGGAAGCAAGTTGGCCATTGTCCCCCTTGGGACAGCGGCTAGTGCGAAAGGCTTTGTCGACATCCACCAAACACCTGGTGCTAGAAATTGGGTCCCTAGCCCCATGGTATTATGGAGCTCCATAAGCTCGGAACTCCATGAATGTCATCATGCACGCCCCCATCATGGCCGCCATCTCTGTACAGAATCCACCTAGCCGCTCATCAATAATCTCCAAAATTCCTCCTTGACCGTACCAAAGGTTACAGGAGTCTGGTCAATGATAATGGTCATGATCTCAGATGACATGAACTCCCTCATCTGATTATCAAGCTACCCAATTCCAGAGACCAAGCCTGATCCCTTCCTGGCGCCAGAACTGCCAACTGGTCTAGTGCATAGCGTCACCATACTGAAAATACACCATAAAAATCATCATAACTAGAGGGATCTCACATACTACAAGTTCCCTAGGTTCATCTCAGCCTTCCTTGATTCAAGTATGGATCCACTACTTTTAGTAGTACGGGCCCATATTACCTTCCACATCTATCCATACTTTCCACAAGAATTTCCTTGACTCCACCAAGTCCCTTTCCCTACTACCATTTTCCATACTAATCTTATCTTAGGCTTGCCCTAGGGTAATCTCCGACCCACTCTCCACCATTAGCTGATGGATTTTACACAAAATAACATCCTATGTGTTCATGCAAACCCTAAAGCTTGGATCTAGGTTTCTCTATTGTACATGCAATTCATCCAAAACATACAAACCCTAGATCTAGCATACATGATTCGAAATTGACATAAGAAAATAGATCTAGATGATTACCTCTTGAACAATAGATTGAATCTTCCTGTCTTGGAGCATAGAGTCACAAATGTCACTCCTCTAATGGATTACAAACACCACACGAGCAAGAGGATGATTTGGAGAGGGAATGATGAATTCAATTTCAGCTATGATCCCTCTAGGGTATCAAGTGGCCAAAAATTGGAAGCCTTAGGGTCTTATTTATACTAGAGCTGCTAGGGTTTCAGCCTAAACCCTAACGGAAAACTTAGGCCTTAAGCAATCCTAGGAAGCTTCTGGAATAAGGCCCTTACGGCCAAAATTATGGATTGACACATCCTAATTTTATCCATGCCTAGTCCAAGAGGCTCCTCAGCCCAATACTCAACTATCACACATTTGACAGTTTAAGTCCCTGATATTAAATTATTGTCTTCTAACCACATAATTAATTTCTTAATCAATTCTTGTCTGATATTAATTTAATTATATGATTTCCCTATTAATATATTATTCATACAATACATTAATAAACCATATTAACCTCTCTATTTATAAATCACCCTGTCAAGTTGCTTTGGTGAAGGCAACCCAAAGGACCATGCATAATCGGGTCAAATACTTACCTAATATAGTTACGGGCTTAGACACTAATCCAACAGTCTCTCACTTGGATAAGTCTAATAACTACAAATGTAAATACAATCCGATTAGCAATCGTAGCTCTCGTAGACGGTATCGAACTCTGATCATATCAATAACCTGTCCTTCGAATAAGGGATCGTATAATCCTTTGTTCTAGATATCGTGTGGACAATTACATGGAACATAGTCATACTTATTGTCCAGTAGTTTGTTTATCAATCTCGGATTCGTTTGACAAAAGAACTTAATTGAACACATCAATTCAGTCCTAACCGAGCCCGAAACATAATTCAAACCAAATCATCGAGGGGCCCTGATATCGCTTTTACCCTCTTAGGATAAAAGGAACATATAAACTTCGACTCATATGCATTTACTATTCACTAATCAAATCATACACAACAATGTGTTTTATAACATCTAGTTACTGATGTGTTTATGCATTATCAATGCACAACCAATTTAGCAAACAATAAACCATATATCTAGGTTTTAAGACCATATGATATTATCGTCTTGCGATCACCTGTGATAAATTCCATGAAGTGATTCCTACAAGCGTTGGTTTATTCCAATGCTCAAATCTTGTTCATAAGCACTCATGAATGTTGTAGCAAACCTTTTCTATGTCTAACACACTTTAGACCATCTACACACCAATTCACGACAGTCTTCTTTCATACCTACTTCCAACATATGAACAATTATGGACCATTCGAATAATACAACTATTCAGGAAGTCAAAACATGCAAAATGAAACAAGTAAACAATTAACATAAGACAGTAAACTTACTCTTAAATAATACCCAATTATTTCATCATCAAATGTTAATTACAATTTATCTACTACACGTTTCTAAAATATCTAATCTAAACTAATATCGTCCTTCAGCCCAATGCTCCCAGCATGCTGCAAGTGCTTAACCCTACTTAGTCCCTTCGTAACCAGATCTGATGGGTTATCTTCTGACGATACCCTCTTCACCACAAGGAGTCCTTCTTCTACCCGATGTCGAATAAAGTGGTATTTTATGTCGATATGTCGAGATCTTCCATGATCCCTCGGTTCCTTGGTCAAGGAAACCGCTCCTTCGTTATCATGGAAAATTTCCATAGGCTCCTGTATGACTAGCACAACTCCAAGGTCTCCAATGAAGTTTTTCAACCATATTTCCTCCTTTGACGCCTCGCTCGCTGCAATGTACTCTGATTTGCACGTTAAATCAGCTACAATCTTCTGCTTGGAACTTTTCCAAGTCACTGCTCCTCCATTGAGGGTAAAGACCCAGCCTGACTGCGAACGGTAGTTGTCCTTGTCGGTCTGAAAATTGTTGTCACTGTACCCTCGCACCTTTAAGTCGTCACTCCCACCAAGGACTAGAAATCATTCATTGGTCCTCCGAAGGTACTTAAGAATATTCTTGACTGCGATCCAATGTGCTTTGCCAGGGTTCACTTGATATCTGCTAACCATGCTGAAAGTGAAGGCCACATCAGGGTGAGTATAAGTCATAGCATACATAATCGAGCCAACTGCGAAAGCATATGGTACTCGACTCATCTCTGCTATCTAGACTTCGGTACTCAGACTTTGAGTCTTACTCAACTTGGCATTACTTTGGATTGGTAACTCCCCCTTCTTGGAATTCTCCATACTAAAACGTTATAGTACCTTGTCCAAGTAAGTATTCTGACTAAGTCCTATTAGTCTTTTATTTATGTTTCTCGCTATCCTTATTCCCAAATTATAGGCAGCCTCTCCGAGGTCCTTCATAGTGAAGCACTTGATGGAGCAAAGAATCGAGTATGAAATGAATCAAATTAAATGTTTATGAATAAATTAGTAATTGAACACATGATGTAAATAAGATTTTCACTTCAGCTCAATTACGCTTTAAGATTTTTTACAGAGAGAATAGACAATACTGTTCACATCATCTAACTCTAATAAACGATCCTATTTATAGGATACATAAAGCGTACAAAAAATATACTAAAGCTAACACATTTAAGCTTCGAATCTAAAGAGCCCTAGTAAAATATATTACAGAGAATACGAAGAGTACACATTAGGCTTCGATTCATTACAACCAAACTACCCTTACATTCTCCCCCTTTGTAAATAGAGTTGAAGACTTCAGTTCGTAAGCAGTTGAATGGAGTACAACATTACTCTTCGTATCTCAGTGTACCATGAGATAACTTTCTTCAGTTACTTTTTATCCCCTTCATTATTCGTCTTGAAATGATTCATACGAACAATCAAGTTCGTATATTGCGAAGTAGAATATCTTTCAACTTCACTTGCCTGGAACAAAGACCTTTTTGATTTTCCTGACTTGTCCTTCCTAGAGAAGACTAAGCCAAAAGGCTTCAAGCATATTTCACCATCAGCATATTTCTTTAAGTCTGCTTGAGTCTTCGAATGAGCCATAGGTGCTGTAATTTCCAGGCCTTTAGCTGTAGCCAACTTCACATCAGTCATTGCTAAACGTTCATAATAATTTTCAATAAAAATCTTGATGTGAGTAACTCCCAGCTTGTATTCATCAGGATTTGTGTTCTGAAGATATGAAAATGACCTATCCTTCAGCAGTAATGCAACTTCTATTAGATCATACAAGTTCATTAAAGGAACTTCAGCAATTGTAAACTCGCACACATTCCCATTTGCCCTGGTCACAATATACTTCATGTTTTGGATTGTGTTTTCGAAAACCACATCCTTTTTTATGCTTATGACCTTCTTTATCTTCATTAATGACCAATACATCTTCAGCAGGCTTCGCAACAACTGCATGAAACCTGATTTTCATATTTGTTCCTTCTTCCTTCTCCTTGAACTTGCTTTCTACTTTAAATTGAGGCATGATGAACATCATTTCGTTAATTGGAACGTCCAACTGGCTTGCATCCGTATTCGAGAAAATGTAACTTTGTTTTGGCTTCTTTTCAAACGAATACATGTTATTAAATGCAACCTTGGCTTCAATTGTCTCATAATTGTAGTGCTTTAATGGATCACCCTTGTTCATGCCAGGAGGATCACTACCCCTATGAGACATTTTGCTTTGGATTATTCTCATCTTTTCAAGTTCAGCATCAACCTCTGCCTTCTTTTCTTCTTTGGATTTTTCAATGAGAATGCCTTTACCTTTTGCCTTCGAAGCAGATTCTTCAATCACATCTTTTGCCTTCGAATCATCCCACCAATATCAGCAGTTTTACTAATCACAATTCCTTTCGAAATTGGTTTTGTGATTGGCACAGATGTTACCACTATCGAAGAGATAGGACCAGCAGTTGATATTATTGGCTTTGTTGTTGGGAATTTTGAAGAAAAGACTTTTCCCACCACTTTGGCATCTTCGCCTCCAGCCTTCGATCATTCGCTTTTCCTTTCTCCCCCTTGCACCCCTATTCTAGCAGGTGGGGCATACGTTGAGGGAAGAAGGTTGGATACACGTGAAAGAGGAGCCAATGGTTGAAGAATTAAGGCTTCGAATTGGGAAAACTTTTTGAGAAGATCTTCCGAAGATAGCGAAAAATGCGAATCTGGTTTTGAAAACAAGGTTTTGATCTCCTTTAACAATGTAAAGATTTCCAAAAAATTCTTGTTCTCTGTTGTAGAAAGTTGAGCAATTTGAGTACTCAGACTTTCGTACAACTTAGCAAATTTAGTAACAGAATCACAGATGATATACACTTTCTTATTGATAGTTGCAAAGTCTGTGTGAATCACTGCAATCTCTTTTTCCATATCTTCCCGAAGCTCTTGGAGTTTAAAATTTACATATTCGCACACTTTCTTCACATCTTGAACAAATAAGACATGATGCTCCTTTGCAACCATTTTCAATTCCTTTAAAGCATCTGCAAACGTAGACTTCTCATAATTTACCCTCAGTTCATTACTATGATTACAAGAATCAATCTTCTCCAATATATGAGACTTAGAATCTCTGATCATCCCAGAAACCTTTGAAGTAATCCTCCCTTCAAGAAACTTTAACATACCATGTACTTCGAGACAGGTCACTGAATTTCCTCCCCCAAGATCAGCCTGAGATTGAAGAATCGAATTGAGCTTCGTACTCAATATCTTGAACTGCTTCATGGTCATTAGCATGTGATCTGGGAAGTCAGCCTCTTCTTCATCAAACTTCAAATTTTCAAATTTTCCTCCAAAACCTTCAGACTCATGCTCAGTTTCCATAAAAGTAGAATCTGGAATTGGTGAAGTTGTGATAGGTGGATCCGCGAATTGTGAAGAAAACAGAGATGTAATTGGTTGTTTGATAATATTTTTGAAAGTAGGAGAATCAGTGGTGGAAGTAGTAGGAATGATAGGTGTGAGTTGTGGAGGTAAAGAAACAATAGTGTCCGAAGGTTTATTTTGGTCAGCATTATGCGAAGCATCCTCACCCATTGTGACATTTCCATCCATATTAGATACGTTTAAAATAATGTCTGAAGTTTGTGCCACCTCAGAAACTGACTTGGCAATCAAATCTTCGGGTGTTATAACAACAGTTGGTATAGGATGAGAAGATTCTTCCTGAAGATCGACTTCTGGAGTTTCTGGAATTATGTCATCTTCATCGGCAGTAGACTTAGAAGAGATAACAATGTTTCTTTTCTTCTTCTTATTCTTGGAAATATGTTTTGCCATATCATTTGCCCTTCGTTTCTTTGAAGATGGAGAAACAGGCGCCAGTATCTCACGAAAGAGAACTCCTTGATGAGTATGCTGAGGTTTTCGTACAACGTTCATAAGTGGAGATCAGCTCTTGTGTTTGGACTTTTTTTTGATTCTTCGAAAAACTCCAGCCTTCGAAGGAATGTGTTCTTTTTGAGTTATTGGCGTATCAGCAACTAAAACTTCGGGTTTTGATGACGCTACTTCTATAATAGGAAACTTCTTTGGACTCTTTGGAGATTTAGCTTGTTTGACTTTTGTCTCAGAAGACCCAGCAGCAATCTTTTTCGAACGTTTGGACTTCTTCTCATATTCTCTTAGCAAAAGAACTCCAGTTTCAATAGAAGTATCGATGGTTTGCAAGTAAGTGATCAAAACTATGTTCGTAGGATCAACTTGTTTAAGCATGGCATCAAGGATACGAGCAACAAATGGAAATTCTTCAGTGTCATCTGTTTCATCCTTCGAACAACCATACACATGGAACACAGCTTTCTCTTCATCTGATGGAACTATAATCCCCTCCTTCTCATAAAAATATTGGAGAATCAAGCTCCAGTATCGAGCACAGGAAATGCCATGAATAGCATTCGTGTTTTCAATATTCTTCAAGAACTCCATCCATAACTGTGTAGAATAATCAACTTGAAGATCATTGTATAAGCTTGTGACCATGGCGTAAACTTCCATTCTCCCCTTATATAACCTAACGGTTCTTCCAGTTAAACATCTTAGGGAAATACCAAACAAAAAATTTGAAACAGTTGGCAGACCTGACTTCTTAAAATCACTTATTTTGGACAATTGGGGTTGATGACCCATTTCATTGAACACATGAACAACATGTGGGAAAGTAAAAGTGACATATGGCAGAGAATTAGGAATGTCGAGAATCTGACAGAACAGCTTCTTTGATAGTCTAACCTTTTTATCAGTCACTAAATTGAACGTAACTGCTTCCAAGGCTTTCGAATAAGTAACGGTTGATCCAGCTTGAGACAACCATGTAAGAGGAACAGAGAATGAATTGAACATAGCTTTAGAAAACACAGAACTTTGTAGAGCAAAAATGAGCATCTTGAGTTCTTCAGGATAAAGAAATACATTTGCTTCAACATGATAATTTGTACCCTGAATCTTCATTATTGGCAATGAGGTAACATCATCTGTGGTGTGAGAAAGAGCTGCATCAGGATTAACAGTCGCCATTGTTAGGGTTTGAAAGCAGATGTTTAGCAGAGATTATTTGGGAATATGAAAGTGTAAACTGATAATGTACCCTTGAATCCCCTTTTATATGCAACTCTTGAATTCGAAATCAAAGCGGGATAAGCATTTAATGTCGGCTGAAGTGCCACCAAGAAAACCGCGTCATGATGATGATAAAGTAACCATGCGTCAAAAAGTAATTGTCCCATCTCCTTGAAACCTGGAAGGAATACAAAACGTCTCCTCAAATGGGCTGTATTGTTTTCCCCAATGGAATAGTAACCATTGGAATCCTTCGGATGGAGGTAAGGCTCTTTTACTTTAGGGTTTTAAAGTAAAACCATTTTCCAGATTCTGGAAATCATCATCCTGAGTTTGGGTTACTCAGAACGTCAAGGATTTCGTGTGTGCAATGTGTGAAAGAATAAAGATGAGAAACAATTAAAAAAAATTTGGATATTCAGTGATGTCAAAATTCAATTTGACACGAAGGCAGTTAAAACCCCGGACAAAGATTGCTTCGCTAATTATCAAGAAAGATAATCAACAACTTGTGTATGTTCCCGTGAATTACAATCGAATACTTGTAAAGAAGTATCAAAGGGCTTCTTTTAAAAGGCTTTTAAGGTGGTTTAATGAATTTCGTTACATATCAACCTAAACATAAGGTGAGTAATTGTAACAGAAATTACTTGTTTGACTAGTGTAGTCAGTGACAAGTTTGCTTTGAATAACTTTTAAGTAACATGGAATTTCTGATAAAACTCACACTGAAATCATATTCAAGAAAAAATTGTATGATGTATCCTGTAGGGTAACAAACATCGTGGGTTTCGAATGTTTGATCAAGACCACTCATAATAAATGAATATGATTTGGAGTTTCGAATGAAGGTACAGAAACAAATGTTTCGTTAAAGCCTGGAACGTAGTTCCTCGTCAATTCCTTAAAGATTGATTGATTTGGGTTTCACTTCCATCATGGTCTCATGATGTCTGATCATAAACACAGATTTGTGATATATCTAGGTTTTGATTGGTTTTGATCAGAAACCTCTTGGACATATGTCTTCGTGTGTGATATTGTAAGAATTTTGAGATGAAAAAGATCGGTATCCGAAGGAACATGTACCTCTGTTATTTTGGACCAAAACAGTAAACTCTTAACTCATGTGAGAAGAGTAAGGTAACTCATTGGACTAATGCAAATGTAAAACTAATTAGGAATAAATCTTCGTACGAAAATTTCATTAAGGCTTTCGAAAATTGAGTCATTTCGAGGCTTTGGACAACATACAGCAGCATGCTTCTAGAGACATCTTAACTAGTCCAAAAAAATATTTGAAATTCAAAGATTAGAATGATATATGTACCTAACCCTAGATCTGAAAGCAATATCCTATTTGTATCTTCATGAATATTTGCAACTCAGTACTTAAAAAGAAAGAAGAAACAAAATCTTTTTGTTGTTTTTTGTTTTTTTTTTTTCAAAAATAAAGAATGAAACAATAAGAAAATCCTTTTGATGTTTTTGATTTTTCAAAAATAAAGAACGAAATAATAAGAAAAACTTTTTGATATTTTTTATTTTTCAAAAATAAAGAACAAAACAATAAGAAAATCTTTTTGATGTTTTCGATTTTTCAAAACTAAAGAACGAAACATTAAAAAGTACTCATTGCAAACATACGAAGTTTTACCATGCTATGAAAAATACCAATCATACGAATTCGAAGCGTTCGAAGAGTTGAGTATGAACAGTAACCTTGTCCTTTGATGATGTGTCTCTGAATCATTTTTATTGAACCTTCATTCTCCTTTTTCGCATGGAATCGAATTTCCGTCGATCATTCGAGGTCCTTCCAAAATTCTCACAAACGATTTTTCATCCAAAGCTTTCGTGAAAATATCAACCAACTGATCAGTTGTTTTCACAAAATGTACTTCAATATTTCCATCCTCGACATGATCTTTGATGAAGTGATAACGAAGAGCTATATGTTTACTCTTCGAATGTTGCACATGATTATGACAAATTCCTATTGCACTTTGTGAATCACAATATAAAGGAATCTTTTCATGTTAATTGCATAATCACGTAATTGACTTGGAATCCATATTATATGTGATGTGCATGCAGCAGCAGCAACATATTCAGCTTCTGCCATTGAAATTGAAACGCATGTTTGCTTTTTCGATTACCAGCTCACCAATTTACCATCAAGCAATTGGCATCCACCACTTGTACTTTTTCTATCAAGGTTACAACCTCCCAAATCTGCATCCGAATATGCTTGAACAAAGAACCCAGTATTCGAAGGATACCACAATCCTAGCAAAGAAGTTCCTTTGAGATAACGAAAGCTATTCTTTACAACAGTGACATGTGGTTCTCGTGGATTTGATTGATACCTAGCACAATTACATACAGAAAACATGATATCAGGTCGACTAGCAATTAAATATAGTAAAGATCCAATCATGCTTCTGTATAAAGTGAGATAAACTGTAGGTTTATCTAACGAAGGAGTTAGTTTGATGCCAGTTGCCATTGGAACTTGTAATTTTGTGCTATTCGTAAATCCAAACTTCTCGAGCAAATTCTTTGTATACTTATCTTGATTAACGAAGATTCCTTCTCTGCTTTGACGAATGTTTAAACCAAGAAAATTATTAATTTTTCCCATCGTGCTCATTTCGAACTTACTTTTCATCAAGTCTTGGAATTCTTTAGACAAAGCAGGGTTAGCTGAGCCAAAAATAATATCATCAACATAAATATGAACAAGCATAAGATGATTCCCAACTTTCTTACGAAATAATGTGGGGTCAACAGATCCTTGTTTAAATTTAGATTGCTTCAAAAATGAAGTAAGAGTTGCATACCAGGCTCGTGGAGCTTGTTTTAAACCATAAACTCCCTTATCTTGAATATAAACATGATTAGGATATTCATCGTTAACAAAACCTGGGGGTTGTTCCACATAAATAGTTTCTTCGAGTTCTCCATTCAGAAATGCACACTTCACATCCATTTGATAAACATCAAAGTCTTTGTGAGCTGAATAAGCAAAAAATATATAAACTGCCTCGAGTCTTGCGACAGGGGCAAAAATTTCTTCGTAATCAATCCCTTCTTGTTGAGAGTATCCCTTAACAACAAGTTTGGCTTTGTTTCGAATGATATTTCCATCTTTGTCCATTTTACTTTTGAAAATCCATTTTAATCCGACAATTGAAACATCTTCAGGTTTAGGAATTAATCTCGAAACCTTGTTTCTTTCAAATTCAGACAACTCAGATTGCATTGCAACAACCCAATCAGAGTGTTCCATTGCAATCTTCACAGTCTTTGGTTCGATTTTAGATGAAAACATTAAACATGCAAAGTTCTTGACGTGTATTTAGTACCTCATTCTTTGCACGAATTTGAGCTCTTGTCAATACTCCTTCTTGTGGATTTCCAATTATTTGATCCTTCGGATGATCTCTTGTCCATTTTTTCATTGGTGGATAAGCCGGATCGAAGTCCAGTGGTGCGTCTTCGTATAATTCATCATTTTCTGATCCTGCAATTGAACAAACGTCATTAACATCATGATAATTTTCATTATTTTGAAATAACTCCCTCTCAATATTATCATTTAATCGCTCCCCTCAACATTAACATTTAATCGCTCCCCCTCAACATCAGCATTTTCTTTCTCATTCACCCCCTCGAAAGAATGATCCCCCTCCATCAGAGTGTTCGAATCCATGTGCTCCCCCTCCACTGGATCATTGTTCATAATTTCGCCTATTTCTTGAGCAGAGGATGTTGATTCGTCAGTTAGCTTCGAAATTTCAGGGATATGATTATCAGGAGCTTTTATTTCAGCATTTCCAGCATGATCTGAAATTCCAAATATCAAATCATAATCAATATCCAACATTTGCATTGGTTCAGATTCATCTTGTGTTTCTTTCAAAATTTGATGATTTTCAAATTGTTGTTCAGATTGTTTTATATAGTAATCATCAAATGTAAGATTAAAAGTTT
The DNA here is from genome assembly GCF_002870075.4 of Lactuca sativa. Classification (NCBI taxonomy): domain Eukaryota; kingdom Viridiplantae; phylum Streptophyta; class Magnoliopsida; order Asterales; family Asteraceae; genus Lactuca; species Lactuca sativa. Next base: position 125,909,368 of record NC_056623.2, on the reverse strand, counting down.
CTTCCATTCTTCGTGTATGCTTGTTCAATACACGATATGAGACTGAATTATGCGAATACCCCAGGAAAATCTCTTCATCAGCTTTAGCTTGAAACTTCGAAATGTTATCCATGAGATTCATAATAAAGCACCTGCATCCGAAAACATGAAAGAATTTCACATTATGTTTCCGATTATTGAGAATTTCGTATGGTGTAATATTGAAACGCTGATGAATAAAAGATCTGTTCTGAGTAAAACATGCACTAGATACTGCCTCGGCCCAAAGATATTGTGGTAAATTCGCATATGGCAACATAGTCCTTGCAGCTTCGCATAAAGATCGATTTCTTTGTTCAACAACATCATTTTGTTGCGGAGTGTATAGAGACGAGAAATTATGCGAAATGCCTTTTTCCACAAAAAACAAATCAAGAACATTGTTCTTAAATTCAGTTCCATGATCACTCTAGATTTTGCAAACAGTCTTTTTCAATGTTATTTCCATTTTCTTGATAAAATCAATCATGATTTATGCCACTTCGGATTTTAATCTGAGAAAATAAACCCATGTGAATCTGGAAAAATCATCAACAATAACTAAGATATATCATTTGTTGTTGAGTGTTGAAACTGTCGAAGGACCACATAAATCAATATGTAAAAGCTCCAGTGGATCGACAATCTCCGAATCAATTGTGATCGGATGACCTTGTTTATGTTGCTTGCCAAGTTCACAAGATGCACATAAAGAATCATTTTCAAATTTAAGTACAGGTAAACCGCTTACCAAATCTTGCACAACAAGTTTGTTGATATTTTGAAAGTTGAGATGTGAAAGTCTTCGATGCCAAAGCCAGCTTAGATCTGATGTAGCTTTCGAAAGTAGACATACTGCAGGTTTACCCATAATTGGATTGATGTCTAATGTAAACATGTCACCTTTGCTTTTGGATTTAAGCAAAACTTATTTTGTATTGACATTCGAAATAATGCTTCCTTCTTTGTTAAAAAGTACTTGATTGCCAGTGCCTACCACAAGTTGTGATACACTTATCAAGTTGTGTTGAAGACCTTCGACATAAGCAACCCGATTCACTGTGAATTGACCATTCGTTGTTTTCCCATATCCTTTGACTTGACACTTTTGATTGTTTCCAAACTTAACCACTCCAGCATTCTTCAAGCTTCGAAAATCTCACAAGTTCTCCTTATTTCCAGTCATGTGACGAGAGCAACCACTATTAATGTACCATTTGTTATCGTATTGCTCGTCATAACGTACCTGCATTTATTGAAAAAATTTAGGTACCCAAGGCTTTTTGATTCCTTGGTTATTAGCTTGAAACAAAGAATGAATTTTAGAACTGAAAGTCCATGTTCGAACTTGTGTTTTGATCTTATCAATTAAATCAACATCATTTTTGAAACATATTGAAATGTAATTTTTCGATAGTTTCAGATTTTCACTAGATTGCACCTCGAGCTTCTCAGTTTTTGTTACTTTGTTGATTGGTTTTCATCACTGAATTAAAGTATTAAAATCTTGAGAAGATAAACTTCCATTTGTAAATTCATTAAAATATTTTTCATAAACTAATTTGATTTGATCTTGAGTAAACTTTCCAGTCTGAAACGTTTTTCCTTGTCCCTCAAGCGAATGATTAATCGAATGAACTTCTGTTTTTCCTTTTATGCTTGAAACCTTTGATGGTTTTGTGATTGAAGGATTTGGAAAATTTGGCTTTTGTGGAGTAAATTTGTTGATGATTTGAAAGCTTCATGCAAAGGTGGTTGAGTATTCGATGATTTTCGAACATTGTTAAGTTTTCGATCATTCACACCTTTTTGTGAAGTCTTATACTTTCGAATGTTTTCAGATTTTTGAACATATTCAACCTTTTTATTAATTGGAATAGTCTCTATTACATTCATTGGTTGATGAAAAGATGTGTCTCGTGGTTTTTCTGTGAACAATGACTTTTGAAAATTCGTTGATTTTCCAATATATTTTGAGTTAGATTTCGAAACATTTTTCTTCTTATTTAAAAATTTGGATTTGATAAAAGAAAATTCTTTCTTAGTCACAACTTTCCAAAAAATCATCTTTCGTGCTTTTCTCTTTGAAACTTTATGATTTTTCGAAAACTTATCAACAAGCTCTTTGAATTCATTTGAATTAAGTTTCACAGTTGGAGTTAAATTAACAACTTCTTTTGTAACAACTTCATTTTTCTTTTCAGATTTAACAACCCATTTTTGTTTTGGTTTCTATTGTTGAAAAACATACGAATTTTTAGTGAGGTTGTTTTCAACAATATTCTGATTTGCATAGAATCCTTCATCTGTGGAACGTTTGTTGTCCTCTTCGACCAACTTGTTGAATTCTGGCTTTAGATTCTCTGAATTTCCAGTGGTGACGAAGACTTGGTTGGGGAACACTACATTATCCATGCATGTAAAATTTGGATGTACAACTGTGTTAGTTTCCAGAAAATGTCGCTCATCACTTTGTCAAACTTTTCAGTGTCTCCATACACTTGTTTAACTACAACTCTTGGAACTACACTTTTGTTCAAAACTTTCTTTTCTTCCTTACACATTCGATGCTTCATCTTCGTCCTCCTCATCATCACTACTATCAGTCTGACTGTCTCGTACTTCCACATCATGAAAGTCAAAAAAAATTTGAAGTAGAGGGTTTTCCAATGTTATCCTTAACTATCGGATCATTAACAATTTCTTTACCTTTGATCTTAGATGTGATATTAATGATAGATAACTGAGAACAATCAATACTTTCTTCTTCTTCTTCAATTTCACTGATTTCGCTAAGAATATCTGAATTCTCATCGACATCAACAAAATCGTTTTGGGAATCAAGTTTCAAATCTTCAGTTCTTTTCAAGATTTTCACTTGTTCATCTTTTGTTAAACTTTCATTAACAATATTAACCAATTCGTCTGCATTTAAAAACTCATCTATCTTAACAAAGCCATATGCAAACCTATCATATGGTACTTTGTCAAAATCAGCTATTGTATGTTCATAATCGTATGTCATGACATCAACTTTTTCTCTTTCGAATGCATGAAAAGGTAGCAATTTACGATGATGCTCTTATCTAATGTCAGAAGAATGATGTAAAGCAGTTAATTTTGCATATAAACGCTTGGCTGAATTACAGTAAATGTTTCGTTGTTTCAACAACAACCTGACATCTTTGTCTAAAACTTCCCTATCCTGGTTGAAATTTTGTAATTGCAATTCTAGATATTCTACTCTGCTACTTTTCGTGTCTAACAACTTTCGTGTCTCTAGCAATTTGTTATTTAGTTTCTTGGCTTTGTTACTAGCAAACACAACAATAGCATCAAAGTAAGCAAAAGTATCATCGAATGCAATTATTTCAGAATCATATGCATGTAAAGAAATATTAAAAGATTCAAGAATTGAATGTACCTTGGTTTTCATCGGAGATTTGTCACTTGTCTTTGTAACAAAACAACGTCCAGTAATCTCTTCCAGTTCAAAACTTGCAAACATGGCACCACGAGTCGGATGCCTCATCTCTTCATCGTCAGAACCGGATGACCAGATCCGATACGTGCCATTTTCTTCATCTTCACTCTCCCTTCTTGCCACTAAAGACAAACTTTTCGCCTTCTCATGAACTTCTTCCAACTTCTCCACATAATACGCTTCGTCCTTGTTTTTGTTCTTCTTCTCTTCTTTCTTATGAAGCATACAGTCAACTACAAAATGATTCGAACCATTACAGTAATCACAATCGATGCCAGAATCTCCTTTCAACTTCTTTTCACCTTTAAACTCCTTCATCTTTTCATCCTTCTTCTCAAAATTTTCAAACCTCTTCTTCTCTTCTTCACCAGGCTTCGTAGAGTTTCCTTTCTGCTCACTCTTTTTCCCTTTCAGATTAAAAGGCTTTCTAAAAAACTTCTTAACTCGATTATTTGAGTAAAAAGCTATAGCTTCATCATCAGAATTTAACAATAAACCTTCCTCATCTGAACTCTCCTTTTTAGCAGATTCCACTTCAGACACCTTCAAAACTAATGCCAATAGTCCTCCAAGACTCATCTTTGACTCTTCAACTATTTCAGAAACTTCACTTTCATGTGTCTTTAGCTGATTGTAAACATCATTCAAAGACGGACTATCGAAGCTCTGCAGTTTTTTGATCATCATACTTACACTTCGTCACTCCTTCCTCAATCCCATAACAAAAGTAAGATTATACTCCATTAAGGACCTTGTAATTCCGTAGCGATTACACCTAAAGATCAACTCATTCAATCGATCGTAATAGACTTCAATTGTTTATGTTTCCTTTTGTCTAAACTCTTTAAGTTCAACCAAACACTGCTTCGCATAATTGATCTTAGTCTTTTCACTTCCTTCATACTTCTCTTTAAGAGTATTCCAAATCTCCTTTGTTGTTTTACAACCACAAATGTAGTTGTAAACAACAGGTGGCAAAGCACCTCTCAACTCTCTAATGCATCTCTTTTCCTTGTTCTTCAGTCTTATTTGTTGATCTTCAAACTCAGAACTAGTTCCAGACAAACCCAATGTTTGAACATTTGCAGGTGGTTGAATTGATCCATTGATGCAAGTCCATAACTCTTCATCAATCCCATTGAGATAGTCTTGCATATGATCAGCCCACTAATCATAGTATTCAGGAATTAACATAGGAATTTTGGTTGATGATCCAAGCAGATGAGAAAAAGAATTCATTGAATTGACATTGAAATTCGCCATTGATGAACTTATGAAGTTTTTCAAGATTTTGGAATTAACAACAAGAAATTAAAAATGATAATCGAAAATGATTCAGAAATTTCAGAAAATCACTCGATTGAACAATCCAAAAGAAGAATCTAATCACAATCTTAGATCTAAAAGAATTTTTAAATTTCAAAAAGCGCAAAAACTTTCGAATCAAAAAGTTGATTCAAAAACTTTTTGAACAAATGAAAATCAGATCACATAAATGATTCCTGCTCTGATACCAATTGATGGAGCAAAGAATCGAGTATGAAATGAATCAGAGTAAATGTTTATGAATCAATTAGTAATTGAACACATGATGTAAATAAGATTTTCACTTCAGCTTAATTACGCTTCAAAGAGTTTTTACAGAGAGAATACACAATATTGTTCACATCATCTAACTCTAGTAAACGATCCTATTTATAGGATACATAAAGCATACAAAAAATATACTAAGGCTAAAACATTTAAGCTTCCAATATAAAGAGCCCTAGTAAAATAAATTACAGACCAAACGAAGAGTACACATTAGGCATGTTATTTCCTATGAGTAGTATGTCATCAAGATACAATACAAGAAAGCTAACTATACTCCCAATGGCTTCGACATATACACATGATTCATCCGCGCTTCGCAGAAAACTAAACTCTTTGACTTTCTCGTCAAAACAAAGATTCCATCTGCGAGACGCTTGTTTTAGTCCTTAAATGGACTTCTCAAGCTTACACACTCTATTAGGGTACTTTGCATCGACAAAACCCTCTGGTTGAGCCATGTAAACATCCTCAGCCAGCTTCCTGTTAAGGAAAGCAGTTTTGACATCCATCTGCCATATCTCATAGTCATGAAATACAGCAATGGCCAACATCACCCTAATAGAATTTATCTTTGCAACCAGTGAGAATATCTCATCATAGTCAACTCCAGGAGTTTGAGTAAAGCCCTTCGCAACCAATCACGCCTTATAAGTGTGCACATTCCCACCCATGTTGGTCTTCTTCTTGAAGATCCATTTGCACTCGACCATCTTACACCCCAGTACATTGTCAACCAAATTCCAAACTTGGTTGTCATACATGGACTGAATCTCGCTGTCCATCGCCTCTTTCCACTTTCCAGACTCCGTGCCTGCCATAGATTCCTTATAGTTGTTGGGTTCGTCCAAATTCACTAGTGTACTATCACTAGTGAACGTAACCCCTGATTTAGTAATATGCAAAACCAGAAAACTAGGTTTGAACCCTAACTCTTTTGGAACATCTAAGAGGTAAGGACGCGTCAATCAGTTCAACCGGAGTTTCCTCCTCTGGTTGAGCGCTAGTGTTAGAGGTTCCTTCATCGCTCGACTCTTGAATCTCTTCAAGATCGATTTGCCTCCCACTGTCCTCTTAGCTTATGAGTTCTCGCTCTTGGAAAACCCCTCTCCTCGCGACGATGACAACATTGTCACTTGGTCTACAGAAGAGATATCCAAAAGACTTCTGCGGGTAGCCGATGAAAATACACCACTCACTACGAGGTTCGAGCTTGTCGTGAGTCTCTCGTGTTATGAAAGCCTCGCAACCCTAAACCTTGATATGTGCCAATGATGGAGCTTTCCCTTTTCACATCTCATGAGGTGTTTTGGCAACCTTCTTCGTAGGGACTAAGTTAAGGATATGGGCGGCAGTCTCTAAGGCATACCCCCATAATGAGATAGGTAGTGAAGCATGACTCATCATGGAACGAACCATGTCTAGCAAGGTTCGGTTAAGCCTCTCAGCCACACCATTCAACTGCAATGTCCTAGGTAGTGTCAATTGCGAAACGATTCTGCATTCCTTGAGGTAGTCGTGGAATTCAAGACTTAGGTACTCTCCTCCTCGATCGGATCGAAGCATCTTGATTTTCCTGCCTAATTGATTTTCCACTTCTTGTTTAAACTCTATGAACTTTTCAAAGGTTTCTGACTTGTGCTTGATTAAGTAGATATAACCATATTTGCTATAATCATCAGTGAGAGTCACATAGAAGCGGCTTGCATCCTTTATGGTGGATCTAAAGGGCCCACACACATCAGTGTGTATGAGATCCAATAAATCCTCACCCCTTTTTCAAGTGCCAGTGAATTGTGACTTGTTCATCTTTCCAAGTAAACTAGACTCACACACGTCATCATCCCTAAGGTCGAATGACTCCAACACTCCATCCTTTTGGAGTTGGGTTATGTATTTCTTGTTGACATGTCCATGACGACAATAACACAAGCATGCTTTATCCCAACTATTGGAAGAATCAATACACAACACATCATTTCCTAAATTATCTACAATCATCACAGTCTCATATACTCCATTACAAGGTAATGCTTCAAAATAGAAAACACCATTAAGATGAGCATAAATAGACCCCTTTTCATTATCAAATGAATATCTAAATATTTGTCTATATAAACCATGAAATGAAATGATGTTTCTTGCCATATCTAGTGAATAGAAACAATTATTTAAATCTAATCCTAATCCATTACTAAGCATCAAAGAGTAAACTCCAATCTTGGTGACAGGCGACGATCTTCTGTTCCCCGTGATTAAGTTTATCTTCCCATGCTCCACATCCATATTTCTTCTTAGTCCCTACAAATCAGAACAAATGTGAAAACCACATCCTGTATCAAGAACCCAAGAAATAGCATGTGATGAATCATTAGATTTAATAGTGTAAATACCTACGAAGGATGGCTTGTATTCCCATCCTTGATAGCTTGCAAATACTCTAGGCAGCTTCGTTTCCATTGCACTATCTTGTGGCAGTGGTGGCACTCTGCCTCCTTGGGGTTAGAGTTGGGTTTGGCAGAACCAACATTGGTTCCACTAGAAGAGGTACCATTTTGGGACTTTCCCTTGCTCTTTGAGGGAGCGTTCCTCTTCTTACCCTTCCCTTTCCCTATTGCCAAGACAGGGGCATCAGCGGGAGTAGGAGTCGATGTAATAGACTTATCTTTGAGATTGCTCTCAGCAGTCCTTATAAAGCCATGAATCTTGCTCAAAGTGACATCTTCCTTATTCATGTGGTAGGTCATACGGAACTGGTTGTAGCAGGGAGGCAAGGAGTGAAGGATGATGTCGATTTCCAGCTCTTCATCAAAGCTAACATTTAACTTTAGCAGGCGATCAACATATCTCTACATCTTTTGCAGATGAGAGGTAAGGGACTCTCCACTACCCATTTTGGCAGTGATCATCAAAGTGATGATCTCGTACCTTTCTTGCCTAGCGCTCTGGTGGTACCGGTCTAGCAGATCTTGATGCATCTCATAGAGGTACATGTCCTCATAGGACTTCTGGAGCTCTACAGTCATAGTCGCTAGCATGATGCAATGGACTTTCATGGCATCATGCTCATGGGCCTAAAAGGCCACGATCTCATCGGCAGAAGCAGTGTTGATGTTGATTTCCTTCAACTTCTCATCAAGGACATACTCTTTGTCCTCGTAGCAAGTGACCATTCGGATGTTGCGGATCCAATCATTGAAGTTAGACCCGTCAAAGATCACACTCCCACACAAATTCATGTGTGAGAACGAGTTAGAGGAATTTGAGCCAGAAGCGTTGTTGTTGACGTTTGACATCTGAAATAGAAAAAGACAAAGTTTGATTAGAAACAAATCCTCAATTAAACACCCAAATGAAAAATTCGGGCTAGGATCCAACAACATTATTTACAAATTAGAAAAGGGATGTCATAATCTAACATGCAATCAATTTGAAGGTAAGTGAATGACGATTCACTAATTTTCCACTATGAAAAATGAAAAAAAAAAGATTAAGTTTTAAATGTATTGAAAACTCCTAGATCTTTTGAGATTCATTGAACTTTTCAACGGCATGTTTAAATCTCGATATACCCCTCTAGTTTGTAACTGGGATGCCGAGGATCACAAAGTGGGTGTGAACAACCATGCAAATATACATGGTGCCCTCATTGTTACAGTCACCTATTTGATGTGTTGGTTAACCACACACACTCCATTTTATAGCCATAACCTTATCCCCCCCCCCCCCCTCTTATAGATCGGCTTCGTGAATGAGGCCTACTAACGGTAAGACTAGCATATTTAAGTTATACATATATATATATATATATATATATATATATATATATATATATATATATATATATATATATATATATCTTATAATAAATAAAGTATAAGGTTGAATTTTAAACTTGTAAAATTCTAGGGTTTGAAATTTAATTAATTCAAATTAAAATTTTAATCAAAATTTAAAATTTCAAAATTTGAGGCCAAGTTTTGAACTTTTCAAAACACATAGGATCAAATAGAAAATAATTTTAAAATAAACATTTAATTTAAAGATTATCTAAATTTGACCTAATCTATTTTATTTACAAGATAATTCAACAATTAATTTAAATACTCAAATATTATCAAATAAGGAATTAATTATTCAAATAATTGGTAATTATCTTTTGTTTTGGTAAGGATAATCATAAAACTATAATAAAATTTCTATTTTATTAGTAAAAAACGGTTTAGGCAATTATCCTTCAGCAAAACTATAACGACGTAATTTTTCAAAACAATTTTTCACATTTAAAAACACACTTTCATTCATAATAGTTATAAAAATGTCGTTTGTATCACATATCAATCCATAACATTACATCCCAAGATCGTAAGATAAAAACTCCTCGTGCGTATGTACTGATCATGTCGGCGCCTTCCCGCGATCATCACTAGTACCTAAAACACATAACACAACACTGTAGGCATAAATACTTAGTGAGTTCCCCAAAATACCACATACCACACATACGCCTTTCCAGGCCATACTCTATGGGATCTTCCGATCCAAGTGTCTCAGGGGACTTCTGTCCTGAACTCCGCTAGACCTCCAGGTCCTACCCGTATTGACCATCTGGTCCGTACCCTCTTGACCTTCCGGTCCATATCATCTTGACCTTCCAGTCCTTACCATACATATCATACATAACACATACATATATATCATCTCAACCTTCTAGTCCTTATCATACATAACACATATAACACAAACATATCACATAATCGCATATAGCACATACATCCTATCATACAAGACCTTCCGGTCGCACATAAGTACCCTTCCAGGAACAGTATAGTGAGAAGACTCACCTCGGTATCTCGGATAATCTCGAACTCTGTGAAATCGGGTCTAGCCTCCACCTAATCATAATAAACACTTCACATTAATACATTTCGCCAAGGCTAGACTATTTCTTTTCCTATCATTCACAGGAGGGTAAAAGACCATTTTACCCCTCTCATGGCTCAAATACCCTAAAGTTGACCAAGCCCTAAAAGTCAACAAAAGTCAACCCTCCGAGTTATGCTGCTCGTACCAGACATGTACGTTGGGCATACCCGGTGCCTTCATAGAATCGAGCCGCGCGAGCCCTTACGTTGTGCATACTGGGATTACTCCCAGCGTAAGTCCTAGTTTAGCCACTTTGTGGATTTTGGTCTTAAACGGTTAAGCCACTCCTTCAACTTCTAGATCTGACTCCCTCACTACCTCTTATTCCATAAAGTCGGAACCTTTAAGCCTTTGCATGGCTGTAAAGGTCCTTACACCCTTAAATCTCTTTCCTTTCTCCTCTAATGGTCTAGATCTCATTCATGGATCACTATTTACGTCCACGATTGCATTTTTATGAACATACAACACTTCTAGTTCTGAAATATGATAGATCTAGACCAATGGAGACCACTTGCTCATAAAGTCTCCATCTTGGGACCAAAAACCCTAGAAATTGGTCCAAGAAGCACATCACATGAATAAACAAGCAAGGTTTGATCTTTTTACCTTAGGAAGAACCTCCAACCTATGAAAAGCTCAGATCTACTGTCACACCCAAAAACCAAGAACGGCGAAAACGTTCCGGGGTGGAGGACGTCATGTAAAGTATCATAACAGTGTAAAGTAGTAAACAAGCAACAACATCATCCATTGCATTAAAAAGTAAAGTTTTAATACATGTGTGTTCTTTCATAATGTACAACAATCAAAATGAATAATCAAAATATGACGAGTCTTGACTATGCTCCGTCTTCTCAAGGCCTGGACATCGTACCGGTCTAACTGGTGACCTGAGAATACAAGTTATTTTGAATGTGAGTATCAGCCTAAAGCTGGTGAATTCATAAGTATTTAAGTGTCATTGTCTTGTTTGGAAAACTGTCATGATTTTCTGGCAAATCTTTAAATGTAACAATTGATATAAGTTTGAAAATCCTAGAAAATCCCTTATTTCCTACAAGTATGAAATGTAGTCTTCTACCAAGACCCGAATGTTCTGTAAGTAAAATGATAGTTTTTCCTTTCTATTGACTAGTACTAGAGTACTTAGTCTAAGTCCTCGATTATGTGAAAGTATCACAAAATAAAGTAAACAGGAAAAAGTATATGATAGTCTTCTACTAAGACCAGAATGTTCTGTAAGTAAGATGATAGTTTTTCCTTTCTATTGACTAGTACTAGAGTGCTTAGTCTAACTCCTCGTTTATGTGAAAGTGTCACAAAATAAAGTAAACAGAAAAAAAATATAACCATGTAAGTATTATCCGTAGGTTACCAGGACTAACACGACATCGCCGAAGCGAAAGGTATACCCTAACGAACATCCGAAGATGGTCCACTCATCCTCTATAGCGGCAGCAGGGTGGAGGGAGGGTTAGTCCCGGTATCGATCTACCTAATACAAATAGTAACCTTAGGCATCCGTAGATGTTCATCACCCACAGGTGCTAACAGCTGGGTTCCGGAATGGTTAGTCCCGTCTAGACATCCCCTTCAACTGGGATGTGCAGGAAAATTTACACAGAAGGTACTAATAAATCTTCCTCGTAACTCTAGGTACAAGCATCCAGGTAAGTGAATACAGGATAATGTATCTATGTAACAGTACTCATGTATCATGTAATCCTAAGTAATTGTACTCATGTATCATGTAAGGTACTGGTATAGACTCATGAATGAACTGACTCTTGTGTGATTTCTTGTAATAGGAATAATGTTTGATATCTTCTAACTATCCCTATGATAGTTAACTTAAAGGTAATTGGTTGTTCATGTAGGTTTATACACCCTTGCTACACAAGAGTGTGGGAAAATGAAGGAGGTATGAAACTATAACATCAATACATATATATAAGAAACATAAGTGTATAAGTATAGTTTGGTTCCAGAAGGTAAAAATATGGTTTTGCAAGATATCTAAGAGTTTTGAACAATAATTAAGAGTGACTTAATGTCATAAACATTTCAAAACTAATACTTTTGTTATCAAGGTATTTTAAGATAGAAAACCATTTCATGTATCACCTTTTGAAGTATGTAAAATCTACTGAGTGAAAACACAATTATAAAATACATAAGAATGATTTAATAACATACTGTTTTCTACTTGTATTCCTCCCCATTAAAGCATTTAAAATCATTTAAAACATTGATTAAGGGGTATGAACTCACCTGTTGTGGTTGATACGGATGAACTGATGAGGTAGGACTGCTAGGTGTCAAATGGAGATTTTAGACACACACTGGTCCTAATTACATATGAAGACATATGTAGATAAACAATTAGTGATTATAACACTAATTAGACATGTATAAGCATCCTAATGCGAGGAAAACACTCTTGGTCAAGTGCTAGGAGGCTAATAGGTTGCAACAAAGGAGTGCAAGACCTCTAATGGAAGTTTATGGCCAAATGACCATATGTTTTGGAGTTTACGGCCCAGGGGAGTAAACTCCTGGCCGTAAACTCTCTCTTAGGTCACCAAATGAAGCTTAACATTAAAACAACTTAAGTGGTGAAGAGCTTCTACTCTTAAACAAGTGTTTGGGTGTCATTTTCCCCCCTTATAAGGGTTTACGGCCCAAGAACTTGTCTTGGCCATAAAATCCTTAATACTTGTGATTCCTTATGTTTTCTGGGCTATAAATACTTTAGGGTACATGTCTAAATTCAAGCCTAAGCCTTAGGAAGTGTTTGTGGCATCAAAACACCCCTGATCTTGAGTTTTCGGTCCATGAACCATTTGGCCATGTGTCTGCGGCTGTGAACACCCATAGGTGTTGGTATTTTGATTGTTTTGGGTCCTAGACTCATAAAGGTAATGTGTTATGCTAGTCTCTTAGTTCAATGAAGGCATTTAGGGTATTTTGGCAACCATAAATGGAGTTCACGGCCCAAGAACTTCCTTGGCTGTGAACTCACTTCTAGCCATGAATCTTAATTGTTTTGTGGTCTAAGACATGAAATGGAGGCTTCTAGTTTGAGTTCCAAGGCTTTGAGGGACATTGGGACACTATTGGCCCCTAAAATGGAGTTTACTCTCCAAGATGTTCTTGGGCGGTAAACTCTCAAATCTTTTTGTTTTGAGTTTGTTTTCTGTCCCTAAACTCATTTGTGTACAAGCCCAAACTAGTTTCATGGCTTAAGGAAGGACTAGACACCATTTGGCTTTTGAAAAGGAGTTTACTCTCCAAGATGTTCTTGGGGAGTAAACTCACAGATCTTGTTGTTCTGTCATGATTTTGATGTTATTAAGCACAATCTAAGCTATATAATACAACTAGATTGAAGTACTCACGATTTGGGATAAAAACCCGAAGATCCGTGAGAGAGAATTTGGCTTTTCTCTAATTGGAAATGTAACTAATGAATTATTTGGTTCAGATTTGTATATATAGTCCTGAGATTTTTGGGTAGAAAATATTTTATTCCCGGAATGAACTCTAATATCCTAGAGTATCGGAATAACAGTGTTGCACAAAACCCTAGTGCATCCACTCTCCTGATATCTCCTTAAGTGTAAATCCTGAAAAACTCAAACTTATACCCAAAGTTTGGAAATTTGGCTGAAACTGCTTTAACTTCTATTGGCTTGATATGGTTTGTTCAGAATGGAAATTTCGGGTTGTCACATCATCCCCCTGTTAAAGGGAATTTCGTCCCGAAATTAGAATTTAGATAAGGAAGTGGGTATAAATGATCGAGTCGTGAGGTGGAAACTTCCTAATTGAACGGTTCTAGCACTCCTAAGTGAAATCGGGTTCTCGGTTAACATCCCACCGAACCTTCACTAATAGGCGACGGTGTTGCTTCATCCGCTTGACCTCTCGGTCGAGGGTCACTAAGGTTATAATACGAAGGCGAGGATCTCGTTAATCTCGATCTCTTCGAGAGGGCTTACGAGAGTCCTAACGGAAAGGTATTGTTTCAAGTTCGAGACGCGAAGGGTAGAATGTATGTACTGAGTTCACGGAGTGGGTCTAGTCGGTGAGATACAAGACCGATTCTTGGTAAGAATCTCGGAGGTCCTAACTATATTGGATTTAGCCTTCAACGCTTTACGAAGCGAATTAAGCCGCTTCCAGAGTGAGGTTTCCTAAAGAATTTGGTCTCCTACTTGGGATTCCAAAGGCTCTTTCTCTCGCTTAACTTCCCAGTCAAGGGCCACCCCTTGTTGGGTCAAAGTCGAAAGGGTTTCTGAAATTTGCGAGGAGTTCTGGTTGGACTATGATAGTAGGTCTATAAGACCTAGTGTTTGGCAAATTTTCCGTCGGTGACTACGGTGCCGACAATTTCCCAACGGTTTTGGATAACTTGCCAGAGTACTACAGAATTTCCACATCACTAATAGTGTGTCTCAGGAATTTGACTCTTAATTCCAAAACTCATGTTCAGAGAACTTTGCGAAAAGTATCTCCGAGGGTAATGTTTCCATAGGTTCTTTCTTACTATGAGGGTAGATAAGTAAGTCATCACATGGAGGAACGACGAACCGATCCTAGTAAGAAAGACGTACCCTACTCATTTAACTCATGAAAACTGTGGGCGTATTGGTCCTATCCGAAGGGTATCACTACGGACTCGTAGTGTCCGCATCGAGTTTGGAAGCTAGTCATCAGGACATCCTTCCCTATCACTCGAACTGGTGATTTTCAGATCTCAGGTCCATTTCTGAAAGTAACTCTTTCCCTTTGTTTGCACAATCAACTCGTCTATGCGAGGCAGAGACAACGATTTCTAACGGAAATCTTAATGCAGTATCCGGTCGTCGAGGTACATATGATGCACTCCGTCGACTTTTGGTAAGAATAAGACCGGAGCTCTCAAGGGTGAGAAGCCTGGTCTTCTAATTCTATTGTTGACTAGTTCGTTGTGTTGTCCGGGCTGTTCTTGTATCTTCTATAGGTTTTTAGACTGTAAGGCGATCTGGTTATAAGAGTCATACTGGGTTCTAAGTTTGTTCCTACGCCAATGCAATTTACTCGTACTCTTGGACAGTCTCCATCGTGAAGTTCATATTAGAATTCATACATGGTTCAACGATCACAATATCGTGTATATGAGTCGTATATAATTAAAATTGAAAAGGTAGTCGAATAACTGATTCTTCTTTAAGCTCACATCCCATCGAGGAAAAAGGAGTTAAAGTGGAATCATCAATTCTAAACTTGTAGAACCTTGATTATATAAAACTCTCATGTATACATACTTCAGTGATGGACCGATCGTATGAATCTTTGGATTGAGCTTGATGTACTGTACGAGTAATATTGTGGGGATTCCTTCGGAAAGGAAAAGGACTATAAGGTACTTCATGCATGAGTACCTCGGTGTTTTGATATGATGGCTTTGCTAAAAGACGTTTACTGAGAAAGAGATGTACTTACGAAGCTAGTATTGCGAGGATCGAATTTACTCGAGTCATATGATAAATTCGGAATCATATGGAAACTAAAGACATTAGGTTTGAACATAAGGCATTACAGACAAAACACAACAGTGCAACCATTAACAGAATTACTGTACTTTTAGATTTACTATAGGAATACTGCTACGAACAAGGTATACTACAAAAGACAAGTATACGCAGCACAAGAGTCCCTTAACGGACGGGATCTCGCAAAAGATAAGACTCTAGTTGCGCTAGTCTTGGGGATGGTTCATAAGTTTGTTACAACGAAACGCCTAAATTACATTAACGTGGGTCCGGAGTAGACTCTCCTGTGGCGGCTGTTGGTAGTAGACTTTCGTCTGTGCTAGCAATTGCTGCCTCTGGGCAGTTCCTTTTGTAGTGACCAACTTTGCCACAACCGTAGCAAGCCTGGTTCACACTAGTGTTTGGCACTTGGGCGGGCTGAGCTGTTGGAGTCTTGCAGCAACGGGTTGTATGCCCCTTCCTGTTGCAGTGTGAGCACTGCATCTCCCTACAAGGTCCATGGTGGTGAAAATTGCATTTAATGCATTTTGGGAGATTTCCAGCATAAAGTTTGGCTGGTTTAGGGACAATCGGGATGTCCGAAGGGATGGTAGTAGGAGGTACTGATGTCGTGGCTGTGAAGGTTGTTACTGGCGGTTGTTTCTTGTTCGCCCTTCGAAGCGACTTGTCGTTAGATTTATTCAAAGACTTCTGTTTGCTACTCTTGGTCTTAGGACTTAGGGTTTCGTGGTAGTTTGTTGCTCGTTGAGGTGGTTGATTGTTACTTGGATTGGAATGGTTGTTAACAATCCCGCTAACACTTGCGTTGTTAGCATTCAGATGGGTCAGAATAGCTGACACGGCAGCCGAGACTGCAGCTTGAAAAGTAGTTGTATCAATCTGAAGAGTTAGTGTTTGGTTGATGGGCTGATCATTTTTCTTGGGCGACATGATTCTGTAACACGGAAAGGAAATGAATTTGTGAGAGAGAATGGTTGAACTTAGACGTAGTTTGATCGCTCATGTAAAGAATAGAAGTATGTTCTCTAAGGTTCGACCTACATCCCTATGATGCATTCCTATTACAAAATGGAAGTATGTTCACGAAGGTTTAACCTACATCCCTATGATGCAATCCTAGTAAAGATCGGAAGTAAGTTCTTACAACAATCTCAAGATGTTTGTTGTTCGAACCGAGGTATCGTTGGTTGGTGACTAACATGATCCAACCATTAAAAGAGACTTGAAGATATCTCTGGAGTTAAATTGCTATAGTCCAATGACTTGACTAGAGTATATTTCAAATAGACTCAAATAAAAGTATGATAAGAGTATTTAAATAAAGAATGACACAGAAGTTAGCCGACTGTCAATACCTTTGATATTCATGACGTAAAGATTCGGGAAAATGACCTTGTAAGAAGGTCTTACATCATATCCAGAGAAGATAGTTCTCGACAACATAAAGACCTAACCAAAAGTACTTACAGTACAAGATAGTTTCATAGAAAATGCCACATCGAGCATAGATAGAAAAACGATTTCTTTTAACCAGGAAATAAAGTAAAGCATCTACTCCTGGCGATGGTCATCCCTCTGGTTAACTCTCATTTCAGCCAGTTGTCGTTCCATATCGAGAAGGTATCTTTCGTACACCCGCTGGCATACTCGGACCTCTATGACTTCGGCTTGAGTTTCAGCTAGTTCTTGCAGTAAGGTCTCATGGTCTCTCTAACACCTCTCACTAGCATGTTCAAGCCGACTGGTGCGAAGCATATTCATTCCTCCATTTGTATCAACTTCTGCGATACGTTGTAGGGCTATCATGCCCTGAATCTCGCTTCGGGCAACTCTACGGATCAGAATTGGTAGAACTCTATCTGCTAAGTTCCTTTCGCTTACATTGTAGAAGCTTCGGTCTCCATTAAACGGAATAGGTTGATCTTGACCTTCGCTCCATGTTTCCAAACATTCCACCCATGGAGGCGTCCGGCCATGAAAAGTCGAACGAGTGTTAGGAATTGGAACGGGAGCTGCCTGGGGTAGATCCTCAACCTCAGGTTCGGAGTTAGCACCATCCGAAAGGTCTTTAGCATGGTGCTCATTCAGAGGGATTGGATGATCATTATCTAGTTCTTCTCCAAACCATCCAGCAATAACTTCGTTTGGAAGGAACAGGTTGTCGTGGGGATGGAATCCAGCCATGTTATCTACGCGAGAATTTGGGGTAAGAAAATAATTATTAGACAAACTATCTAGATGATTATTTAGGAAATCTTCATTAGTTACATCGCTATTTGTAAAGTGCATACCAGTTATATGTAATCAACACAGGATAGGCCTTCGAATAAGTGCCCTTAACTCCAAATTCACAAGGAATAGGGGTAAAGCAAAAATTTCACCGATTCTAAGTCTATAACATCCTAGTTACATATAACTTTAGTGTATCCACTTAGCAACTATCAACTTGGTAATGAAGATCCCGCTTTAGTTCTCAAGTATAAAGTACTTAAAGTAACACCAAATACTCCTATAGTATTTTAAGTTTAATGTTATGTTATACTGTTCTCATTGTGGTAGGGTTGGTAAGATTTTAGACTTGTTGCAACCACACAATTAAACTTAGGCACATGCTAGTCAACCCTCGGATAATATAGGTGATCAGGCTATATCTTCCCAGTTTTGACAATATGTCTCTAAGCCCACTTGTGTTGCCCAACAATCGTAATTCTTTTGTACTATCCTAGTGACACTGATTTTAGTATGAATGCAGGCACGTATACTTTATTAAATATTTTATTAGTTAAAGTATAAACTCTTGGTCATAGTATTTTTAATCCCTTATGTATTTATAGTTAGTATATCTTTTATGGGTTGATATACTTAATTCACTATAAACAATGCTCTGATACCAATCTGTCACACCCCAAAACCAATAATGGCGGAAACGTTCCAAGGTGGAGGACATCATGTGAAGTATCATAACAGTGTAAAGTAGTAAACAAGAAACAACATCATCCATTGCATTAAAAAGTAAAGTTTTAATACATGTGTGTTCTTTCATAATGTACAACAATAAAAATGAATAATCAAAATATGACGAGTCTTGACTATGCTCCGTTTTCTCTAGGCCTAGACATCGTACCTATCTAACTGGTGACCTGAGAATACAAGTTATTTTGAATGTGAGTATCAGCCTAAAGCTGGTGAATTCATAAGTATTTAAGTGTCATTGTCTTGTTTGGAAAACTGTCATGATTGTCTGGCAAATCTTTAAATGTAACAATTGATATAAGTTTGAAAATCCTAGAAAATCCCTTATTTCCTACAAGTATGAAATGTAGTCTTCTACCAAGACCTGAATGTTCTGTAAGTAAAACGATAGTTTTTCCTTTCTATTGACTAGTACTAGAGTACTTAGTCTAAGTCCTCGATTATGTGAAAGTATCACAAAATAAAGTAAACAGAAAAAAGTATATGATAGTCTTCTACTAAGACCAGAATGTTCTGTAAGTAAGATGATAGTTTTTCCTTTCTATTGACTAGTACTAGAGTACTTAGTCTAACTCCTCGTTTATGTGAAAGTATCACAAAATAAAGTAAACAGGAAAAAATATAACCATGTAAGTATTATCCCTGGGGTACCAGGACTAACACGACATTGCCGAAGCGAAAGGTATACCCTAACGAACATCCGAAGATGGTCCACTCATCCTCTGTAGCGGCAACAGGGTGGAGGGAGGGTTAGTCCCGGTATTGATCTACCTAATACAAATAGTAACCTTAGACATCCGTAGATGTTCATCACCCACTGGTGCTAACAGCTGGGTTCCGGAATGGTTAGTCTCGTCTAGACATCCCCTTCAACTTGGATGTGCAGGAAAATTTACACAGAAGGTACTAATAAATCTTCCTCGTAACTCTAGGTACAAGCATCCAGGTAAGTGAATACAGGATAATGTATCTATGTAACAGTACTCATGTATCATGTAATCCTAAGTAATTGTACTCATGTATCATGTAAGGTACTGGTATAGACTCATGAATGAACTGACTCTTGTGTGATTTCTTGTAATAGGAATAATGTTTGATATCTTCTAACTATCCCTATGATAGTTAACTTAAAGGTAATTGGTTTTTCATGTAGGTTTATACACCCTTGCTACACAAGAGTGTGGGAAAACGAAGGAGGTATGAAACTATAACATCAATACATATATATAAGAAACATAAGTGTATAAGTATAGTTTGGTTCCAGAAGGTAAAAATATGGTTTTGCAAGATATCTAAGAGTTTTGAACAATAATTAAGAGTGACTTAATGTCATAAACATTTCAAAACTAATACTTTTGTTATCAAGGTATTTTAACATAAAAAACCATTTCATGTATCACCTTTTGAAGTATGTAAAATCTACTGAGTGAAAACACAATTATAAAATACATAAGAATGATTTAATAACATACTGTTTTCTACTTGTACTCCTCCCCATTAAAGCATTTAAAATCATTTAAAACATTGATTAAGGGCTATGAACTCACCTGTTGTGGTTGATACGGATGAACTGATGAGGTAGGATTGCTAGGTGTCAAATGGATATTTTAGACACACACTGGTCCTAATTACATATGAAGACATATGTATATAAACAATTATTGATTATAACACTAATTAGACATGTACAAGCATCCTAATGCGAGGAAAACACTTTTGGTCAAGTGCTAGGAGGCTAATAGGTTGCAACAAAGGAGTGCAAGACCTCTAATGGAAGTTTATGGCCAAATGACCATATGTTTTGGAGTTTACGGCCCAGGGGAGTAAACTCTTGGCCGTAAACTATCTCTTAGGTCACCAAATGAAGCTTAACATTAAAACAACTTAAGTGGTGAAGAGCTTCTACTCTTAAACAAGTGTTTGGGTGTCATTTGCCCCCCTTATAGGGGTTTACGGCCCAAGAACTTGTCTTGGCCATAAACTCCTTAATACTTGTGATTCCTTATGTTTTCTAGGCTATAAATACTTTAGGGTACATGTCTAAATTAAAGCCTAAGCCTTAGGAAGTGTTTGTGGCATCAAAACACCCCTAATCTTGAGTTTTCGGTCCATGAACCATTTGGCCATGTGTTTGCGGCCGTGAACACCCATAGGTGTTGGTATTTTGATTGTTTTGGGTCCTAGACTCATAAAGGTAATGTGTTATGCTAGTCTCTTGGTTCAATGAAGGCATTTAGGGTATTTTGGCAACCAAAAATGGAGTTCACGGCCCAAGAACTTCCTTGGCTGTGAACTCACTTATAGCCATGAATCTTAATTGTTTTGTGGTCTAAGACATGAAATGGAGGCTTCTAGTTTGAGTTCCAAGGCTTTGAGGGACATTGGGACACTATTGGCCCCTAAAATGGAGTTTACTCTCCAAGATGTTCTTGGGCTGTAAACTCTCAAATCTTGTTGTTTTGAGTTTGTTTTCTGTCCCTTAACTCATTTGTGTACAAGCCCAAACTAGTTTCATGGCTTAAGGAAGGACTAGACACCATTTGGCTTTTGAAAAGGAGTTTACTCTCCAAGATGTTCTTGGGGAGTAAACTCACAGATCTTGTTGTTCTGTCATGATTTTGATGTTATTAAGCACAATCTAAGCTATATAATACAACTAGATTGAAGTACTCACGATTTGGGATAAAAACCCGAAGATCCGTGAGAGAGAATTTGGCTTTTCTCTAATTGGAAATGTAACTAATGAATTATTTGGTTCAGATTTGTATATATAGTCCTGAGATTTTTGGGTAGAAAATATTTTATTCCCGGAATGAACTCTAATATCCTAGAGTATCGGAATAACAGTGTTGCACAAAACCCTTGTGTATCCACTCTCCTGGTATCTCCTTAAGTGTAAATCCTGAAAAACTCAAACTTATACCCAAAGTTTGGAAATTTGGATGAAATTGTTCTAACTTCTATTGGCTTGATATGGTTTGTTCAGAATGGAAATTTTGGGTTGTCACATCTACTCTTTCCATAAGCTTCTAACCTCCAAAATGACCTCTTCTTTCCTTTCACCACCTTGAAATGACACTTAGAAGCTTAGAACACCAACACACTTGCTAGAAACGAAGGGGACTCACTTTTATGGGTTTTTCTCTCTGGAATGAGGTTGAGGTCGAAGCCATAGCATTCCTTTTATAGTGATCAAGCCCCAAATTAGTGTTTACATCTGGACACATTACGCCCAGCGTAACCCTGGGTACGCCCAGCGTACCCAGGCGAGTCCGCGTCCAAAATAAGTGCGCGAGTACGCGCGGCGTACGCCTCATTACGCCCAACGTACTCACAAGTTCAATATTTAACTTAAGAGACTTGTCTTGACAACTTGCAAAACCTTGTTTAAGGGACTTGTCGGGATGTTACAATTCTCCCCCACTAGAACCATATTTCGCCCTCGAAGTCTCATATCAAATGAAAAGGTAAAACCCTGTTTAGACAATGCATGAAAGGAAATAATATTTCTTGCCATTTCTGGCGGATAACAACATTTATTCAAATCGAAACTAAACCCACTACTTAGCGATAAAGTATAAACTTCAATCTTGGTGACAGGTGAAGCTTTCCTGTTTCCCATGATCAAGTTTATTCTTCCTTGCTCCACATTCTCACTTCTTCTTAGTCCCTGCAAATCATAACAGATATGAATACCACAACCGGTATCAAGGGCCCATGAGTTAGAATAGGATGAGTTATTAGATAAGATAATGTAAATACCTGCATGGATGGGTTTGAATTTCCCATCCTTCACATCTTGCTGGTACTTTAGCCAGTTTCGCTTCCAATGTGCCTTTTCATGGCAATAGAAGCATTCAGCCTCTTTTGGGTCAGCTGAATGAGTGACGAAACCTTTCTTGGTTCCGCTAGAAGAGGAGCCTTCAAGGGTCTAACCCTTGGTACCCTTCGAGGGGCTCTTTCTCTTCTTCCCCTTCCCTTTCCCAATTGCCAAGACAGGAGCGGAGTTGGTAGGAGTAGGAGTAGTAACAACCGCCTTACCCTTAAGACCACTTTCAGCGGTCTTTAAGAGTCCTTGAAGTTTGCTGAGGGTAACCTCTTCCTTGTTCATGTGATATCTCATGCGGAATTGATCATAGCACGATGGTAAGGACTGCAAAATGATATCTATTGCAAGCTCCTCGGGGAAGTTCACATTGAGCTTCAGCAAGAGGTCCACAAATCTTTGCATTTTCTACATGTGGCCCATGATGGGTTCACCATCCTTCATTTGGGTTGTTATCATGGAGGAGATGATTTCATACCTCTCTTGTCGTGCACTTTGATGGTATCTTTCCATCAAATCTTGGTGCATTTTAAAAGGTTAAAGGTCCTCGTAGGACTTTTGGAGGTCGGTTGTCATGGTGGCCATCATGATCCATTCCATCTTGGTGGCATCCCTTTCATGTGCCTTAAAGTCAGCGATCTATTGAGGAGTAGCAACTGTCTCATCAATCTACTTAAGCTCCTTATCGAGAACATATTATTTGTCCTCGTAGTGGGTAATCATTCGGATCTTTCTGATCCATTCATTAAAGTTGGATCCATCAAAAGTGACTTTCCCACACAAGTTCATTAGAGAACAGGAGCCATTAGGATTAGAGCCAGAAGCAGCATTGTTTGTAGACATCTGAAAAGAAGAAAAGTTTAGTTTAGATATAGAGATAGTCCTTAATAAAACACCCAAATGTAATATTAAGGCTAGGACCCAATCACAATATATTATACTTAGAAGAGGTATGTCGTAATCTAAGTAATAACATATTTGAAAGGTAGGTGAATGATGATTCACCAATTTCCACCAAAGACGAAATATTAAAATATTTAACTTGGTTCTTAGAAATTCCTAGATTCTTTTGAGATTTAATGAACTTTTCAAAGGCATGTTTTAATCTCGAGTGTGCCCTCCAAATTTTGTGACTGGGATACCGAGGATCACAAAACGAGGTGTGAAGTAACCATGCAAATCACTTGGTACCCTTAATGTTTATCACTCAATCGATGTGCCGGTTAACCACACACGCTCCACCGATACTATGATAAACTTTAAGTCACCCTTTACCTACCATGTTAAGTCCAAGTTAGTGTGCCGGTTAACCACACACGCTCCACTAACGACTTAAACAAAGTGTAAAGTGTAATTTCATGGATTAGCACCTTATTCACATTTTCCTAAAGTAACTAAGATTGGGAATTTAATAAAACATTTAGTTACTTTATAATATTCATTATACTTTGAATGAGAATTTATAAGTCCTTTTCCTACCCGTTCAGCTAACGACCCTCCACTGATCAAGGAAGCGGTGGGTGAGAGGGGACACCCATTAAGTTTCCATTTTATAAGCAACAACCTTATACCCCCCCCCCCCTTATAGACCGGCTTGATGAATGAGGCGTACTAGAGGTAAGACGACCTAATCTTATATATATATATATATATATATATATATATATATATATATATATATATATATATATATATATATATATATATATATATATATATATATATATATATATATATATATATATATATATATATATATATATATTAGCTTATAATATTATAAAGTATAAGGGTTGAATTTTAACTTTTAAAAATCTAAAGATTGGAACTAAAGTTTTAATCAAGACTTTACTTGTTCCAAAACTTGAGGGCAAGTTTTGTAAACTTTCAAAACTTTTCATTTCTTGTAACTTATGAGTTAATAGAGTATTAAAAATGAAGACTCTTCATTTTTTATAACTCTTGTGTTCTTTTAATGGTTTTATTAAAAGTGTGACTTTTGGTTTTCCATAACTTGAGGACAAGTTATGGACTCCATTAAAACACATTATGATCATGAATTAATCTACCACTTAGGTTACAAACAATTCCTATGATCATCTAAACATCATAAGAACAAGAACATGAATATGAACACTTTCAAGAATCAAAAAAATTACACGTAAAAACTTGTAATTTTGATAATTGTCATTGTAAATTGATTAGCATAAACATTACACCATCTAAAGCAAGTTTTCAAGTACCAAAACAGTTTAGGATAATGTTTCTAGTCCATTTCCAGCAACAAAAGTCGAAATTCTGAAAACTACAGCCTCTACTCGTCGAGTGCAAGAACAAACTCGATGAGTAGCTTGCATTTCTTCATGGACTCGTCGAGTCCCCCCATGGACTCGGCGAGTTCATACGAGCAGTGAGCAGAAAAACGATTTTTCAAGCAGTTTGCACAAAAATCAAACAAGCAAGCCTAGGCTCTATACCACTGATGGGTTTTGAGCATTCTAACACTTCCTAAGTGTACATGCAACCCTAATAACCTTGGATCTATGTTTGTCTAATTATCATGCAAAGTTGATTTCCAAGGTTATGTTCCTATCTAGCATACATGGGGAACAATTTTTCTTTGAATGAAAGATAAAACTACATATCTTGTTGTTGAAAGTGTTCCTTAAAACCTTGTGAGCCTAGCACCTCAAGTGTGATGCCTGAAATGCTTCACACAACACCAAATGCAATGAACAAACTTGAGAGAAAACTCTAACACTTGCAGAATCGGCCAAGCCCTCTTCTAATAGTTAGTGTGTAGCCAATTTTGGGGAGAAACACATTACTTATATAGTGTGTTGCATTAGGTAAACCCTAATGTAACATGAATCTTCATTTATTAATCCATGGGTTAACTCCATGGAGCATCCATGGAGCATCCTATGGGTGGAACCCAACTTGATAATCCATGGAGCCTATTAGCCCACTATATAAGATATGAAAGATATACATAATCTACCCATATATCTAATTAGTTATCTTTTGATCACTTAATTAATTCTAAATTAATTCTTGATCAAAACTAATTAAATATTATTATTAATATATTAGAACCTATAATATATTAACAAACCATAAGTGTTTTTTCTCTCATTTTGTTTATCCAATTGCATGATGCCATGCAACCCAAATGGACCATGCCGGGTCGGGTCAAGTATATACTAGAAATAGTTATCGACTTAGACACCTTATCCAACACTGCCGATCCAAAATTGTGATTGGCCTCTCGACATAATTCACACTCGCGTCCACCTGGATATCCTCCAATGGTACCACTACCGACTCGTCGACTATACACTTCCTCAGCTGCGGCACGTGGAAGGTATCATGAATCTGGTCCAACTCCGCAGGTAGCTCCAAGCGATATGCTACTCTGCCCACCCTCGCGATCACCCTAAACGGCCCAATATGTTGGGCCCCAGCTTGCCCCTCTTCCTAAAATGAATCACTCCTTTCCAAGGAGACACTTTCAGGAGTACAAGATCCCTGACCTGAAACTCGAGCTCTTATCGACGCCTATCCGTGTAACTCTTCTGACGACTCTGGGTCGTCAGCAATCTCTGTCTAACTTGTTGTATCTGCTCTATCTTCTGGAGCACTATCTCAGTGCTGCCCATCACTCGCTGCCCTACTTCTCCCCAACAAATGGGAGTCTGACACCTCCTCCCATATAACAGCTCAAAGGGAGGCATACAAATGCTTGAATGGTGCCTGTTGTTATAGGAAAACTCAACCAAAGGCAGATACGTGCCCCAACTCCCTCCGAAGTCCAACACACATGCCCGAAGCATATCTTCGAGCGTCTGAATCGTCCGCTCACTCTGTCCGTCCGACAGGGGATGGTAAGCGGTATTGAAATGCAGCCTCGTGCCCAACTCATCGTGGAACTTCTTCCAAAAGCTGGAAGTAAAACGTACATCGTGATCTGATATAATCGAGATCGGCACTCCATGTCGCGATACCACTTCCCTCACATGCAACTCTGCCAGCTTCTCAGCAAAAGAGCTCTCACTGATAGCAAGAAAGTGAGCGCTCTTCGTCAGCCGGTTGACGATCACCCAAATTGGGTCGACACCCCTCGCGGTCCTTGGCAACTTGGTGATGAAATCCATAGAGATCTGTTCCCACTTCCATTTGGGAACCTCAAGTGGCTACAAAAATCCATGCGGTTGCTGGTGCTCAGCCTTAACAATACGACAGGTTAAGCACCTCTCAACAAACCATGCTACATCCCTCTTCATACATGGCCACCAATAATCCTTCTTCAAATCCAAGTACATCTTAGTGGCCCTAAGATGGATTGAAAATATCAACTTATGTGCCTCCTCCATCAAGGTGGCGCACGCTCCTCCTACATACGGCACCCAAATCCGACGACCCTAAAAGGTCATCAACCCACGACTATCGGTAATGAACTCCAGCACCTGCCCAAATACCTGCTCCCTCTTACGGTTCTCTGGTCTCATGACCTATGCCTGGGTGGTACAGGATCTCACAATCGTAATCCTTTACCACGTCCAACCATCTTCACCGGCGCATGTTCAGATTGGGTTGGTCCATCAAATACTTCAAACTCTTGTGGTCCGTGTAGATGGTACACCAGACCCCATACAAATAGTGACGCCAGATCTTGAGGGCGAACACCACCGCCCCTAACTCCAAATCATGGGTGAGATATCTCGTCTAATGAGGCTTCAGCTGCCTCGACGCATATGCTATCACATGCCCCTTATGCATCACTACTGCACCCATCCTCGATATCGATGTGTCACAATACACCACAAAATCCTCCATCCCTTCCGCGAGTGCTAGCACCGAGGCTTCGCACAATCTCTGAAGAAGTGTCTCAAACGAGGTCTGCTGCTCTGGACCCCATGAAAAAAGCAACACCTTTCCGGGTCAACTTGGTGAGAGGCACGACGATTTTGGAGAAATCCCTGATAAATCTCCGATAATAGCCGGCCAAATCTAGGAAACTTCTCATCTCGGTGGGTGATCTCAGCACCTCCCATCTCATAACCGCCTCAATCTTGGCCGGATCGACCAATATCCCATCCTGGTTAACGAGGTGCCCCAAGAACTGGACCTCTCGTAACCAAAAATCACACTTGTCGAATTTGGCGAAAAGCCTCTCCGACCTCAATACCCCGAGAATCTCCCTCAGATGTTCCTCGTGCTGCTCTCTAGATCTCGAGTACACCAAAATATCATCAATGAACACGATCACCGACCGATCCAGCATCGGCCTGCACACCCTATTTATGAGATCCATGAACGATGCCAGTGCATTAGTGAGCCCAAAAGGCATCACCACGAACTCGTAATGCCCATAACGAGTTTTGAACACCGTCTTCTGGATATCTTCATCCCGAACCCTCATCTAGTGATATCCCGACCCCAAGTCTATCTTGGAGAACCAAGACGCTCCTTGTAACTGATTGAACAGATCGTCGATCCTCGGTAACGGATAACGGCTCTTGACCATCAACTTGTTCAACTCCCGGTAATCAATACACATCCGGTGTGAACCATCCTTTTCTTGACAAAAAGGATCGGTGCTCCCCAAGGTGAGCTACTCGGTCTAATAAACCCCTTCCCCAGCAGCTCCTGAAGCTGCGAGGATAACTCCTGCATCTCTGGTGGCGCAAGGCGGTAGGGCGCCTTGGCGATGGGTGTTGCCCCCGGAACAAAATCGATACGGAACTCTACTTGCCTCTCGGGAGGCACACCAGGAAATTCCTCGGGAAAAACATCCGGGAAATCGCACACTATCGGGACCTCATCAATCGAACTTGGCCTCCCAGCGGCCACTCGCGTGTACATCACATAGGCCACAAACCCACTACAACCCTGTTGTAGACTCTGCATCGCCCTAGCAGCCAAACAAAATGTTGACTCAGGACGGGTACCCTCGCCGTACACCATAAGTACTCCCCCACTAGGGTCTCGTATCGTCACCAACTGACGCTCGCAGTCTATAACAGCCCCAAATCGGCTCAACCGATCCGTGCCCACTATCACACATACGTCCCCCATCGTTATCGAGACTAGATCAATCGGGAACTCTACACCGAAGATCTCAAGTCTACATCCTGGAATCACATCTGTGGCATACACCACTCGCTCGTTAGCTATAGAGACTCATAGAGGCCGACGCATCGCCTCTCGTGGGATACTAATGTGATGACTAAATGCCAAGCAAACAAATGACCGACTTGCACCCGAGTCAAATAACACCAAAGCAGGTACATAATTCACAAGAAAAGTACCTATGCATATCATAATATAAGCACAACACTTGATACTTAACATAAACAAACGAAAGAATACATACCAGCCACGACATTGGGCGCTGCACGGACCTCCTCCGCTGTCAATTGGAAGGCTCTCCCGTGAGCCTTCGGTGCCTCGACCTTTGCCGGCCAAACTTCAGTAACCTTAGCAGCAGGTGCAGATCCCTGTGCTGATCCCTGATGCAACTGCAGGAACTCGGCCTTCCGGTGACCCGTCTGGTTGTAATGAAAGCACACCATAAATCCCTTGGGGAAATCCTTGGAGATATGCCCCTCCTTTCCATATTTGTAGCAAGCACCAAATCGAAAAACCCCATCGTATCCCTTGCCGTACTTTCCACAAGTGCGCCCCTTCTGGCCTCCAGATCTCGAATCGGCGGGCTTGGCCGACATAGCTGTCGGCTGAGACTGTTTCGGCCGTCGATCCATCCTCTGAGACTCGGCCTCCTCCCTTGCCTGCGTCTCCAACTCAATCTCCCGCTTCCGGGCATTTTCCTGAAGCTCAGAAAATGTTCGGTAAGTCGAGTTCAATACGAACTCCTGGATATCCCTCCTCAAAACGCCCAAATACCGGCTCATGTGTGCCTGCTCGGTAGACACCTGCTCAGAGAAGAACATCGCCCTCTCTTGAAACTTTCTGGTAACCATTGTAACAGAATCAGTACCCTACTTGAGGGTCAAGAACTCCTGAATCAACCGTTCCCTCTCCACCGGGGGAACATACTCGTCTCTGAACATGGCGGTGAACCTCTCCCAGGTCACCTCAGAAATCTCTTCTAGAGTGAAGCTCGCCATCACGAACATACTCGACTCAGATGGCAGCAGTCACCTCCTCATGAATCAACATGCAGATCTCCTCCTCGCTAACACCACTGCTCCCGGATGTGTGGTGTGTTCCAACCATGATGTCTCTCTGAAATACAACATAAAATATCAGAGACCTGCTCGAGCATACTCGCACTCGATAACACATTCCTACTTGTTCCTCAGTACCCTAAGGATTCTTACTTGGACTGCGCACTGATACGGTGTTTTCAGTAGTACGGGCCCTTATACTACCGCTCACACCGCATCACTATTGTGACAACCGTCAAAATTCGAGTCGGTTCTAGATTTGACTAGACTTAGTTGCACATATAGGCACTACACACACTAGACTTAGTAACTGGAAGCTAAGTTATAACCTAATAGAAACTTGGAAACAATTAGAATCAATGGATAGTGTACTTAGATTTCACATTGATATGTGAATTCTACATCTACTAAGCTGTAGTGACTATCCTTATTCGGGCCACTCTTTGACTCGAACACCTTTTCATGAATCATATACACACATTATTCACTTGACCTAGTAGTAGAAATTAGGTCGGAGTCTCATAGAAACTTAAGTCAAAGTTGTAGACTAGGACTAGTATACTTGATTCCTCAATTTCGCTTGAATCTCGGAATCACTACATAGAATGCCAATAAACCGATAAAAAAAATATATTACAAACATTATTTCTAACTTGAATAAGAGTTATGAAACTCTAAAATAGTTTGAAGTCTCAAAATTTAATTAATTTTGATATCCAAAGACTTACAAACTCTCAAAAACCCTAAATGCCCTAAAAACTCAAATTTATAAACTTTAACACCTAAAAATCCATAAATTTCGTATGGACTATATAATATCAATTTAAAATAACTCAATTTAGTAAGATATAACCAAGGAAAAAAAATATTTAATTCATTAGTATTTAACCTTATTTTCTAAGCCAAAAATCAAGGTTTTGTAAATGAAAATTTAAAATAAGGTGCATATTTTATAAAAACTTGATATTTTTATAAAATAAAGTTATAATTTTATAAAATCTAAGAGAGGGAGACCCTCTCTCCACTCCAAATTCGGACTCCCTCCTCCCAAGATGCCTCTCCTCTTCCTAACACAAAATGATTCTTCTTCTCTCTCACACTCCATCTTCCCTCATTTTCTCTCATTTCTCTCTCACACTCTCACACAAATTTTCTCTCTTCCTTCCACTATGAACCACGAAATTTTACAGCCAACATGTACAAGAACACTCAAGATACTCAAAATCTTCATCATCTAATGGTGTTCATTAAGGTAGAACACGATTTCCTTTCATTTTCCTTCAAGTTTTCATGGATTTTCTTGCATTTCTTTGTTCTTCTACACCATTCTAATGAAAGATCATGAACACATAAACATACACACACACACAAACTCATAGTTTTGATGATGATGGTGGTAGGATTTCACCCAAAAACAACATGCATGTTGTTAATGGTGAAATCCAAGGACCAAAACCTAAGTCAAAATCAACATAATGCCCTTTTATACAAGTTTTGGGTAAAAATCACCACATGCATCCAAAGTTTTCTATAAAAAACGATTTTTGAACATTTCAAACTCATGAATGGTCTTCGAAACAACATGCATGTGATGATCTTCAAGCTTAGATACTTGATGATCAAAGTTTGTTGTTAAAAAGCTTTCAAATATGTTAATGAGAGATTTATTTCCAAATAAATATCTAAAAATCATTTTCTGACTAAATCCGATTTTTCCCAGATTTTCATCAACAAAATAAGATGTTCTGTTAATTTCCAGAAGATAATTCATTTTTCTCGAATTACTATAATTAATGCAATAAAATAATGCAATAAATCATATAAAATACTTCCAGAGGTCTATAAATCCGGAATAAACTCTTGGACGACCCCTATGGTGAATAGTGACCTTTCGTTAAATTTCTTAAATTTATGTTGCTGTTTAGTATGATTTTAGATTTTCTTTTTGTTTGGGTATGATAAATCACAAAACCACTTTAGGGAGTTTGAAAATTTTATCTAACAATTTTCTCAGCTCTTTCCTGTGTTGGGAGACTCAGAAAAATAATTTCATAATTTTTCATCATGCCCTCCTATTTTTCCTAGTTTTTGGTAATTATAATGGCCTAAAAAAAGGAAAAATAGTTCTGATTATCCAAAATTTATGACACTTTACCAGAACATCATTTTGTACAGTAGGAGGTCACACACAAATTGTGATGATTTTTCTCTACTGTATACTATTTTTCTCCTATTTTCTAAGGTTAAATACACTTAAATACACATAAATACCCAAAACCGGATTATACAATATGAAAACCACTTTTGGTATTTTTCCCAGATTACTTATACTGTAAATGATGTTACAAAATTTTTGGTAATTTATTTTAACTGTTTATTATTTATTCTTCAATTAATGATTATTTAAGGGGTAAAACAAGGAAAAATAGAAATACCCACTGAAAAATATCTTTTATATTTTTACCAGCCTCGTTACATATAATAAAAGTTAAATAAAAAGTTTGGATAATTTTGGAAACTTTTTTCTATTTATTTCAATTTTTATTAGAATAAATGCTCAAAAATCATAAAATTGGGTTAAACAGTTTATAAATCGATTTTTATATTTTTCCCAGCTCAATAATGTTTAGTAACAGTAATACAAAAAGTTTGGGTAATGTTGGAAACTGTTTTATATTATTTCAATTTTTAATAGAATAAATGCATAAAAATCATAAAAATTGGCTAAACAGTTTAGAAACCACTTTTATATTTTTCACAGATTAAGTATGTGTAATGACATTACTATAAAAAGTTTGGGGCATTTTCTTAACTGATTTCTGTTTTTCATGAATTTTTATATATTTAGAGAATTAAATATATGAAAAATGGTTATGCATATCCATAATCCATGAAAAATTATCTAGTAGTCTTTTAACACATTTAGAATCAAAATCTGAAGTTTGGTAATTTTTATTAACTGTTTAGTACTTTTCATAATTTTATGGTTATTCAAGAAACTAAAGTGGTGAAAAATAGTTAGGCAAATCAAAAATTCAAGAAAATTTATCTTGAGGTCTTTGACTTCAATTAAAACTAAAATGCAAAGTTTGGGAAATTTTAGAACTAAATTGATTTAGTTTTGAATATTTAATCATTGGAACACCTCTAAAATGTTAAATATTAACATTTCAATAATGGAAATTTTCCGCTTAAATTGTTATATAACAATTGATTCTTTGAAACTTAATTTCCACAGAAAAATATTTATAATTTATCAATATTCAATTGTGACTCAGCATTGACATAATTCTATTGTAGTAGTAAGTATACTAGTGATGCATTTCGATTAGAGACTCACTAGTGAATACCAATATTGTAGGAATCGGTAGTGGTACACGTGGAACATAGTCAAGGCACCATTTGCATCATCTCAATGTATTGTGAGTATTCACGCACTCCCCTATTTTTAGTTTTTAAATGTTTTGGGGTGGAAAAGCATGTCCTAAACTATTTTTATGTTTGTAGTATTTATTTTGACTTGTATGAAACTTGGTTGCTATATTTCATATGTATGTGTATGTTACTTTAATTCATGAGGACTGTATCGCAGTTAAGTCCCTGGAATCTCTAGACACAACTCATTAACTCTTTTGAGCCTATGGTTATTATGGATAGCGCTATCAGGAGGTAGACAGCTCCTCACTCGCACGATTCGCTTGAGTGCATTTACCATTTTATACACTATGTTTGCGATACACATAGTTGTTAATAGGGCACAATTCGGTCATTAGGCTTGGGTTGTGAACTCATGTCATACGAATCTTTATGCACACGTGAAACTTGTATTCTCATGTTAGCAACGACACTTGTATACTTATTTTACCAATGAAACTTGTATACTTATTTTCGCAACGAAACTTTTATGCTTATTATAGCAACGAACTTTGTTTCTCATTATAGCAACAAACTTATATTACTGAAAAATTATATACATTTTTTAGCAATGAAATTGTTTGCTCCTTGTAGCAACGAAATTGATTGCTCATTATAGCAATGAAACTTGTTTACTTGTTTGAGTAACGAACTTTATCTTCCATGAGAATATGAATGTTGCATCCTATTCGGGCAACATACTTTATCTCTCATGATGACAAAGAACTTTGTTTTTACAAACTTATTTACTCCTTTTAACAATATACTTTTATTATTGGAAACCTTTATCAAAACTTTGATTTCAATTCATGGAACCAATATTATTTTGTTTATCTGTGAGTACTCGCCAACTATTTCTATAGTTGACGCTCGTTTTACATGCTTTTTCAGGAATCATCGAGTAAGTGGCACTTAGGGACACTTCAATTTTAGGAGCATTCGCATGTGTTTTATTTCAATTTACAATGTAATTTCTTTTAAAAATTGTTCAAAGCCGTTGTAAATTTGTAATGATTTTTAATACCATGGTTGGTGTTGCCTTTAAACTTTTGCTATGAAACCCTTTGTACTGCCACGCCTCGTGTTTCCGCTTTAGCATGGTGTGACAACTATTCATCCTAAGTCCTCATCCTTGGATCCCAGATCACAAGTACTCTACATCTGATTAGCATTGGCTATCCTTCGGTAGATCTCTCATAAGCTCCTCACTGCTACCTATTCGCTCTCAAGCATCACATAGCAGCAAAATCCTTCCTAGGCTAAGGCATCACAAAATCAGGCCACTCTAGTCCTAATACGAATACCTAGCCAACTCTAGCATGCATATCATATCATAACATATCTCATAACACATAATGTAAGGGTATTTTAGGAAATCACCGTTCGGGCGCTGGCTGATCGTACACACTGCTTCGCTCTGTCTTCTTCAAAACCTTTTACTCTTTTAGAAAAATTGTTTATTTTATGAAAAACTTTCTTAATTCCTCAGTTTGAGTTCAGATTCATCCGAAGATGCGCCCGAATCCCTCAAACCAAGGCTCTGATACCAACTTGTAACGACGTAAATTTTCAAAACAATTTTTCACATTTAAAAACACACTTTCATTCATAATAGTTATAAAAATGTCGTTTGTATCACATATCAATCCATAATATTACATCCCAAGATTGTAACATAAAAACTACTCGTGCGTGTGTACTAATCATGCCAGCGCCTTCCCGCGATTGTCACTAGTACCTGAAACACATAACACAACACTGTAAGCATAAATGCTTATTGAGTTCCCCAAAATACCACATACCACACATATGCCTTTCCAGGCCATACTCTATGGGATCTTCCGATCCAAGTGTCTCAGGGGACTTCCGTCCCGAACTTCGGTAGACCTTCCGGTCCTACCCATATCGACCTTCCGGTCCGTACCCTCTTGACCTTCCGGTCCATATCATCTTGACCTTCCGGTCCTTACCATACATATCATACATAGCACATACATATACATCATCTCAACCTTTAGGTCCTTATCATACATAACACATATAGCACATACATATCACATAACCGCATATATCACATACATCCTATCATACAAGACCTTCCGGACGCACATAAGTACCCTTCCAGGTACAGTATAATGAGAAGACTCACCTCGGTATCTCGGATAATCTTGAACTCTATGAAATCGGGTCTAGCCTCCGCCTAATCATAATAAACACTTCACATTAATACATTTCCCCAAGGCTAGACTCTTTCCTTTCTTATCATTCTCAAGAGGGTAAAAGACCATTTTACCCCTCTCATGGCTCAAATACCCTAAAGTTGACCAAACCCTAAAAGTCAACAAATATCAACCCTCCGGGTTACGCTGCATGTACCAGACATGTACGTTGGGCGTACCCGGTGCCTTCACAGAATCGGGGTGCGCGACCCCTTATGCTGCGCGTACTAGGATTACGCCCAGCATATGTCCCAGTCCAGCCACTTTGTGGATTTTGGTCTTAAACGGTTAAGCCACTCCTTCAACTTCCAGATCTGACTCCCTCACAACCTCTTATTCCATAAAGTCGGAACCTTTAAGCATTTGCATGGCTGTAAAGGTCCTTACACCCTCAAAACTCTTTCCTTTCTCCTCTAATGGTCTAGATCTCATGCATGGCTCGCTATTTACATCCAAGATTGCATTTTTATGAAAATACGACACTTCTAGTTCTAAAATATGATAGATCTAGGCCAATGGAGACCACTTGCTCATAAAGTCTCCATCTTGGGACCAAAAACCCTAGAAATTGGTCCAAGAAGCACATCACATGAATAAACAAGCAAGGTTTGAGCTTTTTACCTCATGAAGAACCTCCAACCTCTGAAAAAGCTCAGATCTACTCTTTCCATAAGCTTCTAACCACCAAAATGACCTCTTCTTTTCTTTCACCACCTTGAAATGACACTTAGAAGCTTAGAACACCAACACACTTGCTAGAAACGAAGGGGACTCTCTTTTAGGGGTTTTTCTCTCTGGAATGGAGGCTGAGGTCGAAGCCATACCATTCCTTTTATAGTGCTCAAGCCCCAAATTAGGGTTTACATCTGGACACATTATGCCCAGCGTAACCCTAGGTACGCCCAGCGTACCCAGGCGAGTCCGCGTCCAAAATAAGCCCGCGAGTACGCGCGACGTACGCCTCATTACGCCCATCATACTCACAAGTCCAATATTCAACTTAAGGGACTTGTCCTGACAACTTGCAAAAGTAGAAGGGTTAAATAGCTTACCTGAGTTTCAGGATGTTACAAAAATAGCAAGAAATCCCAAAAATCCCTCTGTCTGACACTCCGACCCGTTGAGTCACTAACTGGACTCGCTGAGTTGGACTGACTCGCCGAGTTCAGCTGGTGACTCACAGAGTCAGGTCGGGCAGAAGGCAGAACAAAACGATTTTCAAAGAGGATGAACAAGCAAGGCATCAATACAGAAGAAACCAATCAAGTCTCTAATACCACTGATGGGTTTTACACAAAATAACATCCTATGTGTTCATGCAAACCCTAAAGCTTCGATCTAAGTTTCTCTATTGTACATGCAATTCATCCAAGACTTACAAACCCTAGATCTAGCATACATGATTCAAAATTGACATAAGAAAACAGAAATAGAGGATTACCTCTTGAACAATAGCTTGAATCTTCTTGTCTTAGAGCTTAGAGTCACAAATGTCACTCCTCTAATGGCTTACAAACACCATAAAAGCAAGAAGATGATTTGGAGAGGGAATGAGGCACTCAATTTTGGCTATGATCTCTCCAGGGTATCAAGTGGCCAAAAATTGGAAGCCTTAGGGTCTTATTTATAGTAGAGTTGCTATGGTTTCAGCCTAAACCCTAATAAACAGCTTAGGCCTTAAGCAATCCAAGGAAGCTTCTGGAATAAGGCCCTTATGGCCGAAATTATGGATGGACACATCCTAATTTCATCCATGCCTAGTCCAAGAGGCTCCTTAGCCCAATACTCAACTACCACACATTTGACACTTTAGGTGCCTGATATTAAATTAATGTCTTCTAACCACAAAATTAATTTCTTAATCAATTCTTGTCTAATATTAATTTAATTATATGTTTTCCCTATTAATCTGTTATTCATATAAGATATTAATAAACCATATTAACCTCTCTATTCATAAATCACCCTGTCAAGTTGCTTTGTTGAAAGCAACCCAAAAGGACCATGCACAACAAGGTCAAATACTTATCAAATATAGTTACGGGCTTAGCCACTAATCCAACATCAGCTGCATAAGAATCCCCTCCTACCTTTCCCTAACTAGCTCGCGAATACCATTACATATTACTAAGACTAGATAATTCTTTGAATGAGTGGTCTCTCCCTACAACGGTTAGACTCAGACAAGAGCTGTGAAATAAG
Source organism: Lactuca sativa (assembly GCF_002870075.4). Classification (NCBI taxonomy): domain Eukaryota; kingdom Viridiplantae; phylum Streptophyta; class Magnoliopsida; order Asterales; family Asteraceae; genus Lactuca; species Lactuca sativa. Next base: position 125,871,986 of record NC_056623.2, on the reverse strand, counting down.
GTTAAACCTAACCTTCTGAAATTAATTAGTCCTCGTAATATGTAACATAATATATTCGTTTAATAGCTAGATAAAGATAACTAGAACTCCTAAAAGCACAAAGCAATCAGCATTCGGGCATCGAGTAAACAAAACAAGACATATCCTAATCAGGCCATCATATTACTGACAAATCAGTACTAGCATGTAGTTCAATAAGCTCATACAGTAGGCATACAAGGCATCCTTCCTAGATCATTAGCCCTAATCTAGCATGCATTTCACATATCATAAGATAAACGTGTATGGGTAATTTGGGAGAACTTACTTGAGCTGGTTGATTGCATGCATCACATCGTTTTCTCTTTTGAAAATCCTTTTTATAAAAAAACGATTTTCTTTTAATAATTTTCATACCACGTCCTCATTTTGAGTTCATACACACCCAAGAGTGTGCCCGAATCCCTCAAACCAAGGCTCTGATACCAACTTTAAACATCCCAAAAATCATGACCCAAAAATTCCATTTTTAACCATAGTTATCAAAACCTCTCGTCAAAACATAAGTTATAGTATCTCAAAACATCATAATCCATATCAAAAGAATATGTCAATATATATCATAGTAAACATCCAAGGATAAAACATCGTGGTGTGTGCAATACAGTCATCCCAAGCTCTTCCCTTTGCTACCGGAAGTACCTGAAACCAAAACTGAAAACTGTAAGCATGAAGCTTGGTGAGTCTCCCCAAACTACCACATACCATACACATAATCACATACAAACATATCGTGGCCCCCGCCCCTTCATCGGTCCCCGTCTGGCATCAGAAAGTGTCCGGCATCAGGCCCCGCCCGGCATCTAATAGAGTCCGGCATCAGGCCCCGCCTGGTATCGGTCCCCGCCCAGCATCGAGCAAAGCTCGGAATACATAGAAACATATCAACAATATACATATAGATAATCACATAACATAAACATATAAACATTCCTCGCTCCCCGCCCGACATCGGACAGAAATCCGGAAGCATACAAATATTCCTCAGGCATTGCCCGACATCGGACCGTACTCCGGAAACATAAACTACAAACACATGCAAGAATCACAAAGACATTAAGCATACAAACATTCCTCGGGTTCCACTTGGCATCAGATCGAAATCCGGAAAACATATAAACCTTCATCGGGCATGGCCCGACATCGGATCGAAATCCGGAAAAATATAAACCTACATCGGGCACTGCCCGACATCGGACCTTAGTTCAGAACATACTAGCATACATATATGGGCCGACATTGGTGCCTTCAACCCGTTTATATTGGAGGAAAACTCACCTCGCAAAGCTGAATGTAGAATCTCAAGGTAAGAAATGTCTAGCGGTTGTTCTGACAAATCCCCGAGCTATCAGTATAAAATAACACTTAGTCAAAACCCAATAATCCTTCTTAGGGTAAAATGACCATTTTACCCCTAATCTAATCCAGACCATTTCCTAGGCCCAAATTCATAGCATGAAAGGCCCAATTCTAGATGGTCTTTCCAAGCCCACTAGTGGCCTGCTAATGGGCCAATTCTTTAAATTGGGCCCAACTCCTAAAATGGGCCTTCCCTTAAGCCCAAACATAACTTTGGCCCAACAATCTGATTTCTGATGGCCCACTATGGCCCAAACTAGTAAAGTCCATGGAATGGCCCAAACCGAGGCCTAAATGACGAAAAACCCATATCCAGTGAGTACATGAGGCATACTCCTCTGTACGCTAAGCGTACAGCTTGCATGGCTTGTACGTTGCGTGTATAGGCTTGTATGCCCAACGTACTAACCTGTTACGCCATAATCTCCAAAAGGGCTTAACCCCTTAAGACTTTAAGCTCCAAACACAGATTTGAGTCCAATAAAGTGTCTTAACCCATAAAGTCGATTACTTGGTGGCTTGCAAACCCCCAAATGCACCCAAACTTGAAATATGACAACCCACTTCCATAGAAATGACTAATACTCTTGCATGGCCACATTAAAACCTTTAAGATGGTAACTTTTCTGTCTTTGGTGCTCAAATAGCACTATGGGTGGCAACCCTAAGCCTAAAAACAAATTTGGAACCATAAAAATCCATTCTTGGGACCAAAAAGGTCCAAAACCCCATTACAAGATATCTAAGCATATATGAAGCAAGTTTTGAGCTTTTTACCTTAAACGAGTGCTAAATGATGATGATGTCTCAGATCCTTAAGCTCAAGCTATACAAGTTCTTCTCCACCAGCTTCCTCATTCTCATTTCAAGCTTCAAGCCACTAAAATGGACTTCACAAGATAAAGATCACACAAAGATGAAGAAGGTTATGTTTCTAGGGTTTCTAAGTTTGAGAGGCTGGTAAGGAGGCTAGGGTTTGGTACATAATGATGTATATATATGGCTTAAACCCTAATTAGGGTATTGAGTCAGCAGTGTACGCCTTGATACGTTGAGCGTATGCACATCACTCCCCCCATCCAATGCATCACTATGCCCCGCGTACGCCAAGCTTACGCCCAACGTACGTCTTCAGTCATCCCACTCAATAATGGCCCAACTCAATAATCCAACATTACTCTCATAGTCCAAAAATTAATTACAAAATTAAATAATTTAACATTACCTCAAGTTACGGATGTTACAATTCTACCCCACTTAAATCAGACTTCGTCTTTGAAGTCCGCTGCCTTGAACAACTCCGGATAGTGCTCCATCATCTCTTCCTCGGGCTCCCAAGTTGACTTGGACCCCTTGTGGTGCAGCCACTGCACCTTTACCAGCTCCACCCTCTTGTTCCTCAGCTTCTTTGTCTTCCTGTCGAGAATGGTCACTGGTCTCTCGATGTAGTTCATGCTGCCATCCACCTGAATATCCTCTAAAGGCACAAGTGCGGAGTCATCCACTAAGAACTTCCACAGCTGGGAGACATGAAAAGTGTTGTGGATCTGGCTAAGCTCGGCTGGCAGATCCAGTCGATACGCAACCCGGCCTACCCGAGCCAAAACCCTGAACGAACCTATGTACCTGAGGCCCAGCTTGCCCCGCTTCCTGAACCATACGCCACCTTCAGGAGGACCATATCCCCTACCTGAAACTCTAGGTCTGATCGGCGCTTGTCAGCATAGTTTTTCTAATGACTCTGAGCGGTTTGGAGCCTGTTCCAGACCTGGATCTTCTCCATGGTCTTGAGTATCAACTCAGTACTCCCCATGACAAATATCATTTTTATAGACCACTAGGTGTGAGCCCCGTGTATTATACGAGTTTATTAAAAAAAGTTGAATATAAAATAATAAAGATCAAAATTTTCAATATATCTACCCTAATAAATGAAACTAATTTCTTTATTTATAATTGGATTCCATAACATTTTTTGTTTTGAAAAAGTTATTGTATAAGTGAAAATTATGATGTGTAAACATTTAATTATGGAAGAATTGATTATTGTCTAATTTGTAGTTGTACGTTTTTTTGGTATGGTTATTGAAATTTAATTTAATGATTCTACATAACATAAATAAACTCGTATAAAATATAGAATTTACTTTTAAATTTAAGAAAATTGAAAGCACAAGAAAATGCCAAGTGGAAAAAGAAAAAATCAAAAAATCCTACAAAATGACATGTGTCAAACTAAATGAGAATATGACATTTGGCAAAAACATTTTCATTTATTAGGATAGACTATGATAGATTTAAAAAAACATAAATTATAAAAAGAAAAATAATAAATGACTCACCGTTCTTTAGTTTACTAGTAAAGCAAGATTTATTTATTTTTATTTATTTATTTTTTCTTCATTCGGAGAAATATATTGCATTTGACAGAATATATTAGTAGATTCGAATCCTCGGGATCTTTTTCGTCCGTATATTTTTGTCGTTTCCCGGAACTCGCCGAACACCAACCTTATAAATCCACTTCTAATATCAACCTCCCACGAGAGATCTCCGGCCGGCAGAGTGTCTACACTCAACATCATATCATGGGGATTCAAGAACCTGAACCAACGACGGCAGGCCTCCGAAGAAGAGGCTGTTCATACCAGAAAGGTGATTTCCTGCCGGAGGAGTCCTTCCAGACATGGGAAAACTACACCGCCGCATTAAAACAGACTCCTCACCGGTTAATCGATCGGCTGTTCACACGCTCCGGAGACCAGGCGGAGCTCGACGCAAAGGCGAAAAGCCAAACGGCGATGAAGAAAACGCTGACGTGGTGGGATCTGATGTGGTTTGGTATGGGCGCTGTCATCGGAGCCGGAATCTTCGTGCTCACCGGACTTGAAGCTAACCAGGATGCTGGTCCGGCAGTCGTCTTGTCCTACGTCGTCTCCGGCGCTTCCGCTCTCATGTCCGTGTTTTGCTACACCGAGTTCGCCGTCGAAATTCCTGTTGCAGGTTTCCTTACATTCTCCTATTTTCTTGATCAAATCTTTGTTGAATCATTGCTATTAGCTAGATAATAACAACGAACATGTCGTGATTCAAATCGACTGAGATTTCGTTACCATAAACAGTAGTGAAGGAGTAGATCACGACGTAAAATTCAACCACTGAATATGCATGAACAGTGATAAATTTACTCTTGTTAATGATCATCCTATTTTTTGATATTATATTTGATTTTTTAATAGTTAATTTAAAAATTATATTGGCGATTAGTCCAAGAATACACTTTTATTGCCAGCTAACTGTTAACATATTAAGTAATCTGTAATGTTCTTACCTCTTCTTTCTAAATACTTTATGCCAGCTATCATGACAAATATGGTTATAGTTAACCAAAAATATAAGAAAGAATTATTTTGTTGGTGTTCATTTTTTATACTCGTTTAATGTAAACATTAATGTAGTAACTTATTAAAAAAATGTTATTTTATTGGTTAATCAAATAAAATTTTGTAAGTTTTTTTTATTAATGATTATTTATGTATTGATATTTCATGTTTTCACACTTATGATTTATTTATCTTTTAAAAAGAAAAATACTAAGTTGATATAATAATAATATCTTATTAATGACATGATCTTTAAGTGGACTCTTTATTTAAGAAAGTATACTCCAAGTTTTTCGCTGAAAACATACATTTTGTCATTAGCCTTTTGATATATAGTTTTGTTACTTTATTAAATAGCATCCGTCCTAATATTATTGTCCTAATACAAAAAACACACAGATTAAGAAAAATATTAATTATCATTAACTTTATTTAATAAAATGACAGTTTTGTCCTTATTTTATATTTAATGTTCCATTAAATGTTTAGTTGGTTAATTAATAATGAGAAGGTATTTTGATAAAAATGTTATTTATTTTTAAAAGTAGACTATTATTTTGAAACAAACCAAAAAGGAAAGATGGACTATAATTTTGGGACGTAAGAATTATAATTATGACATTTTCATACTTACTATTATATTAAAAAATTTATATAGCCGTTTTATGAAAATTGAAAGCAAATCTGGCACTCAAGGTATAATAAAAAGTCAAAAAGTTGGAAATCATAAGACGACTTTATACAAGTCAAGATTGATCGGAGATTTTGGATCGCAATTGGATGTATGGAGTGTTTTTATTTGAAATGTGGACAACGCATTGCCACCCACCCAACTCCCATTTAATAAATTATAAAATTTTCAAAATGAAATTAGTATATAATTATTAAATTATTGATATTCTTATGCTAGCGTTTTTATTAATTCATCAGTTATTTGAAATATTCTACAAGACTTGATTTTATAATAATTTTTTTTTACTTCAAGTCAATGCTAGATTTTAATAATAGAACTTATATTATCTAACGTAAGTATTAGATAAATAACAATAGTAAGTTGATAAAATAATACTAATAAAATGTAATAATATCTTATTGATGATGACATTAACTTTCAGGTGGGTCCTTTGCTTATTTGAGGGTGGAATTAGGAGACTTCGTCGCCTTCATCGCCGCCGGCAACATCCTCCTAGAATACGTAATCGGCGGAGCTGCGGTGGCGCGTTCATGGACCTCCTACTTCGCAACCCTCTGCAACTACAATCCCAAAGACTTCCGCATCACCGCTCACGGCCTAGCCGAAGACTACAACCAACTGGACCCAATCGCCGTCGGTGTCATCGCCATCATCTGCATCATCGCCGTCCTCAGCACCAAAGGCTCCTCCCGCATCAACTACATCGCCTCCATCGTCCACATCATCGTCATACTGTTCATCATCATTTGCGGGCTTATCAACGCCGACACCGACAATTACAGACCTTTCGCTCCTAAGAAAGCCAGGGGTGTCTTCAAGGCGTCGGCTGTACTGTTCTTTGCTTATGTTGGGTTTGACGCGGTGGCGACAATGGCGGAGGAGACTAAGAATCCGGCGAGAGATATTCCGATTGGACTTGTTGGGTCGATGGTGATCACCACCGCGTTGTACTGTGCGTTAGCGATAACCCTTTGCTTGATGCAACCGTATAAGTCGATAGATATCGATGCTCCTTTCTCCAAGGCGTTTGAGGCGGTGGGGTGGGATTGGGCGAAGTATGTGGTGGCTGCCGGAGCTTTGAAGGGTATGACGTCAGTGCTGCTAGTGGGAGCTGTTGGTCAAGCCAGGTAATGTTCAACTTGAACAGTGTGCTTTATTTGACTTCAAAAGTCAAAGTATATGCTTGCATTCATATTAAGAATTCATATTAAGAGAGAATGAAAATCTAGCAAGTGGCAACTCAGTAGTCAAAATATAGGTTTGCATTCATATTAGGGCTGACCAAAAAAATATAATTATAAATAACAAATTTTCTTTATTTGGTTATGATCATATCTTACTTTATATCTTTAGAACTAAATTTGAAATAGAATTACCTACTTCATGTTTTAATACATTAGAGCATTATACTTTCATGTTTGAATGACACTAGTATAATTAGATCGGTTTCCCAAACTACAATGTCATAACCTAATGAAATAAAAGTATAAAGTTATATGTAAATAAATCAGAGAATGAAACAAAGTATATATAGTTATATATAAAGAAATCAATTATAGTATGTTGATATTTTTTTACATAACTTTTTTTTCTCAATTAAAAGGTTGTATTTATATTTTTATTTCTTTTTAAAACGATGTCCAATAATATTCTATTAGAAAATTATTTTTTCAATTTCTTGATCAAATATTTTAAAAAATCTACGAAATGTGTTTTAATAAAATGGTTATAAAGTACAATATTATAATCTGAAAAGCCAAAGTAATATACAAAAATAAAATAAATAGAAGCACATTATTACTTTTTCCATATTCCCCACCTTCAATTATTAAAATGTGTATAGAGCCAGCAATGTTTTGAAAAGTCCATCTTTAATTAGAGATGAAACCTATAGGGATGACGTATAGAGACGAAATTTTTAGAGACGACTTTTCGTCCGGAAAACCTATAGGGACAACTTTTGCATCTACAGGACGATTGTTGTCTCTGAAAGTCAATTTTCTTGTAGTATAATGTGATGCTACCATACTCACCCTTCATATTAAGATCTAAATAGTTTGTATCAATTTTCAATCTTTTTCTTATTACAACATTATGGTTTGAGAAATTTACTCAATTTCAAAGTGGGAATTGTTTTGTCTTTGGATTTTATTGCTATTCCTACATAGATTTTCGGAACTGTGAAGTTGGATGTTATAAGGTATAATACACAAATAAATGAAAGTACATTGTTGTTTCTTGTAGATACCTGACTCACATTGCTCGGACACACATGATGCCACCATGGTTCGCGATTGTGGATGCGAAAACCGGTACACCCGTGAACGCAACCGTCGCCATGCTCGTTGCCACCGCCGTAATCGCATTCTTCACCAGCCTCGGCATCCTGTCAAACCTCCTCTCCATCTCCACCCTTTTCATCTTCATGCTCGTGGCGGTCGCCCTCCTCGTCCGCCGCTACTACGTTAGTGGTGTCACCACCACCGCGAACCGCAACAAACTCATAGCATGTCTAGCAACCATTCTCATTTCCTCTATCGCCACTTCCGCATACTGGGGTCTCTCAAAGCATGGGTGGATTGGATACTGTATCACGGTCCCATTCTGGGTGATTGGAACCGTGTCACTCTGGGCTTTCGTGCCAATGGCACGACAACCCAAGATGTGGGGGGTACCACTGGTGCCGTGGTTACCCTCTGCTTCGATTGCGATTAATATTTTTCTTTTGGGTTCTATTGATAGAGACTCGTTTATTAGGTTTGGGGGGTGGACGGGTTTCTTGTTGGTTTATTACTTCTTGTTTGGACTTCATGCAGCATATGACACGGCTAAGGGGGAGGAGAAGGAGTGGAAGAAGGTTGAAGAAGGAGTGAATAATGGGTTAGAGAGTAAAAGTGATTTGGTAGATGATAATAAGTCGTAAAGTTATTTTCTGTAGTTATTATATGGTTTTGCTTTATGAAAATGTGTGTTCATCAAATGATGTAGTAAAGGGAATTAATTTGAAGCAAATGGTATACCGTAAAAGCAGGGATGGTATAGTGTGACATTTGTTTGAAGTTTATATATATAGTTTGTTTTTAAATGTATAACTGAATTTCGTATCGTATTGATATTAACTTTTTGAAGTCTGAGTCGAGTTTGAATACAAAATTTATAACAACATTACAACATATATATAGAAAACTTTTTACCTTGAGTTGAGTTTGAATACTAAATTCTCAACAACTAGAACCAGTGAAATCAAAATTCATAATAACACAAGAATCGGTACCTCTAAGCTGACATAGAAAACATTTTTAACATGAGTTGAGTTTGAATATTAAATTCATAACAACACTAAACCAGTACTTGATATAGAAAACTTTTTTAAAGTGAGTTGAGTTCGAATACTTGATATAGAAAACTTTTTTAAAGTGAGTTGAGTTCGAATACGAAATTCATAACATGAGAACAAGTTTACTACCCGAACCGAACCAACCCGTATTAGGTTAATCGGTCCAGGTTTCACTTCCTCCAATTAGACTTATTCGGTTTTCAGGTTATTGGTTTAGGTCCGCTGGGTTCGGTTCTGACTGAATAACATTCCTACGTGTAAGTCAATATAGAAACCTTTTTTAACGTGGGTATTATTGTCATATGTATTTGGAATGTGGATTATTCTAGTTTTATGTAAGTAGTGAATAAATTTTCTATATGCTATTTTTATCATTTAGTAGTGACATAAAACTATGCAATACACATGGGTGATGGGTTTGGCCATTTTCGTGCAGTATTCGGCATTCCTTCTTCCAATTATATATTCTCCCATAATTATACAAATAGTATCAACCAATAATGGCATGATAGTCGTAGTCGCCGGGGTCGAACGTTCACTTCATGTCTTATATATATGGGAAATTACAATCAATCTATATCAGACGTTAGGGCGTAGTAAGGGATTGTTTGTTCGTTTGTTTTTCTTCTCAATAATTTTCATGTGGATAAAGTCATAAAACGTTTGTTTCGATAAAAGTGTTCTCTTTCTCAAGTTAGTAAATGAAAATTATTTTTTCTGTTTTGTATTCTGAATGACGTAATATAATAAAATAAACATTGTAAATGAGAGTTTCAAGTGATAAAAAATCGTTTACATATAAATTACTTGAAATAATATTTTCTCCGTCTCAAAATTATCGTTCATCTTTCTTTTTTGGTTTGTCCAAAAATAATAATCAACTTCTAAAATTTAATAATTCGTTTACCAAAATACCTCTCATTGTGGGAAAACCTAAAAAACCGGTCATAAGTACTGAATGTGTAAAAAAACAACAATGATTTATTTTGTAACAAAGAAAAATATATTAAGGACTAAATGCACAAAAAAATATTTAGGACTAAATCTATAGAAAATAAGAAATATATTACTCTTTTAAGTTATTTTTTCGGCTTACCTGAAATAGCCGTTAAGGGAAGCAACAATTTTAATCCTCAAAAGGCCCAAAAAAATTGGATCTATGAACAACCTATCCAATTGTAACACCTATTCAAGGTAAATGATTCATTTATGTTTTTGGCAAAATAAAGAAGAAAAATGTGGGTCTTATGATGACTATGACCTAGTCATGCCCAAATGAAACGTGCATCATCTGTGCTCAGCACGACGTGGCATGTGTCTAGCCATGACGTGGTGGCCACTAGGGTGAAAACCCTAATGTTCTAGGTTTTATGCCTTATTTAAGGGATGTGATGGCTAGGGTCTTTACATCCTTAGCCTCCATCACCTCCCTTTCAACCTAGAAGAAACTGTAAACTCTATTGTTGACGTTATGATCTTTTGTGGTGATTTTAGTCCCTTTAAGAAGAAGAATGTGTTCTTTGTGCATTGTTCCAGCAAGAAAGCCTCCCCCTCAACATCTCGTGTTGTTTCTGGACTCTTGTAAGTCCTCAAGCTCCTACCTTTAAGCATCAAGCAAGCTAGATCTAGCTTTTTATCCACTTCTTTCCTTGTTTGGAGGGTTTGGGTGTATGAACTCCATAAAGTTGGAAAATTTATGGGTCCTTGAGGTTCCTTTGTGGTCTGTTGTCCCAGATATAGAAAGTTATTTCTTTTTGGGTTTCATGTATGAGATGTTGATCTCATTTTCACCATTTTTGACCTAGCTTGAGCTCCAGACATGCATTTGACATGTATGTCTATAAATTTGTAATTTTAATGGAGTTTTGAGAGTAAGAAAGCCCTCTAGAAAGTATGAATGAGTTGCTTAAAGTATTAAGGGCTTAATACATTAAGCTGAAATGAGCAGCTTCCACAACATTGCAAGTTGGCCACCACGTCGTGGCGATGGACAATCTTTGCAACTGTTTTGTCTTAATGCTACCACGGCGTGGCTAAAGGGTGTCCTCGACATGGGGATTAGCTAGGACTGACTTTGACCATTGAATTTTTTCCATGGTTGAGTTTTTATCAACCTAAGGGTTTTAGAGTGTAGACTAAAAGGGTACATCCACACTGTGTTTAGTTGTCTCTTAGTATCAGGGTACACTATTTGAGAGTTATGTATCGAGTTGCTATCTGTGAGGTGATTCTTCTCACTATATTACCTATGTCATAGTATGGTGCATGCTAGACTAGTTGAGTCTTACTTGTTGATTGATGTTATGTGTGTTTTATTGAGTTGTTGATAACTCCAAGATTGTTGATAGTTCACAGAGCCATTGATACTCTGATTTTTTGGATTAATGTATTTGATACTCGTATTTTTCCAGACTTGGTTTTTATGAAAACAATCTTTTACCTAAAAAAACGAAAATTTTGGTTGTGAAAAAGTGGATTTAATAGTCGGTATCAAAGTCGTGGTTTGATGCATTTGGCGGAACACTCGTGTGATTCCAGACTCAAACTAAGGATCTGGGAAATTTCATAAAATGTTTTGGAATAAATTAATTATTAAAGAAGGACAAAGAAGAGGCGAAGTGTACAGTCAGCCGAAGCTCGAAAGTGATTTTCCAAAATATCCACACTTGTTTTAGATGTTGTAATTGTGTTGTTGTTATATGGGCTATTAGAAATGCATGCTAATTGAAAGGTTAAGGACCCCATCTGGAATTGCATGATAGAGTTGTCTGATTTTGTGATGTCTTGTAGCATATATGAATGCTTGTGATGTTATGCTAAGACTTGAATTTAATACCATTAATTTATTTGTATATACTATATAGTTGTATATAATTACAATTTTATAGCCTTGGTATGTCAAGTTTAGCCTTATTTCTTGTTCCTTGTTTGGTTGTGGACTAAGGGTGGAATCATTTGTTTAACCGTCTATTAGATTACAATTATGTATGATTGGTATACACAGAGCAATTAGCGAGATTAGTGGAGACTTCTAGCGGTGCGAGAAGGTGGTCGAGGTAGAACCTAGGATGAGTACCTAGGGGTAGATGTGGCTCTTTGGACCATATATATATATATATATATATATATATATATATATATATATATGTCTATCAATGCACTTAGTGAGAGAAATATTAGTGACTAGGAGCCTTGGGAGGAATTCTAAATCAAATACTGATGGGTATGGAAGGTACTATGGACCCGTACTATTGTACACATAGGATTTGTACAAGATTTATGGAGAGTCCCGAGACTGCTAAGGAGCTAGTAGGAGTGTGTATAGTGCATGTGTATGCTATGGTGATGACTAGGTAAGGTTCAGGCTCTAGTGATCCCGAGAGACCATGTACCGATGATGATGAGATCCATAGGATCATTGTCGCTAAGGTGGCGTTAGAGATGAGGAAGCAAATCACAAAGATGTTTATGTTATTAAGACCACACTCATCGAGTAGTTCGACAAGTATTTTGTCGTTGTCACTACGGCTCCTGCTACCGTAGCCACCGCAGCCGTTGTTGCTACGAGACCGCATGGGAGTGATTCGATGTAGTATCGAGAATTCAACAAAATGAAGCCCCTAGAGTTTTATGGGACCAAGGACTCGACTGATGCGATGAGGTAGATTTCTGATGTTGAGGGATACATTTATACATGTTGGTGTCCAAAGGATTTGAAGGTTTGTTTGCACTAAAACTTCTTATCATAGCTATGAAAGACTGGTGGAAGTTTGTGACTACTGGTTACTTTCCTGGGGACGTGGCCACAGTGACATGGGAGCGGTTTTTTGAGATGTTCTATGATGACTATGTTCCTTTAATGGAGATAGAGCGGTTGGCTCAGAAGTACTTATCGCTCAGACAACCGATAGAGACGGTGATCGAGATCACCAAGATGTTCCATGAGAGGTCCTTATTTTGTCTAGAGTACGCTTCCTCAGAGTATATACGGATGACCCAATACTTGAGTATGCTCAGGAAGGATATCAGAGATTTTGTGACAAACTCCCAGTAATGTATATTAGTTGAGTTGTAGTCCAGTGTCAGGAGGATGGAGATTAAGTTGGAGACACATGTCAGAGAGGGTGAGGTGGAAAAATAGAGGATAGAGAAGAGGCATGTTCTAGTACAGTCGTATCTAGCGATTAAGCGTTTCAAATCTGTAGATTCGAGATTATGAGGTCAAAAGGTTCGTACTTATAGCAAGTGTAGTAAGGGTCATGAGGGGACCTATTGGTCTGGTTCAGTATCTTACATATGTGGAAAGGAGGGGCATTTTGTGAAGTATTTCCCTAAGGTTTTCGTGTCTGCTTCAGCTACAACCAGACATGCCATGTGAATGTAGACTGCCTATTGCTTGCCTCAAGACCAGTGCAAACTCCAAATCCTGTGAATCTGCGCACCACTGGAAGATGCCATGGGAAAATCAAGGGCCCAAAGGCCCAAGGAAGAGCTTTCCAGTTGATAGCAGAGGAGGCCAGGGTAGCACCGAACATCGTCACTAGTATGTGTTGATTAATATTTTTGTCGATTTATATTTCCTATATGATTTTATCCATGCTATTGCAGGTATATTCCTGGTGAATTCATTACCTACATTAGTGTTGTTTAACTCGAGTGCGAGTCAATCTTTTGTGTTGTCTACATTTAATAGGAATTTTCATGTTTCCCTTGGATCATTGGATCGACCTCTAGAGGTCGCCATCATCGTTGACCGCACGATTTCAGCCCCATATGTTTACCATGACTGTGTACTGGAGATTTTTGGTGTGGGATTTATGATAGACCTTAGTCGTATTCTGATGACAGATGTATCTGCGATTGTGGGTATGGACTGGTTGAGCCAGGTCAGAGCATTAATCGATTGTGAGCATTAGTTACTGTTACTTCACACCCCAAGAGGGGGAGAGCTAAGTATCTATGGGGAGGGAAATAGAGTTGGTTCAGCATTCTATTCAGACACTAGGGCTAGGAAGTATCTTCAACATATGTGGTTATCACTCGAGCTGAGAAGAAGAATTCAGTTTCCGAAGTCCCTGTAGTTAGAGAATTTTTTGATGTTTTTTCAGATGATCTACCAGGCGTGCCTCCTAAGAGGCCGGTGGAGTTTAGGATCGATCTGAAACCTGATGCTAACCCAGTTTCTAAGGCACCATATCGCCTTATATTGGTTGAGAAGTGCTCCTTTTTTCAAGTAGAAAGATGGTTTGCACTGGATATACATTGATTATCTGGATTTAAACAAGTTGACGGTGAAAAATTGATACCCACTACAGAGATGTAACGCTTGGATCTGGTATTAGTTAAATTCCCTAATTTATTGTATTTATGTGGGGACCCAACAAGTTGGAACCTCCAACTCGTCATTTCGAGAGGGTGTTTGGCCGCGGGCATTTTTGGTCCAACTCGGCGAGTTGGCGGCTGTGAAGAAAACCCTAATTTTAGGGTTTTACACCCTATTTAAAGACCTTAACTCCCTTGGTTGGCCTCCTTACCAGCCTCCTCTATCCAGAAGCCCTAATTTTGTGCATTATCCTCCAAGGTTGAGTGTGTGAGCTTGTGGTGAGCATGGAGACTTGGTTTTTGGTATTCTTTGGAAGGAGCTTGAAGTTGAAGGTGCTTAGTTTGGAAGGAAGGCTTTGGATCCATAAACTCTCCATTTGTTGAAGTTCTTTTGAGGTATAAAGGTGATACCTTGTGTTGTTATCTTCTAGATCTCTTTGTTTAATGTTTTAACTTGATTTTTGGGTTTATGGTTGGGTTGTCCAAGAGGTTGAAGGTTTTCGGGGTTTTTATGTTAGATTTAACCCTTTCATGACCTCTCTTGGCTTAAAGTTACAAGCTTTGCTAGGTCCTAAGTCCCATCCATGCGATAAGTCCTTTATTAATCCATTTTGGGTCCTAGGGTTCCTTTCTTGCATGCATGGACGTAAAGTTGGAAACTTTACGTCATATTCTAGCCTTGGGATGCCAGATTTGTGTTTTGGGACTATGTTTTGCGAGTTTAAGGGCTTGATGGGTTAAGCCTCACTCTATTGAGTCAAGGATTCGGGTTTAGGTTCATTGTGGTGGTTTTTAAGGGTAAAGTTGGAAACTTTACCATTCTAGACATCATTTTGAAGGAGATCTGAGAATTGAAGCTTCTAGATTCGATGGAAACAACTTAATGCATTAAGGTGTTGGATTCTTGGCTAACTCGGCGAGCTGATGCGAGTTTCCCCGATCTATGCAGTTAATGAAACTCGATAAGGTAAAGGACAACTTGGCGAGTTGGGTCAACTCGGACCTTTGACTTTAGTCCTTGACCAAGTTTGACTTTTAAGGGTTTTAGAGCATTTTGAGTCATATTTAAGGAACTAATTTTGTTTAGGGATTGAGTAGAGCTAATATTTGGAGTCAGGACCTAGTCAACTGCCATTCAGTATTTGAGGTGAGTCTTCTCACCACACTCATGGGTCGCAGGCACCAAGGCCGGCCCATTATTGATTATGAAATGTTTCGTATGGGAATATGTAATTGTTTGTTAGTGGAATTATATGTTGACTTATGTGCAGACCATGGGAGGAGCCCATGGCATTTGGCAAGACCATGGGAGGTGCCCATGGCACGAGGATAGAAGACCATGGGGTAGCCCATGACATTCCATTGAAGACCATGGAGGGAGTCCATGGAATACTTGTATGTATATATGTGTGCATGGTATTATGTGATTATATGATTCGTGTGTTTGGGAAACTCACTATGCTTGTGCTTGCAGTTTTATTGAATGTTTCAGGTACTCCTATGGATAAGGGCAAGGGCCCGACTTGATGGTGTGGCGTGCATTCTCCAATGTTTTCACATATAGCTTTTTGTACTCTGAATTTTAAAATAATATGGCTATGTAATGGGATTTTTGTACTCTTTATGGATGATATTTATTAAATTAATAGTTTAAAAATTTTCTGAAAATTGGGTTGTTACAAGTTGGTATCAGAGCCTTGGTTTGTGGGATTCAGGCACACTTTTGGGTGTGTCAGAACTCAAACTTAGGAAATGGTAACAAATTGTTTTTCAGAAAGAAACCAAAGTTAAATTTCCTTAAAACAATCTTGTAGGAAAAAAAGGAGAATGCAATGCGCGAAATCAGCCGAACTCAAGTGAGTATTCCCAATGTTTTAGCCATGCTATATTATATATGGAAAAATAATGTTGTATGAATTATTTGCTAAGTGTATGCTTTCAAAGTTGTACATGTTTAGGATTGCATAGCCCTAGAATGAGGGAATCTGCCTTATTCTCGTTCCTTGTTTGGTTGTGGTTTAGGGTAGAAGCTTTATTTGACAGTCTATGTGATTCTCTTTGTGTATAACTTGGATGCATGAGGGCAACCTGCTATGATTAATCTGAGCTTTTGGTTTGGTGATGGTTTAGAATCCTAGAGCAGTCTAGGATCTGATTTAGTGTTGTGTTTATGAGTCATGATTGTGACTGTATGATTTAGGAATATTAGGTTTGGCCTTAAGGAAGGTATAAGTAGGTGTGGAAGGTAGTATTGGGCCCGTACTATTGAAAGCATAGGACGTGTACCCGAACCAATGTCAGGTCTGATAGTTCTTAGTAGTCCGGTGGGGAGGAATCCCTTTTTCAAAATCTTTATCTTTGTTAATTGTGATATTTTCAGTTGAGGATGGTGATGATCACACAAGGTTCAGGTTCAGGATTAGGATCGGGTTCGGGCTTTGGTGTGGAGCCCATCGATGAGAGGTTGCACAACCTTTTCACATCAGAGGTTACTCATAGCACCCTTGACGCTACCCTTGGTACCATCAAGGAGGGCATCATGGGGATCATCGAGGAGAGGCTCAGGTCCTTCCGAGCCGAGATTGTTGCAGGCTAGATTGGGGCCCGAGCTCCCTTTTTCAGGGAGTTCAAGGCGTATGGAGCGCCTGAGTTCTTTGGGGTCAAGGATCCCATCACTAGCTGATGTTGGGTGAAAAGCAATGAGAATGCCTAGCGCATGAGTTTTTGCCCCGAGGCGGCAAAAATGGAGTTTTCATCTTGTATGTTGAGGGATCAAGCACGAGACTGGTGGGAGGAGGTTACCCGTGAGGTGGGATCAGCAAAGGTGGATGAGATGACTTGGTAGGAGCTTGTGATGAGGTTTGATCAGGAGTTTGCACCATCCATTGAGGTGCAGCATTTAGTGAGAGAGTTCCAGGTTTTACAGCAAACTACTGAGACTGTGGCGGAGATCATCGCCAAGTTTTGAGGGAGGGCACTTTTGGTTCCGCAGTATGCTGCGGATGAGGAGATGAAGAAGACGATGTATCATTCCATGTTGAGGGATAATATTTGGGAGTTTGTGAGTTTTTGAGGGTGCAAGACCCTGAATGATATGGTGGAAAAGGCCCGGGAATGGGAAATTGAGCTGGAGCTCCGAACCAAGCAGAAGTCGGAGCATGTTTAGGCAGCAGTGGGTCAGGCCAAGAAGTCTAAGACCTCCGATCCTCCCAGTAAAGGCCGGAAGGGTCGTGCTCGGTGTGCCAAGTACGGTAAGCCGCACAATGGAGCCTATCGAGCAACATGATCGGTATGTTATGCATCTGGCAAGTCGGGTCACATGAGTCGGGATTGCATCCAGAAGGTCTTGATTTGTTTCCACTACAAACGACCGGTCATAAAAAGGCCGATTGTCTGAGGTTGGTTAGAAGAAAAGGAGTAGTGGCGACGCTTGCGCCCACCACAATGAGGATTAGAGATGGCTACCCGATCAAGGCGGAAGCTCCGGCGGTGAAGAGCGGCGCATTTCAGTTGACTACTAAGGAGGACCGAGCAGTGCCTAATGTCGTGACTGGTATGTGATTTATTTATGCTTCATTTATTTTATTATTATGCTTATGCTGTTATGATTTTATATAAAGACCTTTTTGGTTAATGGTTTGTCGGCTCAGATTCTTTTTGATTTGCTGACTACCCGATCTTTTTTATCTCTTGCACTCTGCAAGAAGTTTTGTGATACTTTGTTGACTTTGGATTCCCCACTCGAGGTAGAGATTGCAGATGACCGCACCGTGTATGCTGTGAGGTTATTTCCAAGGAGTATTCTGAATATGTTCAGGGAGAGGTTTCCTATCAATTTGGTTCCGATTCCTTTGCGAGGAATGAAGGTGATCGTCAGTTTTGTGATACTTTGTTGACTTTGGATTCCCCACTCGAGGTAGAGATTGCAGATGACCGCACCGTGTATGCTGTGAGGTTATTTCCAAGGAGTATTCTGAATATGTTCAGGGAGAGGTTTCCTATCGATTTGGTTCCGATTCCTTTGCGAGGAATGAAGGTGATCGTCGGGATGGATTGGTTGGGGTCTAATGGATCCATGATAGATTGCAAGCGTCAGTTGGTGAGGGTTCAAACCCCAAGAGGGGGAGAACTAGTTATTTATGGAGAGAGAGCCTCACATGGGCCATCTCTCTGTTTGGCTGCGAGGGCTAGGAGATTCCTTCAACAAGGTTGTTCTGGGTTTTTGGCTTATGTGTCAGTTACGAGGGTGGAGAACAACCCAGATATGAGCAAGGTACTGATTGTACGAGATTTTCTTGATGTATTTCCAGAGGAGTTGCTTGGGGTGCCTCCCGAGAGGCAAGTGGCGTTCCGTATTGATTTAGTGCCTGGCGCGGCTCCTATAGCCAAGGCATCATATCGCCTAGCACCGCCAGAGATGCAGGAGTTGTCTACGTAGCTTCAGGAGCTGCTAGACCGAGGATTAATCTGTCACACCCCCGAACCAGATGGCGGAAACGTCCGAGGGCTCGCGTGACTTTAATTGAATACCATCACAATGAATATACATGAATCATAACATAAGCGTCACCATGCATCAATATATTACAACTGGAATGGTTCAAATCAAGTACATTGTTTTATCACTACACATTCATAACCCAGATAGTTTGAGTACATTTACCAACATAACATCTAACATTACTTCTTATAACTCTTCTGCTTACCTGTTACCTGAGAATACAAGTTATTTTGCAAAAACGTCAACATATAAAATGTTGGTGAGTTCATAAGCAATGTTGTGATAAAATGATTTGTGTATTTTGTAAAACCCAGAAAATCCGATATTTTCTGAAAAGACTTCTGTTTATCAAAGTGTGAAGATCCATAAGTTGATGCATGGATGATTTTAAAAACATATATAAACATATATATATATATATATATATATATATATATATATATATATATATATGAAGGGTATTTTGTAATATTATTATAAAGTTTCGAACGAGTAGTATTGAATTCCCCGGAAAACCCGATGTTTTCCGATGTTGAAATGTATTTGTAATTACTGATTTTTGTATTGTCTTAACGAATGAGTATTGGTTAATCCATATTATATATCGTCCTAATTTTTGTCTTCTTTGATTTCTCGAAAGCCTTAACAAATGAAGAGAAGGGGAGTATCGTAAGGACCTTAGGCTGTCGTGGATGCGAAAGACACAATGGTCCAACTCGCACTTGCTTACTGTGACCTTACTAGCTTTTCTAATGGGACACTTTGGCCCACTAACACATAAAACTATTGAAAGTCCTTTTATAAAATATTGGGTCATTGAAGGCCCAATAACATATAAGCGTTAACCCTTTGGGCCCAAAGATCATGTTGGTGAGCTTAAAAGGCCCAACAAGCATAATTTGAAACTCATAAGTCCAAAGTTTGTAGGTTTATTCCTTTTAGTCATCACATATCTATTGGAGAGTTTTTTTTAGCGATTGTTGTTTTGTATTGACTCGAGACCGAATCAATTTGTTTATAACGATATTTGGTATTGAAGGTGTATTTGTTTTTTCGTTTTGTCGCTGGTCGGATATCTTGTACTTTGTCTTAGTGAATTAATTTGTTTAGAAGTATAACTTTGACCTTTTCACTGCCTTCCTTTTTATAAAAATAACACTTTTCGTCCTTTATATAAAAGAATTTCATTTTTAGTCCTTAAAAACATTTTCTTGACACTTTTGTATCATAAACTTGTTGAAAAGACATTTTTAACACAAATTATATTTAGTAAACAGTTTTAGCCCTTCCAGAATTGTGTTTCTTGGTTAGAACCCCAAATTTCGCAATTTTTACAGTTTTTGCCCAAAATATAAAAAGTTTACATTTTTTATCCCTTTTGGAATTTAAAAGCATTTTTGACCTTTGAAATAGTTTTATTTAACTTCATGTCCCCTGTTTTACAGAATGTTACAATTCAGCCCCTTAAAACTTCAATTTTTGCAATTTTGGGTTTATTGGGCTGAAAAGCCCAAATTTAGCCCATTAAGCTAAATTTTTGCATTTTAAGTCCTTTGAAAATTCTAATATTCAGGAAATTGATTATAGAAACTGTTTTGGCTCTTTTGACCCTCAAGAAACCGTGAGTTTACAGTTTTTAACCCAAGTTTTATATTTTTGACAATTTAAGTCCTAAAATGGCTTTTATGTTAGAATGTGTTCCTCATAACCTTATAAGCTATTTTTCATAACTATCTTAGTGTAAAATAACTTAGTTTATGTTTGTTTCTTTTCTCATGTCATAGATCTCAAATTATCACCCCTTTTTGTTACATATTTATCACAAAAACACATAACATCACATACATACATGCATAAAATCACACATAGCATACACATATACATAGATCTACAAATTTCCTTGTATTATCCCCCATAAAACATATGAAAAACCAAAAAGAGGGGTATGAATCTCACCTTTGGTTGTGTTTTCGGTTTTGAAGAGAGAAAGGAAGAAGATTTCCATCCTAGCAAGTCCTCTTGGTAGATCTCGAGTTTAGCGACTTCTAAGGTGCAAGATCACAAGTTGGAATAAATTTAGAAGAGATTTTTGAGAAAAAAAAAGAGTCTAAGTCATAAATCCAAGTATGAACTTACCTTGGATGATGAGGTTTGTGGAAAAATCTCTTTGAAAGCTTCCTAGATCTCGAAAATTTGGAGAAGAGTGGGGAGAGTTTCCTTTGAGAGAGTTTGAGTGAAGTGTGTGTGTGTGTGTGTGTGTTCGGGTTCGGCCGTTAGGAAGAAAAAGAGGAGAGAATAGAGAAATGAGGTTGCATGGAAGTATGAGAGTTGCATGGATATCCACTAAGTAAAAATGAGTTGGCACCCCAAGTCAACTCTTTCTTTCTTTGTGGGCTTGGGCCGAGATTGAAGAGGGAAAGAGGAGATTTTTGGGCTTTTTGTCCTTAAGCCCATATTCTAGTTAAGTTAGATGATGCTTGACCCAAACAAATCAAAGTATAATTTTTATGACCTATTAGGGCTAAATTAATTTGGTTGTGACCCATTAAGGCCCAAAATATTATGTTTCATGTATATGGTTCCATTTAGGGCCCATTAGAGAGTTCTAGATTCAAGATGGATAATTTGGAAGTTTATTAGTCCATTAGGCCCAATAAGGAATCCTAGTCCAAAATGAACTCAAATTGGAATTTCAAAGGTTTACAATTCTTTGTTGACCATTTGTAGGGCTAGAATGAAGTATTTGGTGAAGTCTTGTTGTTATAGAATAAGCATCATGCATGCTTTCATGTTATTGATTCATAGTTGTTATAAGTGTTGTAATTACAAGGCACCAAAATTTCTAGTTGTGACATCATCCCCCCTTTAGAAGGAATTTCGTCCCGAAATTCTTTTGAAAGCTAGATTTGAGAATGCGAGAATAGATGAGGGTACTTCTGCTTCATTTGATCTTCGCGTTCCCATGTGAATTCTGGCCCGCATCTTGCATTCCATCGAACTTTCACGATCAGAATGCGGCTCTACTTGGTACGTTTTACCTCTTGGTCCATAATTTCAACCGGCTCTTCGATGAACAGAAGATTCTCATTGATTTCGATTTCCTCTAATGGAATGATGAGAGTTTCATCGGATAAGCACTTCTTCAAGTTGGAGACGTGGAATACAGGGTGTACACTATTGAGCTCGGTGGGTAGTTGCAATCTATAAGCCACTGGAACGATTCGGGCGAGAATCTCAAAGGGTCCAATGTATCGAGGGTTCAGCTTGCCCCGCTTCCCAAAACGAATCACTCATTTCCAAGGAGAGACTTTTAGTAACACCCTATCTCCAACTTCGAATTCCAAGGGCTTTTGTCATTTATCGGCGTAGCTCTTTTGTCTGTCTCGTGACGATTGCATCCGTGCTCTGATCTGAATTATTGTCACACCCCCAAACCAAGGATGGCGGAAACGTCCGGGGGTGGAGGACTTCATGTGTAGTATCATAACAACAATGGCAATAGTGATGAAAGTAAACACAACCAACATATATATAATTGAAAGAGTTACATCATTGTATGAATTACATGTTTCAAAATCAATTACAATATGTTATCAAAATATGATAAGTTTGACGCCTCAACGCCCCATCCTCAAAAGTACTTTGTTACCTGTTTAGCGATTTCCTGAGAATACAAGTAGTTTGAAAAAGTGTCAACACAATGGTTGGTGAGTTCATAAGTTTTTGTATATAATTATGAAAAAAAAAAAGCTTGTCTCGTAATTGTATAGTTATTCCAGAAAAATCCGATATTTTCCTTAAAATGAATACTGTAGTCTTGTATCCAAAGACTGAAACATATGAGTAATCTTCCTTATTTACAGAAATAACGTGAGTTTATTTCAATATAAACGCGTATGATATTAGTGAAATTCTCGTAAATTCTTAAGTTTGTTAATACTTTCTGTGAGTTATTATAACCATACTTGACATAGACGGCCTCGTAATGCGACGTTCTTCAAGCGTCGCCGTTAAATGACACTTGTCACCACAGACCTGCCGGTCTAGCTGTTGCAAGCAGCTCTGGTGTGGGTTTGTCAAACCCAATATAGATCTATACACAACTATCACGTTCTCCCTACAAGAGACTCTGGTTACAATTTACAGGACTTGTCGACTTTGTTACTTTGGAAGTAACCCGAAGGGAATGACTCACAAATTTATTCATTAACAGATTTATGTGAACTAAACTGAAAACCTTTGGTAAATAAGTTTGAGAAGTAAATGATACATAAACTATACCTATTATAGTTTATCCAAAACCTTTGTAATGTATAAGAATTCTTTTATGAATGCTTTAATGCTATGAATCCATAAACTATGCTCATTATAGCTTAATATACGTGTTCTAAATGAATGATTAATCTTATCATGAATGACTATATTTCAGTTTATGATGATAAACTAACAAGGAAACACATTCAATATTTAGAACTTATCGTTGTACACTTTGCTCAACATAATACAAGGTGTTATGAAAGTTATAAGCTGTTAACAAAATTTCAACCTTTCTACACTGTTTTTGAAAAGTCATAGAAAAATCATACGAAGTTGAAAACTAAATCCGTAAATTCTGAGAGTTCCCAAAATGTGTCTAGTTTACTCATAATTTTTATCATGATTTTTAATGACCTCCAACTTGGGTGAAAAAGTCCATAATCACAGACTGGTCCGGATTGGTGTTTGAAATGATAGGCAGTTTTGTAAAAATCACCATAAATTGTAGAAAAATCGTATGGAGATGTGCAAGTAGTCATTTTAAAGCTAAGAACTGGAACTACTTACACCTAAAACAGTTTTTCAAACAAAAATGTTTAAGTTGTCCAAAACAGTCCGTGAATGGAGTCCAACTTTTCTGATGAAAGCTGTTAGAAAAATTTAGTTATGTTCTTGGTGTTTTAACTTGTATTCCCCCCCCCCCCCCCCCCCCCCCTAAAAACTTAAGAAAACATAAAAATGTAGGGGTATGAACTCACTTTGAGTGATTTCAGTAGGTAAGTGTTGAAGAAGAGAAGTGTTCAACCCAAAAACACTTGAAGAATCACTTGAAGATTCGAAGATCTAACAAGAATGTGATGATGTTTGTGTAAGAAATCTTTGATTTTGAGTAGGAGGATGTGTAATAATCATAAGAAAGATGATGATACTTACTAATTGTAGGAGAAGAGTCTTGGAGTATGCCTTGAAATTCTTGAATTAGAGAGAAAAAGATGAGAGAGTTTGGAGTGTGATTCTTGGTAAAAATGAGAGAATGATTAAAGTGTGAGGAGAGAGGATGGATGTTCCAGCCCTAAGAACGTGGGAATAGTTGTAAATAGTGAGAAAGGACCTATGGAGTGACTAGGGATGGGCTGGTGGTGAATAGTGACATGGAGTGGGTATGAGAGTGGTTGCTTGTGTCATAGACATAAGTAAAGTCAACACTCTACCTTTGTACTTCACCCACTCTCTTTTGGATAAGGTTTTATCCTTAAAAATGTGATTAATTAATAGTTAAGGGCCCTTATATGTTAAAATAAAGTTTTGGGTGAAAATCTCATGTTAAAACAATTAAAAACGGGCCTAAAATGCGAATTTAGTCGAAAACCGGGAGAAAAAGCGTTCCCAGCGAGACCTCTCGGTCCTAGGCCGAGGTTCGGTCCTTGCTGGTGCCGAGTCGGAAGTGGGTTGCGAACCAGAGGCGAGATGCGAAGGGTCCTAGGCCGAGGGTTCGGTCCGAAGCTCAGAAGCGAGGGTCAGAAGCGAAGATGGTCAGAAGGGAAGGTTCGGTAGCCATTAGAAGAGAAGAGGTCAGATCCAAAATGTGCCGAACGTTCGGGTTCGGTTGAGGCATGCGAGGTTCGGGCCCGAGAGGACCTTTCGGGTTCGGTTCAGCAGCCTTCGACTCAGAAGGGGTTTCGGTTCCTAAGAGGGGTTTCGGCTCCTTAAGTCCGTTTTTCGCGTAGACTTCTGTTTTTGGGCTGTTTTCGCCAAATTCGAGGGTCGGGATGCCCCGAGTGATTATAGAAAGTTGAGAGAGATTTTGAGAGAGATTTAAGAGAGATTCCACATACTTAGAGAGATTTGGGAGAGATTTGACATTCTTGGAGAGATTTCACATATAGAGAGATATTTGGGAGAGATTTCATATTCTTAGAGAGATTTCGGAGAGATTTCACATTCTTGGAGAGATTTCACATACAAAGAGATATTTGGGAGAGATTTCATATTCTTAGAGAGATTTGGGAGAGATTTGACATACTTGGAGAGATTTCACATACAAAGAGATATTTGAGAGAGATTTCACTTTCTTAGAGAGATTTGGGAGAGATTTGACATTCTTGGAGAGATTTCACATACAGAGAGATATTTGGGAGAGATTTCATATTCTTAGAGAGATTTGGGAGAGATTTGACATTCTTGGAGAGATTTCACATACAAAGAGATATTTGGGAGAGATTTCATATTCTTAGAGAGATTTGGGAGAGATTTGACATACTTGGAGAGATTTCACATACAGAGAGATATTTGGGAGAGATTTCACTTTCTTAGAGAGATTTGGGAGAGATTTGACATACTTGGAGAGATTTCACATACAGAGAGATATTTGGGAGAGATTTCACATACTTAGAGAGATTTGGGAGAGATTTGACATACTTGGAAAGATTTCACATACAGAGAGATATTTAGGAGAGATTTCACATACAGAGAGATATTTGGGAGAGATTTCACATACTTAGAGAGATTTGGGAGAGATTCTCGATAAGAAGAGATAGAGTGAAAACGATTGAGAGCGGTTTTGTGTGTGACGAATGTGAGTGTCTGGCTTCGCAATGCAAGGTCCGTAAACCCCGTTATGCCATGTTTTAGGATCTTACACACTCCCTATGAGTATGCAACATTGTTTTATTGTTCTTGTTCATTGTTTAGCACTAAGGTTAAAGAAATTTAAACACACGAACTTTCCAAGTGATGTTTTCTCATTAAGAGAGTGAGTTATACAGAAATTACATAATACAAACCGTATTATACAAGGTTTAATTGAGTTGACCGGTTTGACTCGTTGACCTTGTCCGGCTTAGACTTGACCCGAATTTGACTATTGTCACAATTATCTTCTTGGTCGTCTCGCGTATGATCTCCGGTTCCATTAAGGTGTTGTTTGGCGTTTGCTCTCTCGCTAGCTGGGTGTCTCCTACCTCAACCCAACATAACGGTGATCTACACCTGCGCCCCTATAATGCCTCGAAAGGAGCAAGTTTGATACTCGAGTGATAATTGTTGTTATACGAAAACTCGATCAAAGGCAAGTTGTGACAACCCGAAATTTCCATTCTAAACAAACCATATCAAGACAATAGAGCTTAGAACAGTTTCAGTGAAATTCCAGACTTCGGGTATAAGTTTGGCAGTTTTTCAGGATTTACACTTAAGGAGATATCAGGAGAGTGGTTGCACTAGGGTTTTGTGAAACACTGTTATTCCAACACTCTGTAATATTAGA
Source organism: Lactuca sativa (assembly GCF_002870075.4). Classification (NCBI taxonomy): domain Eukaryota; kingdom Viridiplantae; phylum Streptophyta; class Magnoliopsida; order Asterales; family Asteraceae; genus Lactuca; species Lactuca sativa. Next base: position 125,845,829 of record NC_056623.2, on the reverse strand, counting down.
AATCATTTCAGGAATAAAAATATTTTCTGCCAAAAATATCTCAGGACTATAAATAGAATTCTGAACCAAATTCATTCATTATTCGCATTTCCAACTAGAGAAAACCCATTTTCTCTCTCACGGATCTTCGGGTTTTTATACCAAAACGTGAGTACCCCTCTCTAGTAGTGTTATATAGCTTTAAATGTGTTCATAACATAGATTACATAGCTAAATCACTAGATTTAGGAGCTTACTCCCCAAGGTGTTCTTGGGCGGTAAACTCCCGAAAACAATGCCTAGCCTTTCCCCCGAGATATACTACTGCCTTGGACATATATAAGAGTGTACTAGGGACAAGAAAACATCAAAGAACCACCCAAGTTTGGGAGTTCACAGCCCAAGATGATCTTGGACCGTGAACTCCAAAATCAAGCACAAAAAGGGTGCTTTTAAGGCACCTAAAGCATTGGACACTTACTAGGAATTGTTCCCACTTAAATCAAGGAACAAAACACATCAAAATCACCTTCCAAAGTGAGTTTATGGCCAATACATGGTTCTTGGTCCGTAAACATGAAATAAGGGCACCAAAGTGTGCCTAATGCCTTCATATACTTGGAATAAAAGTCTAGAACCTATACCACATGTGCAAGAGACTTGAAAGCATCAAAAACACCCATACTTAAGAGTTTACGGCCGCAAAATCTAAGGGAAATGGAATTAGGGCCGTAAACTCCTAAATGGAGTGTTTCTATGCCGTAAACGCTTCCAAGAATTTAACCACCAAGTTGGAATAATTCTAGGAATCATTAGGAACTTCAAAACACACAATACACCCATGGTTGGGAGTTTACGGCCGTAAACTCAAGAGTTTACAACCGTAAACTCCAAGAGGAGTAAACTCATATATGGGGTCCTTTGGAACCCTAAACACAAGTGCCTTGTCCCACAATAGCTTAGATGCAATCCTTAGGGCTTAAAACACTTATATAAAGTGTTTATTATGTCTAGGATGTCTTAACATTATAAATTAGTAACTTGAGACTAATTGAGTGCATATATGTGTGATTATATGTTCATTAGGATCGTAGTGTGTGTACAAGTCCTCACTTGACGCCTAACAATCCTACACCGTCCCGTTCATCTTAACTACTAACTACAGGTGAGTTCATACCCCTTAATTAATGTTTTAAATGATTTTAAATGCTTTAATGGGGGAATACAAGTAGAAAATATTATGTTATTAAATCAATCTTATGTATTTTATAACTGTGTTTTCACTTAGTAGATTTCACATATTTCAAAAGGTGTCACATGAAATGGTTTTCTATCTTAAAATACCTTGATAACAAAAGTATTAGTTTTGAAATGTTTATTAAAATGACATCAAGTCACTCTTAATTATTGTTCAAAACTCCTAGATATCTTGCAAAACCATTATTTTACCTTCTTGAATAAAACTACACTTATACGCATATGTTCTTATATATGTATTGATGTTATAGTTTCCATCCTTCGTTCAGTTTACCACACCCTGGTGTATCGAGGGTGCATAAATCTACTTGAACAACCAATTACTTTCCAGTTAATTATCATAGGGATAGTTAGAAGAAACAAACATTTATTCCTATTACAAAGAATCACACAAGAGTCAGTTCATTCATGAGTCTATACCAATACCTTACATGATACATGAGTACACTTACTTAGGATTACATGATACATGAATATGTTTACATATACTTACCTGTTACATGAACACACTTACATGAATACCATACAGGAACACTGTTACTTAGGTGCATTATCCTGTATTTACTTACCTGGATACTTGTACTTAGAACTACGAGGATGATTTATTAGTACTTACTGTGTAAATTATCTTTCCTATCCCAGTTTAATGGGATATTTCGGCGGTACTTACCATTCCGAACCCCACTGATTAGCACCAGTGGTCGATGAATGTCTACGGATGTCTAAGGTTGTTACTTATTTAGTAGTCAGTGACGGGACTAACCATCCCTCTGTCCAACTGTTGCAACAGTGGATGAGATGTGAATCTTCGGAGGATCATTAGGTTAACGATCTGTATTAAGAGATCGATATCGGGACTAACCCTCCCTCCACCCTGCTGTCGCTACAGAGAATGAGAGGACACTCTTCGGATGTTCATAGGGTCTATCTTTCGCTTCGGCAATGTCGTGTTTGTCCTGGTAACCCAAGATAATAACACTTACATGATTATATTTTTCCTGTTTACTTTATTTTGTGATATATTCACATAAACAATGAGTTATACTAAGTACTCTTAGTACTAGTCAATAGAAAGGAAAAACTATCATTTTACTTACAGAACATTAGGGTCTTGGTAGAAGACTATCATATCATTTTCCTATTTTACTTTATTTTGTGATATATTCACATAAACGATGAGTTAGACTAAGTACTCTTAGTACTAGTCAATAGAAAGGAAAAACTATCATTTTACTTACAAAACGTTTAGGTCTTGGTAGAAGACTATCATATCATTTTCCTATTTTACTTTATTTTGTGATATATTCACATAAACGATGAGTTAGACTAAGTACTCTTAGTACTAGTCAATAGAAAGGAAAACCTATCATTGTACTTTGTCATAACAAAACATTCGGGTCTTGGTAGAAGACCACATTTCATACTTATATCAACTATTCTATTTAAGGATTTATACAACATTCTTAACAACATTCCCAAAACAGGACAATAACACATAAATACTTATGAATTCACCAGCTTTAAAGCTGATACTTGCTTTCAAAATAACTTGTATTCTCAGGTCATCAGTTACACAGGTGCGATGGCCATGTTAATGAGAAGATGGAGCACAGACAAGACTCGCCTTATTTTGATTATTCATTTTATTGTCGTACATTATGAAAGAACACACATGTATTAAAACTCTACTTATAATGCAATGGATGATGTTGTTGCTTGTTTATTATATTACACTGTTGTGATACTATACATGACGTCCTCTACCCCTGAACGTTTCCGCCGTTTGTGGTTTTGGGGTGTGACACAAGTGGGTATCCCACGATTTTCCAAAGTCTATTACGCACGTGCGAAGCATATCTTCTAGCGTTTGGATGGTTTGCTCGCTTTGGCCATCCGTCAGTGGGTGGTAGGTAGTGCTCATGTCGAGTTGTGTTCCCATATCTTTCTGAAGCGATTGCCAAAAGCGTGAGGTAAATCTACTATCTCTATTTGAGATGATAGATACCGGTACTTCGTGGAGTCTCACAATTTCTTTGATGTAGATTCTTTTCAGGCGCTCCATCTTGTAGGATTCTTTTATTGGTAGGAAATGGGCGGATTTCGTTAGTCTATCAACTATTACCCAGATTGTGTCCAAACCGTCCATCGACTTGGGTAGTTTGGTCACAAAATCCATGGTAATCCTTTCCCATTTCCACTCAAGAATTACTGGCTGCTGTAGTAATCCAGAGGGCTTCTGATATTCCACTTTTACTTTAGCACAAGTGAGGCACTTGCTCACATAAGTGGCAATCTCTGCCTTCATATTTGGCCACCAATAATGTTGCTTAACATCCAAGTACATTTTGTTTGAACCCGGATGGATGGAGTATCGCGTCTTGTGACCTCGTTCATGACTACCTCTCTGAATCCCCCAAGTTTAGGGACCCATATGCGGTTCATGAAGTAGTATGCTCCATCTTCCTTTACCTCCAAGTTCTTCTCCATTCCACACAACGCTTCACTTGTCTTGTCTTCCGCCTTCATGGCATCTGACTTGGCCGTTCTGATTTGTGAGGTCAGGTGGGATTGGATGGCTATAGAGAGAGTTTTCACACGACGACTTGAGAATTCTTTCCAACTCATGGCATCAGCTACTACGTTAGCCTTGCCTGGATGCTACTTGATTTCGCACTCGTAGTCGTTTAGTACTTCGACCCATCTTCGTTGCCTCATGTTTAGCTCCTTTGGATTCAAGATGTGTTGAAGACTCTTGTGGTCAGTGAAGATAGTGCACTTGGTACCGTACAGGTAGTGTCTCCAAATCTTCTGGGCGAAGACCACTGCTCCCAGCTCCAGATCGTGGGTCGTATAATTCACTTCGTGCGTCTTTAGCTGCTGTGGTGCGTAAGCTATCACCTTTCCACGCTGCATGAGTACACAGCCTAAACCCTGATTTGATGCATCGCAATAGACTATAAACTTATCCGTTCCTTCGGGTAGCGACAGCACCAGCGCACTGCAGAGTGCTTGCTTCAGAGATCGAAATGCAGCTTCCTGTTTGTCCATCCATATGAAGGGTACGCCCTTTTGCGTAAGCATAGTAAGTGGTTTGGCCGTCCTAGAGAAGTTCTGGATGAATCTCCTGTAATAGCCTGCGAGACCCAGAAACTGGCGAATTTCTGTTTTTGGGATTGCCCATCCTTTAATAGCTTGGATTTTAGAAGGATCCACATGAATTCTGTCCTGGCTAACAACATGTCCCAAAACGTTCACGCTTCGGAGCGAAAACTCGCACTTGGAGAGTTTTGCATATAACTTTTCGGTTCGCAGGGTTTCTAGGATTTGTCAAAGATGTTGGTCGTGTTCTTCTTCTCTTCGGGAATATACTAGGATATCATCGATGAAAACGATTACGAAATTATCAAGAAAAGGTCGGCAAATTCGATTCATTAGGTCCATGAATGCGGCAGGAGCATTCGTTAGACCGAAGGGCATTACGACGAATTCATAATGTCCGTAACGAGTTCGGAAAGTGGTTTTTGGAATATCCTCCTCCCGGACCTTGAGTTGGTGGTATCCAGATCGCAGATCTATCTTTGAGAAGTGACTAACTCCTTGGAGCTGGTCGAATAGGTCGTCGATTCGTGGAAATGGATATCGGTTTTTGACAGTAAGTTTGTAAGTTCTCTGTAGTCGATACACATCCTGAACGTACCGTCTTTCTTCTTGACAAAGAGAACTGGAGTTCCCCAAGGTGAGAAACTGGGTCGGATGAATCCTTTATCCAAAAGCTCACTGAGTTGACTGGACAACTCTTGCATCTCCGTAGGAGCCAATCTGTAGGGCGATTTGGTGATAGGGTAGCTCCTGGTACAAGGTCAATTCGAAATTCGACTTGTCTTTCTGGGGGTATCGCCGGAAGATCATCAGGAAAGACAGCTGGGAATTCGCAAGCTACTGGAATGTCTTGAATGTTGACCTCTTTCTTGGATTTGTCTACTATGTGAGCTAGGAATGTTAAGTCCTTTCGTAGGTGCTTCTGCGCCTTAATGCACGAGATAAGACGAAGGTTCGTGCTGGGTTTGTCTCCATAAATAACTAGGGTTTCGTGGTTTGGGAGATGAAGGCGAACAGCCTTCTCGTGACACCTAATTTCAGCATGGTGGGGGCTTAACCAATCCGTGCCAATAATCACATCAAAAGTCCTAATAGAAACAGACATTAAGTTTATTTGAAAGACGTGGTGATTTAAGGCTAGGGTACATCTGATATAGATTTCCCCAATGGATTCTGTCTTCCCATTAGCCATTTCCACCGTGAAGGTTTCATGAAGCTTCTGGGGTTGTTGATTTAACAAGTGTTTGAATTTATTGCTTAAAAAACTCCGTTCTGCTCCGGCGTCAAATAGGATGCATGCATAAGTGTGGTTTAGGAGAAACGTACCAGTAACAATAGTGGAATCCTGAACCGCTTCTCCCTGACCCATTGCTAGCACCCTCCCTATTCCTGAATTCCCAGAGTTGTTGGTGTTGGGGCAATTCCGACGGATATGCCATGTCCTTCCACATCCGTAGCAAGTGGGGCTTGATCCCGTGTTATTACTGTTGTTGTTGGTGTTGTTGTTGTTGTTGTTGTTGCGGTTGTTGTTGTTGTTGTTGTTTCCTTGTGGTTGATTCTGGGGAGGATAGGTCCTGCAATACTTTGCAGTGTGACCCTTCCGATTGCAACTGGTGCAATGCATTTCCCTGCAGTCGCCGTTATGGTGGTAGTTGCACTTGTTGCACTTTGGGAGGTTCCCAGAATACTGCCTAGGAGCACTTGGATTAGCTAAGGCTGGAGCATGTGGTGTGAAGGGTACTTGAGTGGTTGCAGCATTGACCGTCGCCGTTTGTTGCTTCTTTGCCGATTCCGAGCCTTGTTGACCTTTCCTCTTGTTGTTCTTCCCTTTCTTGTTGTCATCCTCTTTCTTGCCTTCAACTTCCGCTGGCTTCCCGCCCTTTTTGTTGTTATGGTCGTACAATTTCTTGGCCAACCTCTTGGCACTGTCGAACGTTTCAGGTTTTGCAGTGATCACATTCCCTTGAATCAGGGAGGTCAATCCCCAGATGAATCGTTCGATTTTCTTTCCTTCAGACGAAATCATGCCAGGGCACAATAATGACAGCTCGCTAAACTTTGATATGTATGCATCTATATCAGAGTTTCGGACGGTGAGATCCCACAGCTCTTGCTCCATCTTCTGGATTTTGCCACGAGGGCAGTACTCAGCCATCAGCATCTTCTTCAGCTCCGTCCATGGCATCGAGTTTGCTACAGGGAGAGTCATGGCCTCTATATGTCCATTCCACCAGGTGAGAACCTGGTCGACAAAGGAGCACGCGGCAAACTTCACCTTCAATTCTTCGGGGCACTCACATATTTCGAACACTGATTCCACCTTCTCAATCCACCTTTTCAGGGCTATGACACCACCCGTGCCATTAAAGGTTCGCGGCTTGGCATTGGTGAAATCCTTGTAGGAGCATGTTTTGGTTGGTCCTTGATTGATCCCGTTGTTTGAACTTCCTGCCCCTTTTCCGTTGACTCCTCCATTGTTCCCTTGGTGAATATGCGCCATTGTTGCGGTGACTGCAGCAGACATAACTGCTTGGAATGCAGCTGAGTCAACCTCTGGAGGGGTTGGTCCAGGGTTACCGCGAGTGGGTTGTCGAGGCATCTTTCTGTCATGGAACGGAAAGATGTTGAGTGCCTATGGTTTCGTGAGATTGTGATCCTATAAACTAAGTGTGTGGCACGAACTTATGCAATTTAGCATACAATCATGGATATATATATATATATATATATATATATATATATATATATATATATATATAGATATAACACATAGAAGATTACAACATCACAGTGGAACACATAAAACTTTTCATTAATATTATCCGCATTTTTGATACATGAAAATTTTGCTCGGAAGAGCAATACATAAGTGGTGCAATTTCGGCAGCATAACGGCTCTATAAGTAGTGTAATCCCTTAAACATAGAGTCGGGGTACATAGCATAGATCCTAGTGACATAGTACTAAAGACGGGTATGACTAGTCCTAGTCGTGTTGGGATGTGCCAGGGGGTGGTGCTAAGGAAGTGGACGCTCCCTGAAGACGAGCCACCTGTCGTTTTGCATCTCGGAGTGGAGCCTCCCACCTCACCTGTCTCATGTGGAACTCTCGGATAACCTCTCGCGTTTCCTGCTCTGCGCGCTCGACCCTAGTCCACATCTGGTGCATCTGATCGGCGGTGCTCTGAGCTAGGTCGCTAGTGTTCCGCAATCGTCTCACCATGACCGGAAGAGCACGATCGGCCGGTCCTCCATCCCTCAGGTCATAGAACTCGCGTAACATGCCGAACAGGGGTCACTGTCCCTGCTACCTGCTGCACATCCAAAGGTTGATACCCCAGGGGGTGTCGGACCAGTGGGGCCTACCCGATAAGCGGGCACCCTAATCGGATTAGGGGGGTTGATGACTTCGGACTCTGCGTCTGAATCACCATCTTCGTCTTCGTTGGGTTCTTCCTCGAGATCTCCTTTGGCTTCCTCCTCCTCCTGGTCCACCACTAGCTCGGCAGGTCCGCCTTCGGCTTCCGCCTCAGGTTCCCCCTCGGATTCCTCCTCGGGGTCTTCCTCGGGTTCCTCTTCAGACTCCTCCTCGGGCTCCTCTTCAGGTTCCTCCTCTGATTCTTCCAGCCATCCGTTATTCCCCTGACTAAGGAAATAAGGATCTCCAAGGTGATGGAAACCAGCCATGCTTGTAACAACCCGAATTTCGTTTCATTGCTTGTACCCCCTTTTCGCGACTCGTTTCGATCATCCAGTCGCCGTTTTCGATTTCGTTTCTGATTTCCATCAATTAATTAAGTCATTAATGTGGATTTTATTTTATGACTTAATAAGTGTCCTAATAGCCTTAGAACTCATTCTAACGCTCAGTATTAGCGATCGGAACGATTCTAGAATCAACCATATCGGGTAACGGCAACTTAATCGGGTGCGACCAAAAGCCCCGTTTATTGTCGGTATCGGGTAGAATTCCACCGTTTCCCGAACTTAGGACCTATTTAAACATGTTCAAGCTATCATTTGAAGCTTTTTGTCTCTCTCTCTCTCTCACTACTCTCTCTCTAACTTCTCCACTAAATTCAAGTTTAAGGGTCCAAAATCTCAAATTTAAGGCTTCTAATCACCAAGATACCTTCCCTAACTTGTTGTACAACCTCATTAGCCTCCAAATCCGAATTTAAACTTTGATTTTGGACCTTAAACATGAGTTTATGGCCAAGGAGCATGCTTGGGCCGTAAACTCATGATAAAAATGGTTTTTATGCCTTTAAACCCCTCCTAATCAATTTTGGGACTTAGATTCGACTATATGGCTTACCAATTCGGACTTAGAACACCCTAATTATAATTTTTGAAGAGTAAACATGAGTTTATTGCCCAAGAACAAACTTGGGCCGTAAACTCCATATCATGGAGAGTAAACACATATTAAAAGGGTTTTTAAGCCCTTAAACCCTTCCAAAACACCAATAAGGCTTAGATACAACTTGTAGAATTATGGAATTGGCCTTGGAACACCTTGAACATAAATTTAGAGGAGTAAATTTGAGTTTACTGCCCAAGATCATGCTTGGGCCGTAAACTCATTGTTCTTGGAGAGTAAACTCCTCTAAATGTGTTAAAATGCCACTTTAACACACCTAAAGCCTTGGGATAAATTCTAGAAGTGTTTACAAACAAGTATTGGACCTTAAAACATATTATTTTCCCCATCTAAGGATTTCACAGCCATGAGGGTGTTCATGGGCCGTAAACTCCAAAAACCATGCCAAAAGTCCCCTAAAAATCCATACAAGGCTTAGGAAAAATCATTAGAATCATGTGTGATTAATTTAGGACCAAAACTTAAAGGATTTGAAGTGAGGGGGAGTTTACGGCCGTAAAATCCATGTTTACAGCCGCAAACTCCAATAAATGGTCCCTATGTGTGTTATAATCCATTCCAAAGCCAAAAACCCAAGTCTAGCAATTATTCCCGAGTGTTATGAAGCCATTTTGCACCCAAAATCAACCTCCATGAGTTCACGGCCGTGAACTCATATGGATGAGGTGTTTAGGGCAGTAAACTCCCTAAAAAGTCTACTCTTGAAGAGTAAACTCAATTCCCAAGTCCCACGCATCAATACACGTCCGTAGATGTCACCCAGGTCACTCCAAACACTTGTTTTGAAGTGTTTTCGCTCATTGGAGTGTAATATCATATCTAATTAGAGTTTATAAATCTAATTAGATATATTTGTATATCATTTCGTATTACATAGGAACTTCGCGTGTTATCAAACCTTGAATCGACATTTAGCATCTGGAACGTCGCGTTTCTCAACCGATGAGTTCATACCCCTACCCTTTGTCAACTGTTTTCACTGTTTTCAAGGAGGGAATACAAGCAAAAGTACAAGGAAATCTTGTACTCCAACTTATTATTTTAAGTTCAATTGATTTCATTCTGTATGTTCTAATATCAATGACTATGTTTATCAAATAGTTCGAATTACGAAGTTAGCTTTCAAACTAATCATAGATTTCTTGATAAAATGTTACAATCTAAATTATGTTTCAGAATCTACGAATAATCCATACTAATCATCATTTAGAACGAATACGAAACTATAACTAGGAACATAACGAATACGAAACTATAACTAAGAACATAACGAATACGAAACTATAACTAAGAACAGAACGAATACGAAACTATAACTAAGAACAGAACGAATACGAAACTATAACTAAGAACAGAACGAATACGAAACTATAATTAGGAATACAACGAATACGAATATGAATATGAATATGAATATGAATACGAATAGTAATAGGAGTAGGATTAGGGAAACGAATATGACTACGAATACGAATACGAATACGAATACGAATACGAATACGAATACAAATAGTAATAGGAATAGGATTAGGGAAACGAACACGACTACGAATACGAATACAAATACGAATGCGAATAAGTATATGAATATGTTTAAGAATAGGAACACGAATACGAAGATATGTATCTAAGTACACTCCAGGGTAACACCATTAGGATATCAGAACACCTAGTTAATACAATAGGTACGAATGGAAATCAATCATTACATCGAAATTCAATAACTAAAGTTACTTTTAGGAAAGTATGGGACTTTCCTGGGGAAACGTTACATAACTAGAAAAGTGTATTAACCAGATAACTTTATATCTTTCACAATTAGTAATATACAATCAGGAAAGTATGGGACTTTTCTGGGATCATAGTTAAACATAACCAGAACCGTGTAACCTAACAATCAACCAACCTTTTCTTTTAAGAAAATATGGGACTTTCTTGGATAACAAACTTTTTGGAAAAACCAAAGGAAACTCGTACATTTTCACAAAACGAACATCTTATGAACTCACCGGCTTTATGCTGATTTTCAAGTTGCTTGTATTCTTAGGTCAACATTAGATAGGTACCTAGCGATCCTTTTGGAGAAGACGGAGCGTATAGAAGACTCGTCTCTACTTTTGTTCATATATACTATGTATCACAAATGTACAACTTTACTTTTGAAAAAATTTAAACTTTAATATGTAATGTGATGGTTGTTTACTTTGCTTACTATGTGCATTGGATTTGATACTCAACGTGGAGTCCGCCCCGGAAATGTTTCCGCCTTAGGTTTTCGGGGTGTGACAGATTGGTATCAGAGCCCTTGTTTATAGTGAATAGAGTATACCAAACCTTACATGGTATAAAACTATAAACACTAAAGGGCCTAAGTGCTCTGAACTAAAAGTATACCTCAAATATAAGTATTTTCAATAGTATACAAGTATACCCGACCGTCGAAATCCGTAACTACAAGTAGAACAAAACATAAGTAAATGGGTGTTATACGTTGCGGTTAAACCTGGGCAGTTATGTAGTCGTGTCTAGGATCAATATAGCCTGGCCAACTATATTCATTCGAGACACGGCCAACATGTGCTTGGGAATGACTGTGGTGTACGACATGCCTAAAACTTACCCAATACCCAAACAATGAGCCATCGCTGCAGCGAATCATGAAATACTATGGGAGTATTTCTCGAGCCAAATCCGTTATAGAATTCCTCATCCCAGCGTTGCTCCTCAATCATCCCTTTAAGCGATAATTTATCTGTTTTGATAACTCCTTCCTGCTTTATCACTTAATAGAATTCTATGTATGTCATAAAGAGATATCCTTTATATCATATCTCTCGATTCAATTCGGAGGACTTACCATCCTCTCTTTCCTGATCTTATTAGATCAAGATGCCCCCAAGAAAGAGACCCAGCTCAAAAACCAATAACAACCCTCCACCACCACCTCCTCTTCAAATCGACCTGGCAACCCTTTAGTCAGTTTTAACTGCAGCATTTTCAGCAGCCATGTCACAAACGAACCCCGGTAGTTCAGGAGGTGGATCCCAGCCTCAAAACCAGGAAGGTAGCCAGGGACACCGAAATGAGTGTTCTTATAAAGACTTTATGAACGCGAAACCCACATTCTTCGATGGCACTGGAGGTGTCATTGCTCTAACTCGGTGGTTAGAGAAGATCGAATCTATCTTCGAGATTTGTGCTTGTTCAGAATCCGACAAGGTGAAGTTTGCCGCATGCACACTCACCAATAAAGCTTTAACTTGGTGGAACGGCCGAGTCAAATCTCTAACTCTACCTGTAGCCAATGCTATGGGTTGGGAAGTTATGAAGGAACTTCTGCACGCAGAGTATTGCCCTCGGGGTGAAATTCAGAAGCTGGAACATGAACTCTGGAACCTGAAGATGAAAGGTTCCGATATCGTTGCCTACACATCCAAATTTGATGACTTAGCGCTTCTTTTTCCAGGGATGGTTACCCCGGAAAGTAAGAAGATTGAGAGGTTTATCTGGGGATTAACCCAGCCAACCAAGGGGAACGACTTAGCTGCGAAGCCAGATACATACGACAGCGCCAAATGCCTAGTGCAAATCTTGATCGACTATAATGAGGACGTAGAGGAAGCAGCACTGTTTCTGTCGTGGGTTTCCCAGCCCGAGCACTTATCACCAGATATGCCGGTGTTCTCCCGTGGTGTAACCAGTGCAATTACCACCACTACATCCCCGGTCCATGTCGTGTGAAATTTTGCAAAAATTGTGGCCAAGAGGGTCACCTTGCGCGGAGTTGCAGAACACCAACAAATCAAGCTCCTGGAGCGGGCATCAATCAGTCCTGTTATGGTTGCAGTAAAGTCGGGCATTATAAGAGGAACTGCCCCAATGCAGCAACAACTGGCAACACTGGAAGAGTCCTAGCTATAGGACAAGGGGAGGCAACCGCCGATCCCACAATTGCCTCAGGTATATTCCTTTTCGACAACCCTTCTACTTGCAATCCTTTTTCAATGAATCTCTTCATAAACATAATCCTCAATTAGTAATCGAAACGTCCACCATTGAGGTAGCCAACAATGAGAAAGATGGCGTGTTACATTCTGAAACGCGTATCCCAAGGAACAGAGAAGTTTTCGAAATCCTCATTAGGATTGATTCCATAGCCTACAAACTTCGACTACCCTCAGAACTTAGTAACATTCCTCTGGTACTTCACATCTCAGTGTTTAAGAAGTATCTACCCAACGAAACCTAGACGTTTCCCCATAGTGAGGGTTCACTGGAACGTCAAGCGGAGACTCGATTCCACTTGGAAGCGTGAAGACCCGAAGCAGTAGATTCATCCTCAAATCTCTTTTCACCTCGCAATATGTGTTCAAATCTTTGAATTTCGGGACGAAATTCCCTCTAACGGGGGGATAATGTAACAACTCGAAATTTCGTTTCATTGCTTGTACCCCTTTTTCGTGACTCGTTTTGATGATCCAGTCGAAGAAACAACAGATGGTGGCGGCCCACACTGCCACTACCCCTGCTACTGTTTCTGTCGTGGGTTTCCCAGCCCGAGCACTTATCACTGGATATGTCGGTGTTCTCCCGTGGTGTAACCAGTGCAGTTACCACCACTACATCCCCGGTCCATGTCGTGTGAAATTTTGCAAAAATTTTGGCCAAGAGGGTCACCTTGCGGGGAGTTGCAGAACACCAACAAATCAAGCTCCCGGAGCGAGCATCAATCAGGCCTGTTATGGTTGCGCTAAAGTCGGGCATTATAAGAGGAACTGCCCCAATGCAGCAACAACTGGCAACACTGGAAGAGTCCTAGCTATAGGACTCTATGAGGGTGTATAAACATGCTAATATCATTCCTAAGACGTATGGATTGGGTCACTGTTCTCTTTTTGGTGCTAAAGGTGTATGCTTTTAGGTTTTCCTACCATTGCGGTTTCCTCGGGACATGTGATAGCTGTACCTTGAAGGAAATGTAGTTGATCAGGCTACATCCTCTCCTCGATACACCGTGAACAGTTCCGGCTTTCCCGAGATGATAGCATTATTTTGTTCGGTTTGGTATTATATCCTGTTTCCTAATTCACACAGACAAAGATGTTTTTACAGTTGTGTTTTTATTTGTTTTGTTTTGTTCAGAGTTGGGTTAGTCCCTTTTTGGTTTATAGTTGCATATCAATGTGTGGTTAGATATGCTAGTTCACTATAAACAATGCTCTGATACCAACCTGTTACACCCCCCGAACCAGACGGTGGAAACGTCCGAGCGCTCGCGTGACTTTAATTGAATACAATCACAATGAATATACATGAATCGTAACATAAGCGTCACCATGCATCAATATATTACAACTGGAATTGTTCAAATCAAGTACATTGTTTTATCACTACACATTCATAACCTAGATAGTTTGAGTACATTTAACAACATAACATCTAACATTACTTCTTATAACTCTTCCGCTTACCTGTTACCTGGGAATACAAGTTATTTTGGAAAAACGTCAACATATGAAATGTTGGTGAGTTCATAAGCAATGTTGTGATAAAATGATTTGTGTATTTTGTAAAACCCAGAAAATCCGATATTTTCTGAAAAGACTTTTGTTTATCAAAGTGTGAAGATCCATAAGTTGATGCATGGATGATTTTAAAAACATATATATATATATATATATATATATATATATATATATATATATATATATATATATATATGAAGGGTATTTTGTAATATTATTATAAAGTTTCGAACGAGTAGTATTGAATTCCCCGGAAAACCCGATGTTTTCCGATGTTGAAATGTATTTGTAATTACTGATTTTTGTATTGTCTTAACGAATGAGTATTGGTTAATCCATATTATATATCGTCCTAATTTTTGTCTTCTTTGATTTCTCGTAAGCTTTAACAAATGAAGAGAAGGGGAGTATTATGTCCCACTACTATCATAAGGACCTTAGGTTGTCGTGGATGCGAAAGACACAATGGTCCAACTCGCACTTGCTTACTGTGACCTTACTAGATTTTCTAACGGGACACTTTGGCCCACTAACACATAAAACTATTGAAAGTCCTTTTATAAAATATTGGGTCATTGAAGGCCCAATAACATATAAGCGTTAACCCTTTGGGCCCAAAGATCATGTTGATGGGCTTGAAAGGCCCAACAAGCATAATTTGAAACTCATAAGTTCAAAGTTTGTAGGTTTATTCCTTTTAGTCATCACATATCTATTGGAGAGTTTTGTTTTTAGCGATTGTTGTTTTGTATTGACTCGAGACCGAATCAATTCGTTTATAACGATATTTGGTATTGAAGGTGTATTTGTTTTTTCGTTTTGTAGCTGGTCGGATATCTTGTACTTTGTCTTAGTGAATTAATTTGTTTAGAAGTATGACTTTGACCTTTTCACTACCTTCCTTTTTATAAAAATAACACTTTTAGTCTTTTATATAAAAGAATTTCATTTTTAGTCCTTAAAAACATTTTCTTGACACTTTTGTATCATAAACTTGTTGAAAAGACATTTTTAACCCAACTTATATTTAGTAAACAGTTTTAGCCCTTCCAGAATTATGTTTCTCGGTTAGAACCCCAAATTTCGCAATTTTTACAGTTTTGGCCCAAAATATAAAAAGTTTACATTTTTGTTCCTTTTTGGAATTTAAAAGCATTTTTGACCTTTGAAATAGTTTTATTTAACTTCATGTCCCCTGTTTTACAGAATGTTACAATCCAGCCCCTTAAAACTTCAATTTTCGCAATTTTGGGTTTATTGGGCCGTTAAGCCCAAATTTAGCCCATTAAGCTAAAGTTTTGCATTTTAAGTCCTTTGAAAATTCTAATATTCAGGAAATTGATTATAGAAATTGTTTTGGCTCTTTTGACCCTCAAGAAACCGTGAGTTTACAGTTTTTAACCCAAGTTTTGTATTTTTGACAATTTCAGTCCTAAAATGGCTTTTATGTTAGAATGTGTTCCTCATAACCTTATAAGTTATTTTTCTTAACTATCTTAGTGTAAAATAACTTATTTTATCTTTGTTTCTTTTCTCATGTCCTAGATCTCGAATTATCACCCCTTTTTGTTACATATTTATCACAAAAACACATAACATCACGCACATACATGCATAAAATCACACATAACATACACATACACATAGTGATGGGTTTTGGTCATAAGACATCCTATGTGCTCATACAAACCCTAATGCTTGGATCTAGGTTTCTCTATTGTACATGCGATTTATCTAAGGCTATAAACCCTAATTCTAGCATATGGGAATCATATAATTAGGTTTAAGATGTTACCTTGATTGTTATGTTGCAATAACAATCACAAATCTCCTTGAATTGACTTTGGAGGGCTTAGAGTCACAAGTGTCACTCCTCTAATGGCTTACAAACACCATAAGCAAGAGGATGAAGAGGAGAGAGGATGGAGGCTGCCAAAACCGTGTGAAAACCCTAGCAAGAAGCTTAGCCACGTTTTTGGTCCTTAAGGGATCTATATATAGTGAGGCAATTAGGGTTATCTAACATGGAAACCCTAATTTAGTTGCTTAAGCCCTAAGCAACCCATGGAGGCCTTTCCATAAGGCCTTGGACGATTTCATATGGGCTTCCCCCATAGAATTCGTCCACCTTATAATAAAAGGCAATCCATGGCCCAAATTGCAATTATCTTATAATTATAATTCCAGTCCCTTAAGTTTAATTAATCTCTTTTAGTCACAAAACTAATTACCAATTAATTATTGAGTAATATTAATTAAACAATATGATTTCTCCTTTAATATATTATTCCCATAATATATTAATAAATCATATTTAATCCTTTCTCTCCATAATTCATCCTATCAAGTTGCTTTGGTGAAGGCAACCCAGAAGGACCATGCACCATCGGGTCAAGTACATACCAAAATAGTTATGGACTTAGACACTAATCCAACAGTCTCCCACTTGGATAAGTCTAATAACTATTGTGCATATGACTTTAGATCCTGATCTGCAATCGTAGCTTTCGAAAGCCGCTGTCAACTCTGATCCTATCAGATACGCGTGTCCTTTAGATAAGAGATCATATATTCCTCTATTCTAGATATCATATGAGATATGATTTCAAATCATTCACTTTGTACTATATCTCGATTCCCGATTTATGACGACTGACTAATTGAACAAATCAAATTAGCCCTAGCCCGGCCGAGCATTTACGTTTGTCATCACAAAATCATTGAGGGGCCCAAAGATATCGCTTTTATCCTACTTTGGATAAAAGGAATGGATAAACTTTGATACAATGCTTGCTTGTACTCACGCACCGAATCACACACAACAATATGTTTTATAACACCAAGTTACTAGTGCGTTTACATATTATCAATGTGCAACCGATTCGCAAGATACAACTCACACATCTCGGTTTCAAGAATATAAGATGTTATCGTCTCACCAATCACTCGTGATACAATCCATGGAGTGATCCAAGTGAGCGTAGGTTTAATCCAATGCTCAAATCATATTCATAAGCACTCATGAACATTGCAGCAAACATTTGCTTATGTCTAATACCTTATAGACAATCCACACACCAATTCATGACAGTCTTCATTCATATCTACTTCCAACATATGAACGACTGTGGCCCGTCTGAATAATTCGATTATTCTTAATAAACTCAATTATTATAGAAGTCAAAACATGCAAATGTGAAACACAAGAATAATACTAATCCCATATGGCCTCAAACCTTTGAGTATAAATAAAACTCCTTTTATTTATCACCATATCGATTACTCATTATCTGTCGTTTCAGGTAATCAACTTCTTACTTGAATTATTACACTTGTCCCATGCTCTTAGCATGCACACAATGTTTACCTATGGTTCTTACTTTTGTGAAATAGATCAAATTGAACACATTTCCAACCATTCTCATTTCACAACTCCAAATCCTTTTTCATAAGTGTAAGAATATCAAATACTTGCTACTTATAGAATATGCTATATTCTAACACTTTATGCAATGATCCTTTTTGTAATGTCACTGGACCAACGTCACAAAGACTATTGCCAATGATATTACAAAGTTCTCTATCGGAGATTGTTACAAGACAATTCCTTAGATATGATGTCTCTCACTCAAAGTACATTCCTTTGAACATCCTTTTGCATAAAAGTTTCTAATCTTAGACATGGATTTTTCAATATTTAATTCCCAATATGGACACGCTTCCATATTTTCCATATGACAACTCATTCTTAATAGAATCTTATCTATTCATAATAATAATGTCGATATGGTCCATCCAATATGGAAACATTTCCATATTTTCCAATACTATACTTCCAACTACTCACAAGCGACCAATCCTCGTCGAACTTTGGATTGTCCTTTGATAGTTGTTTAATTATTTTAGTCAAAACCGATTCTAGTCCTTTTTCCCTCTAAATGCGCTAGACATTTGGAAAATTTTAGAATGGTCAAACATTAAAACATTTGCAATCGATCCTATACCCGGAGCGTATGGGACACGACGCATAATGTTTTATTTGCTATGTTCTCAAAATTCGAATTGTGAAGAGGAATGTCGTAATCATAATCGAACTTTTAAGAACACACTATGTACCTTTGACTAAATTTATTAACATTTCTCAACCTAAGCCTTTAGATTTGAAATGAAGCATAATATTCTCTCCCTTAATTATAGCAAAACAACTATTCCATCCTTACAACTTTGCAAAGAATGACTCTTGTTTTCTATAATTAATATTGCCAACTTGCAATACTTTCCTTAATAATCATACAATCATAACTTTTATGCTCCCACTATCATGATGATTATTATAAAACATAACACTTATGCTCCCACTAGCTTCGACATGTATTCATAAACATCTTAACTTTCAGAAAAAAATACCTATTGAATTTCTTAAGTCCATGTTTCTAATACTTAATGCTTTGATAATCTTTTATCAAGGCCTCTTAAACTTATACACCTTTGCCTTAGATAGTTCATATGTGTGTCTAAACATTTAAGACTAATTGCCAAACCTCACAATTCAAATCATGGAAAGGGATACCGTAATCATAATTGAATTCGAGAATGCAATTTTACAATCACTATCTTCTTAATATCTTTCTTAGTGAAAGCATTTCCTCACAATCATTTTCATGAAGGAGGAAATCCTATGACACTTAGATTTAAACGGTGTATTTGTTCCTATCCATGTGAATTTGTCAAAACCAAAGTTTACGAAAAATTCAAACTCATATGAATCAAACTTTCTTGATCTCGATTTCTTGCCTTTATGGTAGCACAACTGCCCACCATGTCTTCCATGTAGTTAAGCAGCTCACCCTTTCCTATCAATGTACCTTTCATTGATTAAGGTGCTTTGCCTTTTATGCGTTCAAAATGAGAACTCATAGAACTCACATGCATAATTAACTCAATTGGAACATCACATAAACAAAATAATGTCAACACGATAGGTTGTAAACCTCAACTCGTGTGCTAGTGATGATCGATTAAGGTTTATTTGATTTGTTCTTGAAATCATTCAAGACCATTAAGACTCCCACTTACTCCTTGTCATATAAGATTCTCTTGTCAATAAACATTTCTTGATAAACAAATATTCAAGAGTTGGTGTAGTTTTTATCAAACACTTCATAAATTGGTCCTAGTTGGTCTTTGTCTTATCTAAGACATCACAACTTTCCACATTTGATGAATGTTATAAACCTTTTAATACTTGTCACTCATTGTCACAATCTTAACTCTAAGACTTGTTTTGGAACGAAGTATGATTGTGTAACAATTGGTAAAAATAGGAACGATCGTACGATGCTATCTTTTGATTATTAAGCAATATGAATATTTTATTAAGAATGGTTGAAGGAATTTAACCTCTTTTATTTAAATAAGTTATTGTGAAATATAAAGCAAGTAACTATTGATAAATTTCGTTATGATGTATGACATCGAACCATCACCGGTTTGTGAAATTAGCATATAACATCATTTAAATGCAACAAACTTAATTTTTGTATCAACATGTCTCTAGTTGATAAGTAAGTTAGGTTCTATGTAAATCGTTTGCTTAATAGATGTGAAGGATCTAAATTTGACAAATATACGAACCAAAGTGACAAAACGTGTTTAACGATATGGTTAACCGGTTAAATGTCACGAAATTATACATTGCTCAATAAATTTTATATTTAAATAAATTAAAATATAAAATGAATTATTATAAGGTATAATTAAAATGTATTTAAGTGTTTTTGAATAAAAAGAATAAAACATAAACATTAAAGTTCAAATACACAAAAACTACATTGTTATTTTATACTAAGTATACATGTATGTATTTGTATATATGTATTATTATCTAGTGAATGACTAGTTATAAATCATGAATTAAAATGATTTCATGTAAGTTTTATGATGTCTAAATCAATTAAGATAAGAGAATTGGTGGAGATAAGTGCCAACTTAACTAATAAGTGCTTAATCACTTAAGACATTTTACTAAGAATGCTTATTAATCCCTTTTCTAATTTTCGAGATTAAGACCTTCCCTCTCCTTAACTAGAACTCCTAACTAACTAAATAACTAGTAGTTAGTTAGTTAACTAACTCTATCTCTAAACAACCACCCAAGCAAGTGGCTAGACAAGATCACATCACTTAAACTCACATCCCATCACAAGCTAGTCTAGGTTTTGTCCCCTTATCCTCTTCCACCCTTTCCTCCTTCATAACCACGAAATTTCCTCTTCATTTTACCCTCATTTGACCAGCCAATACTCCAAGTAATTACTCTCAACCTTCATCTCATTTTCAAGCACAAGAACTTCCTTCCAAAGCCATCAAAACCATGAACTAAAGGGTTGCTGTCCCTTTTGTGTTTCAGCCACCATTTCACCCATCTACACCTTCCTTTTGCTTGATATTTTTACCACCAAATACCCCTGGAAGTTACTTGTTTTGATACTCAAAATTATTGATTCAAAACAGTGAGTAAACTACCCTTTTTCTTGCACTTTTGCTGTGAAATTTTCGTGACAGCAACATAGCCAAAAGAGTGGCTGTTTTGGAGCATCAAACCAACAACCAAAAGTTCATCTTCAACTTTCCATTCTTCAAGTATTCACATAAGGTGAGTTCATACCCCTACATTTTCATGTTTTATTCAAGTTTTAAGGGGGGGAATACAAGTTAGAACACTAAACATAACTCAAATTTAAATGACAGCTTTCTACAGAAAAGTTGAGTCCTGTTCACGGACTGTTTTGACCATCTTAAACTTAATATCTTTAAAAACTGTATAATATGAAAATAGTTCAAGTTTATACCTTTCTAATGACTACTCGCACGCGTTCATACGATTTTTCTACAATTTATGGCGATTTTTATAAAACTGCCTGTCATTTCAGAAGTGATTTCGGACCAGTCTGTGAAGATGTTCATTTTCACACTAGTTTGAGACCACTAAAAATCATAATAAAAATTAGGAACAAAGTACACTCATTTTATAAACTCTCAGAGGTGACGGATTCAGTTTTTGACTTACGAGGATTTTTCTATGAGTTTTCTAAAAACAGGGACAGTAAAGGGCAAAACTGTCAAAAGTGGTTTATACATTTATTAACACCTTCTAACATTTTTTAGCAATGTTTATACATTAAAGAAGTTAAAACACAATCATTTAAATATGTTTAATTACCATTTTTACAAAAGTGATAAGTACAAAAAGGTCTTTAGTATCAAACTTAAGGATTATTTCATGCAAAGTTTCTAATAAAAACGTAAGAATATGAACAACAATTACGAAACATACCAAATCATCTTTTAAAATTTATACATATATATAACCATATACATATATATGTTTTGTTTACAAAACTTCTTTATGCTTTTATATTATAAATTGCATGCCTCTATATGTATAGTTATATAAGAAATGTTTAAAAGACTTAGAAAGGCTATCCACCCTGTTTCCTTTTCCTCGATTTGGATGTGGTCTGGTGGGATATCGGGTACTCCTCCGAAGGTCGTTTAAATATTAGTTATATATCATGTATACATATATGGTCATAAATGTTCCACCAGTTAATTTAGTTTCGATACTCCTGGGTAGCAAAGGTGTATAAACCACTTGGACACTCATCAATTACATTCTAGTAAACTATTATAGGAATAGTTTAGAGTAAACAAAACATTTTCACTACTACAAGAAATTACACCAGAGTCAGTTCATTCATGAGTCCAGACTACATGTTATATGAAGGAATACTTTTACATGAATACTTATACATGAATACTTTTACATAAACATTATATGGCAAATTACTACTACATGTTATATGAAGGAATACTCTTACCTGAATACTTATACATGAATACTTGTACATGAATACTTTTACATAGACATCATATGGCAATTTAATATTACATGTTATATGTCTAGATACGGTTATATTGTTCGCCTTTCTATCTTTACCTTGTGATTCAATCACATCATCGACGAGGTAGACTGGGACTTTATCTCCTAGTACCACATCATACTTTGAGGGACTAACCATTCCGATAACCACTGCTAGCTACAGAGGTAAATGAACAATCTACGGATGTTCTAGGTTGATACCATCGTGGGTATACAGAAGGGACTAACTATTCCTAAACCCGGCTGTTAGCAACAGAGGTAAATGAACAGTCTACGGATGTTCTAGGTTGATACCATTTCAGGTATACTTAAGAGACTACTAATAAGAGTTAAACAAGGAAAAACCATCACATTTTCAAGAGATGCGTACTTTCAAAATAGTCAGGTCTAGGTAAAAGACTACTTTCAAAACATTCGAGTCTTGGTAGAAGACTACTTTTATACTAGTAGGAAATATGGGATTTTCTAGAGCTTTTCGTACTTATACTAAATGTTTCATCATTCATTTACCAGTCTTTCATATCAACTAATCAAAGCAATGACATTAAATACTTATGAACTCACCAGCTTAAATGCTGATCTACTCTTTCAAAATAACTTGTATTCTCAGGTTACAAATAGACAGGTGTCGATACAAGGTTCAGAGAAGACGGAGCAGTCAAGACTCGTCTTTTTCTTTTTTTTGATAAGTTATTATCATATCTTGTACAATGAAAGAAAACACTTGTAACTAAAATTATACTATTGATGCAATGGATGATGTTGTTGCTTGTTTACTACTTTACATTTGTTGTGATGCATACATGACGTCCTCCGCCCCAGAACGTTTCCGCCGTTCGTGGTTTTGGGGTGTGACAGATTGACTTCTTGATTTAACCATTTCTTCAATTCTTGATTCCTCTTCTTAGACATACAATTGTACTAAGACTCATTAAGAGGATCAATTGAGATATGGTTCTTAATCATTAAGACCTATCATAAAGCATAAAAGGTACTCTCCCATCTTCTTAGAATGGAGAAACTTTTATCTTTCTACCTACTTGATTCTTCTTATTCGTTCTGCTATTAATCTAAACCCTTTAATCAATTCAGAATTACACTTAATCTTGTAAGTATAATCATATTTACTAAACCTTCAGTAAATCATGACGAATATCTTCGTTACTCTTATGGTGGACTTGATCAACACGCAACTTTGTGTATTCGATCTCCAAGTCCTTCACTTGACACTTTGTCAATGAGTTAGTCTAATTTCCAAATATGAAAGTTCTCATTCATCGTACAACCAAGTTGCATGATTCCAAGTTTCTGTCCAATTGAAACTTGGGCGATGAAAAACTCTCCCTATTTGGTAAACTCTCGACTTTCCATAAGTAACACAATAAGAACCAAATCCATTATTGCTAATAATAGAAACATTCAAACATCAATTTTTCATATACGCCATTGCAAGGATAAATAAATAATCAAAATTTATTTTATTGCGGAAAAAAATTGTCCTTACAATGCAACTCATTGAAAAACTTATGCTAATACATCTTTCTTAGCAATCTAATTCTAACTCCAAGTAGTAGCTCAATAATCTAATCTTCAAGAAATGTGATTGAAATCCATTCCTTCACGGTTAGATTTTGCTCACTTCTTCCCTTAAGCTTCCTTTCTTTTCTTCGATCCTACAAAACATCAATTGTAATCTTATCACATTATGTATTAAGAATCTAGAATAGAAGCTTAAAAGAGTTAGTTAATGGATTTTACCTATATTAGAGCCATACGTTTTGACTCTCCCATCTCCTAGATCTCTTAGGTAAATGGAGCAGCTTCGTCTCCAATGCCCTTTCTCTTGGCAATAAAAGCAGATTGCCTCTCTTGGAACAGGACATGGAACTACTTCAGATATTGATTTTCTCTTATGATCAAACTTTTTGATCATGGCAAGTCTTTCGTTGCCATTGTCTATATCCATAGAGGTCTTGAAGGTAGATTCACCAATCAACTTTGCTTTTCTATTGCGCCAAACCATTGCTGATTCAGCAGCAATAAGCATATAGGTGAGATCTATAAGGTTTACGTCGCGGTTCATCATATAGTACTCTCTTACGAACTCACTATATGAGTTAGGAAGTGACTAAAGAATCCAATCAACAGCCATTTCCTCAACGGATCCCAACATTCTTAACCTATCAATGTGTGACTTCATCCCTAGGACATGTGCACACACCGACTTTCCTTCTTTTTGTTTACTTGCCAAAAGGGCTTGAGTGATCTTGAACTTTTCAAGCCTTTGAACTTGTGGGTTAGGGAGAATAATTGGAGGAGGAGGAGGAAGTGAAGTATGATCTCTTGTTCCTCGATCGAATCGTGGAATATCATCTTCATGTGGAATGCTTGTTCCACGGGATTTGAGAAGACCATAGTTGTCGAACTTTGACATCTACAATACGGGGGAAAACGAATTCAAGTTAGTTGATTGAAGAGTCCTTAGCAAATCACCCAAATGAGATACTAAGGCTAGGACCCAACACAATATTCTACAACTCGAGAGAGGGATGCCGTAACCCTAATTGCAGAATATTTGAAGGTAAGTGAATGACGATTCACTAATTTCCACCACGAAAAATGAAAAAGTAATTTTAAGTTTTAAATCTATGAAAACTCCTAGATCCTTTGAGATTCATTGAACTTTCAATGGCATGTTTAAATCTCGATATGCCCCTCTTGTTTGTGACTGGGATGCCGAGGATCACAAAGCGGGTGTGAATAACCATGCAAACTTACATGGTGCCCTCACATGTTACAGTCACCTATTTGATGTGCCGGTAAACCACACACGCTCCACTAACGTCTTTGCAAGGGCACAAAGTGTAATTTCATAGAATTGCATCAATTCACTTTTGCCTAAGTAACTAAGATTGGGAATTTTATGAAAACATTTAGTTACTTTTATACTTCATTATACTTATAATGGGAGGTTTCGTCCGATCCTACCCGTTCGGCTAACGACCCTCCACTAGTCAAGAGTGCGGTGGGTAAGAGTCGATACCCATTCAATCGCCATTTTATAGACAATTTCCTTAAACACCCCTTATAGACCAGCTTCGTGAATGAGGCCTACTAACGGTAAGACTGACTTTTACTCATACATATATATAATGTTAGACTTTTAATGTTATATATAGTATAGGGTGTATTTTATACTTTCAAAATTCTAAGTGGTCTAATTTAACAATTATACTTTTAATTCAATTAAATTGTAAACCTAAACTTTTATGGATTTATTAAACCTCTTTTAATTATACACTTTAATTAATTAATAAAACCATAAGGGTGTGATTTGAACTTTTTCAAAACTATACTAGAGTTTTAGAATTTAACATTCCTAATTAAACTTTTAATCAACTTTTAAATTCCAAAACTTGAGGGCAAGTTTTGAAACATTTCAACACATTAGGGTTTTGAATTTAAATATACATCAAAATTAAAACATTTAATCAAAATTTAAATTCCAAAACTTGAGGGCAAGTTTTGAAACCTTTTTCAAAACATTAGGGTTTTAACTATTTAAATTTCAAAATAACAAAACTTTTGGGTTTAAATTTAAACTATAAAACCTAAAGGGATTAATTTGAAACTATTCCAAACTTTGTCAAGAATATTCTAGATCACATAATTCAAATAAGGCAATTAACTATAATTGGTGGTTATCTAATTAGATCTAGTTCAAATTCTTGCAAGATAATGATCAAATAATTTCCATAACTTAACATATATCAAATAAGGTAACAATTATCTAATTAGATGACCAAAATCTTTTATTTTGACAAGGATAATCATAAGGGATTAACAAAATTCGAATTTTATTAAGTTTAAACAATTATGGCAATTATCCTAAGTCAAAATAGGTAAAACTCCCGAAAATCCGCTTGTCTGACAGCTAAACTCGCCGAGTCCCCTTATGGACTCACCGAGTAGGGGCCTACTCGCCGAGTCCACAATGGGACTCGCCGAGTACATCAGGCAGGAGGCAAAAAACGATTTTTTCAAGCATGAACAAATTAACTAGGCATCAATACAATAGAAACCAACCAAGGCTCTGATACCACTGATGGGTTTTGGTCATAAGACATCCTATGTGCTCATACGAACCCTAATGCTTGGATCTAGGTTTCTCTATTGTACATGCAATTTATCCAAGGCTATAAACCCTAATTCTAGCATATGGGAATCATATAATTAGGTTTAAGATGTTACGTAGATTGTTATGATGCAATAACAATCCCAAATCTCCTTGAATTGACTTTGGAGGGCTTAGAGTCACAAGTGTCACTCCTCTAATGGCTTACAAACACCATAAGCAAGAGGATGAAGAGGAGAGAGGATGGAGGCTGCCAAAACCGTGTGAAAACCCTAGCAAGAAGCTTAGCCACGTTTTTGGTCCTTAAGGGATCTATATATAGTGAGGCAATTAGGGTTATCTAACATGGAAACCCTAATTTAGTTGCTTAAGCCCTAAGCAACCCATGGAGCCCTTTCCATAAGGCCTTGGACGATTTCATATAGGCTTCCCCCATAGAATTCGTCCACCTTATAATAAAAGGCAATCCATGGCCCAAATTGCAATTATCTTATAATTACAATTCCAGTCCCTTAAGTTTAATTAATCTCTTTTAGTCACAAAACTAATTACCAATTAATTATTGACTAATATTAATTAAACAATATGATTTCTCCTTTAATATATTATTCCCATAATATCTTAATAAATCATATTTAATCCTTTGTCTCCATAATTCGTCCTATCAAGTTGCTTTGGTGAAGGCAACCCAGAAGGACCATGCACCATCGAGTCAAGTACATACCAAAATAGTTATGGACTTAGACACTAATCCAACACATAGATCTACACATTTTCTTGTATTCTCCCCCATAAAACATATGAAAAACCAAAAAAGAGGGGTATGAAGCTCACCTTGAGTTGTGTTTTCGGTTTTAAAGAGAGAATGGAAGAAGATTTCGATCCTAGCAAGTCCTCTTGGTAGATCTCGAGTTTAGTGACTTCTAAGGTGCAAGATCACAAGTTGGAATAGATTTAGAAGAGATTTTTGATAAAACAAAGAGTCTAAGTCATAGATCCAAGTATGAACTTACCTTAGATGATGAGTTTTGTGGAAAAATCTCTTTGAAAGCTTCCTAGATCTCGAAAATTTGGAGAGGAGTGGGGAGAGTTTCCTTTGAGAGAGTTTGAGTGAAGTGTGTGTGTGTGTGTGTGTGGGTTCGACCGAGAGGAAGAAAGAGAGGAGAGAAGAGAGAAATGAGGTTGCATAGAAGTATGAGAGTCGCATGGATATCCACTAAATAAAAATGAGTTGGCACCCCAAGTCAAATCTTTCTTTCTTTGTGGGCTTGGGCCAAGATTGAAGAGGGAAAGAGGAGATTTTTGGGCTTTTCCTTAAGCCCATATTCTAGTTAAGTTAGATGATGCTTGACCCAAACAAATCAAAGTATAATTTTTATGAACTATTAGGGCTACATTAATTTGGTTGTGACCCATTAAGGCCCAAAATATTATGTTTCACATATATGGGTCCATTTAGGGCCCATTAGAGAGTTCTAGATTCAAGATGGATAATTTGGAAGTTTATTAGTCCATTAGGCCCAATAAGGAATCCTAGTCCAAAATGAACTCAAATTGGAATTTCAAAGGTTTCCAATTCTTTGTTGACCATTTGTAGGGCTAGAATGAAGTATTTGGTGATGTTTTGCTGTTATAGAATAAGCATCATGCATGCTTTCATGTTATTGATTCATAGTTGTTATAAGTGTTGTAATTACAAGGCACCAAAATTTCTAGTTGTGACATAATCCGACCGAGTAGTTCCCCGTGGGAAGCACCTATCCTGTTCGTGAAAAAGAAGTATGGGTCACACAAGATGTGTATTGATTAACGGGATCTGAATAAGCAAACGGTGAAGAACCGTTACCAACTTCCGAGGATTGATGATTTATTCGACCAGCTTCAGGGTGCATCTTGGTTCTCCAGGATTGATCTTCAGTTAGGGTATCATCAGATGAGGATTAGGGATGTGGATATACCGAATATGGATTTTAAGACTCCTTATGGTCATTATGAGTTTGTCGTGATGCCATTTGGGCTCACCAATGCTCCAGAAGCGTTATGGATCTGATGAACTAGGTTTACAGGACAATGTTGGATTGGTATGTGATTGTGTTCATTGATGATATTTTGGTCTATTTGAAGACCAAGGAGCAGCACGAACAACATTTGAAGCAGGTGTTGGAGACCCTTAGGAGGGAGAGGCTTTATGCCCAATTCTCGAAGTGTGATTTTTGGTTGCGTGAGGTGCAGTTTTTGGGGAGCATCATCAATTAGGAGGGTATTTTAGTGGATCCAGCTAACATTGAGGCGGTAATGCATTGGGAAGTTCCGAAGAACGCATCCGAGATCCGGAGTTTCTTGGGTCTAGCAGGGTACTATCGAAGATTCATTCATGATTTCTCCAAGATCATCGTACCTTTGACCTGTTTGACCAAGAAAAGTGTGGCTTTTCGGTGGGGTCTAGATCAGTAATTAGGTTTCAAGACCTTGAGATAGAGATTATGTGAGGCCCCCATTCTTGCATTACCCGAAGGATTGAATCATTTATAGTATATTGTGATGCTTCTATCTCGGGATTGGGAGTTGTTCGGATGTAGAGGGGGCATGTGATTGCTTATGCCTTGAGGCAGCTGAAGCCTCATGAGGCGAATTACCCCACCCATGACTTGGAATTAGGGGAGGTGGTCTTTGCCCTCAAGATTTGGAGGCATTATTTATATGGGGTCCGATGCACCATTTTTACTGATCACAAGAGTATGAAGTACTTGATGGATCAATAGAATTTGAATATGCGATAGAGGAGATGGATGGATGCATTAAAGGATTATTATTGTGAGATTTTGTATCATCCCGGGAAGGCCAATGTGGTGGCCATTGCTTTGAGCCGTAAGGTGGCGAGTACTTTGATTTGAGATGTCTGCTTGATGATGAAAATGATTTCACCTTCTTTGGATATGATTAAGGATGCACAAGTGCAGGGTTTGAAAAAGGATATCTAGAAGATTGAGCGGATTCGGGGTCAGATTTCGTTGTTTGTTTAGGATATTCGGGATTTATTGACTAAGTGTGGTAGAGTTTGGGTTCCGTCAGTTGGGGGAGTAAGACAGAAGATCTTGGAAGAGGCACGCAAGTCCAAATTTTCTATCCATATGGGGGCCATGAAAATGTATCGAGACCTGAGATTGAGTAATTGGTGGCCCTACATGAAGTGGGAGATTGTGCAGTTTCTTGAGCGATGTTTGACCTATAGGAAGGTCAAAGACAAATATCAGAGGCCCCATGACAAGGTTCAGTCGCTACCTATTCCCATGTGGAAATGGGAAGAGATCACCATGGATTTTATCATGAAACTACCGAGGACGGTGCGACGTGTGGATTCCATTTGGGTTATTATGGACAGGTTGACTAAAATTGCACATTTTATTCCGATTTCCGAGAGTATCTCCGCCAAGAAATTAGCAAACAACTATGTGCTGGAGGTGATGTTCAGGCACGGAGTGCCGGTATCTATGGTCTCGGGCCGTGATGTTCATTTCACCTCTAGATTTTGGAGCAAGTTTCATAAGGATTTGGGTACTTAATTGCATTTCAGCACTGCTTACCACCCCCAACCGATGGCCACAGCGAACAGATGATCCAGATGTTTAAGGATATACTCCGGGCATGTGTATTGGATTTTCGTCGAAGTTGGGATACTTATCTTCCACTAGCAGAGTTATCATATAACAATAGTTATTATGCTAGTATTGACTGACCCCCGTTTGAGATATTGTATGGTCGGAGGTGTAGGACTCCAGTTTGTTAGGGGAAGTTTGGATATCGAGTTATGGGAAGCACTGAGGTGGTGTCTGTCAGGTTGCAAGTCGTGCAGAGCCTTCAGAAAAGTTATGCTGATCGGATTCATTCAGATCTCGAATTTCAAGTGGGGGATTTTATTTTGTGGAAGGTGTCGCCATGGAAGGGTGTTATTTAGTTTCAAAAGAGGGGCAAGCTGGGGCCCCAATTTATTGGTCCGTTTAGGATTTTTGCCCGAGTCGGCAGAGTTGCATATTGATTAAATCTTCCAGAGGAGCTGAGTCAGATCCATAACATTTCCCATGTGTCTTAGCTTCAGAAGTTTGTACCCGATGAGGCTATCGTTATTTCATTGGATGAGAGCCTAAGCTATGTTGAGAAGCCATTGGAATTTTGGACAGAAAAACAAAATCTTTGTGGAACAAAGAATTTAAGTTAGTGAAGGTGCAGTGGCAGCATCGGAAGGGCTCAAAATGGATGTGGGAGCCCGAGGAGGAGATGAGAGAGCATTACCCAATTTTTTTTATACAAAGGACTTCGGGGACGAAGTCTGATTCATGTGGGGGAGATTTGTATCGCTTAGATCTAGTATTAGTTAAATTCCCTAATTTATTGTATTTCTATGGGGACTCGACGAGATGGAAGCTCCAACTCGTCATGTCGAGAGCGGTTTTTGTCCGTGGGAATTTTTGGTCCAACTCGGCGATTCGGGGTGTCCCAACTTGGTGAGTTGGTGGCTATGAAGAAAACCCTAATTTTAGGGTTTTGCACCCTACTTAAAGACCTTAACTCCCTTGGTTGGCCTCCTTACCAATCTCTTCTGTCCAGAAACCCTCATTTCATGCCTTATCCTCCAAGGTTGAGTGTGTGAGCTTGTGGTGAGCTTGGAGAGTTGCTTTTTGGTCCTCTTTGGAAGCAGCTTTAAGTTAAAGGTGCTTAGTTTGGAAGGAAGGCTTTTGTAATGCCCGTGTTTCTGTGATAAGCATTAGTAGATGATGTAATGGTCTAGGTCAACCAATGTAACTCATATTGAAATAATAAAGATGAATTATTTGATTATTATGTGAATTATGTGAATTTATGTGCTTTATACTTAATTATAAAAGTATAATAAATAAAGGATAAAAATAAGTATCAAAATTAAAGTGTGCATAGTTACTTTCATCTTACACATAGATAATACTAGGTTTTGTCGAAGGAAATCATATTGTTAAGAAACGAAGTGCTACTCGAATTTCGATTTGTCACTTTAACAACTGAGTGGATAGTTACTTTCATCTTACACATAGATATGAAGTATTTTATATAAATTACGTGCTAAGTGTGCATATTGTCTGTATACTTGCCATCTATGTTTGATGAACGATTTTTATACATGCTTTAAATAATTTAAACTGTATATGTATTTTATATCTATAAATTACGACCTCGCTGCATTGTGCCCTACCATGGTCAACCCAAAATCAAAGAAAGTTGAAAGGTACATTTGGGGGTTGTCACCCCAGATTCAAGGGCATGTCCTAGCTTCCAACCCTATTACCTACAACAGCGCTAAACGCCTGGCTCAGCGACTCATCGACCACGGGGTAAAACAGGGTACCATTGCAGCTACCACCAATCCATCTAAGGAGGCACAGGACCAGAATAGGCCTTGGAACAAGAGTAGGGGGCAAACCCTACAGGAGAACCCCAAGAAACAAGTAGTAGCGATCCACGCTATTACTGTACCTACCAACACTGCCCCCACATGCTCATACAATGGGAAACTTCCGAAGTGCAACCAATGCAACTTCCACCACCACGGTCTCTGCCGTGACCTCCAATGCACTAGGTGCAATAAGAAGGGGCATACAGCACGCTACTACAAGGAACCGACACAACAATCCGCCCCCGCTGCTAATACCGGAGTAAGTCGCGCCTGCTTTGAGTGTGGAGACACGGGGCACTACCACAGGGACTGCCCAAAGGCAAACAACAGGAATACCGGCGGAAGGGGCCGAGTATTCGCAATGGGACAAGACGAAGCCGTTGCGGACCCCACTGTTGTTACGGGTACGTTTCTTCTCGATAACTCGTATGCATGCATTTTGTTTGATAGTGGAGCGGAGAGAAGTTTTGTAAGTCACGATTTTAAAGGCCTGCTAAAGCCATTACCACAATCATTAAGTGAACCGTTTATAGTAGAAATGGCCAACGGTAAAACCGAAGGCACTAAGGAGATATACTTAAACTGTACCCTAACTCTAAACGATAATCCCTTTCCAATCAACCTCATGCCAGTCTCGATTAAGAGTTTCGATGTCATCATTGGCATGGATTGGCTGAGTTCTCATCATGCTGACATTTTTGTTGGATTAATGTCTAAGTCCATAACTATATTTGGTAAGACTTGACCCGACCCGGCATGGTCCATTTGGGTTGCATACCATCCTGCACTTGAATGAGAGAAATAAGACACTTATGGTTATTAATATATTATAAGTTCTAGTATATTAATAATAAGAATAATAAGATTATTTAATTAGTATTGATCAAGAATTAATCTAGGATTAATTAAGTGATCAAAAGAAGACTAATTAAATATATGGGTTGATTGTGTAAATCATCCATACTTGTATAGTGGGCTAATGCTCCATGGATAATCAAGTTGGGCTAAAACCCATAGGATGGTCCATGGATGCTCCATGGTGTATTTGTACCCATGGATCTAAGGAAATGGAAAGCCATGACAATTAAGAGTTTACCCTAATTGTGTAACTATATAAGCATCTTATTATTGAGGAAAAATCGGCCACTAGAGATAGTGAAGAAAGGGCTAGCCGATTTTGAAGAGTGTAGAATTCTCTCAAATCATTCCAAGTGTTTTGATGATTGTGATTCCATTTGAGGTGTCACACTTGGGGCACTAAGCACTCAAGCTTCATGAAGACTTACTACACCAAAAAGGTATGTATTCTCTCCTACTATATCCATTGTTTTATATGCTAGATTAGGATAATACCTTGGAAGTTCTTATTTGCATGTATAATAGAGAAAACATAGATCCAAGGTATTTAGGGTTGCATGTACACTTAGGAAGTGTTAGAATGCTCAAAACCCAACAATTTTATGTTAAGATAAGGCCGTTCGCCTTAATCTGCCAACCGGCGAAACTTTCCTTGTCTTGGGCGACAAACCTAGTACCACTCTTCGTATCATCTCAAACATCCAAGCTCAGAAGTGCCTACGCAAGGAGTATCACGCATTTCTGGCACATGTCGTGGATGTGAAACGCGAAGTCCAGGACATCAAGAATGTGCCTGACGTATGCGATTTTCCCGACGTTTTTCCCGAGGACCTTTCAGGAATACCACCCGCGAGACAAGTCGAGTTCAGAATCGACCTGGTTCCCGGAGCTACCCCAGTAGCCAAAGCGCCCTATCGGTTAGCCCC
This sequence comes from Lactuca sativa, assembly GCF_002870075.4. Classification (NCBI taxonomy): domain Eukaryota; kingdom Viridiplantae; phylum Streptophyta; class Magnoliopsida; order Asterales; family Asteraceae; genus Lactuca; species Lactuca sativa. The sequence goes on along the minus strand of NC_056623.2, from coordinate 125,812,300 downwards.
GGCGGAGATGCAAGAGCTATCCAACCAATTGAATGAGATACTCGGAAAAGGATTCATCAGGCCGAGCTTCTCGCCTTGGGGAGCACCCGTATTATTCGTGAGAAAGAAGGATGGATCATTTCGGATGTGCATCGACTACCGAGGACTCAACAAACTTACCATCAAGAACTGTTATCCCTTACCCCGAATCGACGACTTATTCGACCAACTCCAAGGAGCCAACTACTTCTCCAAGATTGATCTAAGGTCAGGATATCACCAGCTGCGAGTCCTAGAGAGTGATGTTTCCAAGACGGCCTTCCGAACGAGATACGGACATTACGAGTTCGTAGTGATGCCGTTCGGACTAACCAATGCCCCGGTCGTATTCATGGACCTAATGAATCGGGTATGTCGTCCATTCTTGGATAAATTTGTGATAGTATTCATAGACGACATACTCATTTCTTCAAAGAATAAAGAAGAGCATAGTCAACATCTGAGACAAGTCTTAGAGACGTTACGAACTGAGAGACTCTATGCAAAGTTCTCGCAATGCGAGTTTTGGATTAGAAGGGTGGACTTCCTCGGTCACGTGGTCAGCAAGGAAGGAATCCACGTGGACCCATCAAAAATCAAGGCTATCAAAAATTAGTCTGCACCAATTACACCAACAGAGATTCGCCAGTTTCTAGGTCTTGCTGGGTATTATCGAAGGTTCATTCAGAACTTCTCCAGCATCGCAAAGCCTCTTACCGCCTTAACTCAGAAAGGGGTGACCTACAACTGGGGAGAAAAACAAGATGCTGCATTTCAAACTTTGAAACATGCCCTTTGTAGTGCGCCCATTCTTTCTCTTCCAGAGGGGACCGAAGATTTTGTGGTGTATTGCGATGCTTCGAAGCAAGGGCTGGGCTGTGTACTAATGCGGAGAGGAAAGGTTATTGCATATGCCTCGCGACAACTGAAAACACATGAAGTCAACTACACCACTCATGACCTAGAACTTGGAGCAGTGGTCTTCGCTCTAAAAAAAATCTGGAGGCACTACCTATACGGGACCAAGTGCACCATCTTTACGGACCACAAGAGCCTTCAACACATCTTCGACCAGAAGGAGTTAAACATGAGACAGCGACGTTGGGTTGAATTGCTCAACGACTACGAATGTGAGATTCACTGTCATCCCGGAAAGGCAAACGTCGTGGCCGATGCCCTTAGTCGTAAGGAGTACTCTGGTCGAAGAGTGAAGTCATTAACCATGTTGATCCATTCGCACTTGTCAGCACAAGTCAAGGAGGCTCAAATAGAGGCCTTGAAACCCGAAAACGTGACAGGTGAGACCCTTAGGGGGATGGACAAGAACCTAGCAATCAATAGTGACGGAGTACGCTATTTCATGGACCGAATCTGGACACCCAAGTTTGGTGGGTTCAGATAGGTAGTTATGAGCGAAGCACACAAGACTCCGTACTCCGTGCACCCAGAGTCAGATAAGATGTATCTAGATCTCAAGCAACTCTACTGGTGGCCAAACATGAAAGCAGAGATTGCTACCTATGTGAGCAAGTGTTTGACTTGCGCCAAGATAAAAATAGAACACCAAAAACCCTCAGGTCTACTCCATCAACCTGAAATACCTGAGTGGAAATGGGAACAGATTTCCATGGACTTCATAACAAAACTGCCCAAAACTCAGGGTGGCCAAGATACTATTTGGGTGATCGTCGACAGACTAACCAAGTCCGCTCATTTCTTACCGATCAAGGAAACTGATAAGATAGAAAAACTATCGAGAACCTACATCTGGAAGATCGTACGACTTCATGGAGAGCCGATGTCTATCATCTCAGATAGGGACAACAGATTCACTTCCAGATTCTGGCAATCATTGCAAAAATCCATGGGAACAAGGTTGGATATGAGTACAACATACCACCCACAAACTGATGGACAGAGTGAGAGGACGATCCAAACCTTGGAAGACATGTTGCGAGCATGTGTAATCGACTTTGGTAAAGCGTAGGATGTTCACTTACCTTTAGTCGAGTTCTCTGATAACAATAGTTATCATACTAGTATCAAGACTGCTCCATTTGAAGCCCTTTACGGCCGTAAGTGCAGGTCACCTCTGTGCTGGACGGAAGTAGGCGACACGCAGTTGGCAAAAGGTCTAGTCCCTGATAGCACCCTCACTGGTCCGGAGATCATCAGAGAAACGACTGAAATCTTCAACGGATAGGCAAAAGAGTTATGCCGACAAAAGACGAAAACCCTTGGAATTTCAGATTGGAGACCGTGTACTGCTAAAGGTCTCACCCTGGAAGGGCATGATACGCTTTGGAAAGCATGGGAAACTAAATCCTCGGTACATTGGAACCTTCGAAATCATTTCAAAAATTGGTCCAGTGGCTTACAAACTCCAACTTCCAATCGAGCTTAACAAAGTACATCCAGTATTCCATGTATCGAACCTAAAAAAGTGTTTGTCCGACGAAACACTAGTAATTCCACTCGAAGAAATCGAACTTAACGAAAACCTTAACTTTGTGGAAGAACCCGTCGAGATCATGGATAGAGAAATTAAACGAACTAAGCAGAGTCGAATACCAATAGTAAAGGTTCGCTGGAACGCTAAGCGAGGACCTGAATTCACATGGGAACGAGAAGATCAGATGCAACAGAAGTATCCGCATCTTTTCCTCAGCCCCTAAAACTTTTCTTTTGTATTTAATTTCGGGACGAAATTCCCTCTAATGGGGGGATGATGTGACAACCCGATATTTCTACTCTATGTAATGACCTGAAAAGTCAATTATTGTAACCACTTTTGTGATAATGAAATTAACTTCGAAAATAAAATGTCCAAAAAGTTTCTATTTAATTACCTACTGTGATAGATGTCTTTAAACCGTGATCGTACGTAAAAAGAACGCCCAAATCCGACTTCGTATATTGAAGTTATGATTTTTCCAAGTTCGGCTTAGCAGCAGACAACTAAAAACTCGAATCGGAGATCGAGCGACTTTTGGCCGGAATGACCTAAACGAGAATCGAAGGTCTCGACAATGGTTATTCAGCGGTAAAAAGTCTGGCAAAAACCGACGTCAGAGAAAGAAGTTATGAATTTCTAAAGAAATTCCTTAAACACGACCCTTTTAAAAATAAATAATAAAATAATTTCAGAATTTGCCGACGGAATCTAAACGAAAGTTGTAGATCTTAGTCTCACCTACGCGTGGATATAAAGAACGTCGAAAACGGAGTTCGTATGAAGGAGATATGAATTTTAGAAGTTTATTAATTAAAATAAATATAAATTTAATTGTAAACTCTTGGTAATATCCGAAGAGGAGTCAGCAGATAGGACCGAGGTACGCCCCGTGTACTCAAATCAAGGGCCCCGGTTCGTCCACGTCGCCCCCTATGCGAGCTACGCCCCGTCCCATCCGAACTCCGGGGCAGTCAAGGACTCGGTCATGCATGACGCACGGGTACGCCCCGCGTACGCCCGTACGCCTCGCATATCGAGGCCTCTCAGCCCCTATAAAAGGGATGCGAGGGTTCCGGGAAAACTTGCTCATTTCCTCTCGTTTCTCTTGCGTTTTGCCTCGTTTTCCGTGCCCGTGCTAACCCGAAGCCCTGGTCTTTTTGCCCAAGTCCCGAAGATCGTTTTTACTCACGAGATTCCCGAGAATCCCGAGAAAAATCCGTTTCCAGAGACGAAATTCTGCCCGGTTTCCATCTCGCTTTCTTCAAACCTTCAGGTGAGTTCATACCCCTACAAACACACTTTAAATGCTTTTTATACTCTTTTAAGGGATGGGGGGGGGGGGAATACAAGTAAACATATGGTTATTATCGTGTGAAACATCGATCTTTTGCTATACTTTTCATACTGTTGTTTTAACTATCTTATGAAGTCATCATCATGCAAAACACCTCACAACACAGCTTTACCCTCTTGGGATACAATATGTTTTATAAATAGAAATAATGTTTTATTTATACGTTTACATACAAATACATCATATCAAGGGTAACATTCTTTAATAAATCATTTTATGCATTCAAAGAACTTATGATTTATGCTTTGTCAAACATTGTGAAAAAGGATAAACTTTGCATACAAAACTACTACTTTAATACAGACTTAGTTGAGAATCCGTGAGACGTGTATATCTTCAAATAATACCTTTTTGCTAAAAGGTACCGCTACAAGTCCTGTCTATAACCAGAGTCTCCCGTTCGGAGAACATGTCAAATGTGTATAGATCTATACGGGAAGTCATGATCCCGCGCCCTGACTGTTAGCTACAGTCCGTCCTTTGGGGTGACAGTTTGTCATAACGCTACAACGCCTGAAGAACGTCGCTACAGGCATATTATGTTTAGTATGGTTATAAAACGCATCGGATATACAATTATTATAGTACTTCTAATTGATGAATGAGTAGCTATTAAAACTATTCTTCATCTAGCAAACTGAAATCTTCTAATAGGTTTTATTATATAAATCTATGCTTCAACCTTCTAAAGCATGTCATTTGCTTTTGGTTTTTAGTCTGGGACATTAGGATAACTATTACTTTAGGAAAATATGGGATTTTTCCTGTATACAAAACAAACAACTAATAGGAAAATAAGGGATTTTCTTTATTCAACTATCTACATTATTCAATACAAATATTCTCATGCATTTCACACTTTTATAAGAAAATAAGGGATTTTCTTGGAAAACATACTCTCAATTTGGAATGGCATACAAATTTTCTAAACCACTTATGAACTCACCAACTTAATTATTGACACTTTCTCTTTGAAATAACTTGTATTCTCAGGGAACCGCTAAGCAGGTTTGGAAATCAACTTTTGGGGATTAACGTGATGGCATTAATTACTTCTTTTGAAAGATGTTTATGTATTTATCTTTTGAACATGTAATGAATACAATCATGTAAACATTTTTAAATCCTTTTTATATGTATGGTGGTGTGTACTTTCCTTTCTATGAACTGTTATGATACTGAATATGACGTCCTCCGCCCCCGAACGTTTCCGTCGTTCTGGTTTGGGGCTATGACAGACATAACCTCATTAAAAGTATAGTGATATAAAGTAGTAGAACCTCCTTTAAAATCTCACTTTAGTTACTTTAGGAAAATGTGAAAATGTATGCTAATCCATGAAAACACACGCCAATCTTTATGAGTCGTTATTGGAGCGTGCGTGGTTAACCAACATACTAATTTGGGACTAAAAAGTTGATATGATGGCACAACTCAAAAATTATTATCAATTGATGGAGTGTGTGTGGTTTACCAGTACGTTAATTTGAGATGATAAATGACATCAAGGTTGTCAAGAAGGTTTGCATGGTTATTCACATATTATTTGTTATCCTTGGTATCCTGGACACAAATTGAAGAGCATAATGAGATTAAACATACCATGGATAAGATTCAATAAATCTCAAATGATCTAGGAATCTCATATAGATTGAGATTGGTAAAGTGTATTACCTACCTTAAATGAATTTGTGATTAGATTAGGTATCCCATTTGTGAATTTCGAATCGCATTATTGGATCCTAGCCTTGAATATTAATTAAGTTAAAATATTACGAATTAAATCAACTAATTGAAATCTTGTCACTTTTTCAGATGTCTATAAATGGTGAACTCCATCTTCCTCCTCCTCCATCAAACTAGAACTTCACTCTACTATCAGTTCTTGCTAAGGACAAGCTTGTCGGTCCAAACTACATGGACTGGATGAGAAATCTGAAGACAATGCTTCGCTATGAGAACAAAGAGTTTGTTCTTACTACTCCAATTCTAGAAATTAATAAAGAAACTGCTACTCCTGAGGAGCTTGATGATTATGAAAAGCTTGTGGATAGTGCCACAAAGGTCTCATGCATTATGATTATGATTATGGCACCTACGCTCCAAAAGATTTATGAGGATTACTAGCCCTATGAGCTTAACACGACCTTGTCTCGAATGTTTCACGAAAAGGCGAGACAAGAGCGTTATGAAGTGGTCAAATCCTTTATGTCATGCAAACTGAAAGAAAGGGAATATGTGTGTGCTCATCTGTAGAAAATGCAGAGGCATGTGGAAAAATTAGAAAAGCTCAACTTGAACTTTGATTTGGAACTTGCCATTGACATGATCCTCAACTCTTTGCCTAGTAGTTAAGATCAGTTCATATTAACTTGTCATTTGAACAATACTCAGATGATGTTGATTGAGCTTCATAATCTGTTGCAAGTTGCTAAGGCAGGAATGAAAAAGTCTCATTTCAATAGTTCTGCAACTGCTCCTATCAAGTTTGTCCAACAAAGCAGAGGGAAGAAGGGAAATACCCCTTCCCAATCCAAATGGAAAGAGAAGGCCCACCATCGAAAGTCTAGTGGATCAAAAGGGAAGCCTAACTTTAACACTCATCCGGTTTTTGATCCAAAAGAAGTCGTTTTATTTCATTATGGCTAAAAGTGCCATTGGAGAAGAAGTTGCCCAAGTACTAGCAGGAAGTGAAATATGCCAGGGCCAAAGCAGCTGGCTCTCCTTCTGGTACGTATTCTATTCAAGTCAATAATACTTGCATTTCAAATTCTTAGGTTTTTTATATAGCATGTGGTTTCCATATTTTTTCTAATATTTAGGGACTAAAGGAAAGTGAAGAGGTCGAGCCTTGGAAGCTACACCTAATAATGGGGAACAAGCGAAGATCGGTTGTTACCAAGATTGGGACTTATGAGATTATGTTTGATAGTATTAGGGTTGATTTGGATAATTGTTTCTATTCACTAGAAATGGTTCGAAATATTATTTCTTTCCATGCTTTATTTAGACAAGGTGTCATTATAGTTTTGATAATAATGATGGTATTGTTTCAGTTTATTTTAATGTTGTATTTATTTTCAAAGATTATCTTTGAGTTGTTGTGTATGAGAGTATTGTTTATGTGAATGAATTAGGCAAAAATGTTTATAATATTGGTTATTCTAATATTTTAGACAAGCCATGTGTATGGCACTGTCATCTTAGGCACATTAACAAGAAACACATGGCCCAACTCCAAAAGGATGGAGTACTGGAGTTGTTTGATCTAAAACCAGACAAAGAATACAAGTCTTATTTGATGAGAAAGATGAATAAATCACCATTCACTGCTACATGTGAAAGAGGTGAAGATTTGTTGGTCCTCATCCATATTGTTTTGTGTGGTCCATTCAGATCTACCACAAAAGACGCAAATCGCTATTACATTGCATTTACTGATGATTATAGTAGAAATGGTTATATTTACTCGATCAAACATAAATCGGAAACTTTTTAAATGTTTAAAGAGTTTAAGAATGAAGTAGAGAACCTATTGGGAAAAAATATAAAGACGCTATGATTTGATAGAGGTGGTGACTATCTTAGTATCGAGTTTAACGACCATCTAAAGGAATGTGGAATTGTTTCACAATTGACACCTCCTAGGACACCACAACTAAATAGTGTAGGTGAGAGGCGTAATTGAACCTTTCTTGATATGGTTCGTTCCATGATGAGTCGAGCTTTGCTTCCAATATCATTTTGGGGGTATGCCTTAGAAACAGCCACCCACATCCTCAATGTTATTCCACTAAGAAGGTTGCTAAGACACCTCATGAAATTTGGATTGCGAAACCTCCCTCACTCACACATATAGTATGGGTTTGTGAGGTTCTCGTTAGGCAAGAAACCAAGGACAAAATTGAACCCAAATCCGAGAAGTTTTTTTTCGTCGGTTATCCACAGAATTCATTTGGGTAATTGTTTTACAAACCCAATGAAAACTTGGTTTTGTAGCTCGAAGAGTAGTCTCCACGAGAGAGAGAGAGAGAGAGAGAGAGAGAGAGAGAGCTAATTTCCATATAAGGGAGTGTGAGTATGATTTATCTTGAAGAAATTCAAGAGTTCTCCAATAAGGAAACTTTTAAAGACACTAGCTCTGTAGCACCTGGTTTCCGGTATGTGAATTTTATTTGAGCATTGCCCTAATTTAGCCTTAGACTCGGCGAGTCATAGGGTCCGACTCGCCGAGTAGGGACGAGACTCAGGACGCGTTTTAAGTAGGCGACTCGACGAGTCCATATCCTGGACTTGGCGAGTCACCGCTGCGGGATGAAACCCTAAGTTTCAAGGGTTTGCACCCTATTTAAACTCTCATTCCGCCCCAACTCGTCCCCATTCACCCCCAGAACTCCCCCTACATCGTTTTCCCTTGTTTCCTTGAGAGTTTGAGGTATTCTTGGTGTGTTCTTGAAGGTTTTGGAGAGTAAGAGGAGTAGATCAAGAAGAGGAGAAGGAGATCAGCCATCCTTGTGTCATTTCAACTTTTCCTTTGAGGTATAACCCGTTTTCCCCTTGATTCTATGCTTAAAACTTCATTTGGGTCCTTCTTGGTCAATTCCCCAAGTTTGCATGTTCATTATATGTTGTAATAAGGCGTTTGGCCTTTGGATCTATGTAAGATTGAGCTTCAGGAGCTCAGATCTGTTAGCTTTTTGGCCTCATGAGGCTTGTTAGCCCTAGATCTACCATTTTGAGTCATTTTGAGCCCTATAATCCATATTGGTGAATATCCACACGTAAAGTTGGAAACTTTACGTGTGATTCGTGTCCTAGAAGTCCAGATCTATGAATGGCATGGTCTGGAACCGAGCAAATTGGTATATTTAAGGAGTGCATGGAGGCGACTCGGCGAGTCGCATAGGTGACTCGGCGAGTCTGGTCGCGAGTCACCGAATTGGTCCCTTCTTCATGTGTCGAGTTGAGCCTTGAGTCACAGGGGGGTGACTCGGTGAGTTAGGAGCTGAACTCACCCATGTTAGGACTCGGCGAGTCAATGCCCTGACTCGGCGAGTCCAAGGCAATCTTCATAGCTCAAGAACAGACTCGGCGAGTTGTTCATACAACTCGGCGAGTCTTAACATAAAGTGTTCATCGGATGAAGATGAACTCGACGAGTTGTTCATACAACTCGGCGAGTAGGATGAAGGTGTTGCATGGCAGTTAGAAGGTGAACTCGTCGAGTCATAGCCCGACTCGACGAGTAGAACCAGGGACCCAGGACATTGGTTTGCTAGGGACTCGGCGAGTGGTGATCCACTCGGCGAGTCGGGTCAACTGAAAGTTGACTCCAGCTTTGGCTTAGAGTTAATCCAGGGGTAAAATGGTCATTTTACCTAAAGGACAGTTAGCAGTGTTTGATTGAGTATGTCGTGGAAATTGCAGCCGGAGGACTCCCGGAGCGGCAGCATTCAGTTAGTTCCCGATCAGTTTAGCAGCTACTTCGAGGTGAGTTACCTTCCAGTAGCGGTGGGTCTAAGGCCACAATGCCGACCCACCAGTAGGAGTTGTATGATAGATGATTGTCTTTGTGATATCATCTAAGTTCGCGAGTACCTGACATGTTATATGCTAGCATGATATGCTGTATGTGATAGTAGTCGAGTTCGGTTGTTAGGACCGAAGGGTAGTCAGACACCCCAGATACGTCTGACAGTTTATGATTATATGTTTGCATGCTGGCTTGTTATGTTATATGCGATAGAGGTAGTATGAGGGGACCAGTCCCTGTGGTCGGTTGTTAGGACCGACGGGTAGTCAGCACCCCAGAATGGCTTGACATGGGTAGTCAGCACCCCAGAATGGCTTGACACGGGTAAGACGGCGCCCCAGAATGGCCGTATGGGTAGGTCGGCACCCCAGAATGGCCGTACCGGGTAGTCAGGCACCCCAGAATAGCCTGGCAGTATATATGTTATGTGTTTATATGGTATGCGGTACGTTGGGGGAACTCACTAAGCTTTGTGCTTACGTTTTCAGTTTTGTTTTCAGGTACCTCTGCATCGAAGGGGAAGGAGCCGACGCGGTAGCGGCACGTCATACACACACTCTTCGGTTTCCGCATTTATGAGATTTACTGGGATTGTACTCTGATATTTTGATGGGATGTACGGTTTGGCTTTTGAGAACATGGTTGCAATGTATTATGGTGTGAACAAACAATGTTTCTTTTTATTTAGACAATGTTTTAATTATTAATGTTTTTCTAAAGTAATATCAAAAAAAAAAAAAATTTCGGGTCGTTACAAGTTGGTATCAGAGCCCTGGTTTGAGGGATTCGGACACGCCTTCGGGAGTGTTTGGACTCAAACCGAGGGATTGAAAGATTTTTCCAAAAGAAATTATTCTTTAAAACCCAGAAAAGAGTCACGAGAAAGAGTAAAGTGTGTGACGTGCGCGACCGGCCGAGCTCAAGTAAGTATTCCCCATAGTACCCATACAAGTTTATGTTATGTTTATCAGCTTTATGAATATTGCATGCTAGAATAGGCTAAGGATCTAGGAGTGATGCCTTATGTGCCTGTTTATTTGTTGCAGCTTATTGAATATTGCATGCTAGAATTGAGTAGACAGCAGTAGGGTAGCCTGTTTAGGTTATGCCTGATAGTATGAGCTTAGCATCCTATGTTAAGTGTCGTTTCTTGTTTTAAGAACAGTTTTGGCTTGAGTCTGTTTTTCCTTATCCGAATGCTGCTTGCTTCGTGCTCGGTGGGATTCTGAGTAATGGGAGTGAGCCACTAGGTAAACACGTCACACCACATGTAATCGGGGTTGAATAATCCCAAAGTGTTGGAACTGGCCCTATTGCGCAGCTCTTGTTTGAGTCCAACCGTTGTAGGGACGGGCCTTTTACTTGAAGGATGATCTAACCCTCATCACAGGTGGTGGTGTTTAGGTGGTGGCTAACTGGCATTATGAGGAGACCTACAGCAGCTGAGGACCAGTTGTGTTGAACTTGAGTCCTCCCTAGGGCAAGCCTAGGGTGAGAATATCGGAGAGTAGCAGTAGTAGAGGGGAGTTGGTGGAGTCGAGGAATTCCTCGGAGAAGGTACGGATAGATGTGGAAGGTAGTATGGGCCCGTACTACTGAAAGCAGAGGATCCGTACCCGAGCCGAGGAAGGCCAAGACGAGACCAAGGAACCTGTAAGTAGTTGAGATCCCTCAGAAAGTAGCAGTACCACTAATGATTATTATTGATGTTTTGCAGAATGGTGGTACTTCGACCGAGATCGACAGATGGCGGGTCAGGAGAGGGGTCAGGTTCGGGATCTGGCACCGAGCCGATTGAGGAGAGGCTACGTGAGTTCATCACGTCGGAGATCACTAGGGGCATCCTTGAGTCGACCCCCATCATCTTTGGGTCGATCAAGGAAGGGATCGTGGAGATGATGGAAGATCGCCTACGGGCATTCAGGAGCGACTTGGCCTCTAGCCAGTCAGGATCTCGCACACTGTCCTTCAAGGACTTCAGGAGCAGTGGTGCGCCGGATTTCCATGGGGTGAAGGACCCCATTGTCGCCAGGCGGTGGATTGCGGATATCGAGTCTGCCCAGTTGATCAGCTTCTGCCCCGAGGGGTCGAAGGTGAGGTACGCAGCAGGATGTTTACGGGACCGGGCCCGAGCTTGGTGGGAGTCAGTGGGTGACTCGATGGGAGCCTCGGCTATCGAGGCAATGACCTGGTCGGACTTTGTGGCTAGGTTCAGGGTAGAGTTTGCGCCAGCGGTCGAGCTTCAGCAGCTGGCCAGGGAGTTCTTAGACATGAGGCAGACGACAGAGACCGTGGCGGAGATCACCGCCAAGTTTCGGGAGAGGGCTTTATTGGTGCCCCAGTATGCAGGTGACGAGGATATGAGGAGGACTCGTTACCATGATATGCTACGAGCTGACATTCGGGAGCATGTTAGTTTTTCGGCTTGCCCTACCCTGGACTCCATGATTGCCAGGGCTAGGGAGAGGGAGATAGATTTGGAGCACATCCGGAAACGGAAGCTTGAGAATGGTCAGTCATCGGGGGCTTCGGGGAAGAAGCCCAAGGGATCAGATGGGAGGCCGAAAGGCCAGTCGGGACCGAGCCGCTGCAGGAGGTGCGGCAGGCCGCACGAGGGGGCGTGCAGGATGGGATCGTCAGGCTGCTACAAGTGCGGCAAGTTTGGGCATATCAGCAGGGATTGCACTGCTCCTGCGACCGTTATTCAGGCATCGGAGTTGCTGTGTTTCCACTGCAACCAGAGGGGCCACAAGAAGGCCAATTGCCCCATGTTGACAGCTTCAGCGCCAGTGAAGGCGCCAGCTCCAGCGACCCTGCGGATCACGGATGGCCGTCAGGGCAAGGCAGAGGCTCCAGTGGTGAGGAGTCGGGCATTTCAGTTGACTGCCGAGGAGGCACGCGCCGCGCCCGATGTGGTGACGGGTATGATTCCTTCCTTCTATCTTTTATTTTACATTGTTATGATATTGATATGTGCTCCGTGTGTATACATGTGTATTAGGATCGTTCCATGTGAACGGCATCCCGGTTCAGGTATTGTTCGACTCGGGTGCATCCCGATCGTTCGTTTCTCTTGCTCTTAGCAAGAGATTTCATGAGACTTCAGGCGAGTTGGATTGCCCGTTAGAGGTAGAGATTGCCGATGATCGGTCGGTGCGAGCATCGATGGTGTTTCGAGATTGTGTCCTGCGACTGTTTGAGGAGTGTTACCTGGTAGACTTGGTTCCCATTCCATTGCGTGGGAACAAGGTGATTATTGGTATGGATTGGTTGAGCCCTAATGGGGCAGTGATAGATTGCGCACAGCAGCTAGTGCGAGTCAAGACCCCAAGCGGGGGAGAGTTAGTGATTCATGGAGAGCGGCCGCAGTGTGGACCCACTGTATGTTCAGCAGCGAGGGCTAGGCGTTACCTTCAGCAGGGATGCGCGGGTTATGTCGCGTACGTGATGGACACCCGGGAGGCGGGTAAGGCAACCGTGAGCGAGGTCCCGGTGGTTCGAGATTTTGCTGATGTTTTTCCGGAGGAACTACCTGGGATACCTCCGGAGCGACAGGTGGAGTTCAGGATTGACCTCGTTCCCGGTGCGGCTCCGATAGCCAAAGCACCGTATCGGTTGGCTCCTCCCGAGATGCAGGAGTTGTCTATGCAGCTGCAGGAGCTGCTGGACAAGGGATTTATTCGGCCGAGCAGTTCGCCCTGGGGAGCCCCGATTCTGTTTGTGAAGAAGAAGGATGGGTCGCATCGGATGTGTATAGATTATCGGGAGCTGAACAAGGTAACGGTGAAGAACCGTTACCCGCTCCCGAGGATTGATGACCTCTTTGACCAGCTTCAGGGCGCATCTTGGTTCTCCAAGATTGATTTGCGTTCGGGTTATCATCAGATGAGGGTCAGGGAGGAGGATATGCAGAAGACCGCGTTTCGGACGCGCTATGGCCATTACGAGTTTGTGGTGATGCCGTTTGGGCTCACCAATGCTCCTGCCGCGTTCATGGACCTCATGAACCGTGTATGCAGACCGATGCTGGACCGGTCTGTGATAGTTTTTATCGATGATATCTTGGTTTATTCCAAGACCCGGGAGGAACATGAGGAGCATTTGAGAGAGGTGTTAGAGACCCTGAGGAGGGAGAGCTTGTATGCCAAGTTCTCCAAGTGTGAGTTTTGGTTGCGCGAGGTGCAATTTCTGGGGCACCTCGTCAACCAGAACGGGATTCTGGTCGATCCGGCCAAGGTTGAGGCCGTGATGAGATGGGAGGTTCCGAAGTCCCCATCTGAGATTCGGAGCTTCCTAGGATTGGCAGGCTACTATCGGAGATTTATCCAGGATTTCTCCAAGATAGCCGTGCCCCTGACGCGGCTGACGAAGAAAGCCGTGGTCTTTCGGTGGGGACCCGAGCAGCAGGCTGCGTTTGAGACGCTGAGACAGAGATTGTGTGAGGCGCCGATCTTAGCCCTGCCTGAGGGCGTAGAGGATTTCGTGGTTTATTGCGATGCGTCCATTTCTGGGTTGGGCGCGGTGCTGATGCAAAGGGGGCATGTCATTGCTTACGCTTCAAGGCAGCTCAAGCCTCACGAGGCGAACTACCCGACGCACGATTTGGAGTTGGGGGCGGTGGTATTTGCCCTCAAGATTTGGCGACATTACCTCTATGGGGTTCGGTGTACCATCTACACGGACCACAAGAGCTTGAGGTACCTTATGGACCAGCCGAATCTGAACATGAGGCAGCGTCGGTGGTTGGATGTGGTGAAGGATTATGATTGCGAGATCCTTTACCACCCGGGAAAGGCCAATGTGGTGGCCGATGCACTTAGCCGCAAGACGGCGCCGATCAGGGACGCCTGTTTGAGGATGACTGTGGTGACTCCCCTGTTGGAGCAGATTCGGGAAGCTCAACAGGAGGCTATCAAGGAGGAGCATCGGAAGAACGAGCGCGTAGTAGGTCAGGTTTCCTCCTTCGATTATGATAGCCGAGGGTTATTGACACTACACCGTAGGGTGTGGGTGCCGTATCATGGGGGCGTGCGCCAGATTCTGATGGAGGAGGCGCACAAGTCCCGATTCTCTATTCATCCCGGGGCGACGAAGATGTATAGGGATCTTCGTCTAGACTATTGGTGGCCCTGCATGAAGCGGGATGTGGCATGGTACGTCGAGCAGTGCTTGACCTGCAGGAAGGTCAAGGCCGAACATCAGAGGCCGCATGGCAAGATGCAGCCGTTGGACATTCCACTGTGGAAGTGGGAAGATATCACGATGGATTTTATCACGAAGCTTCCCAGGACCGCGCGTGGAGTGGATTCGATTTGGGTCATCGTGGATAGATTGACCAAGAGTGCTCACTTTATTCCGATTCCGGAAAGCATATCGGCCGAGAAATTGGCCGACATCTATATCAGGGAGATTGTGGCACGGCATGGGGTGCCAGTATCGGTGATCTTGGACAGGGATGTGCGTTTTACTTCCAGGTTTTGGAAGAGATTCCATGACGAGTTGGGCACTCGTCTGCATTTCAGCACCGCCTTTCACCCGCAGACAGATGGACAGAGTGAGCGGACCATCCAGACTTTGGAGGACATGTTGCGGGCGTGTGTTCTGGATTTCGGTGGTAGCTGGGATACCTATCTTCCGTTGGCTGAGTTCTCCTACAACAACAGCTATCACGCGAGTATCGACCGCCCTCCCTTCGAGATGTTGTACGGACGGAGGTGTAGGACCCCGATATGCTGGGGTGAGGTTGGCCAGAGAGTTATGGGAAGCACCGAAGTGGTGCTCAAGACGACTGAGAGGATACAGCAGGTCCGGAGCAGGCTTCAGACTGCTCAGAGTCGACAGAAAAGTTATGCCGACAAGCGTCGATCCGATTTAGAGTTCCAGGTCGGGGATATGGTCCTCCTGAAGGTGTCACCGTGGAAAGGCGTCATCCGATTCAGGAAGCGGGGCAAGTTGGGCCCGCGATTCATCGGACCGTTCAGGGTCTTAGCCCGGGTGGGCAGGGTAGCATATAGGCTGGATCTGCCAGCCGAGCTTAGCCAGATCCACAGCACTTTCCATGTTTCGCAGTTGCGGAAGTGCCTAGTGGACGATTCTGCAGTAGTACCTTTGGAGGATATTCAGGTTGATGACAGCCTGAACTACATCGAGCGCCCAGTCGCAATCCTCGACAGGAAGTCGAAGGATTTAAGGAACAAGAGGGTGGAGCTAGTGAAGGTGCAATGGCAGCACCGCAAGGGTTCAGAGTGGACTTCGGAGCCGGTAGACGAGATGATGGAGCACTACCCCGAGCTGTTTCAGGATCAGGCGGCAGACTTCGAGGACGAAGTCTAAAATAAGTGGGGGAGATTTGTAGCACCTGGTTTCCGGTATGTGAATTTTATTTGAGCATTGCCCTAATTTAGCCTTAGACTCGGCGAGTCATAGGGTCCGACTCGCCGAGTAGGGACGAGACTCAGGACGCGTTTTAAGTAGGCGACTCGACGAGTCCATATCCTGGACTCGGCGAGTCACCGCTGCGGGATGAAACCCTAAGTTTCAAGGGTTTGCACCCTATTTAAACTCTCATTCCGCCCCAACTCGTCCCCATTCACCCCCAGAACTCCCCCTACATCGTTTTCCCTTGTTTCCTTGAGAGTTTGAGGTATTCTTGGTGTGTTCTTGAAGGTTTTGGAGAGTAAGAGGAGTAGATCAAGAAGAGGAGAAGGAGATCAGCCATCCTTGTGTCATTTCAACTTTTCCTTTGAGGTATAACCCGTTTTCCCCTTGATTCTATGCTTAAAACTTCATTTGGGTCCTTCTTGGTCAATTCCCCAAGTTTGCATGTTCATTATATGTTGTAATAAGGCGTTTGGCCTTTGGATCTATGTAAGATTGAGCTTCAGGAGCTCAGATCTGTTAGCTTTTTGGCCTCATGAGGCTTGTTAGCCCTAGATCTACCATTTTGAGTCATTTTGAGCCCTATAATCCATATTGGTGAATATCCACACGTAAAGTTGGAAACTTTACGTGTGATTCGTGTCCTAGAAGTCCAGATCTATGAATGGCATGGTCTGGAACCGAGCAAATTGGTATATTTAAGGAGTGCATGGAGGCGACTCGGCGAGTCGCATAGGTGACTCGGCGAGTCTGGTCGCGAGTCACCGAATTGGTCCCTTCTTCATGTGTCGAGTTGAGCCTTGAGTCACAGGGGGGTGACTCGGTGAGTTGGGAGCTGAACTCACCCATGTTAGGACTCGGCGAGTCAATGCCCTGACTCGGCGAGTCCAAGGCAATCTTCATAGCTCAAGAACAGACTCGGCGAGTTGTTCATACAACTCGGCGAGTCTTAACATAAAGTGTTCATCGAATGAAGATGAACTCCACGAGTTGTTCATACAACTCGGCGAGTAGGATGAAGGTGTTGAATGGCAGTTAGAAGGTGAACTCGTCGAGTCATAGCCCGACTCGACGAGTAGAACCAGGGACCCAGGACATTGGTTTGCTAGGGACTCGGCGAGTGGTGATCCACTCGGCGAGTCGGGTCAACTGAAAGTTGACTCCAGCTTTGGCTTAGAGTTAATCCAGGGGTAAAATGGTCATTTTACCTAAAGGACAGTTAGCAGTGTTTGATTGAGTATGTCGTGGAAATTGCAGCCGGAGGACTCCCGGAGCGGCAGCATTCAGTTAGTTCCCGATCAGTTTAGCAGCTACTTCGAGGTGAGTTACCTTCCAGTAGCGGTGGGTCTAAGGCCACAATGCCGACCCACCAGTAGGAGTTGTATGATAGATGATTGTCTTTGTGATATCATCTAAGTTCGCGAGTACCTGACATGTTATATGCTAGCATGATATGCTGTATGTGATAGTAGTCGAGTTCGGTTGTTAGGACCGAAGGGTAGTCAGACACCCCAGATACGTCTGACAGTTTATGATTATATGTTTGCATGCTGGCTTGTTATGTTATATGCGATAGAGGTAGTATGAGGGGACCAGTCCCTGTGGTCGGTTGTTAGGACCGACGGGTAGTCAGCACCCCAGAATGGCTTGACATGGGTAGTCAGCACCCCAGAATGGCTTGACACGGGTAAGACGGCGCCCCAGAATGGCCGTATGGGTAGGTCGGCACCCCAGAATGGCCGTACCGGGTAGTCAGGCACCCCAGAATAGCCTGGCAGTATATATGTTATGTGTTTATATGGTATGCGGTACGTTGGGGGAACTCACTAAGCTTTGTGCTTACGTTTTCAGTTTTGTTTTCAGGTACCTCTGCATCGAAGGGGAAGGAGCCGACGCGGTAGCGGCACGTCATACACACACTCTTCGGTTTCCGCATTTATGAGATTTACTGGGATTGTACTCTGATATTTTGATGGGATGTACGGTTTGGCTTTTGAGAACATGGTTGCAATGTATTATGGTGTGAACAAACAATGTTTCTTTTTATTTAGACAATGTTTTAATTATTAATGTTTTTCTAAAGTAATATCAAAAAAAAAAAAAAAATTTCGGGTCGTTACAAGCTCTCAACCTGAGAATGAAACTGTTAATCCCATTGACAATTCGTTGCCCCTTCGTCGGTCCAGTATGGTTAACATGCCACCTTCATTCCATGGTTTCCATATTATTGTAGAAGGGGATATATTTATCATTGATGAAATGATGGTAAATTTGCATGAGCGTGCTAACTACAAGGAAGCGATGGCATGCCCTAAGGATGCTAAGTAGAAAGAGGCAATGGATAGAGAGATCCAATCGATGTATGATAACCAAGTATGGATCTTAGTTGATCAAGCACCTGGTCGAAAGACAATAGGTTGTAAATGGATCTTCAAGAATAAGACGAACATGGATGATAATGTACAGACTTACAAACCTAGGTTGGTTGCAAAAGGATTTAATCAAACCCAAGGGATTGACTATTATGAGACCTTTTCTCCAGTTCCTAGTATTAGTTCGTTTAGGGTAATGCTTGTCATAGCTGCTCATTATGACTATGAAGTATGGCAAATAGATGTCAAAACTGATCTCCTTAATGGGAAACTGGCTGAGGATGTTTACATGGCTCAACTAGAAGATTTTCTACATGCCAAATTCCTTAATAAAGTTTACAAGCTTGAGAAGTGCATCTATGGACCAAAGCAAGCATCTCGTAGCTAAAATCTTTGCTTCCACGAAAAGGTCAAAGAGTTTTGGATTTTATAGAAGTAAGGATGAGTCTTGCATGTATGCCAAAGCTAGTAGGATCATAGTAACCTTTCTAGTTTTGTATGTGGATGACATACTCCTAATAGAAAACAATGTTCCATACTTGCAAAAAGTTAAGTCTTGGCTTGGGAAATATTTTTCTATGAAGGATCTTGGAGAGGCTACATATATTCTTCGAATAAGAATTTATAGGGACAAGTATAAACGTTTACTAGGACTTAGTCAAAGTATATACTTGGACAAGATATGGAAGATATTCAATATGGGAAATTCCAAGAAAAGAGACTTACCCATGCATCATACTGTTAAATTAAGCAAGGCTCAATGCCCAAGTAGTGATAAGTAAATAGATACTATGAGACAAGTCCTATATGCTTCAGCTATAGGATCGATCATGTATGTTATGACATGTACTCGACCTAATGTGGAATATGATTTGAGCATGGTTAGCAGATATCAGGGAAATTCTAGTTTAGCTCAATGGACTACAGTGAAAAACATTCTTAAGTATTTACGAAAGACAAAAGATATGATCTTGGTGTTTGGCGACAATGTTGAATTTATGGTCAGTGGGTATAGAGATGTCAGTTTTCAAATGGATCGAGATAATAGTTATTATCAATCAGGATGGGTTTTCTTATTGAATAGTGGAGAAGTAACTTGGAAAAGTTCCAAGAAAGAGACGGTTGTTGATTCTACTTGTGAATCAGAGTACATCGCAACAAGCGAGGTAGAAAATGAGGCTATATGGTTAAAGAACTTTATTGGAGATCTTGGAGTTGTTCCATAAATCCAAGAACCAATAGATATTTTCTATGACAACGAGGGTGTAGTAACTTTAACAAAAGATGGAAAATCTAGGCACACCGAGAGGAAATATCACTACATTAGACATAAAGTTGAAGAGGATGCACTCTTGGTGAATCATGTATCATTAAAAGAGAATCTTGTTCATCCTCTTACAATGGGTCTAAGCAAGGTCAAGTACTTTGAGCATGCTAGGAGCATTGGGCTGAGAGATGATATTAGATTGCTGATTTTAGTAGTGGATTAATTTTGAAACATTGTAACAATGATATATGGTAATTGGATGGTGATTAATTAAATAGGTATTTATTTATATTCAATTCTTAGGATGCCATTCCTCAATAAATCTATTCTTGTGTCTCATTTTGCATGTTTTACTTCTTGAATATTAAGCTATTCGAAATGCCACAATTGGTCATACTTTGGGAGTATGTATTGATTAAGATTGTCATGAATCATTTGTAGATTGTCCATAAAGACTGGACATTGCATTGGGATAGTTCCAACATTCTTGATTAATTATAAATAGAGATTTTTACTATTGGTTAAACTCGCGCTTAAAGATTACTTCATGGATTTAATCATATGTGATTCTAAGATGATAATATCCTTATATATATATATATATATATATATATATATATATATATATATATATATATATATATATATATATATATATATATATATCATGTTTTATGGGTCGGTTTGCATTGGTTTATTCCAAGGCATCTCGTAACTAGGTGTTATAAAGTGTAATTCTATGTATGAATCGATAAGAAAATTTGTATGATTATATAGTCAAAGTTTATTCGTTCCTTTTTCCTTAATAGGAAAAGTGATATTTTTGGGCCCTTTGGTGTTTTGATATTGACATTGTACTGTTGAGCCCATATTGGGCTAAATTGATGTGTTCAATTGGTAGTCTAATGATGTAATCACAAATGCGACTATCGGAAACAGAATCTTGGACAAATAGACTAATTCTATCGGAAAACAGAATCTTGGACAAATAGACTGATTCTAATCCATGTCTCATGTGCATACTATATCAGGAAGAATGAAGGAATAGTTGATCACTTATCTTAGGACCAACAGAGTCTGGTAGTGTCTTTGAAAATACTCTTTACTAGTTATTTGGAGTTGTGCTTGCAATTGTAGTTAGCGACTTATCCAAGTGGGAGAATGGTGGATTAAGATGTCTAATGTCCTAACTAAGTTGGTATGATGTTGATAAATAAAAGTAAAGTCCTTTTAGGGTTGCCCTCATAACCAAAAAATTTCTTAGATTGATTATACGAGAGAGATAAATGATCTTTTAATATGTTATATGATTAATATGTTAATTAGAAATAGTTATAAATAATTTAAAAATAATTAGAAATCATTTGGAATTAATTCTAGGTAAATTAGAATTAATTAAAGGTTGAAGGATTAAAGTTGTAATTTTTCAAAAGTTGAACAGAGGAGAGGTTCCAGAACTTTCCTCATATAGATGGTTTTTAGAAACCCTATTTGGGTTTCTGGAAGCCTCCATTTAGATAATCAAGGAACTAGATACTTGTCTTCTTTGAGATAATATTATTTTATTTTCAAATTAGGGGTTCTAGATGTTTCCTAATCAACTATAAATAGGGCCTTATACCTTGGAATTTTCGGCCAATCTTTTGACCATACTAGATCTGAAAATATGCTCCTCTCTCCTGTCTCCTAATCTTTCTAGGGTTCTTGTGTTGTGGGTATGAACCATTAGAGGCACGCACATAATTGTAGCTTGTTTTCAAAGAGACTTTTAGATTGATATTGTTGGAATCAAATAGTCTATTTACATTAACAAATCATAGGTATGTGACTCTTCATTTCGATTGATACTAGGGTTTAAAAGTTTTTTTGTTCAATAGTATGTTGCTTCAATACTGTTAGGACATAGATCTAGTAGGTTGCATGTACTCTTAAGAGTATAAGGAATTTTTCGGCATTATTAGATGTAAAACCCATCACATCAGTCCATGTTTCTCTATTCATCCTGGAGCCACAAATATGTATCGAGACTTAAGACTCAAATATTGGTGGCCCTACATAAAAAGGGAGATAGCATGGCTCGACAAGAGGCGTCTTACTTATCGGTAGGTCAAGGTCGTGCATTAGAGACCAAATGGGAAGTTGCAGCCTTTAGAGATCCCCATGTGGAAATGGAAGCAGATCACCATGGACTTTGTCACCAAGTTACCAAGGACGGCCAATGGACTTGATGCTATTTGGGCTATTATGGATCGGTTGACCATGAGCGCCAATTTCCTTGCTATTCAGGAGAGCTCGTCAGCTAATAAATTGGCCAACATTTATATTTGAGAGGTTATGGCTCGTTATGAGGTGTCTATGTCTATAGTATCAGTTTTAGATGTTCGGTTTACCTCTACATTTTGGAAGAGGTTCCATGAGGACGTAGGTACCAAGTTGTACTTCAGTATTACATATCATCTGTAGACAGATGGATAGGGTGAGAGGGTTATTCATACTCTCGAGGATATATTGAGAGCCTACATCATCGATATTGGTGGGAACTGGGACTCCTACCTTTCCTTGGCTGAGTTAACAACAACTATCATGCTAGCATTGGTATGCCTCCCTACGTGCTTCTTTACGGGATGAAGTGTCGTACCCCAATCTGTTGGGGATAGATGGGTTGGATAGTCATAGGGAGCATGGAAGTGGTGCTCAAGATGACAGAGCTCATTTAGCATGTCAGACAAAGACTGTTGCCGACACAAAGCCGAGAAAAGAGTTATGCGGACAAATGGAGTTCGGAGTTGGAGTTTCAAGTCGGGGATACGGTACTTATTAAACTATCCCCCTTGATAAGCATTATTCGCTTTAGGAAGAAGGGGAAGTTGGGTCCCAGTTTTATCATCCCTTTTCGTGTTATGGCTAGAGTGGGCAAGGTAACGTACCAATTGGAACTACAAGAGGAGCTCAATCAGATCCATAACAATTACCATATTTTGCAGTTGCAAAAGTGTATGACCGAAAAGTTCAAAATTGTTCCTTTAGATGATATTCATGTTGGTGAGCACCTTAAATATATTGAGCGACCGGTGGTGATCCTTGATAGGAAGATGAAGATGTTGAGCAATAAGGTAGTCGGATCGATGAAGGTGCAATGGTAGCACCGGAAGGGTTCTGAGTGGACTTTGGAACTCGAGGTGGAGATGCGTGAGCACTAGCCGAATTTGTTTTCAGCTAAGGATTTCAAGGGTGAAATCTAGTTCAAGTGGGGGAGAACTATAATACCTATTCTAGGTAAATGATTCATTTATATTTTTGGCAAATAAAGAAGAAAAATGTGGGTTTTGTGATGGCCACGACGTAGTGGAGGACACACCACGTGTAACAACCCAAAACTACAGATAAAATTTTGTTTTAAATTCATTCATATCACACGATACTAATACTAAAATAGTCAAAAGAGTATCATAGTAAAATGTTATCAGAGTACAAAATCCCAAAATCTCTTAATGTAGAAACCATAGGGTGATGCGGTGGGATCAGGTCAGGCCCTTCCCTTTCGAATTTGAGGTACCTGAAACATAAACTGAAAACTATAAGCACAAAGCTTAATGAGTTCCACCAGAATACCACATACTAAACGAGCATATTGTCAAGCATATTTGGGTGCTCGCCTACCCGTTCGGTCTATTTCAACCAGATACTATCAAGCATATATGGGTGCTTGTCTACCCCTTCGGTCAATTTCTACCGGATAATAAGTCTATTTCACCCCTGCCACTACCACATAATATCATAACCAAATAATCACAGAAACACCAATAACTATTGGCATAGCAGACAATTATCACAAAGACAATCATCTTACTACAAGCATAAATTAGTGGGTCGACATTGGTGCCTTTGACCCATAGATACAATGAAGGTAACTCACCTCTCAATCGAAAATCAACTAACGCCTCTCTCACGATCAACTACACCGGTGCTACTCCACACCTAGATAATCGAGCAACATAAACCTTAGATTTACCCTTCAAAACCAAGAGTTGACCAAAAGTCAACTCATGTCAAAAGTCAATGCCTAGGCTCAAAGGTCAAATTTCTTCCTTAACTCCCCTCACATCGTGACCACTAAGGCTCACATCGTGAGGAAAAACTCGACCCAGACTCACTCAATGAATCATCTCAGCTTCACTTATCCAACAGTATTCTCAGATCGGGACAACCGCTTAGCTCACATCGTGAGGTTCCATTTCTCACGACGTGAGATTGGTTCTGGCCAAGTTTGAGCATTAAGCTCTTAATCCATTAAGACATACATTGGGACTTTCCAGAATACCTTCCTTGACCCTAAGGACCATAAAAATCATAGATTTTCAATCATGCATGTCCAATGCATGACTTAAACACTAACTAGGTCAAAATAAGGGCATTAAGATCAAGGTTCAAGCTTGGAGTCCAAAACCACACCAAAACTCAGATCAAAGGACTCACATATAGAAGATGTCTCAATGATCAATAAATTTGCCAACTATATGGATCCCATGCATGTTAAACCAACCAACCATGCAAAGAAAGGTTCCAAAGCTTAGATCTAGCATTCTTAAGGCAAAAAGATATGAGCTTTATGGCTTACAAATGTTCACAAGCTCAGTAAATCCAAAAGGTAAAAGCTAGATTGCCAAAATGAAGCACCACAAGAGCCTTCTTCCACTTCAAGGGACTAAAAACACCAAGTAAGCTCTCCAAAATCACCAACAATGGTCCAAGTTCTCAAGGAGGTTGAAATTACGGTTTTTAAGGGGCTACAGACTGAGAGAGGCCGAGGATGGGTGTTCCTAGCCCTCTCATTCCATTAAATACTCTAAAATTAGGGTTTGGGATCATCAGGCCTGGCTCACGTTGTGAGACCTTATGTCTCATGTTGTGAGGTTCAGGGATGCGGGTCAAATGGTCAGTGGGCATTCTTATGTCGTGACCACTACGGCTCACGTCGTGAGTCTCCTCCAAAATGCATAAATTCAAGAATTTAAGTACCTCAAGGGTTCATATACTACACCACAATGTGGTCATGATCAAATGAAACGTGCATTATCTGTGTGCACCACAACGTGGAATGTGTCTGGCCATAACATGTTTGCCGCCAGAGTGCAAACCCTAATTTTCTGGGTTTTCTGGTTTATTTAAGGGATGTGATGACCACAGTTTTCACATCCTCAGCCTCCATCACCTCCATTTAAACCTACAAGAAACCCTAACCTCCATTGTTGACTTAGTGAGCTTCTGTGGTGATTTTAGTCCCTCGAAGAATAAGAAGTAGTAGAAGAAGATGTTCTTGATCTAACATTCCAGCAAACAAACCTCCCCCTCATCATCTTGTGCTGTTTCTGGAATCTTGTAAGTAATCAAGCTCCTACCTTTATGTGTCAAAATTGCTAGATCTAGGTTTTTATCCACTTTCTTCCTTGTTTGGGGTGGTTTGAGTGTATCAACTCCAAAAAGTTGGCAACTTTTTAGGTCCTTGAGGTTCCTTTGTGGTCTCTTGTATCAGATCTAGAGACAAATTGAGTTTTAGGTTTCACGCATGGGATCTTGATCTTATTTTCACCCATTTTACCTAGCTTGAGCTCAATACATGCATTGGACATGCATGACTATAAATCCATGCTTTTCATGAAGTATTGAGAGTAAGAAATCCCAATAGAAAGTATGAATGAGTTGGTTGAAGGATTAAGGGCTTATCACGTTAAGTTGATTAGCACAGCTTCCACAACGTGGCAAGTAGGCCACCACGTCATGACAACGGGTAGTCTTTGTGACTGTTTTGTCCTAATGTTGCCACGACATGGCCAAATGGTGTCCACGACATAGGGGCCAGCTAGGGCTAACTTTGACCATTGACTTTTTTTCCATGGTTGATTTTTGGTCAACCTAAGGGTTTTAAAGTGTAGACTAAGTGGGTACTTCCAAACTGTGTTTAGATGTCCTGTAGTATCGGGCTTCACTATTTGAGAGATGGTGTGTCGATCTGTTATCTGCAAGGTGAGTCTTCTCATTATATTACCTATGTCATAGTAGGGTGCATGGTAGACTAGCTGAGTCTTATTTGCTTATTGATGTTATGTTTATTTTATTAGTTGTTGATAACTCTAGGACTGATGATAGTCCATAGGGTTGCTGATATCCCATAGGGCTGCTGTGAGCCCACCGGACTGTTGATAGTCCTCATGACTAATGATATTCTTAAGGTTGTTGATAACTCATGGTTGTTTATTTTGTTTTGATGTATGTGATAGTTTGGGGAACTCACTATAATTTGTGCTTATTATTGTGGATTTAAGTGTGCTTTTAAGTACTTCAGATGATCGTAGGAAGAAGAAGGCTTGATTGTACACTCCCATTGATAGCTCTTGTGATTTCATATTATTATGATACTCTAATTTTTGGGATGACTGTATTTGATACTCGTATATTTCATAACTTGGTTTTTATGAAAACAATGTTTTACCTAAAAAAAAAGAAAATTTTGGTTGTGAAAAAGGTATGTTAAAACAATGCAACTTTAATATGAAATAATACATACATTTTAGGGTTCTTAAAAACCCTTGTAGATCTTCGATTGATTGATGAGAGCTAAGAGTCCAACATAGAACTCCTCTTTCTTAGTCGCACCTAAAGCACTTAGATCAGCAATATTCGATAACAACCCAAGCAATCAACACAATGAACTAATGCTCCAAAATCTAAAATCTGGTGAAACTATATCGCTACATCATGGACAACAGGCAACAACAACGTAGGAACTAGGATTTTGGTGGTTTTGGCAATTAGGAGGTAGGATCGAATTTTCTCTAGGATTTCAAGATTTCTCATCCTAATAATTCGTCCATATACCGTTATATTTATAGCGAAGGATATAAAACCCTAAAATATATTTATCTAGTCAACTAATAATTATCCATATAAATAGTAATTATCTGACTGTTTACTTATGCTCTTTTATCCTCCAAAATATTCCAAAACTTCTAGATTTCATTTAATTAATTAAATACTATTAACTATGTAACACCCCGATCCCGAGGTACTATATATTTTACAATTTTTGATATTTTGTGGTTTGTCATGGGTTGGTGGAGCCACCACCACGTAGCAAGTCAAAATTTGATCTCGTGTTTCTTTTAAGCCGCCATGGCGTGGCAATTATTGCCATGACATGGTAGCTGACAAATGGAAAACCATATTTTCTGAGTTTTTCTCTAAATTTAAAGGAATGAGGAGCCTCCACTAGCTTCCTTGAGATCTAAGAAACCCGAATTTCCTTCCTCCTTTATTTAAGCCCTTTTGGTGTTACTTAAATTCCTTGAAGGAATAAAGAAGAAGGAGTGAGTTATGATACAACAAGAAAGTCCTCATCCTTTGTTTTAGCACTCTTCTAGACCTTTGTAATTGTTAATGACTCGATTTTCATCATGATAAGTTGTTAGATCTTGAGTTGTGCCCCTTAATTTGCATGTTCTTCTTGGTTGATATGGTGAGATCTCATAAAGTTTGCAACTTTATGAATCTCTAGAACATTTGACATGATTGTTAGTTTGGATCTGAAGTTTGGTTGAGTTTTAAGCCATACAAGAGATTTCTATGGAAAAAACCTTATTTTTCCTTAATATGGCTTCAAGATATGCATTGGACATTCATGTCTGTAAAGCACCAACTTTTATGATGGTTTTAGTATTAAATGATGGTTTTAGTATTAAATGATGGTTTTAGTATTAAAAACCCTTTTGGAGTAAATGAGCTAAAGGCTTCTTGGATTAAGTGCTTAATGGATGTAGTTATGTCTCATTTTAGCCTTTTTGGAACCTAGGTGTAGCACCTGGTTCTTGGTACGTATTTCTTTTTATTTTTATCTAAGTATTTTGCATTTTTGGCCTTGGACTCGGCAAGTTGAAGGACCAACTCGCCGAATAGAAGTGGGATGGGACGTGGGATTTAAGCGATGGACTCGACGAGTTAGATCCCAGACTCGACGAGTAGACCCTGTCTGGACAAAAACCCTAATCCGAGGGTTTGCACCCTATTTAAGCAATGTTATGTCGACCACAACGTCCCTTATGCTCCCAAAACACCTCTCATTGAAACCCTAGCCGTTATTGAAGCAATCTAAGCCTTGTTGGTGGATTTTGGTGCTTGTGGTCTTAAGAAGGAAGGAGAAAGGCTTGAGGAAGCAAGTAGAGACCAAGGGAACCCGAGTTTGTGCACTTTCTACAGTTCATTGAAGGTAAAAAGCTGTAACCTTGCTCACTCATTTGTTAGATCCCTCTTTGGGGAGATTTAGGGCATTTATAAGCCATTTTTGGTGGCCAACCATGTTTGCAAACATGGTTGGGGGTTAAATTTTCTGAATCACGTCATTAAAGGGGTTACTAGGCAGATTTGGATTGCTTTTGCACCCATGAAAGGTCCCATGCATCTTAAGAGCTTGTTTTATGTCTTTTTGAGCTCAAAGTCCCATGCAAGCACGTAAAGTTTGTAACTTTACGTGCTAGAACGATTATAGAAGCTTTGATCTATCTTGTGATCAAAGGTTGTACATCAGAAATAGAGGATTTACACCGACTCGGCGAGTCCCTTCCTGGACTCGACGAGTCCGAGGCTTTGAGCCCCATATCTGTTGAGGGTCACAGGAACCCAGTTGAGTGTTAGAAGGGTTGTAACCGGACAGGAAGAGTTACCTAATGCATTGGACGTGATTTTAGACATGGAGTTCATGGGACTCGATGAGTATTAGAACAAACTCGGCGAGTCCAAGGCAATCTTCTTAAGAATGAAGATGAACTTGACGAGTTGTTCATACAACTCGATGAGTCGAGGACAGAACTTGTTCATCAGATGAAGGTGGACTCGACGAGTGTTCATACAACTCGGCGATTCAGATGAGTTTCATGCGATGTTCATATGAGAGAGGAACTCATCGAGTCGATGCCAAACTCGACGAGTCGAGAAGTGGATCAGGATGAGTGAAGGGTAAGGGACTCGGCGAGTTGACGGCCCAACTCGGCGATTCGAGTCAACTTGAAGTTGGCTTTGACTGGAGTTGGACTAACCCTATTTAGGGTTGCACCTGCTGTGTGTTGACTTTAAGGTTGTCGTGTAGGGATCGAGGAGTCGAAGGGGGTCGACTTGTGCACCGAGGATAATTCAAATACTGCACGACATTGAGGTGAGTTACCTCCTAGTAGGGGTGGGTCTAAGGCCACAATTCCGGCCCACCAAAAAAGGGTATTTAGAAGATAATGGTCGTTGTGATAATTATCTTGGTATGGTTATGTGTTGGTTATGAGATTTATCTGGATGATATGCTATGTGTATAGTAGCGATTAGCTTCCCTAACAGTGGTCCTTAGGACCCAAGGGTAGGTCAGTACCCAGATATGACTGACTGTATGTTTATATCTGTTGATTGTATGATAGTGGTAGGGGGTGAAATAGTCCCTAGTTACCGGTTGAAAGATATCGATGTTGATTACTGGTTGAAAGATACTGATGAAGGTCACCGGTTGAAAGATACTGATGAAGGTTACCGGTTGAAAGATACTGATGATATTTTATGGTATGTGGTATGATCGGGGAACTCACTAAGCTTTGTGCTTACAGTTTTGGTTTCAGGTACCTCTTCGTCGAAGGGGAAGGAGCCGGTGGTGTAGCAGCGAATCACACACACACACACATGGTTTTCCGCAAGGAGTTTTTGGGACTGTACTCTGATTTTATTACTTTCGACGTTATGGTTTGGGACACAACAATATGATTTTGTGATGTGTTGTTTATTTGACAATATTTTGGTAAAAATGTTTATGGAATTGTTAATTCAAAAATGAAATTTTCGGGCTTGAATTTTGGGATGTTACACTAGGGTTTGAGGTTTTGACCTTTTGGCTATTCTTAACTAGTACAGTTGGAAACTTTATCCTTCTAGATCTTATTTTGGACCAGACCTGAGCTTTAGAGCTCTTGGGATCGAAAGAAGACAACTTAACCCTTAAGTTGTTGAAACCCAGTGCCCAGGGCGTGGAATAAGGACTCCATGGTGTGGCGATTAGGAAAATCAGGAATGTATGGATATTTGATGGCCAAGACGTGGCGGTTGACTAAAGTCAATGTTAAATGTTGACTTTGACCATGTACTTTTGAATTGAGTTGAGTTTTGGTCAAACTTCTAGTTTTTGGAAGAAAAGCTAAGTGTTTATCTGGTATATCTATATAGGTGGTGGGTAGCATCGGTATTCTAGCAGTGAGAGCAGTAGTAGTTGAGCATTGATTAAGACGTGAGTCTTCTCACTGTCCATATGGGTCAAAGGCACCAATGATGGCCCACGATATTGTGTTATGTAGGATGCTAGCTGTCATTGTGATTCTTTCCTGTTTGTAGGAGTGAGTTAACATGGAGCTTCATTTTTCGGATTTGGAATCCACCCCAAAACCTAGTTTCAGAATTTGTGAGAAAGTAAGAAGGTTTATATCTTCTAAGCTCAAAATTGGATTCCTAGCTTCAAACTTTTTCTTTCTTTACAATCAAACCTAGATCTTCCTTTGGAGCTCAAAACAAGCAACCATGGAGTGTCTTTCCCTCTCCATCTCGATGCATTGTTTCAAATTAGGAGAACCACCGTAATATTTAGATGTTTACCTAAATGTCATATTGGCCTTCTAAGTATCCATTTCTAAAAAAGAACACCATTTGGATCATCAAATTGATTGGGTTTTCATAAACAAGACTATTGACATCAATTTACCGCACCTTATCAAGAAGGTCCAAAATACTTTCAAATCTAACCCTCTGGTTTGACAAATTTGTCAGTTTTAGTCCTTCAAACTCAAATATTTCCTAAATGTCATTCTTAACATTAAAGCTAGTCAATTCTAACTTAAACCACTAATGTAAGTTTATTTAACAAAATGATTCTAAAAATTGCTAAGGATCGATCAAATCTATGTTTTAGGTATTTAGCAAAAGTAACCCCTCTATCTCAAATATTCATTTAAACATCATAATTGATCCTTTTTAAACACTTAGATCACTTTAAGTTTTCTCCTAAAAATTAATTAAAATATTTCCAGATTTTGGTTTACTTATTTAAATAAGATATAATTGTTAAATTATATTCTCAAATTTTATTTATTTATTTTAAAAAAAAGGTTATTTCTCACTAAAAAGGGCGAAAACTTCTAGTCCCATTTTGAGGATGTTACAATTCTCATGGAAATTGTATTCTCATTTCACACATCCAAACATACTAATATCATCAGATCATGGTTCCTTCTTTAACATGCAACATGTGTGTGTTATGATTCTACCTTGCTAATTACATCAATAAACACACATGGCTAACTATTGAGTATACTAAGTGTCGAGTAGTAGCTTTTGATATATCCTAGTACTGATTGTCAATGATTTCTAATTAAGTCATGCTCTATATATAGAGTCTGATATATCCTAGTCCTGACTGTCAATATATAAAGGTATTGATAGTTGAAAAAAAAAACTATGTAGTTTTAGGTTCGAATTCAAATACCTAGCTCTACATAGATATCCTTAGGTAATTGTAAACCTCATTAAAAGTCGTTGTCAAGAAAGTTTGGAGTAGTGCTTCTTGTTGGTTTTACAGAAAACTGGTGCAAGGAAGTAGTTGTTTGTGTATTTGTTAGAATGGTGAAAGAAGGAATCAAAATTGATTTAAATACAATCTCATATTCTTATGGTTTTCATAATGTCCATATTGTGCTAATACCAGTGTTATCGACGATGAATAGCGGACAATAGTAACATGCTACATGTATACTACGTAGCAATGGCGATGAAATAGCGTCTATTATTTCGTATATCTCAGTAGAATATTGGAATCTGAGAAACATATAAACATATTATAGAAGCTGAGAAATATAGAATTGAAGTGATGTTTTTAATAGGTAAAAGGCTTGTAGTATGCTAACCACATAGATAGACATCTACAATAGAAGATGTAAACCAAATGTTTTCACTCTGCAAGAAGAAGATGTTTTGTTTTTTAAAGTGTGCACATTGCTAAAATAAACTGATTTTTTTAACTTAAAAGACTTTCTTTCTCAATTTTTTTCAATAGTCATCTATAATTTATATAAAAATCGAAATTGAAAATTTAAAACACTATTCATGCATAAACAGAATCAATCAATTGATTCAAACTATAACACCCCATTTATTTAATAAGTAAATAAGCAAATTGATGAATGTATAATACCCCTAGAATCAATAATTGTATAGCAAGGTGTTGGTCTCGAAGAGTTAATTGATACAATTTTAGTAGTTCAATACAAGAAAAATACCCTTTAATGACACGCAAACAATGACACTCGCAGATTTACAATACGCAGTTTTGTGTGTCCATAAAAATAATGTCAGGTTTCCAAAAACTGAAGGATAGGGGTCACGCATTTTTGCGTGCCCTTAAATTAGTGTCTAAAAAAACACGGAGGGCACCTAACGAAAAAAGGGCGTCTTCTAAGGGTGTCGTTTTATATTTTCTTAGGAAGGGCGCGTTCTCCATTTTTTTAATAGCCGGGAAATGAAATCCCAAAAAATTAAACACCCCGCCATTTATCTCCTTCTTCTCCAATGAACCCTAATAGAATTGTGAGGCTATCAATCCTTTTGAAGCTGCCCGTCTTCCTCTACCTCTGCACTCTCTATCTCTTTCCATTTGGAAGCCCTAACCGCGACCACCAGCATCAAACCCCATCATCTCTAAGAGTTCGGAGTGCATCTGATGAAATCGACAGTTGGATCGACTCCGTAATCGGCGACGACTACCGCTGCTTCTTTCGCTCGTACTCCGACCGCCACCACCTTCTCTTTCTGGTTGTTGGCATCCATAAAGGCAACAACATGCTTGTCATCGCCGGATTTATTGTTTGCTCTACTCAGTTTCCCCTCGCATCACACACTTCCTTTCTCCTGACCTTACTTGTTAATCGTCTCATCAGATCTCTGCTCTAGTGTCACACTAAGATCAAGAAATTTCAAGCCCTAGTCTCCCTCTAAGACAGAGACGAAAAGAGAAGAAACATGAAGATGCCCGCACACCTTTTTCCAGTCATCCTTCTACCTAGGTGTTGTTTCTTTCATCGATCCTTCTGATTGGTCTTCTTCTTCATCACCATCTACTGAAAGACTCATTCATTTTGGCGATTATGGATTCGAATTCAGTTCCATCCAATTCTCCAACAGATTTCTCATATGTTCTACATTAATCCCCCTTTACCACCATTACATCTGCAGCCACACGACAACCACTCATCGCTATTCGTAAGTCCATGACCACCTTCTGAAGCAGGTTGAAATAGGAACCGACAATGTGAATGGTAAAGTTAGAGTAATTCCCGATGTTCTAGTGAGATTATTTCCATTTACCTATATAAATCTCGATTGTGCTCTCTTTTATCCTCTCTCATCCCAACATCGCCATATCAATATTGAATTGAAATCTTCTACAATTTCTTTTAGGGCTTTCTCTGTCTTGTATATCTCTTAATCCTCTGGAACAGAGCTATCAAAATTCGGCATCTCCAAGTTTCACTCATTAATTTTATACAAAACTTGGAAGCTTTTGAAGATTTAGTCGAGTTTCTTGTTAATCCTTCACCCTCCATAGATAGCCAATGTTGTAATTTTAGTCATATTTCTGCCTGCCTCTTCTTGAAATCTTGATAAAGTGAGTTAAATGGAGAAAAGAATTGTTAGGGTTTTAGACGAATCTTTACAAGGGCTGGACTCGAAACTGGTTACCAGAGGTAATTTTTACTCTTGGATATAAAATAAAATTGGAAACTATATTACTAGTAGTATTTATAAGAATCGAATTGTTTGTCCAATATCTTGGAGCTGGTGGATGCTGCAATACCATCTCATCATTTGGAACCAATCAGAAAGACATTGTTACAAGTCAAAGGAATGGAGGCAAGTTGACTAACTAGATAATCTAACCTGTTTGTTGTAGTATACTTTGGTCTGACTTTGATACAAAATTCAAAACTTTTACAGGGATGCAGACACATTGGTGAAAGTGTTCGTTACCAGATTCAGAATTGGCATCATGAAGTTTCTGAAGTCTTCATACACTTGTGTGACAACCCGAAATTTCCATTCTGAACAAACCATATCAAGCCAATAGAAGTTAGAACAGTTTCAGTGAAATTCCAGACTTTGGATATAAGTTTGAGTATTTCAGGATTAGCACTTAAGGAGATATCAGGATAGCGGATGCACTAGGGTTTTGTGCAACACTGTTATTCCAGTACTCTAGGATATTAGAGTTTATTCCGGGAATAAAAATATTTTCTGCCAAAAATCCCAGGAATATATATAGAAATCTGAGCCATATTCATTCATTAGTTACATTTCCAACTTGAGAAAAGCCGAATTCTCTCCCACGGATCTTCGGGTTTTTATCCCAAATCGTGAGTACTTCTATCTAGTTGTATTATATAGCTTAGATTGTGTTCAATAACATCAAAATCGGATCAAAACCCCAAGATTTGGGAGTTTACCGCCCAAGAACACTTGGAGAGTAAACTCCTTTTTAAGGGCCAAAAGAGTGCCCAATGTCCCTCAAAGCCTTGGAACTTAAACTAGAAGCCTCCATTACATGTTTTAGACCACAAATCAATTAGAAACAAAGGCAAGAAGTGAGTTCACGGCCAAGGAAGTTCTTGGGCCGTGAACTCCATTTTTATGTGCCAAAATGCCTTAAAAACCTTCCTTAATCCAAGAGACTAATTTAGACATGTACCCTAAAGTTTTTATAGCCTAGAAAACATAAGGAATCACAAGGATAAAGGAGTTTACGGCCAAGACAAGTTCTTGCGCCGTAAACCCTATAACTGGGACAAATGACACCCTAACTCCTTCCTTATGACTAGAACCCAACATAGATCATATCCTTGAAGTGTTAGGAACCTCAAAGCATCAAATGGTACTCCTTACCATGAGTTTACGGTCGTAAACTCATGGGGGAGTGTTCCCAGGGCCGTGAACATCAAGCAAGGCCATTTTAAGGCCTTAAACCCACCCAAACACTTGTTTAAGACTAGAGGCTCTTCACCACTTAAGTTGTAATAGGATATTTATACATGTTTAATTAGTGTTATAATCACTAAACTTTTATATACATATGTCTTCATATGTAATTAGGAACATTGTGTGTGTCTAAAGTCTTCACTTGACACCTAGCAGTCCTACCTCTTCAGTTCATCCGTATCACCCACAACAGGTGAGTTCATACCCCTTAATCAATGTTTTAACTATTTTTAAATGTTTTATGGGGGGGATACAAGTAGAAACATGCTAGTTATTATATCAATCACTTGTGATTAATAAACAACATTCAAATGATTGGCTACTCATTAGCCGTTTTACCAAACAGTTTCCTTCAAATGTTTTTCGTAAACACTTTATGTGTTTAAAACTCCTTATTACACTTTACCTTTTACTCTGTATGTTTCATTTCAAACTTATTTACAATTGTGTTTCAAACAAATGTTTCTTTATACTAAACTGTTTTATCAAACCCATGCCTTCAAACCGTTTTATAGATTGACATCAAGTCGATCTTTTCTTAGATAATAATTATGTTCAAAGGTCTTACAAAACTTATTTTATGCTTCTATATTATAAATTTCATGCCTCTATATGTATGGTTATATAAGAAATATTTAAAAGACTTGGGAAGGCTATCCACCCTGTTTCCTTTTCCTCGATTTGGATGTGGTCTGGTGGGATATCGGGTACCCGTCCGAAGGTCGTTTAAATATTAGTTATATATCATGTGTACATATATAGTCATAAAGGTCCTTCCGGTTCATCCAATGCCCTTGGGTAGCAAGGGTATACAACCATGTCCATACGTACCAGTTAGATTACTAGTAAACTACCATATGGGTAGTTTAGGAAGATACTAGAACTATTACTAGAATGCGATATCATACAATGAGTCAGTTCATTCATGAGTCAATACTTGCTAGATAGAGAGCACATACATTACTGCTAGAACATTATAGTACATTACTATACTTGCTAGATAGAGAGCACATACATTACAGCTAGAACATTACAGAACATTACTATACTTGCTAGATAGAGAGCACATACATTACAGCTAGAACAGTTCATTACATTACATACACATGAATACATTAACCATTGTGATCTGAATCGGAGCATGACTTAAATGTCATGGCCCGTGTTGTAGCCAGAGTCTCTTGAAGGGAGAGCGTGAGTTTGCGTATAGATCTATACTGGATTGACTATCCTACACCTTGCTGCTAGCTGCAGCCGGACCTGCAGGTCTGCGGGTGCCAAACGTCATTTCTTTTTACGACCATACCTTTGTCGTTGTTACCAGTCGATTGTATGGTACAATTAATCACATGATGCCTTAATATAAATTCGGTTTAAGGTAGTTAGTACAACAGCAGTTCTTATAGCACTACACTACAGTACTACATTAATTTTCCCTTACATATATTTAGTGATCTTTTCACTTAGACATTAAATTTAAAAACTATATTTTGTTAATGATAGTTACACTTGGAAAATTACACAATTTTACAAGAAACGAACATTCAGAGCAGTTAGGTCTTGGTAGAAGACTACATTCAGAGCAGTTAGGTCTTGGTAGAAGACACTCTTATATAATAGTAGGAATCATAGGGATTTCTAGGATTTTTCAAACATTTACAGTTGATTTACAAAACATTGCTATACTTACAGTTCATATACATTTTCAATACTTACAGTTCATATACATTTTCAATACTTACAATTCATATACATACAAATTCTTACATACAAATTAAGACACTAAAATACTTATGATCTCACCAGCTTCAAAGCTGATACTCGCTTTCAAAATTACTTGTATCCTCAGGTCATCATTGACAGGTACCGATGCAAGGATTAGGGAAGATGGAGCTCGTTCAAGACTCATCTTTCATTTTGATTTATGCTTTAGTGTTTATCAAAATTTGACAGAACACACTTGTATAATAATTATATTATTAATGCAATGGATGATGTTGTTGCTTGTTTACTACTTTTCATTGTTATAATATTGTACATGACGTCCTCCGCCCTAGAACGTTTCCGCCGTTCTTGGTTTTGGGGTGTGACAACTTGGGTATGTTACTTCATTATTGCATTATTTATAACTAAACTAGGATTCTTTATTTACCTGATATGTTTGATTTTGAAGAGCCTAGCAATAAACTTTTTTAATGTCCAGCAACAAGAAGAAAACAGGATTGAAGAAATGATTACTAATATGCTCTCTTCCAACTTCTCTCAGGTATATTTGTTGAGCCTCTTTTTATATGGAAGTAATGTTTCTAATTCTCTAATGGGTTGGTTCCAGAAAATACATATCTAAGTCTCAGGATGAGTTTGTGTTTAGAAACTTGATCAAACAATGAAGTTTGTCAAACAGCATTAAATTATAAGCACTATTTTTAGGGTTAAAGTCATTTTTTGAACATTTATCACAAAGAGCATCCAAAATAGGAGCTATATGCTTTATTTGTACCAACCTCAAATTGTGTATTGTGTTGATGAGTTTTTTTTTAAGTATTTATCTTAGTTAAAAAGATATTTTAGAATTGTTAGAAGTTCACATTCTTGGTCACTACAAGATTAGGCATATATATACACTAAGTCTTTAGTGACAGACATGGATTTGTTGTGTTGTCATTTCAATTAATTAATGTTACATTTCAGAAAATGGTTGTGAAACACGTAAGAAAACTGAAATTGCAAGGCAAGAGAACCATGGGTTTGCTGATTTGGGTTTATCCCTTGTTGGTGAAGCTTTGATTCAACCTTCACAAGGTAGATCAGACAAAATTGGGTAGCAACAACTCTTTTAAAAGTCTAATTCTTGACTATTATAGTCTTCAAGTGTTTATTGTAATATAAAATGCCTTTTTTTTTACTTTTACTTGACTATTCATTTCAAATTATTGTTTTATTATCTATTTGTTTCAGCTCAAAGATCTAATTGTCCAATTACTTGGAAAAAAAGGTTGACTCATGGTGAAATTTCTGTATTTGGGGGTATTTGGCACCCCCAGGAGACTTGTGGTATGGTTTCCTTTTATTATTTTGTTTGTTTTCCTTTTATAAAAAGATTTTAGTTTTAGAATCATTTTTTTTAATTAGTTAATACAATAACTTAACTTGTAGATTAGTGTTGAGAATCTATGCTCTAAGCAAGTGGCAAATGAAGTTGAGGTTCGAGGACCTCCAGTTTCAAAAGCTTTTGATAATCAAGGAAATCCATGTAAGGTATTATCATTCCTATTTATTTTTAACTTGCAGAAGGTTAGTTTTGTCTTTTCACTTTTGTAGTTAACTTATACCGACTGATGGTTTAACTTTTGAAACTGGAGGTCCTCGAATCATATGAGGATTGATGCTGTGATGCAGTCACCATAAAACTTGGAAAAAATATATTTAGAAGTTCATCTTCCTAGATCATTAAAACACAATAACATCATCAAGTTCTTTGATTCGTGGGTTGATCATAAGAAGAAAAATGTAAATATGATAACTGAGCTCTTCACATCCGGAAGCCTTAGACAGTAAGAAATAATAGATTTGATATCATATATATATATATATATATATATATATATATATATATATATAAATGATATATTTTACTCGACTCTTAATTTGCATTTGTTAGATATCGAAAGAAACATAAAACGGTTGATTTGAAAGCGATCAAGAAGTGGGCAAGACAAATTCTAAATGGTCTTCACTACCTTCACAGTCAAAATCCACCTGTGATTAACAGGGATTTGAAATGTGACAACATATTTTTGAATGGGAACAATGGAGAAATCAAGATTGGTGATCTTGGATTGGCAACTGTCATGCAGCAACCAACTGCCAAGAGTGTTATTGGTAAGACTAACTAAAAACAAAACATGTTCTTCAAGTGTAGTATGAATTTAATGTTGTTGATTTTTTCACTAGGAACACCTGAATTCATGGCACCGGAGCTTTATGAAGAGGAATACAATGAACTTGTTGACATATATTCTTTTGGGATGTGTTTGTTGGAAATGGTGACATTTGAGTATCCTTATAGCGAATGCAAAAATCCAGCTCAAATCTATAAGAAAGTAACCTCAGTATGTTTTGGAAATGGTAGCTTTATTAATGGAATCAAATAAGTTAAATGATTGTTT
Source organism: Lactuca sativa (assembly GCF_002870075.4). Taxonomy (NCBI): domain Eukaryota; kingdom Viridiplantae; phylum Streptophyta; class Magnoliopsida; order Asterales; family Asteraceae; genus Lactuca; species Lactuca sativa. Next base: position 125,773,661 of record NC_056623.2, on the reverse strand, counting down.
GTTAAAAAAAACTACAGGGGATTAAACCGGGTTCTCTTAGCAAAGTGGGTGATTATGAACTAAAGGCATTCATAGAAAAATGTCTGGTTCCAGCAACTGAAAGAGCATCTGCTGGAAAGCCTTTAGAAGATCCTTTTCTAAAAGAGGCAACACCAAGATCGTTGAATTTCATGGAGATTGAATTTCATGGAGATTGATCAATCTGTATGTTTAAACACCAAAAATGGAGTTTTTGAATTCAAGAGGATTCATCAGCAAAACGAGTTCAGGTTGAAAGGGATAAAGAATGATGACAATTCGGTTTCTTTAACCTTGTGGATTGCTGACTGTAACGCCCGTAGATCAGGGCTAGTCAATTTAGAGACGATAGGCGTCAAAAATGAATTTTTGATGAAAGATTATTTAGAATGAATATTCTTAACTAAGTTGTAGTATATGTTACAAGGATTCCATACATATAAAGAACGTCGAAATCCGAGTTATAATGAAGAAGTTATGACCTGTCGAAGTTTCGCGACAGAACCGGCACGACACAGCGCGACATAAAAAGTGAATTTACGTTAGAGCGATATTTAGCCTTATCAATCTAAATGAGAGTCGCAAAATACGTTAAACCGTGAGCGTGAATAAAAAGAACGCCCAAATCTGACTTCGTATGAGGAAGTTATGATTTTTCGAAGTTTCGACTTAGCGGTATGCAGCCTGAATACTCGATTTGAGACCGAGCGGTTTTTAGTCAAAACAATCTAAATGGGAATCGAAGATCTCATTAATTGTAGTAAAACGATAAAAAGATAGGCAAAAACGGACGTCGGATGAAGAAGTTATGATTTTATAACGGAGTTTTCCTGTCCCGGCCTACTAAAAATAAATAATAAAAATAAATTCAAAATTAGCCGACGGAGTCTAAACGAAAGTTGTAGGTCATAGTCTCACCTACGCGTGGATATAAAGGACGTCGAAAACGGAGTTCGTATGAGGAAGATATGAATTTTTGAAGTTTATTAAATATTTTCGATATTTTATTTATATATATATATATATATATATATATATATATATATATATATATATATATATATATATATATATATATATATATATATATTATCCGAATGGGGGAGTCAGCAATCTTATCGTCATTACGCCCAGCGTAATCTCAAGTTACGCCCAGCGTAATTTGACCTTCCAGCCCCTATAAAAGGGTGTCGAGGGCAGCCGAGTAGTTTGCTCATTTCTTCCCTTTTTCTCGCGTTTTTGCATCGTTTTTCGTGCAACAATTATCCCGAAGCCCCGATATCATTCCCGAGCCCCGAAGCAAGTCCCGAGGTCCCGAAGATCCCGAGAAGTAAGATTCCTGAGCAGAAGCTATGCCCGCGAGGAGTCCGGTTTTTGTGAAGATCTTCCAGATCTGCCGAAGAATACTGCTTCTACAAGCTGTAGTGCTGTCCGATCATCTTCTAATCAAGTGAGTGTGTAGTTACTTTCTTCTAACGCATAATTATGAAGTATCTTATATGAAATACGTGTTATGTGTATAATATAAAGTTGTTTATATGTGTGAGTGTATAGTGACTTTCATCTTACACATAGATATAAAGTATTTGCTATGAAATACATGCTATGTGTTTATACATTGTTTGTTTACTTGAGATGGATGTTGAATGAATGTTTTATACGAGTTTTTAAATAAGTTGTATATGTAATTTATATCTACAAATATGTTGGGTAGAACATGGGTAGATGAAATAGTTGATGTGTGTTGAAAGAATGTGATAAGAGAAAGGTGAGGATATAATGGTGATGATAATTAGGTGATGAATTACGAGTCCAGGCGATGTTGTTGCTACGTATTCATGCGATGATAGTCTATCCCTTATTATAAATTATGAGTCCAGGCGATGTTGTGGCTGTGTATTCATGTGATGATAGTCTAACCCTTTTTATGATTTACGAGTCCAGGCGATGTTGTGGCTGTGAAATCATGCGATGATACCCTAACCCTTACTAGACATATATTGAGGGAGTGATCCCCGAATTAGCATTGTCTATATGATACAGGCGATGATCCTTACGAAAAGTTCTTAGGAACAAGCATATAAGGATATAAGATGTAAGGAGATGAGCGGTAAATATGATATAGGAGATGACCCTTAGGATAATATCTTTAGGGAAGATTAAAAGAAGATAATGGGGATGGGTAATTGGGTTGATTGTTTGATGATTGAATATAATAATTATATTATTGTGGGTTGAAAACCCTATATGCTCACCAGGCTCCCAAGCCTGACCCACTCAGTTTAATTGTATCACAGGTATCGATATTGTTAGGTCCAGTTTAAGTGTTGCGTCTTTTGGGCTCGTTAGCTAGTCCAAGTTTTATCTCCGGTATGGGCCTGTCCATCCGTGAGTTTTGTTTAGGGTTTATTATATATAGATGCTTGCATGCATTCTTAACGTAAGATTGATAGAGATTTTATAGCGTACAAGTTCTTATCTTTTGTAACCCTAGAATCCTCTACAGCGGAAGATCTTCATCGAGCTCTGCTGAGCATTGAGTTAATCAAATCATTCGACACATTCAGATCCATACTTGTGTTTTTTTACATTACTGTTTCTGTTTTATTTATTTACCTGTTACAAAGATCTAATCGATCAAAGAGTTTTCTAACTCATCAATTGGTATCAGAGCAGGAGGCTGTGTAATTCATACACATCTCTTCTGTGAAAGAAGCGATTAGGGTTATTCCGCATTAACTGATATTTATTGAGCCGTCACTCCATAATTGACGTATCTCTTTATTTATTCGTTTGCCCTAATATTACATATTACAAGTCTGATCTTTCAAACAGGTTAAATGATCAAGCATGGATGATTCTCAGTCTAATCCTATCAACATCTCAAACAGCATTGGATCAACGACTAAGATTCCTATTCTATACACCCAGGATTACGAAGTTTGGGCTCATCACTTTGAAGACTATGCCATCGGATCTGAAGATAATTGGTATCTTATTTGGGAAGCCATTGTGTCTGGACCATTTGCTCACTCAGGAACATCCAAGATCATTAAAAATCAGAAAGAATATAATGATCTGTTAAAAGATGTTAAAGACGTTGCTCAAGACGAAAATGAGAAGTTTCAGTGCAACATCAAAGCATTGAGACTGATCCGATTCGCTCTTCAATCTGACACGTTTAGGTTGGTGAGTTCCTGCAGTACCACTAAAGAAATCTGGGATAGGTTGCGAGAGCTGTATTCCACAGATGAAGATTTAGAGCACTCTATTCAGACGTTGCTTTTGTCTGAGTTTGGAGAATTCAAGAAAAATTCTGATGATATCGTCACACAGACGTTTGATCGCTTCAATCATCTTCTTAGCAAGATGATCAAACATGACATCGAAAGGAAGCTGATTGAACAGAAGGTCACCTTTTTGAATGGCCTAAGATCTGAATGGAGAGCTGTCGTTTCTACAGTTAAAGCTCATGAGCAGTTCAAGTCATATTCATTGGCAAAGCTGGTGGGAATTCTGAAATCCCAAGAAAAGATTGTCATGCAAGAAAAGAATGTGGTCTCAAGTTTGGGGTCCTTGGCCCTCCTATCAAAAGTCAAGAATGCAGTGGAAGACGAAGATCTGAACCTAGAGGACTATGATCTTACGTCAGAAGATTAAGCTATGATGGTATCCAATCCCAAAAGGTTCATCAAGAAGAGGTTTCCTACCAATAAAAACAGAAATTGGCAGGGAAGCTATAGTTCTGAAAAGGTAAGGGAGGAGCCGAAGACAGAGGAAACAAAGAAAGAGGTGAAAGTTGAAGGAGATTCTGGCGTTAGCTGCTATTACTGTGGAAGAAAGAACCATTATGCTAAAGATTGTGTTCTGAAGAAAATGGCAGAGAAAGATGAGGAAAAAGATGAAGAGGCTGTCTTGATGAAAAAGCTGGAAGAGATCAAGAGGAAGAAAGCTGCTACTAACCCTTCTATGAATGCTCTTATTGTACAGGGTTCGGCAGAGGATGACGAGTTCGGTGGCGTGCAGGTATGGTCAACCGACTCAGAGGATGATGAAGTGAGAAAGCCTTCACATGGAAAGGCATATGTTGCAAGAGGTAACGAAAGCAGTGGAAAGTGTTTTGTGGTGACTGATGTGTCTCACATAAGGGGATACAATACTGATGGTGGAAACGAGGACACCAAGGAGCGAGAGGACTTATGCTTCACAGCAAAACCTCTCAGTGTGCAGATCAATGAGCTTGATGAATTGATCAAGAAGGTACAATCTCTCTTTATTTCATTCAAATTCCCACAGAAATCATATGAAAAATAATTAAATAGCTTAAATTCAAGAATCTCAAATCTGGATAGTTGTTTAACTCAAACACGGGTCACCAATTCTAACCTAACTGACCAAATAAGCAGGGTGTCTTCCAAGAGTGAGGAGCGAAGGATGTGGATAGAGCAAAAAGAGTCGGAGCTGCTAAAGTCTAAGGATGAAAACATTTATTTACAAAGAGACAATTTAAAACTTTTAAAACAGAGAAATGTTTTTTGTTTGATTGCTAAACGACTTTATGCTAACATCACTCAACTACATCTGAATTGTGAAATAGGGCAGAAAATACATCGCATGATTTTACCCTTCCTTGAGTTTAAGGAGGATGAAATCGATGCTGAAGCATATAACTGCGAAAGTGTTGTATCGTCTGATGATGTGAATCCTACTTACATGTATGGTCTGGACAAAATAGAATCTTTCATAAAGTCCAAGGATCATAAGGACATGCTGAAAAACCTTTTGGATGAAAACGATAAGCTGAAACTAAGGACTGAAACTATACAAAAATTTGACTCGTTGAGTGCCAATTTGATTTCAGAAAATAAAATTGATGTTGAAAACGCATCTAAACTTAATGAGGACGATGATATGAGTGAAATTTCTGTAGAGGATGTAGTCGACTGTTCTGAGTTTGTCAAGAGCGAACCCGAAAACCACAAAAATCTTATTTCTGAAAATTCTGTGGAGTTCGCTCGTTTGTCCCAAAATAAGTCCCCGATTCTTGAAGAAAAGGCTGTTGTGTACCAAAAGGTGAGAACAACACCAAATCAGGTGTACAAGGTCACAGGAGTAACCGAGCATCAAACAGCCGAACTCACTGCCATAGTGAATGAAGATAACGCAGATGGCTGTGATGAGTTTTTCTTGTCTGCGCCTATAGATAATGCCAACGAAACTGTTGGTCTGTCAGAGCGGACGTCCTGGAAAACCAAAGGCAGATATGTACCAAAGCCACTGAACAAGCCTGACAACTTCGACATGCCAAGAACTCGTGGTACAAAAGAAGTTCCTATAGAAGAAGTCACTTCCACAAGCGAAACATCATTTGTGAATAAAAAGAACGCCCAAATCTGACTTCGTATGAGGAAGTTATGATTTTTCGAAGTTTCGACTTAGCGGTATGCAGCCCGAATACTCGATTTGAGACCGAGCGGTTTTTAGTCAAAACAATCTAAATGGGAATCGAAGATCTCATTAATTGTAGTAAAACGATAAAAAGATAGGCAAAAACGGACGCCGGATGAAGAAGTTATGATTTTATAACGGAGTTTTCCTGTCCCGGCCTACTAAAAATAAATAATAAAAATAAATTCAAAATTAGCCGACGGAGTCTAAACGAAAGTTGTAGGTCATAGTCTCACCTACGCGTGGATATAAAGGACGTCGAAAACGGAGTTCGTATGAGGAAGATATGAATTTTTGAAGTTTATTAAATATTTTCGATATTTTATATATATATATATATATATATATATATATATATATATATATATATATATATATATATATATATTATCCGAATGGGGGAGTCAGCAATCTTATCGTCATTACGCCCAGCGTAATCTCAAGTTACGCCCAGCGTAATTTGACCTTCCAGCCCCTATAAAAGGGTGTCGAGGGCAGCCGAGTAGTTTGCTCATTTCTTCCCTTTTTCTCGCGTTTTTGCATCGTTTTTCGTGCAACAATTATCCCGAAGCCCCGATATCATTCCCGAGCCCCGAAGCAAGTCCCGAGGTCCCGAAGATCCCGAGAAGTAAGATTCCTGAGCAGAAGCTATGCCCGCGAGGAGTCCGGTTTTTGTGAAGATCTTCCAGATCTGCCGAAGAATACTGCTTCTACAAGCTGTAGTGCTGTCCGATCATCTTCTAATCAAGTGAGTGTGTAGTTACTTTCTTCTAACGCATAATTATGAAGTATCTTATATGAAATACGTGTTATGTGTATAATATAAAGTTGTTTATATGTGTGAGTGTATAGTGACTTTCATCTTACACATAGATATAAAGTATTTGCTATGAAATACATGCTATGTGTTTATACATTGTTTGTTTACTTGAGATGGATGTTGAATGAATGTTTTATACGAGTTTTTAAATAAGTTGTATATGTAATTTATATCTACAAATATGTTGGGTAGAACATGGGTAGATGAAATAGTTGATGTGTGTTGAAAGAATGTGATAAGAGAAAGGTGAGGATATAATGGTGATGATAATTAGGTGATGAATTACGAGTCCAGGCGATGTTGTTGCTACGTATTCATGCGATGATAGTCTATCCCTTATTATAAATTATGAGTCCAGGCGATGTTGTGGCTGTGTATTCATGTGATGATAGTCTAACCCTTTTTATGATTTACGAGTCCAGGCGATGTTGTGGCTGTGAAATCATGCGATGATACCCTAACCCTTACTAGACATATATTGAGGGAGTGATCCCCGAATTAGCATTGTCTATATGATACAGGCGATGATCCTTACGAAAAGTTCTTAGGAACAAGCATATAAGGATATAAGATGTAAGGAGATGAGCGGTAAATATGATATAGGAGATGACCCTTAGGATAATATCTTTAGGGAAGATTAAAAGAAGATAATGGGGATGGGTAATTGGGTTGATTGTTTGATGATTGAATATAATAATTATATTATTGTGGGTTGAAAACCCTATATGCTCACCAGGCTCCCAAGCCTGACCCACTCAGTTTAATTGTATCACAGGTATCGATATTGTTAGGTCCAGTTTAAGTGTTGCGTCTTTTGGGCTCGTTAGCTAGTCCAAGTTTTATCTCCGGTATGGGCCTGTCCATCCGTGAGTTTTGTTTAGGGTTTATTATATATAGATGCTTGCATGCATTCTTAACGTAAGATTGATAGAGATTTTATAGCGTACAAGTTCTTATCTTTTGTAACCCTAGAATCCTCTACAGCGGAAGATCTTCATCGAGCTCTGCTGAGCATTGAGTTAATCAAATCATTCGACACATTCAGATCCATACTTGTGTTTTTTTACATTACTGTTTCTGTTTTATTTATTTACCTGTTACAAAGATCTAATCGATCAAAGAGTTTTCTAACTCATCAATTGGTATCAGAGCAGGAGGCTGTGTAATTCATACACATCTCTTCTGTGAAAGAAGCGATTAGGGTTATTCCGCATTAACTGATATTTATTGAGCCGTCACTCCATAATTGACGTATCTCTTTATTTATTCGTTTGCCCTAATATTACATATTACAAGTCTGATCTTTCAAACAGGTTAAATGATCAAGCATGGATGATTCTCAGTCTAATCCTATCAACATCTCAAACAGCATTGGATCAACGACTAAGATTCCTATTCTATACACCCAGGATTACGAAGTTTGGGCTCATCACTTTGAAGACTATGCCATCGGATCTGAAGATAATTGGTATCTTATTTGGGAAGCCATTGTGTCTGGACCATTTGCTCACTCAGGAACATCCAAGATCATTAAAAATCAGAAAGAATATAATGATCTGTTAAAAGATGTTAAAGACGTTGCTCAAGACGAAAATGAGAAGTTTCAGTGCAACATCAAAGCATTGAGACTGATCCGATTCGCTCTTCAATCTGACACGTTTAGGTTGGTGAGTTCCTGCAGTACCACTAAAGAAATCTGGGATAGGTTGCGAGAGCTGTATTCCACAGATGAAGATTTAGAGCACTCTATTCAGACGTTGCTTTTGTCTGAGTTTGGAGAATTCAAGAAAAATTCTGATGATATCGTCACACAGACGTTTGATCGCTTCAATCATCTTCTTAGCAAGATGATCAAACATGACATCGAAAGGAAGCTGATTGAACAGAAGGTCACCTTTTTGAATGGCCTAAGATCTGAATGGAGAGCTGTCGTTTCTACAGTTAAAGCTCATGAGCAGTTCAAGTCATATTCATTGGCAAAGCTGGTGGGAATTCTGAAATCCCAAGAAAAGATTGTCATGCAAGAAAAGAATGTGGTCTCAAGTTTGGGGTCCTTGGCCCTCCTATCAAAAGTCAAGAATGCAGTGGAAGACGAAGATCTGAACCTAGAGGACTATGATCTTACGTCAGAAGATTAAGCTATGATGGTATCCAATCCCAAAAGGTTCATCAAGAAGAGGTTTCCTACCAATAAAAACAGAAATTGGCAGGGAAGCTATAGTTCTGAAAAGGTAAGGGAGGAGCCGAAGACAGAGGAAACAAAGAAAGAGGTGAAAGTTGAAGGAGATTCTGGCGTTAGCTGCTATTACTGTGGAAGAAAGAACCATTATGCTAAAGATTGTGTTCTGAAGAAAATGGCAGAGAAAGATGAGGAAAAAGATGAAGAGGCTGTCTTGATGAAAAAGCTGGAAGAGATCAAGAGGAAGAAAGCTGCTACTAACCCTTCTATGAATGCTCTTATTGTACAGGGTTCGGCAGAGGATGACGAGTTCGGTGGCGTGCAGGTATGGTCAACCGACTCAGAGGATGATGAAGTGAGAAAGCCTTCACATGGAAAGGCATATGTTGCAAGAGGTGACGAAAGCAGTGGAAAGTGTTTTGTGGTGACTGATGTGTCTCACATAAGGGGATACAATACTGATGGTGGAAACGAGGACACCAAGGAGCGAGAGGACTTATGCTTCACAGCAAAACCTCTCAGTGTGCAGATCAATGAGCTTGATGAATTGATCAAGAAGGTACAATCTCTCTTTATTTCATTCAAATTCCCACAGAAATCATATGAAAAATAATTAAATAGCTTAAATTCAAGAATCTCAAATCTGGATAGTTGTTTAACTCAAACACGGGTCACCAATTCTAACCTAACTGACCAAATAAGCAGGGTGTCTTCCAAGAGTGAGGAGCGAAGGATGTGGATAGAGCAAAAAGAGTCGGAGCTGCTAAAGTCTAAGGATGAAAACATTTATTTACAAAGAGACAATTTAAAACTTTTAAAACAGAGAAATGTTTTTTGTTTGATTGCTAAACGACTTTATGCTAACATCACTCAACTACATCTGAATTGTGAAATAGGGCAGAAAATACATCGCATGATTTTACCCTTCCTTGAGTTTAAGGAGGATGAAATCGATGCTGAAGCATATAACTGCGAAAGTGTTGTATCGTCTGATGATGTGAATCCTACTTACATGTATGGTCTGGACAAAATAGAATCTTTCATAAAGTCCAAGGATCATAAGGACATGCTGAAAAACCTTTTGGATGAAAACGATAAGCTGAAACTAAGGACTGAAACTATACAAAAATTTGACTCGTTGAGTGCCAATTTGATTTCAGAAAATAAAATTGATGTTGAAAACGCATCTAAACTTAATGAGGACGATGATATGAGTGAAATTTCTGTAGAGGATGTAGTCGACTGTTCTGAGTTTGTCAAGAGCGAACCCGAAAACCACAAAAATCTTATTTCTGAAAATTCTGTGGAGTTCGCTCGTTTGTCCCAAAATAAGTCCCCGATTCTTGAAGAAAAGGCTGTTGTGTACCAAAAGGTGAGAACAACACCAAATCAGGTGTACAAGGTCACAGGAGTAACCGAGCATCAAACAGCCGAACTCACTGCCATAGTGAATGAAGATAACGCAGATGGCTGTGATGAGTTTTTCTTGTCTGCGCCTATAGATAATGCCAACGAAACTGTTGGTCTGTCAGAGCGGACGTCCTGGAAAACCAAAGGCAGATATGTACCAAAGCCACTGAACAAGCCTGACAACTTCGACATGCCAAGAACTCGTGGTACAAAAGAAGTTCCTATAGAAGAAGTCACTTCCACAAGCGAAACATCATTTGTGAAAAATGAACCGGCTGACAAGAAGCAGAAGCAAAAGGCTAACATCCACAAACAGCCAAAACAAGTGAAAGATCAAAAGCAGCAGAGGAATCTGAGATACAAAAAGAACCTCTCAGAGCGAAAGCAGTTTTGGCGATCTCAAAAAGCCCATTTCTCCTATCACGATAAGAATTCAAAACAAGAGAAAAAGGATTTCAGGCCGCATGAGGAACGGAACCGAAAGGACAGGTTCGGTTCAGAGAGCATAAGCAACCGAAAGGACAGGTTCGGTTCAGAGAACAACGACAACCGAAAGGACAAGTTTGGTCCCGAAAGCAATAGCTACCGAAGATCCAGGTTTGGTCCCACTGATGATCATAAACAAACGGGTCACTTAGAACCTCAATTCAGGAAAGACTCCAAGTCCAAATTCTCTCGTTCACATTCTTCTCATTCTCGATCCTCTTCTAAACCTAATTCTGTTCCTGCTCAAAATTCTAAATCATCAACGAACCTGAAAGGAAAATCGAAGATTTCCTTTGTCCAGGAAGACCAAAAGCAGTCTAAAGCTCAAACACCAAAACCTGAAACCAAACCCACTGTTGCTAATCCTAACAAAATCAAAAGTGTTTACCATTAAAAGAAAAGATGAAACAACATTAATAAAAAGAACATATCTTATTGATGTTTCTCTTACTATTCCTGTTCCTGTGAAAGGCTCACGTGGACCCAAGAAACTTTGGGTTCCTAAATCTGCTTAATTTTTGCAGGTTATAAGTGACGAGCAGTTCGACGAAGAATGGTACATTGACAATGGCTGTCACGTCACATGACAGGGAGGAAGGAGGAGCTAAGGGAGTTTCGATCTCTTCAGAATGGTGGGAATGTCAAATTCGGCAACAACTCCTATGGAACAATAAAGGGTTATGGGATGATAACCAATGGAGACTTCACAATAAGAAAGGTGGCATATGTTGAAGGTCTACAGCATAATCTCGTCAGTGTGTCTCAACTGGTAGGAGGCACCGGTCTCAAAGTTTCATTTGATGATGAAGGTTCAGAAATCATAGAGAAGAAATCAAAAAGGGTAATTCTCAAATCAGAACGCAAAGGCGAAATGTTTCCTCTCAATCTTAAACCAATCAAAGGAAATCCAGCTATATGCCTATTATCCAAAGCTCATTCTGACGAAAGCTGGTTGTGGCACCGAAGGCTCTCACATCTCAACTTCAAGGACATCAACAAGCTTGTCACAGGAGGTCATGTTTGGGGTCTCCCATTGGTCAAGTTTGATCGAGAACATTTTTGTGCTGCGTGTGAGATGGGGAAGCAAAGTCGTCAAAGTCACCCATCCATTATAAACACAAAAGTTGTTGAACCACTTGAGTTGCTTCACATTGACTTGGGTGGTCCATCATCTATCGAAAGCATTGGCGGTAGCAAGTATATTCTTGTTATTGTTGATGATTTCTCACGTTTTACATGGGTATTCTTCCTGAAGCACAAATTTGAGGCTACTCCTAAGCTAAAGATGTTTATTAAGCAAGTTGAAGTGAAACTGAGAAAAGTCGTTCGCAACATCAGGAGCGATAATGGACTGGAGTTCAAGAACAAAGAATTTGAAGACTTTTTGGCAGAAAAAGGAACCAGTTACAACTTCTCAGCTCCCTATACGCCTCAACAGAATGGAATTTTCAAAAGACGAAACCGATCCTTGTGTGAGGCGGCCCGAACGATGCTAAGTTTCGCTTCTCTTCCGTTATATTTATGGGCTGATGCTATTGCTGCAGCGTGTTTCACACAGAACCGGTCTTATCTCAACAAGCGTTTCTCTCTTACTCCTTATGAGATCATCAATAACAGGAAGCCGAACGTAAAATTCTTCCATGTGTTCGGCTCACGATGCTTCATCTTCAACTCCAAAGAACATTGTAACAAGTTTGACGTTAAAGTTGATGAAGGAATTTTTATGGGATATTCTCTTACTTCAAAAGCTTACCGGGTTTTAAATAAACGCTCTAGGAAGATCGAAGAAACATATTATGTGACTTTCGATGATAACTACGTTAAAAAGCTAAAGGCTACTGAAGAAGCAATTGGAGAGATTTTTACTCAAACTGGTCAAGTTACGGCTTCGATTGCTAATTTGTTCGATCAGTTTGTGGAACTATTCGATGAACCTGAGAAAGCTACTCTCTCGGAGGCCAAGTCAGCAGATAACAAGGTCGACCATCTGAAGCAAATTGTCGAAGAAGCAGCCAAATGAATGGGTGAAGGAGAACAAGTTCCAAACGAACCTCCTGAGCAAGGTGCTTCAGTTGAGGGGGAGAATCCACCTTCTTCAAAACAACCGAGCTCACAAATTGAGGGGGAGGATTCTATTCCAGTTCCACCCGAAAGCTCAACAGCACACGAAAGCTCATCAATACCCGAAAGTTCTGTAGCACCAGAAAGTCCAGCTACACCGAAAAGCTCATCAGTCGAGGGGGAGAATGCTGATATGCTCTCCGACAACGATAGTCAATCTGAATTGGAAGAAATGGTGAATGCTAAATTGGATCCATCCTATGATCCAAATTACCCTCCTCTTGTTAAATGGACCAGAGATCATCCTGTATCCCAGGTAGTGGGTAATGTCTCTGAAAAGGTCCTGACCCGATCTCAACTGAAGGCAAAGCAAACATCCCTATTCTCCAAAGTAGAGTTATGCATGTATAATTCTTTCGTCTCAAAAGTTGAACCGAAGACAGTTAATATTGCTCTTGATCACTCTGACTGGGTTCAAGCTATGCAAGATGAACTCAACGAGTTCGAAAGAAATAAGGTTTGGCGCCTCATTCCAACTCCTAAAGACGCCTCAGTTGTTGGTCTCAAATGGGTATTCATAAATAAAATGGACAAGGAAGGCAATGTGATTCGAAACAAAGCTCGTCTCGTGGTGAAAGGATACTGCCAGGAGGAAGGAATTGATTATGAGGAAACTTTTGCTCCGGTAGCGAGGCTGGAATCTGTTCGAATATTTCTGGCCTATGCTGCACACAAGAACTTTGAGGTCTACCAAATGGACGTGAAATGCGCCTTTCTGAATGGAGAACTTGAAGAAACAGTTTACGTGGAGCAACCTCCTGGATTTGTTAATGAAAAGTACCCCAATCACTTTTATATTCTGGACAAGGCGGTTTACGGTCTGAAACAAGCACCTAGGGCATGGTATGAAACGCTAACCAAGTTTTTAACGATGTCAAAATTCAAACAAGGTTCGGTTGACCCAACCTTCTTTCGTAAAAAGGAAGGTAACCACCTTATGATTGTTCAAATCTATGTCGATGATATCATCTTTGGCTCAACGAATCCTAGCTTAACAGCTGAATTCAGAAAGTTGATGGAGACTAAATTTGAAATGAGCTCAATGGGTCCGATTAACTTTTTCCTTGGCTTAAATATTACACAGGGACCCGAAGGCATCTTTATCAACCAGGAAGCTTACACCAAGACTCTTCTTGCTAAATTTGGCATGATGGGAGACTCAAAGGTTAAAGTTCCAATGGCATTAGGCACCAAGCTCACACCATCCTTGGAAAAACCGGCAGTCGATATTACGTTATATCACCAGATGATTGGTTCTTTGATGTACCTCACTGCTAGCAGGCCTGATATAATGTTTTTTATGTGTTACTGTGCTAGATTTCAGGCGAATCCTCGTGAACCACATATGCTTGCAGTGAAAAACATACTCCAGTATCTGAAACGAACCACCTCTCTCGGTTTATGACATCCATCAAACTCAGGTTTCTTCGTTCAAGCCTACTCAGATGCTGACCTTGGAGGTTGTGGTTTAGACAGGAAAAGCACCACTGGAGGCTGCCAATTCCTAGACGGGAAGTTGGTTAGCTGGCAATCAAAGAAACAAACATGTGTATCTCTGTCTACAGCCGAAGCAGAGTACATCGCAGCTGCCTCCTGTACATCTCAAGTGATTTGGATCCAAAGCCAGCTCCGGGACTATGGACTCAATATGAAAAAGATCCCACTATATTGCGATTCAGAAAGTGCAATTAGGATCTGACATAACCCAGTGCAACATTCCAAGACCAAGCATATAGCACTGAGGTATCACTTTATTAAGGATCATGTGGAAGATGGGAACGTCGAAATTCACTTTATTCGAACCACTGATCAATTGGCTGACATCTTCACCAAAGCTCTTCCTGCAGCATCTTTCAATAAAATTCTACAAGGGCTAGGAATGATGGATTCGGAGTCCGTACCAAAGACTACTTCTCAAAATTAAAAGCTAGAAGCGAAATAGACCGAACGTTCGGGTTCGGGTCTCATGTGTGCCGAAATGAACCGAACGCTCGGGTTCGGGTCTTGTTCTGGTATACCGAAATGAACCGAACGCTCGGGTTCGGTCCTATCATCTGATCTTCGCTTATCACTCTAAGGTAGTTTCTTTGGTTGTAAACCTTTTGTATCATTTTCTCAAATTCATTTCACTTATTTTCAAAGTTCTTTTCTTTTTCAAACTTTTTTTTGCAACCGAAATAGACCGAACGCTCGGGTTCGGTTCCAAATTTTTTTTAGCCGAAATAGACCGAACGCTCGGGTTCAGGTCCAAAAATTTTTTGTGTGTCTCAATTTTTTTTTCAAAAATTCTAATATCTTTTTATTTTTTTTTAATCAAAAACTCCAAAAACATTTTTATTTTTATTATTAGTTCGATAATTTTTGTTTTGTGTCTTATATTTTTGTGTGGCTATTTGTGGGGAATTATTTCATTAGTTAAGTGTCCCTAGAAGCATGTTGTTGTATGTGTCCAAAGCCTCACCTGATTCTGAATAATAGCCTTACTGACTTGGTACATACAAACCTTGTCTTCCCAATTAGACTTTCATATTTATTCTAATCATGAGCTACCTGACTCTCTTCTCACATGAGATAAGAGTTTTCTGCTTGGTCCTTATTTTAACAACAGAGGTAATTTGGTTTCTTTACACCATCTACACTACTTTTCTCCATCTCATTCGCTTCATAAACGCAACCCTTAAGACTCTCATAAATTACCACTGAGGTTTATGGTTACTCAATTTCTGTGTTTATGATCTTAGCTTCGTATCACTACGTACTAAGTGAAACCCACAACTCAATACCTACTATGCATTGATGGTGAACAATCAATTTTTCTTTAAGCTTTCACTAACGAATTGACGGATTTATCAATAAGGATGGAAAGTCAAATCTCTAATTTTCTTTTGTGTGATTCCTATGAAATTGTTAAGTCCTATAACATTTCTTCCCTTGGAATCCAGTTTTAATTTTTTTTTTTGAGATTTTACATAAACTATTTTATCTAGCCACTTAAATTATTTCAAACCTACTTGTTCAACAGACTGCATTGGTCTCACAAGTACTTCGTTCGATTTCTGTCTTATATCAAGATCAGGAATTCTGAATTGAAGCGAAAGCCACCCAAATTAGCCTGATTAAAAGAAGCCTTTCAACACTTCTCAATAAGTGTCTGATCGTTATTCAACGGGAAACCATACAAACACTTTAAAGTCTCTCTTGACTTTAAAGGAAGAGATTCGTGCCCGGGATCCTTTGTTTCGTGTCTTTACTGACATCACAAAATCCCTCATATGTGTTGCTTTATTTCTTTTTCTTTTACACACTAAGCACGAAAATCTTTTTGATTTTCCAAAATTCTGGTTTCATTAGTTACAAGGCATAATTTTTAAATGGGATTTGTTGTTATAAGGGAGTTGTGGTTAATAATGATCCACGTGGTCAATTTTGCTTTAAGCTGACGTTTAATCTAAAAGGATAAGATGCTGACTCAGGCGGGAGTCCAATCGATTTGATTTTTAAACGGCGCTTGAAGGCCAGGCGCGCGAAGTGGAACCGTTTCGTTTAAAAACGGCGCCTGATGGGAAGGCGTGTGAATCGGGACTGACACTCTCTCTCTTGCGTAATCATCGGTGCTACCAACTGTCACGCATCAATCACTTCCGAAAAACCCTTCGTATTTCCCTCGAAGATTTGGGACAGATTCTTCTCTCTCCTCTACCCATAGTATAAAAGGTAACGTAAACCATTGTTTACCTCTTTACTACACCCATATTTCAGAGAGCAAGAAAACCTTCAAGTATTCTACTGTTCATCATCTCTCCCATCTTCTTCACAACAATGGCGGATTCATCATCAGTTCATGCCACTTCCCACATCCTCCTGATTCGTCCCCAACAGAGTTTGATCATCGATCTTACTCCTCGGGTCTATGATGCTTTTATGTTCCCGATAATCGAATGCCTCAAGTACTCACCGATTGCTCCTGCTCTCACCAAAGTTGAAGCAGTTCTTATGGAGTTCTTATCTCAGATTTTCGCCACTGCTCATTACGACAAGGCAGTCGACAGGATCTTCTTCGACGTGCTCGATCACAAGGCGTCAATCTCCAAGCAGAGGTTTTGCTCAATTTTAGGGTTTGAACCTGATTCCACTAGGGTTAATCCTGAATCAATTCTGGTGGGTCACATGTTCTCTATGTTCTACAACATGGGGTATACTGAGGTGCTGACAACGGTTACGAACTTCAAGAAATCGTGCCTGCCTCCTCAGTGGAATGGGTTGTTTACAGTGCTGTTCCAGGGGCTGTCTAAACGCAGTGCTGGATCAGACGGTGCAAGTCGTCTGTTCATTACACTTCTCTATGGGGTCTACAATGGTATCAACCTGGACTACGGGTCGGTCTTATGGCAACAGCTCATTTAGAGTCTGTCTTCTACATCTCGGCATTCCGAGATTTCCTATGCTCGATTTTGGACTCTCATTACAAAATGGGTGATGGACAAGTATCACGTCCCCATTGTTGCTGGTTCTCCAATGTCTTCGATTGGTACTTTCCATACCACAAAGATCATTGTCTCCGAAGCATCCAAGTTTCACTTCATTGGCTCTATCCCTGAGTCGATGTATGGAGATGTTCCTGCCGACAGCCGGATCATTAGAACCTACAAGGAGTTTCGTCGCTCTGGTCCTAGAGAGCTTACTCCTGAGATGCTCAAGTCCATCCATGAAGCTGACAAGCCTGATCAAAGGGGAAAGAAGAATGACAAAGGCAAAGACAAGCAGGTTGGCAAGGGAGCGAAAGGCCCTTCTCCCAAGAAGCGTAAAACTACACAGACTGTTCAGTCTCCTCCGCTGAAGAAGAGAAAAACCCAACCAAGGCGTAAGCTGATAATCGCTTCCTCTTCAAGCGAATCTGAGGAAGATAATTCAGCATCTGATGAGTCTCCTCGTGGTAACACTCCACCACGATCGCCTACTCTAGATGTTCACTTTTCTACTTCTCCAATCTCTTCTCAACCTATTACCATTCCCATTTCCATTCCCCCCCATAACCTCCACCACTCAAATACCATCCACCTCCATCCCAGTACCCCCTCCCATCTTTACCGAAGTAACCACCACCACCGCAGAAGTAAGAACCAATGTATCTGATACAGGGGTTCCTACTGATGCACCCAAACCCCCACCAACTACTGACCATACAACCCAACCCGAACCTACTACAACTACCGAGCCTCCACCCTCACCACCACCCTCATCTCCTGCTCAGGCAGCAGAGGATGAAGAACCATTCCTCGGCAGGGAGGATATGACATTTGATTTGGTCTATTACAGTCCGTTTCAGGTACAGAGTGACGACGATGATGATGCTCCCGTTACCAAGAAGTATCTCAAGGAGCTTCACGATAAAATAGATTCGCTCATCGCCTCCTCTTCTTCATCCCAGTCTACCATCTCTGAAGCTGCCATTCAGAAAATCGTTGATGCTTTTTCCAAAGCTCATCATGTCTCTCTAGACTCCGCCACTGCAGCCATTGATGCCTCAACCAAAGCCTGTGAGGCAGCGACCGAAAAAGTCGATAAACTATTCACTGATGCTTCTTCTTTGTTACAGTCATTACAGGAAAATGTTGAAGCCACCAAAACAAAGCTGGAACCAATTGTCAACCAGCTGGCTACCTCAGTTGCATCAGAACTGACGTCGTTTGCTTCTCTTGTTCAAACTCTCTCAAACGACAACTCAGCGTTTAAGGCGACGCTTGAGGAGCGACTGGCCAAGCTCCAAGAGGATCTTGCTGCTGAAAATTCTCGTATGGATGCTCTTGCCAGAAAAGACCACTGCTCTGAAGGACAAGAGTATTCAACTCTCCAATTCTCAAAAGGGGATTGAGTCTCTTTGATCTGAAAGAGAGATTGTGTCTTCGTGTGTTTCAGATGTCCACGCAGCCATTTCAAACATCCTGGAAGCACATGACCCGATACTCAACTATTCTATGAGGCGAAATCTTGCAGAAAAGCTTGCTCCTGCCCTTTCTCTCCTGAGCAAGATTGAAGGGCTCCTTGCTTTCGTTTCCATTCCGAAACAAGGGGGAGAAAAAGAAAATGTGTCTCAATCGCCTCCTACTTCAACAGCAACCAAAACAACCGAACCTCCTCCTACAGGCTAAGCCTCAGGTTCGGGTGTTAAAGACAAGGGCAAGTAAATTGTTGATGAGAGCGATGATGAAGATAAGGAGACCATTGCCGACCTTCTGAAGAAGCAAGGTCGAGATAAAGATGCTGACATCAGCGCTCGTGTAGCTAGAGAGGCTGAAGAAGACAGAAAGAAGCTCACGACCTTCTCGAGAGCAGGAAAACTCTCTTTCCTCCTTGGACTCTTGAGAAGTTGCTGAAAGAAGCTATCGATACTCTAAGCATCTTGTGGCTAGAACCAGTGATCTCTCTAGATCGTTCTAATACTGTCGATTCTCAGTTCGATATGCCACTGACCCGAAAGGCGTTCGTATTCCATGCCTTTGACCACATTGTTGAGTTCCCTCATCCTCATCCAAAGGTTGACAGGGACTTAGTCGATTTCTATCTGAGGGACGCTCAACCACAGTACCAAACATGGAGCGCTCAGAAGATTATCAATGTTCGGGTTCTAAAGCCGTATAAGGAAGGAAACTTCACCAACGTTTGGTTTAAGGTGCTGAGAGGATCTGCCAAGACTGAACATGCCATCTCGCTTGCTGATCTTCCTAACTTGAATCCACATGACTGGATTATTTTGCATAACATCCTTCTTACTAATGAGGTAGAATATGGTCCGATCATCGACCACTTCAAGAGGATGCTTGTTTGTTACATCATGGAAGTCGCCAAGATGGATCAGGAGATAGCGAATGTATTCAAGAAAAAGCCTACCATATCTCCTGTTGGATCAGCAAGTGACCTAAACATGATGCAGATGGGAAAGATAGACCCGAAGAGAAACTCCGTTATGTTTACCAGAAACGAAGGCCAAAAATGCTTGTTCGCTTTGGCAGACAAACATCTCTATACCACTGCATGTCTGGAACATGTCTTAGGGATCATTCATCGGTGCAAGCAGAATTCGGCGGATGACAAGAAGTACTTTAATGATATGATTCAATGGTACATTCGCTTCAGACAAACTATTCTCGCACTTATCTCTCGTCTGTTTGATACAACCAAGAAGGTTCCGACAGCTGGTCCAAGCAAGAAGAAATGATAGTCTCGCTCCAAATTGAGGCAAAGGGGGAGATTGTTAGGTCCAGTTTAAGTGTTGCGTCTTTTGGGCTCATTAGCTAGTCCAAGTTTTATCTCCGGTATGGGCCTGTCCATCCGTGAGTTTTGTTTAGGGTTTATTATATATAGATGCTTGCATGAATTCTTAACGTAATATTGATAGAGATTTGATAGTGTACAAGTTCTTATCTTTTGTAACCTTAGAATCCTCTATAGCGGAAGTTCTTCATCGAGCTCTGCTGAGGATTGATTTAATCAAATCATTCGACACATTCAGATCCATACTTGCGTTTTTTTACATTACTGTTTCTGTTTTATTTATTTACCTGTTACAAAGATCTAATCGATCAAAGAGTTTTCTAACTCATCAGATACGAAGCTGCTTTGCACTGAGAGATTAAAGGAGATGTAAATCATTAGTGTAATTGAATGTAAGTTCTGTTTATGCTTATATGTCTGTATCGGAACATGAGATCCCGAGGTTTTATTATTAAATGAAAATACATTCTCTTTGAGAAATGTTTTGATAAGTTATAATCATATCTTGTTTTGGGAACAAATTCTGCAACCGTTTTCTTTAAAAGATTACTCTGATTTTATAAAACAAAGCATAAACAAATCGGTCTTTTTCTGGCCGTGAAAATGGGGATGTCACAGTTGGTATCAGAGCATTAGTTTAAGCGAACTAGGAATTTATAGGAAATTTCTAGACTTAAACTTAGAATGCTAAGTAATGATTGGGAGGAGTGTGTTTAAAATATGTTAGGTAGTACACCTAAATTGACACAAGCACTAGTTTATTTTAGGAGTGATGCCTAAAATGCTTTTATGTGCTAAATGTTATATGTTGCCATATATGATATTCTTTGTTCGGATCTATGGTCTGTTGCCGACCGGATCTGGAAACCTTATGTGTGTAGGATTCTAAGCGTACGTCTACGATATTAGAACTAGCATGTAAACGTTTCGGAGTGATAAGGATGATTTGAATATCTATCGTGAATAAGGATCTAATTTCACTTTATTCGGTGTATAGATAAAAAATGACAAGAACCAGGAGTGGAGCTGGAAACATGAACGAAAATAGGAATCAACCACTTGTGGTTGAGCGAGTGGCTGTTGTAGCAGCAACACCTGAACAAATTACAATGGCTGGAGTGCGAACCATGATTCAAGCCATGATGGCTGAACAAAAGGAGGAAATGAGACAATTGTTGCTGAACAACAGGAGTGAACCCTCAATACCAGTTGAACAGCCTGAGCAGAATGAGGGGCAGTCAGAAGAAGGGAACTATAGTGGGACCATTGGTCAAGCCACCCACCAATAGTTCGCCAAAACAATCAGGATGGAGACAATGATGGACGTGGATGCAAGTACAAGGATTTCATGGCATCCAAACCACCATGTCTTTCTGGGAGCCTGACACCGGTGCAAGTCATGGACTGGATCTCCGATATGGAGACAATGTTTGAAAGTTGCGAGTGTAGCAACAGATAGAAGACTGCTCTTGCAATCCCTCTGTTAAAATCTGGAGTACTGAGCTGGTGGAAGTTACTGGCCGGTTCAACGCCCAAGGGGGAAGCTAGTAAGATGTCTTGGGAAGAGTTCGTGGAGCAAATGAAAATGCAATACTGCTCTGAGCAGGATCTTCTGGAAATCAACAATGAGTTCCAGAATTTAAAGAAGGGAAAATTGAGCATCACTGAATACGCTACAAGCTTTACAGAGAAGATGAAGCTTATTCCATACCTAATTCCAACTGAACTTTCCAAGGTCAACAAGTTTGCCAATGGATTACCAGCGGACTTTGGTCCGATAGTCAAGTAAGCAACCACTCTGAAAGCCGCCATCTGGGCAGCCAAGAATGTTGAGACCCAAATAAGGGAAAAGGGTCTAGAGAGAGTTGAAGTTGGAGGGAAAAGGAAACACGAGGGATCTTCAATGATCGACAAAGAAACCAAACTCTCGAAATCTGGAGGAAAAGATGGAACCAAGTGGTGTGAAAAGTGCAAGAAGAAGCACTTCGGAAGATGCGATGGAGAAGTGACCAGCTATAAGTGTGGTAGGACCGGTCACTATTCCATAGATTGTACGTTCGACAATAGGAAGTGTTACGAATGTGGAGATGGTGGTCATATTTCGAAGAACTGCCCAAAGAAGGAAAAAGATGCAAAGAAAAACGTACCGCCACAGCCAAGGGCATTCCACATGATCCTCGACGAAGCGAATCAAGGATGAGGATTTTATATCCAATGATCAAGTTATGAAGTAACAGTGCGAATAGTAACTTATGATGTAGCCTATTAGAGGCATAGTATAGGGTGAACTTGAACTTTTGTGTAATAGTTTCAAGAATTAATATAAACCCTGGTTTTGTTATCTGATGTGTTGAATGATTATATGATTTATGTATGGTGACTTGGTTAACTGCGAGACAATACTTGGGACGAGTATGAGTAGGTGTGAATGGTAGTAGAGATCTATACTACCAGAAGCACAGGACTCGCACTTGGATCACGGAAAGTCGCAAGGTTCCCAAGAAGCTAGTGATTGATTCCATTTTATTCTGGTATGTCATTACCATTGTTTCGGTAATGACTAGTAAGATGGTTCTTGTTCCGACCCTAGTGGTCATGTTTAAATTTGAGTTCGACTACGAGGAGTATGTTACGTAGTCTAGAGGACCAAGTTATATATAACATCTGACTTAAGTCAGAAGGTTGAAGTTAATACGATTGATAGTGTCGCGCTCGTTGTTAAAAGAAGTTTGTAGGTAGAAATGCTACATGCTGAAATGTGATTATATCATATTAGAATATGAAGGAAGGTATATTCCATTTTGGAATTTAACTCTAAGAGACCTGAGTCTAAGTATTGCATCATTCGATGAGAGGTCAGTAGAGCACGACCCATCGGTTTGTTACAATAGATAAAGGAAAGTATTTATCCTGAGAAGAAGAAGGAGTCCATAATAACGACTTATTTGGTAACTCGAGGGTTACGATTGAAAGTACAACATAGTACGATAAACAGATGCAAGATTGGGCATCGTTTGCGGTCAAGAAAGCCATAGAGTTAAATACTCTTTCGAGGAAACATAGAATTTACGGTTATTACCTAGGATGAAGAGATAGCGTATGGAATCATTATACAAGTTCTATTTCTGTTGATGATTCCGGGACATAATCATCCTAAGGGGGAGATAATTGTAACGCCCGTAGATTAGGGCTAGTCAATTTAGAGACGATAGGCGTCAAAAATGAATTTTTGATGAAATATTATTTAGAATGAATAATATTAACTAAGTTGTAATATATGTTACAAGGATTCCGTACATATAAAGAACGCCGAAATCCGAGTTATAACGAAGAAGTTATGACCTGTCGAAGTTTCGCGACAGAACCGGCACGACACAGCGTGACGTAAAAAGTGAATTTACGTTAGAGCTATATTTAGCCTTATCAATCTAAATGAAAGTCGTAGAATACGTTAAACCGTGAGCGTGAATAAAAAGAATGCCCAAATCTGACTTCGTATGAGGAAGTTATGATTTTTCGAAGTTTCGACTTAGCGGTATGCAGCCCGAATACTCGATTTGAGACCGAGCGGTTTTTAGTCAAAGCAATCTAAATGAGAATCGAAGATCACATTAATTGTAGTAAAACGATAAAAAGATAGGCGAAAACGGACGTCAGATGAAGAAGTTATGATTTTATAACGGAGTTTTCCTGTCCCGGCCTACTAAAAATAAATAATAAAAATAAAATCAAAATTAGCCGACGGAGTCTAAACAAAAGTTTTAGATCGTAGTCTCACCTACGCGTGGATAGAAAGAACGTCGAAAACGGAGTTCGTATGAGGAAGATATGAATTTTTGAAATTTATTAAATATTTTCGATATTTTATTTATATATATATTCTGATATTATCCGAAGGGGGGGAGTCAACGATCTTATCGTCATTACGCCCAGCGTAATCTCAAGTTACGCCCAGCGTAATTCGACCTTCCAGCCCCTATAAAAGGGTGTCGAGGGCAGCCAAGTAGTTTGCTCATTTCTTCCCTTTTTCGTACAAGAATTATCCCAAAGCCCCGGTATTATTCCCGAGCCCCGAAGCAAGTCCCGAGGTCCCGAAGATCCCGAGAAGTAAGATTCCTGAGCCGAAGCTCTGCCCGCGAGGAGTCCGGTTTTTGTGAAGATCTTCCAGATCTGCCGAAGAATACTACTTCTACAAGCTGTAGTGCTGTCCGATCATCTTCTGATCAAGTGAGTGTGTAGTTACTTTCTTCTAACGCATAATTATGAAGTATCTTATACGAAATACGTGTTATGTGTATAATATAAAGTTTTTTATATGTGTGAGTGTATAGTCACTTTCATCTTACACATAGATATGAAGTATTTGCTATGAAATACATGTTATGTGTTTATACATTGTTTGTTTACTTGAGATGGATGCTGAATGAATGTTTTATACGAGTTTTTAAATAAGTTGTATATGTAATTTATATCTACAAATATGTTGGGTAGAACATGGGTAGATGAAATAGTTGATGTGTGTTGAAAGAATGTGATAAGAGAAAGGTGAGGATATAATGGTGATGATAATTAGGTGATGAATTACGAGTCCAGGAGATGTTGTGGCTCGTATTCATGCGATGATAGTCTATCCCTTATTATGAATTACGAGTCCAGGCGATGTTGTGGCTGCGTATTCATGCGATGATAGTCTAACCCTTTTTATGATTTACGAGTCCAGGCGATGTTGTGGCTGTGAAATCATGCGATGATACCCTAACCCTTACTAGACATGTATTGAGGGAGTGATCCCCGAATTAGCATTGTCTATATGATACAGGTGATGATCCTTAGGAATAGTTCTTAGGAACAAGCATATAAGGATATAAGATGTAAGGAGATGAGCGGTAAATATGATATAGGAGATGACCCTTAGGATAATATCTTTAGGGAAGATTAAAAGAAGATAATGGGGATGGGTAATTGGGTTGATTGTTTGATGATTGAATATAATAATTATATTATTGTGGGTTGAAAACCCTATATGCTCACCAGGCTCCCAAGCCTGACCCACTCGGTTTAATTGTATCACAGGTATCGATACGAAGCTGCTTTGCATTGAGAGATTAAAGGAGATGTAAATCATTAGTGTAATTGAATGTAAGTTCTGTTTATGCTTATATGTCTGTATCGGAACATGACATCCCAAGGTTTTATTATTAAATGAAAATACATTCTCTTTGAGAAATGTTTTGATAAGTTATTATCATATCTTGTTTTGGGAACAAATTCCGCAACCGTTTTCTTTAAAAGAGTACTCTGATTTTATAAAACAAAGCATAAACAAATCGGTCTTTTCTGGCCATGAAAATGGGGATGTCACACTGACCCATGTGGTGAGAAGCTTTTTAATTAACATTTTTTTCTAATAAATTATTAAGATAATAAAAGAAATTAAGCGATTGATTGATTTGGATGAATCAAAGTGATCTTGACTTTATTGAATGGTCCTAGGGCTGTTTTTATGTTGCTGATGCATATAAAATCTACTGGACAAGCTGCTTGAAAGGATCTCTTTCAGGGAAAATGGTGATGCGTTTGGTTGAAGGTGATTGAAGGTGATGGATGTAAACTTGATTCTGGAACTCTCAGTCTACCAACATTAGAGTTTAATTGGGTGATTGAAGGTGATTTTAGTTCTTGAAACCAGAAACAAGATATCATATTTTGGCATGGCTAGAAGCTTTGGAGGAAACGAGACTCAAGCAAAAGTAAACACACAAAGAGTTGGCACATAGTAAGCTACATGATGCAATTGTATATAAATGAGTTCATTTTTTAATAACATTTACTCACTTTTGGAATAATTATTTGTATTTGACATATTAGTGAAATGAATTATCTTTGTTATTTATGGTATTTTATTTTGTATTACGAGATTTTTAATGTATTATTTAATTTGAAAATTAGTAAATCTATAAATAATATTTTTTTAACATTTAAAATTATGATACGCAAAAATGTGTGTCATCTTCATTTATGACATGGTCTTTCTTGACAGGAGCTTTCTTGATACGCATTGCGTGTCATTAACACGCGCGTCGTAAGGTTACGACACGCGAATGCGTGTCATCTTCCTTTATGACAGGGCCTTCCTTGATACGCATTGCGTGTCGTAAATGAGCGTCGTAAATGTGCGTCGTCTCTCTTTATGACAGGGCCTTCCTTGACGCGCATTTGCGCGTCGTCTGAGCCTTTTACGACGCGCAATGAGCGTCGTAAAAGGCTGTTTTTCTAGTAGTGGTTGGGGGTTAAAAGTGTAAGTTCGGGACTTATTTCATAAAGGTTTTAGAAGAGAAGTAATGTTTGGTAAGTATTGAACTTATTATGAAAGAATTTTGAGAACCGAAGACTGTTTAGTAAATTACGGACTTAATTTGAAAAGGATTTTAGAAGTGGGGGTATGCTTGGTAATTATTAGGTCTTACTATGGAAGAAATTGTGGAATTAGGGGTTAAAGGGTAAATATTTAACTTAAGTTGGAAAGGCTTGGTGGGGAGGCACTAAACTTGTTAAAAATGATGAAAGTTTAATATTGAGCACGGGACTTGAACCCGACGATCTTCCCTCACGTTTTAAGGAAGCTACTTCCAAACCCTAACCCTAATCATAATCATCAGCCGCCACCTTATACCTCCTAGTCGCCGGCCGCTATCACCACTCATCTAGTTCGTGATTCCTACCAGTTTGAGGCCGCCAAGCAAACGTCGAGCGTCCACCATTCTTCTCCTCCTTCTACGCTGTCAAGGTCACGACCCGTCAGTTTCGGCGAAACCGTTCATTGTTGTTGCTCCATTGCTGATTACGTCAAGGCCACCACCTGTTGTTTCGTTGATGAACGCCATCGTGACGTGGTTTCCAGAGACGTAACCAAACCGTGAGGGAGCCGCCGCCACCTCCCTCGTTTTCTATTGCAACGTCGCATCTGCCATTCCCAGCGATGGTTGTGGCTCTTGTGCCGTCAGTGAAGACGAGCAGATGCCCTCCTTCATAGTTGCGTTGTTGATGTTATTCGCTTCATCCCTTCTCTGCCTTCATTTCAGTGCTAGAACTCAGTCACGTCCAGCCATCCGCCATTGCTGTTGCCGTAAGAGTCGTTGCTATCGTCGATGGTGCTTCTATTGCTGTCACTATGCACCATCAGGGGTGGCTGTCATCCCAAAACGATTTTCTGACGCCGCCTTGATCCACCAGGTGGGTGGTTGGCTTCCTTTTCCGAGCAAAGAAGTGAAGTTGTGCATGTTTCAGTTGGTGTGTGTGGGTGTGTATATCTGAAGTTCTCGGAAATGGCATCACCACCACCATAGGGTGGTGGCCACCGCCAAGCGCCACCACGGTGTGGCTGTGTGGGTGTGTGTTAGAGTAGTTAGTGTGTGTGTGTGTGTGTTTATATTTGGATGAAAAACTTGTAATTGTAATTAGTAGAAAATGTAATGAAAAGAACCATAACCACCACTGTAAGGTGGTGGCTGCCACCGCGTGCCGCCATTGAGCACCACTACTCGAGGTGGTAGTGGGTGGTCCCCAACTAGCAAACCCTAATGGGCTTAGAGATTAGTTTTTGGCCTATTGGGCCATGTTTAGGTGGAAATCCCTAATTGTGAGTATTTGGGCCTTGGACTTATTTGGACCCAATTTTGAGCCATTGTGATTGGATTGTGTATTAAGCCCAATTGTCACATATCACTTATCTAGTAGAGTAAAGGACTTAATGGATTAAGTCCTTAATGGGTTAAGTGAGAAACACTTACCCTTAATTGTCATTTTATGTGAAACCCTAATTTCACTTGGACTTTGAGTTGGGCCTTCCTATTGGGCCTTGATGATTATGAGATGTTGGGCTATGAGAATGTCAAGTGTTGGACCAAGAATGAATGATTGGGCCTTTGATCAAGACCATGTTGAGACTTGGGCCCAATTGGGAAAATTGGACCATAGAGGGGCCATAGTTGGGCCTTTGTCCATTATTAGACTTTTGGGCCTTTGGATTGGACCTTGGGCTTGAGTCAAGCTAAGATAGGGGCAAGCCCAAGTGTTTTGTGTTCTGGGGCAAGCCGATGTATGCTAGTTTATATGTTATATGTTATATATGTCGGGCTTCGGTCCGATGTCGGGGCAAGCTCGATGCAGATTATGTGATTATGTTATGTGATATATGTTATGTTGTGTATGTGTCGGATAAGCTCGATGTCGGGCTGAGCCCGATGCCTGATGCGGTCGGATGCCGGGGTGAGCCCGATGCCGGGCAGGAGTCCGATGTCGGGTAAGTCGATGCCAAGATTTGTCCCGATGCAGTTGGGCGTAGTCCTAGAGTTATATTTATGTTATGTTTTTATGTTATATGCATTGTGTATATGTTTATATGTGTACCAGATTATGGTCTGATGCCGGGCAGGGCCCGATGCAGTGGGCTAGGCCCAAGTTATGTGATTATGTGTATGGTATGTGGTAGGTTGGGGAGACTCACTAAGCTTCGTGCTTACAGTTTTTAGTTTTGGTTTCAGGTACTCAGTTTTCAAAAGAGGAACTCGGGAAGATTGCAGTGCACACACCATTTATTTAGCCTGAGATGTTTATACTCTGATATATTTGACAGATGTTATGTTATTCTTGAGATACACCGTTTATGATTTTTATATGTTGAAAGATAATTATGGTTTTATTAAAGAGTTAAAAACGAAATTTTTGGCTTGTATTTTTGGAATGTTACACAAATTGTTTGTAAAAAAAAAAAAAAATTTTAAAATCTACTTATAAGAAAATTCATGAAACCATCTATGAGAAATCATCCTTAAAATGAGTTGACTACAAAAACACTATATACATGAAACTATCTATGTGAAAAATCAAATAGATGATTTAGAAGTAGAAAACACAAAATTAGGATCCATCATTATAATCCTTAAACATATAAGAATCAAATCGGTTGAATAAGATTATTTGTTATTGTCTTTTTAATTCATTGTGCAACTAAAAATTATTGATCACAAAAGGGGTATCGAATCAATTGATATCATAAGAATTTTGTTTTTTCTAAACTTAATTTACATATTTATATTAAATAATGTAGCTTTATGAAATTTGCCTGTTTATTAACATATTTTCACATTTTAAATATTTGTGTGCAGGCATTTGAGAACAAATTGATATTGATTTAAGTATATTGGTTCAATCTAATTTTTTATTTGAGAACGGTAGTTTAGTAATATCATTTGATATTTTGGATTTTTAATAAATTTTACCATATTAAAAATTAGTTTAACCCTAATTAAAATATAGTTTGAATATAGATATGAATTTTATAGTTTTACGTGGATATATATATATATATATATATATATATATATATATATATATATATATATATATATATATATATATATATTTTGTAAGGACAAAGTAATATTTAAAGTTTGTAAGAATATGAGTGAAATTATGTCATTTTTATTTTACCAAGAAAACTGCTACATATTTGAAAATAGGAGAGTCCATGTATGCTCCAAAAAGAAGTCGTGCATGTCTTTTTAGACACGTAGTCTTCTGAAAAACAAATAGTCTGGAGAGGAAATGTATGCACTATATATATATATATATATATATATATATATATATATATATATATATATATATATATATATATATATAGTTCATGTTCGTTCGTTTAACAAATTATATTGTTTATGTTCGTGAACAAGTTAAACGAACGAATATAAACGAACAAAGATAAAAAAAAACATAATTGAACATATATGAACATATAATCTAGAATTTAATCAAATACGATTAAGCATATATGAACATAAAAAAAGCTTATATGAACGAACATAAACAAACATAAACAAACGTTCACGAACATAATTGAACGAACGAGATTATTGTTCATGTTTGTTCGTATAACTAAACGAGCGAGAATTTATGTTCGTGTTCTCTCATTTATTAAATAAATGAACATAAACGGACTTCTTGCCGAACGGTTCATGAACAGTTTGCTGAACGTTGTGTTCGTTTACAGCTATATATATATATATATATATATATATATATATATATATATATATATATATATATATATATATATATAATGCAGGAAAAATAGGTCATGAAACTCTTGAAAAAAGCAAACTTGATGGCCGATTGACAATCAATTTCATAGATTGAGGGTCGAATGATGGCTAATTCAAAAATTGAGTGTTAATTTCATTCATTAATGATGTTTGATTGTCAATTTCAGATATTAGGGTCGATTACCGATCAATTTCACAAACAAAGCATGGAATGATGGCCGATTTCACAAATTGATGGTTAAATTTATATATAGATGATCGATATCAAAAATTGAAGGTAATTTAGGGATGATTACAAAATTGATGGCCAATTTAAAAAATTCAACATGGATCGATGGTTAATGGAAGATCAATTTCATAAAATAACAGTGAATTGAAGGTTTGTTGCAAAATTGATAATCAGTGAGACCACTATTTTATACAAGGTAATAGCTTCATAGCACCGCTTTGCTACGTAGCGCGCTATGGCCGTTGCTATGACCGCTATCGACAACACTACCTCATACGCAATGCATATGAACTTATGAAGTGAGTTAAGAGGAGGTTTCTAATGATGGTTATGCCAAGTGCTTAAGAATGCAACAAAAATACAAAATAAAAAAAAATGCTACAAATGAATCATATGAACCAATGAGGCGATGATGCAGATTTATAAGGAATAGATTTACCATTTCTATAATTTAGTTGTTTTTGTTTTATATTTTGAATGACAATAAATGTTCATTTTATACACTTACCATGAATTACGCGTCGAGAATTTATTGGAGAATGTAAGTTCTTGGATGAAAAGACTGCGGGAAATGTAAGAAACCATCTGCGTTGGGTATATTCATTTGTCTAAAAAGGCAGTTACAAATGTAGAATGGTGTAAAGAGTCGTTTTGTTCATAATAATGTGGTAAAATATGATAGCAAAAATGTTTACGGACGATGTGTTTTAATAAACGTATATAACATATTTTCAACAACATAATGGGCGTGTTTGGCATGGAGCTTTTGGAAGCATTTGGGAGCTTCTAGCTTTTAGCTTTTGACAAAACGCTCTAGTTTAAACAAAAAGCTTTGTTTGGTAGTACGAGCGGTTAGCTTTTAGTTTTAACAAAACGCTCCGATTCTAAAAGCTACTTCATGTAGCGTTTAACAAAACGTTCCTGAGCTTTTGAAATCAATTTTCATAATTACCCTTAAAAATATATTTATATATTTCTTTATTTTTAATCAATTGTCCTTTTATGTAATTTTATATATTTCAAAAGCTTCCAGCTACTTTGGCCAAACATTCATGTAACAAATAAAAACTATAGCTTTCCGCTACCAGCTACCTGCTACACGCTACCAGCTTACCGCTACCCGCTTCCAGCTACTTTTGTCAAACACGCCCAATAATATTTAATTGCACATCATTAATAACGCAAAATGCAAGTTGTTCACATATGTCCAACCAAAGAACTACGAACCGTAGCATATCCTTTTTATTTTATTTTTTAATAAATACAATTTAACCAACAAATTATCTCCAATATATTCATTATAAATTTAAAAAATAATGCGTTTGATACTGCAAAATGCTTATAAAAAATGTTAGTAGATATTTTGTTCTCATATATTTTGTGATGTAAAAATATTAAACGTAAAACTTACTCGGTCGTTTGATCCACAATATTTTCCAAAGAAAAAATAAAATTGAAGCTGCAACCAGCTTATTGAGCTTATTTTAAAAAATTTCAAATATATATTTTATTAAGACAAAACTTCAAAATTGGTCCCTGTAGTTTTCAAAAATATCAAGTTTAGTCCCTAATTTCAAAAAACCTCACAGATGGTCCTTGTGGTTTCAAAACTTTTAACATTTGGTCCTTCCGCCTAACTCCGTCAGCTTTCTACCGTTAAGTGAGGGGTATTTTCGTCATTTCAACACCCAGGGACCATTTATGAGGTTTTCTATTTTTTTTTGAAAAAAAAAAAGAAAAAAACATTAAATTTAAAGGGGTCCCATCTCTCTCTCTCTCTCTCTCTCTCTCTCTCTCTCTCTCTCTCTCTCTCTCTCTCTCTCTCTCTCTCTCTCTCTCTCTCTCTCTCTCTCTCTCTCTCTCTCTATGTTCTTCAACACTCAAGAACAGACATATACATACCATCACCACTGCTAAGAGAATTCAAGAAACCCCCAAACCAGTGCATTCTAAACCGTTTCTAGAACGATTTTCTATTGTAACCTACCTTTCTACTTCTGTAACCTAGAACACTGAAATTGAAGAAATTTTGGGATTATGAAGAACTGCATTATAGTATCATGTATCTCTTGAATCTTTGGAAAGTATCGGATTTTAAAGGGAGCCAACCATGACTGGCTTCACCGACGACGAGACAAATACAAGAGGGCCATCCAGCGGCGTCGACGATGTGCTCTGCTGCTTCAGGTAACCTTTCAAAATTGAAAATGATCGAATCAGAACTTGAAGTTTCGAATAATGGATCATTAATAACAGCGTGATTCTCCTTGTTCTTACTAATCTTATCATCGTAACGTGATTATTATCATGATCATGATTCTTCCGTGATTAAGACCCAAAAAATGCTTGAAAGAATGGGAATCGTGTAAGGAAGAATTGAAAGACCTAACCACATGTTTGGAACCAATGCAACCCATTACAGTTTACAAGAAATCCATCAAAGGAATTGATAAATTTAGGGGAAATAAGGCGAAAAAAATAGGGAAGAATTGAGAGAAGAAGCCCTAAAAAACAAAAATGGGAGTTCTCCATCACTCTCCACTCGTTATAAAAATGGGAGTGATTGAGATGGAACTCAATGGTGGAGTACGGTGGTTAGTGACAGACAATGGAGGAGACGATTGAGTTTTCTGGTGGGGCTTCACGAATGGAGAAATGAAGGGGAGAGAGAGAGAGAGAGAGAGAGAGAGAGAGAGAGAGAGAGAGAGAGAGATAGAGAAGTGGGACCCTGTACATATTAAATTTTATTTTTTATTTTTAATTAAAATAAGAAAAACCTCATAAATGGTCCCTGGGTATTGTAATGACGAAAATGCCCATCAGTTAACGGTAGAAAGCTGACGGAGTTAGACGGAATGACTAAACATTAAAAGTTTTGAAACCACATGGACCATCTGTGAGGTTTTTTGAAATTAGAGACTAAACTTGATATTTTTGAAAACCATAGGAACCATTTTGAAGTTTTGTCTTTTATTAATTATAATAAAAGATTCAATATTTTACACATCATTTTATAACTTTTACATGTTTCAACCACATTATCAGCTACTTTATGGAAAACATCATTTTTTTTATATGTTGATTGTTTTTTAAATTATCACTTAGTTTTTTTAGCTGGTAACTAGTTTTTCAGCTAGCAGCTAGCTACTAATGTTTCGACTAGCAGCTAGTTTTTCAGTTATCAGTTAATTTTTCAGCTATTTCGACTAGTTTTCAAGCTAGCTGCTAATGTTTTGACTAGCAGTTAGTTTTTCAGTTATCAGCTATTTCGACAAACATAGTATAAAATATAAGCACAATATTGATAACGGTAGTTGAATTTCACAATTGTTCTACCGAGTTCATTCACACTTTTCTCAAGACGTTTAAACAATCAATTTTCAATTTTGTTTCATTGTAGTCGAGTTTTTAATTGCGGGTTAAAAATCATAACATCACTAAACGCTAACCCATTTATATCGGTCAAAAATCAAATAGGGATTTTTTTTATATTATGTAGAAATTTATATCTCAAAGTATTAATATTATATATAATTAATATCATATGAAAACATAACATAAAGTATTAATACTATTTTAATATCCTCCTTAATAAATCAAGGTTTTTTTTTTGCCACATGTCCTCTTCTCCTTCATTTGGACACATGACATTTTCTAGAATTTTTGAATTTTCTATTTTCCACTTGTCATTTTATTGTAATTTTCATTTTATTAAATTAAAATTGCACATTTAATATGTAAGGTAATATATATATATATATATATATATATATATATATATATATATATATATATATATATATATATATATATATAAAAGGTATTTATTATAAATGATTTATATATGTAATATATTCAATGTATTAAAGCCTCATTAATTTTAATAATTCAAAAAAAATCTTATTTTTCTTATAAATTCAAACTTTTCAAATTGTTAAAATTTTATATTTAATTTTTTTTAATAAACCCATATAATAAATGGGTGTAACACCTGGTTATTTATATATTAGAGAATCAATACCATATAGAATTAATTCGCATAAATGCCACATGGATACAATTCACAGCTTTACATAATAACATTCACACTTAACAATCAATAATTCTCAATCAAAATTCACAATGAAGATCATAAGCTCACACTACGAGGGATTGAACATTTAAGATATTAAGCATTAAAGTTGTAATTTTGTTTCAATGTAGTAAAACTTTGTTTCATTGCAATTCTGAACTTAATCATCGAACCCAAAATGTAGTACAAAAAACAAGGTTAATTAATCTAACATTAAACAATAATCTCGATGTAACATGAACAATGAACAAAGTCACAAACCAGAGATTTGAGTCTAACGAGGGGCCTTCTTTTTGCCAGCAATTGCAATCTTTTTGCCCTTCAAAGTCCTGCAATTGTTCTTCGTTCGCTGTCCTCTACAAGGGAGTCCCTGAATGTGGCGTACACCTCTGTAGCACTGAATTTCTTTCAATCTCCTAATTGCAAGCGCATTGAATCGCCTCTGTGAAATCAAAATCAGACGAAAACCACATTCAATCATACAAATTGAGGATTAAGAAGTTGAATTTTGGAAGGATTTTGTTTGAAACCCTAAAATCGGATGGAATGGGTAAGAGCAATCATGGATGGAATTAAATGAGAAAGGAATTCGAGCATACGAGGTCTCCTTCAATCATGTACTTAGAAACTTCATCACGAAGAATAATCAGCTCTTCTTCCGATAAATCTTTTGTGATTTTGTTGTCCATTTTGAGGTCGTTGAGGATCTCAAGAGCTCTGGTACGCCCAATTCCATGAATGTACTGTAGCGAATACTGAACTCTCTTGTTGTTCGGTATCTCAACTCCTCCAACACGAGCGCATCTTATGCTCAACCCACCAACCTGCAAATTTACGATTCATTCGTTAACAAATCGAAAGAAAACCCAGTTTTATCGACATTCGTTGTTACCTTTGGAGGATTGAAAGTTGAGAATGATAGAGAGTTTGAAGCGGATTTGGATTTGAAGGAAGATGAGGTTGTGCAGATAAGAGAGAGTGAAGGTGCGACGGGTGTTGCTAGCGCTTGAGCCATTGCTGATGTACGTCGAGGACTGTCTATGGTGTGGTGAACGGGAAAGGCTTACCCAAATGTTCTCTTATCCTATTCGTTCGAAGCAACTTTCAAATTTCATCCCTGAATTGTTTGTATATTAGCGAATTTAATCCCTACCTTTTTGTTTTAGAGAAAACTGCAAATTTGGTCCATGGTTGGTAAAAATACTGTATTTTAGTCCAAAAAAGTTTGGTTATTTTTTGTTTATTTTGGAAAAGTTCTTTTTGAGCACTAATGTCTATTGATACAAAAGTATTACATCTTAATGTTTTCACGAATTGTTTGTTTTTTAGAAAACCATAGATGTTAAAACGTCTACACGTCTTCTTTTCTAAAAAGATATGGACCAAAGTCTACAAACTGAAAGACATTTCCTGTAAACATATTCATGTCATAAATAAGGATTAAATTCTTTTATATGATTCAAGATACTTCACTTTTTTCTTTTATATTTTCTGAACGACTATATTTTAATTATTT
This sequence comes from Lactuca sativa, assembly GCF_002870075.4. Classification (NCBI taxonomy): domain Eukaryota; kingdom Viridiplantae; phylum Streptophyta; class Magnoliopsida; order Asterales; family Asteraceae; genus Lactuca; species Lactuca sativa. The sequence continues at coordinate 125,737,987 of NC_056623.2, read as the reverse complement.
TGATATATAACAATATTTTATTACTTTATAATCCAAATATAGAATATCATAAACCAATTATGTTATTTGATGACATCGCATGAAGTAAACATCTATTTATCATATAATGTATGTAATAGGGTATAGTCTAGCCTAAATCTACGTACATACCCTTGCTATGTCGAACCAGGTGTATACCAGACCATGTATATACCAGACTACTGAACCAAATGTATACCGAACTAGGCATGAGTATCGAACCATATAAAGTCACGACTAAAGTACAAGATGACGTCACAAGAGTATCATAGTACATTGAAACTCAAAGTAATATATCTTATGCCAAAGATATCTGACTGATGGATCCTTTTACCAACAAGAGACAATTGTTAAACAACTAGTAAGTACACAAGAGTGTACCTTGGGGTATATGACCATTAATGCGACAAGATAACATACCTGGTCGATACATGAATAGGTCGGAACCTCCTATCATTGACTATAAATAAGTGACAATAACCACTTTATAAGGTACGTGATCATACACATATTTTTATTGAGTCTCATTCGACTGACGACATACTTTCTTAAGGTCAACATTGATTTTATCATCAGAGTGTTGGTCTGGGATCTCCTTATAGCGAATCAGCTTATGAAGTTGTTTGTCATCTCCAGTTTAATTAATCATGAAGGGATCGTGAACTCTCACAATCGATGGAAGTTGAACCCGAGGGCGCAACAAGTGGCGCCATTCGTGGGACCTCACATCAAATAGCCAACGAAGAAAATCAAATCGTTGATGCGAGCCCCATCGCGAGAATATGAAATCTCAAAGGAACTGAAGAAACGCCACATATTACAACGGTAATAAAAACAAGAATATGACACTGGAAGGGTCAGGAGAAGAAGGAAGAGAGATAAGTCAAAAGAATTTAGAATATGAAGAATTGGAAATGGGGAATTTGAGGATTTCAAAAAATTTAGAGACATGAGAAAGAGGCAAATGGAAAGAAATGAATGAAAGATCCAGATAGAGAAAGAATGGGATTTGGTCTCTATTCACACCAGTCAGACGAATTATTCGAACGGGACGGGGATAAAAGACAAAAGGAATGAAGAGAAATTAAGCAAAAAGGAAGTAAGCTCTGGCCCTTCATGCTCTAAAAAAACAAAGAAGAATTCTCATAAAGATCAGGAAGTGCCACTAGAGATAGTAGAGGCAAAGTAGTACAACCAAGCCTTCAAAATTTTGAATTTCCATTTACCCTTTATGGGTGATATCAACAAAGCACCCATTCAAAAAGGACTAAAGGGACCTAGTGTGCCACCATATAATGGAAAAGAGGACCCACACGACCATGTCTTGAATTTCTAATGGGCTATCAAGATGCTTCCAATGGACCCGAAAGTTATGGAGTTTATATTTCGCATGAACTTTGGATAGATCTGCTAGATACTGGTTAGCTTTATTCAGCAGAGAAGGTTCCAACAACAAGCGTATGCGATATTTTCATGTCGACAACGTGAAGGAGAATCCAATAAAGCCTACTTCGAGTGATTCAATGAAATCAGTTGAAAGATGCCAACGAGAGATGACCTCATGATCATAGCGACATTTACCTACAGATTCTTGGAAGGAGATTTTGTGACAACTCGAAATTTTCATTCGGTCAAACCCTAAAAGTCAATCACTCCATATTATACGTCAAGTTCACTTTTACTTGTTTTCGGGAAAAATAAGTTCAATTGATTATTTTAATATTATTCTTTAAACGAACGGGTGAAAAAAAGTGTCGTCTCGGGTTTTGAAATTTAAAAACCGCAAACACCTCGTGTCTTAGAAGTTCACGACCAAACTTTTATGTTTGGGTCGAAAAATCATCCAAAAACGTAAACTCATGCCTTAAGCATGAGTTTACTCCCCAAAAACTAGTCATTTGTGTTTACTCCCCATTTACCAAAAGAGTAAACTCCAAAAATCCTCTCAAGTATCATCCAAGTTTTGTTCAAATATCTTCAATCTAGTAAGTGTTTCTAGCCCTTTCAAGTTAGTATATCACTTAATCTAGTGATTGTACATCCTTTAATCCATCTATTTATGTGTTTTGACTAGTTTTTCCAAAACACCAAGAACACACACTAGTGTTCTTGGACTTTAAGTTCATTTCAAGCTTCCACAATGTAAGTACTTCTATCCTAGAGTCATTTAAAGCTTGATATACATGTTTATATCAAAGAAGAGTCCCAAGAACACCAAGAACAAGGTGTTCACGGTTTTGGGAGGCTCCCAAAACCGTAAACACCAAATTAAGTGCCTTAAGGTGCTTTAGGGTGTCTAGATGCTTCACAATGCCTTAAGGACTTGTCTAGATCCATCCTTGATGTGTATATCACCTAAAAGAACAAGAAAACAACCATTTAGATGTGTTTATGGTTTGGGGATCTCCCAAAACCGTAAACAACCCATAAGGTGTCTAAATGTCCCATAAAAGTCCCATGGTTGTTCCTTATGTCTAAATCTAACCTAGACTAGTGCCATGATTGAGCTAAGGACTTGAAAACCTCCAAAATACCAAACTTATGAGTTTAAGGTAGTAAACTCATGAGTTTAAGGTACTAAACTCATGGAGAAATGGTCCTTAGACCGTAAACTCCATTTAGGAGTGTTTTGATGCCACATAACACTTCCTAAGACTTAAACATGAAGTAGGAATGTTTGGAATAGCTTAGAAGACGTCAAAACAGCAAATGGTCAAAAGGTTAGGAGTTTACGACCATAAATTCAAGGGGTGTTGGTCTTTAGGGAGTAAACTCATTTTAGGAGTGTTCCTTGAACCCCAAACACACTAGCCTTTCCCTACAACACTTAGATGCACTCCTTAGCACTTATAACACTTATACAAAGTGTTTTTCATGTCCTAGAGTGTCTTGACTTGTTTATTAGTTGTTTAAAGACTAATTGTTTATATACATATGTCCTCATATGTAATTAGGATCTTTGTGTGTGTATAAGTCTTCACTTGACACCAAGCACTTATCTGACACTTCCATCCGATCCACTCGCAACAGGTGAGTTCATACCCCTTAATCAATGTTTTAAATGTTTTTAAATACTTTATGGGGGGATAAAAGTAAAATCATGCTAGTTATTATATCAATCACTTGTGATTAATAAGCATCGTTCAAATGATTGGCTACTCATTAGCCGTTTTACCAAACAGTTTCCTTCAAATGTTTATCGTAAACAGTTATTATGTTTAAAACTCCTTATTAAATTGTACATTTTACTCTGTATGTTCCATTCAAACTCATTTACAATTGTGTTTCAAACAAATGTTTCCTTATACTTAAACTGTTTTATCAAACCCATGCTTTCAAACCGTTTTATAGATTGACATCAAGTCGATCTTTTCTTAGATAATAAAACTTATTTTATGCTTTTATATTATCAATTGCATGCCTATATATGTATAGTTATATAAGAAATGTTTAAAAGATTTAGGAAGGCTATCCACCCTATTTCCTTTTCGCGCTTGAGATGTGGTCTGGTGGGACATCGGGTATCCGTCTGAAGGTTCTTTAAATATTAGTTATATATCATATGTACATATATAGTCATAAAGGTCCTTCCAGTTCATCCAATGCCCTTGGGTAGCAAGGGTATACATCCATGTTCATACGTACCAGTTAAATTACTAGTAAGCTACCATATGGGTAGTTTAGGAAGATACTAGAACTATTACTAGAACGTGATATCATACAATGAGTCAGTTCATTCACGAGTCAATACTTGCTAGATAGAGAGAACATACATTACAGCTAGTACACATAGTACATTACTATACATGCTAGATAGAGAAAGAACACACATTACAGCTAGCACACGTAGAACATTACAGTACATTACTATACTATTACATAGATATGTTTACATGATTACATTTACATAGATACATCTAGAAAGAGAACATATACAACTATACTAGAAGAAGAACATATACAACTATACTAGAAAGAGAACATATACAACTATACTAGAAAGAGAACATTTACAACTATACAAGAAAGAGAACATATACAATGATACTAGAACGATTAACAATACATTACATATACATGAATACGTTAACATAATTGTGATCCACTGTATCGGAGCATGCCTTCAATGTCATGGCCCGAGTTGTAGTCAGAGTCTCTTGGAGGGAGAGTGTGAGTTTGCGTATAGATCTATACTGGATTGACTATCCTACACCTTGCTGCTAGCTACAGCCGGACCTGCAGGTCTGCAGGTGCCAAACGTCATACCTTTTTACGACCTACATCGTCGTGTTACCTAGTCGATAGTATAGTACAATTAATCACATGATACCTTAATATAAATCCGGTTTAAGGCAGTTAGTACAACAGTAGTTCCTATAATACAACACTACAATACTACATTAATTTAGCCCTTTACATATAGTTAGTGATCATTTCACTTAAACATTAATGTACAAACTATATTTTGTTAATGATAGTTACACCTGGGAAAATTACACACTTTTACAAGAAACGAACATTTAGAACAGTTAAGTCTTGGTATAAGACTACATTTAGAACAGTTGGGTCTTGGTAGAAGACTCCCTTTTAATATAGTAGGAATTATAGGGTTTTTTAAACATTTACAGTTGTTTTACAAACATTTTCATACTTACATGAACTTTCTTTCAAAACATTTTCCAGTCTTTCACTACATGTCAAACAAATACTTACATACAAATTAAGACACATTAATACTTATGATCTCACCAGCTTTAAAGTTGATACTCTCTTTCAAAATAACTTGTATCCTCAGGTCAACAGTAGACAGGTACCGATGCAAGGTTTAGAGAAGATGGAGGTCGTTCAAGACTCATCTTTCATTTTGTTTATACTTTAGTGTCTATTATAATTTGACAAAACACTTGTATTAAAATTATATTATTAATGCAATGGATGATGTTGTTGCTTGTTTACTACTTTTCATTGTTGTGATATTGTACATGACGTCCTCCGCCCCAGAACGTTTCCGCCGTTCTTGGTTTTGAGGTGTGACAGATTTGTTTCGCAAGTTGGTAGGCAAAGAATGGGAGAATACATAAGAAATGATACACAAAGTCAACTACTTCCTAAGGCAAGATGCAGAAAGTGTAAAAAAAACAAAAATTGAAAGAAAAACTGATGGGTTTTATACAAACAATCATATGTGTGCATTCAACCCTAGACCGGATCTATGTTTTCTCTATTAGACATACAAGCATTAAACACAAAATAGAAAACCCTAATATGCATCTAATATTTCGAGTATACATAAGATAGATTAGAACACATACCTTTGTTTCTATATAGTAATAACAACCAATTCCTATAAGATCCTTGCTTTTGAGAACAAGTACCACAAGCGTAGTACCTCTAATGGCTCACAAACACACTAGGGCAAGATGATGAATATGAGAGAGAGGAGAAAGGAGTCACTTGATCAGAAATTCGGCTCTTCTAGGGTTTCAATGAAGTGCCCGAATTCAAGAGCCAAAGGACTCTATTTATAGTTGAGGCTAGCTAGGGTTTTAAGGTGGAAACCCTAATTCCTTCGCTTAGGGCCTAAGCAAGTCCATGGGCCCCTTCCTTAGGGCTTGGACGAAAATCTCTAGAACCTTCTAGGGATTTTCAGTCCTCCCTAATAAGGGTGATCCAATGGCCCAAAACCACAACTATCAAATAATTACAAACCAGCCCCTTCACTTTTAATCAGTTCCTTAATTCCAAATTGATTTCTTATTAAATACTAATTAATAATATGATTTATAATTAATATTTTATTCTTATAATATATTAATAAAACATTTTTATGTACCTATTTATTATTCTAAATAATAAAATCACCCTCTCTCTCTAATAGTCATCATGTCTAGTTGCCAGTATGAAAGCAACCCAAAAGGAACATGCTAATATCAAATCAAGTACATACCAATTATAATTATAGGCTTAGACACCAAATCCAACAGTATTCCAATTGGATAAGTATAATAACTATAATTTCAAGTATGACTTCAAATTTTGACTAGCAATCGTACCTCTCAAAAGCCGTTGTCGAACTCTGACCCAGTCAGTTACAAGTCCTTAGATAAGGGAGCATATAATCCTCCATTCTGAAAGATATCATGTGGACAAAGATATGGAATAGAATCATTCTCAACGTCCAATAGTTTGTTTCCCGATTTCTGATTTGTATGACAACGAACTTAATTGAACACATCAATTCTATCCTGACCGGGCCTGGAACATAAGTCAACACAAAATCATCGAGGGGCCCAAGATATCGCTTTTATCCTTTGGGATAAAAGGAACAAATAAACTTTGACTTATATGCTTGTACTATTTACTTATTAAATTGTACACAATAATACGTTTTATAACATCAAGTTACTGATGCGTTTACACATTATCAATGCACAACCAACTTGTAAAGAATAACTTATATGTCTTGCTTTAAAGATTATACGATATTATCCTCTCACAATTACTCGTGATAAATTCCATGAAGTAATTCAAATGAGTGTGGGTTTAATCCAATACTTAAATCACATTTTAAGAGTACTCATGAATGTTGCAACAAACATTTGTTATGCCTAAACACTTAGACAATCTACAAGCCAATTCATAACAGTCTTAATTCACTACTTACATCCAAAGTATGATTGATTATGGATGTCTTAGATAATCCAATTATTCAGGAAGTAAAACATGCGGAAGTGAAACACACAATAAACAATTGACAAGAGACATAAAACAATACTTATAAATAAATCTCCATTATTTAATCATCAAATGTCAATTACATTTACATTCTTACAGTTTTCTAAAAGTTTATCTAATCACTAAAACTAATATCATCCTTCAGGTCAATGCTCCTTGCATGTTGAAGGTGCTTAATCCTACTCAGACTCTTTGTGAGGGGATCTGCATGATTCTCTTCAGATGATACCCTCTTGATGACGAGGAGTCCTTCTTCTACCCGATGTCTGATGAAGTGGTATTTTCTATCGATATGTCTTGATCTACCATGATCTCTTGGCTCCTTGGTTAAGTCAATCGCTCCTTCATTATCGCAGAAAATTTCCATGGGCTCCTTTATGGCTGGTACAACTCCAAGGTCTCCAATGAAGTTCTTCAACCATATAGTCTCCTTCGATGCTTCGCTAGCAGCTATGTACTCTGATTCGCACGTTGAATCAGCCACGGTCTCTTGCTTGGAACTTTTCCAAGTCACAACTCCTCTATTCAAGGTAAACACCTATCCCGACTGGGAGTGGAAGTTATCTCTGTCGTTCTAAAAGTTGGCATCATTATACCCTGCGACTCTTAAGTCATCACTGCCACCAATCCTTAGTCCTTCGTAGATACTTAAGAATGTTCTTAGCTGCTATCCAGTGAGCTATACTCGGATTCCCTTGATATCGACTTACCATGCTTAAAGCAAAAACCACATCAGGGCGAGTACATGTCATAATGTACATGATTCAAGCCAACGGCAGAACAATATGGCACTCGACTCATTTCCACTATCTTTAAATCGGTACTCGGACTCTAAGTCTTACTCAGTTTGGTATTACTCTGGATAGGTAACTCCCTTTTCTTGGAATTGTCCATGCTAAAACATTTTAGCACTTTATCCAAGTAAGTACTTTAACTAAGTCCAATTAGTCTTCTACTCCTATTCCTCAAGATCCTTATTCCCAGAATATAGGCAACCTCTCCTAGATCCTTCATAGTGAAACACTTTCCAAGACAGGACTTAACCTCCTGCAATGTTGGAATGCCGTTTCGTATGAGTAGTATATCATCAACATACAACACTAAAAAGCTAACTATACTCCCACTAGCTTTGACATATACACATGACTCATCCGCACTCCTAGAGAAACCAAAATTTTTGACTTTCTCATCGAAGCAAAGATTCCATCTAGGAGATGCTTGCTTCAATCCATAAATGGATTCTCAAGCTTGCACACTCTATTGGGGTATTTAGCATCCACAAAACCCTCTGGCTGACACATGTAAACATCCCCAGCTAGCTTCCCATTAGGGAAGGCGGTTTTGACATCCATCTGCCAGATTTCATAATCATTAAACGCAGTTATGGCTAACACAACCCTAATAGACTTGATCTTGGCTACTGGTGAGAAGGTCTCATCATAGTCAACCCTTAGGGTTTGAGTAAAGCCATTTGCAACCAGTCATTCCTTGAACGTGTACACCTTACCATCCATGTCCATCTTCTTTTTGAATATCCATTTGCACCCAATTGTCTTATGACCTAGTACATTGTCAACCAAGTTCCAAACTTGATTGTTATATTTGGACTGGATCTCGCTGTCCATTGCCTCTTTCCACTTGGCAGACTCAGGGTCCGCCATGGCTTCCTTGTACTTAGCAGGTTCATCAAAATTTATCGGTGTACTATCACTGATAAATGTATCACCTTCTATAGTTATATGGAAACCATACAACACAGGTGGAATGCTAACTCAACTGGAACGTCTAAGAGGTAATGACTGGTCAACTAGTTCAACAGGTTTTTCTTCCTCTGGTTGAGTGCTAGTTTAATAGGTTTTTCATCCAAATTATCCTCCCATTATCCCTTTGGCATATGAGTTCTCTTTCGCGAAAGACTCCCCTTTGTGCTACAAAGACCACATTCTCACTAGGTCTAAAGAACAAGTATCCAAAGGACTTATGTGGGTAGCCGATGAAAATACACCGCTCACTTCGAGGTTCAAGCTTGTCGTGAGTCTCTCGTCTAACGAAAACTTCACAACCCCAAACCTTGATATGTTCCGATGAGGGAACCTTCCATGTCCACATAATGTGAGGTGTTTTGGCAACCTTCTTCGTTGGAACTAGATTAAAGGATATGGGCGGCAGTCTCAAAGGCGTACCCCCAGAATGTGATTGGTAGTGTGAAGCTCGACTCATCATGGAACGAACCATATCCAACAAGGTTCAATTATGCCTCTCATCTACACCATTAATTTGTGGTGTCCTAGGAGTTGTTAATTGTGAAACAATTCTACATTCCTTAAGATAGTCGTGGAACTCGATACCAAGAAACTCATCACCTCTATCAGATCTGATCATCTTGATCTTCTTGCTCAATTGATTCTCCACTTCTTGCTTAAACTCTTTGAACTTTTCAAAGGTCTCTGACTTATGTTTGATTAAGTAGATATATCCATATCTGCTATAATCATTGGTAAAAGTCACATAGAAGCAATTTGCATCCTTTGTGGTGGATCTGAAGGGACCACACACATGTAACATCCCCCTATGGCAAGTATCACAATATTGTTCACTTTGGGCTCCCGGCGCGAAAACTTCCCGAGGGTCACCCATCCCTGAATTGCTCCCACCCGGGCACGCTTAACTGCAGAGTTCTTATGGGATCTGCTGCCCTCATGGCTTTAAAACACGTTGTAAAAAGGAAGGTATCAATACCCCCTTAAAAGGAAAATGTTTCTTTCTCCTTCCAAGACGATGTGGGATCAGGTGTACCCCACTTTCACCCCCCATTATAGGGTTCGACGTCCTCGTCGAACACATCGACCCGTGCCCTAGCTCTGATACCAACTTGTAACGTCCCAAAATTCTGGACCAAAAATTTCATTTTTAATATAACTAAAACATCATTGTAACTTTGTTCACACATTGAGAAGTATTTTAAATAAAACATTTATCAGAGTTCATTCCCAGAAATCACACATTGCGGAAAACATAGGTGTGTGTGATGTGATCGTCCCAAGCGCCTTTATCTGAAAATTGGATGTACCTGAAACCAAAAATAAAAAATGTAAGCACGAAGCTTAGTGAGTTCCCCAAATACCACATACCATACATATTAACATACTGCCTAGCATATCTGGGTGCTGACCTACCCCTTCGGTCTCTTTCAACCAGATACTGTCTAGCATATAAACATAAGTCACATACTTTCATACATAACCATGAGCCATACATATCATTCATATATCATAATCAAATAAGATGCTATGTGCCAATACATAGTCTTTCCATTATGCCATGGTCTGCCACGTGGTAGGAAGACCCGGGGGTTAGCCACGTGCTTGGCAAGAAAGACCATGTGGCGGCCTGTGGCATAATGGCAAGACTATGTATTGGCATATAACATCTTATTTGATTATGATATATGAATGACATGTATGGCTCATGGTTATGTATGACAGTATGTGACTTACGTGTTTATATGCTAGACAGTATCCGGTTGAAAGAGACGGAAGGGATAGGCCAGCACCCATATATGCTAGGAAGTATGTTGATATGTATGGTATGTGGTATTTGGGGAACCCATGAAGCTTCGTGCTTACGACTTTCAGCTTTTGTTTCAGGTACTAATGTTTTTAAACGAAGGAGCTTGAGGCGAATGCAGCGCATCAAACTATGTTTTCCGCACTATATGATCTTTGGGATTAAAACTCTGATTATTGTTTATTTAGAATGCTTTTCAATGTTTTGAGCAAGGTTACTAAGTGGTTTTTAATTAATCAAAAATGAAATTTTTGGTCTTAAATTTTGGGATGTTACAAGTTGGTATCAGAGCAACTTCTTCAGTGATAGACCACTTCCCTTGATATCCCAAACACCAAGACCAAAACCACCGAATCCTAACGATGGTAGATAACCACCTTGCGGACCCTGATCGCCGACCAACACATGATGCTCCTGAACTGATCTCGGCATAACCAAGATAACATTGAACACTTCAAACCAGAAAAAGAGAAATGACCTTCCACTAGCTATTAATAATTCTAGTATGCAATTAGCATATGACATTTTCAAAAATACAATCCGAATACAAGCAGGGAGATAACTCATACATACTGTTACCTGAGACCGAGGGAAGAACAACCATAATACATATAGAATCAAAAAGAGCAATTGATACATACCTGCAACATTGTTTGCTGTAATCTGGATCTCTCATGCATGTCACTGCAAAGTCTGAATCCTCTCTGTTGGGGCTCCTGCCCTACCCTCTCGTCTATCAGTAATCCTCAAAATGTCAAGAGCAAATGTTCTTATTGCCCCTCCCCTCATCGTCGGACAGTCGGCCTTCTTGTGGCCCACCTAATCGCAACGAGAACATAACGGGCTTGCCCCCTGCGGGCAGTCCCTGCTAACGTGACCATCCCTGCCACACTTGTAGCAGCCTGGACCCCTAGAACGACAAACTCCCTCGTGCAGTTTTCTGGACGTGTTGCACTGACTTCGACCCTACCGGTCTCCTAATCTTAGATCGGGATGTGTGTGTGTCATGCTTAAATGATGAGTTTCAGGAAATTAATATCGAAATTTTGTAAGTTTCAAGCGATTGATTTGCATTGAGCCAAAAGAGGGTTGCTTCCATGGTGGTATTGAATGGAAATCAAAGTGAGTTTGGGAAGTCGTCAGGGTAACAACTAGGGAGTTCGGACAGCGAGCTTCAGCATTCGAGGTGAGTCTCCTCATTGCATGTATGGGTATAAGGCACCAATGTCGGCCCATTTAGTTTATGTATGGTAGGAAGACCCGGGGGTTAGCCCTAGGTATTATGTATGAAAGACCAGGAGGCGGCTCCTGGCATATAATATGTTATTATGTATATTAGGTAGACCCGGGGGTTAGCCCTAGGCAATATGTATGAAAGACCAGGAGCTGGCTTCTGGCACACTATATGCTAATTAGCTAAGTAGAGTATTATGTATGCTAGTTGTCTTTGTGTTTGCTTTGCATGGAAGACCCGGAGGTGGCTCCTGGCACTTGTCTGTAAGACCCAGGGGTGGCCCCCGACTTGGCAAGGAAGACCACGTGGCGGCCCATGGCATAATGGCAAGACTATGTATTGGCACATAACATCTTATTTGATTATGATATATGAATGATATGTATGTCTCATGGTTATGTATGACAGTATATGACTTATGTGTTTATATGCTAGACAATATCCGGTTGAAAGAGACGGTAGGGATAGGCCAGCACCTAGATATGCTAAGAAGTATGTTGATATGTATGGTATGTGGTATTTGGGGAACTCACTAAGCTTCGTGCTTACGACTTTCAACTTTTGTTTCAGGTACTAATGTTTTTAAAGGAAGGAGCTTGAGGGGAATGCAGCGCATCACACCATGTTTTCCGCACTATATGATCTTTGGGATTAAAACTCTGATTATTGTTTATTTAGAATGCTTTTCAATGTTTGGAGCAAGGTTATTAAGTGGTTTTTAATTAATCAAAAATGAAATTTTTGGTCTTGAATTTTGGGTTGTTACAAGTTGGTATCAGAGCAACTTCTTCAGTGATAGACCACTTCCCTTGATATCCCAAACACCAAGATTGAAACCACCGAATCCTGACGATGGTAGATAACCACCTTGCGGACCCTGATCGCAGACCATCACATGATGCTCCTGAACTAATCTCGGCCATAACCGAGATAACATTAAACACTTCGAACCAGAAAAAGAGAAATGACCTTACACTAGCTATTAATAATTTTGGTATGCAATTAGCATATGACATTTTCAAAAATACAATCTGAATACAAGCAGGGAGATAACTCATACATACTCTTACCTGAGATCGAGGCAAGAACAACCATAATACATATAGAATCGAAAAGAGCAATTGATACATACCTGCAACATTGCTTGCTGTAAGACCCATGGGTGGCCCCCGGCTTGGCAAGGAAGACCACATGGCGGACCGCGGCATAATGGCAAGACTATGTATGGGCACATAGCATCTTATTTGATTATGATATATGAATGATATGTATGGCTCATGGTTATGTATGACAATATGTGACTTATGTGTTTATATGCTAGACAGTATCCGGTTGAAAGAGACGGAAGGGATACACCAGCACCCAGATATGTTAGGAAGTATGTTGATATGTATGGTATGTGGTATCTGGGGAACTCACTAATCTTCGTGCTTACGGCTTTCAGCTTTTGTTTCAGGTACTAATGTTTTTAAAGGAAGGAGCTCGAGGCGAATGCAGCGCATCACACTATGTTTTCCGCAATGTGTGATTTCTAGGAAGGAACTTTGATAAATGTTTTATTTAAAATAATTCTCAATGTGTGAACAAAGTTACAATGATGTTTTAGTTATATTAAAAATGAAATTTTTGGTCCTGAATTTTGGGATGTTACAACACATCTATGTGTATGAGATCCAAGAATCCCTCACCTCTTTCACAAGTACCAGTGAAAGGTGATTTAGTCATCTTTCCAAGCAAACAAGACTCGCATGTGTCATCTGACCTTAGATCAAATGACTCCAACACTCCATCCTTTTGGAGTTGGGAAATGCGCTTCTTGTTGACATGTCCAAGACGAAAATTCCACAAGCATGCCTTGTCTAAACCATTAGACGAATCAATATGCAACACATTATTTCCTAAGTTGTCTACAACCATCACAATTTCATATACACCATCACTAGGCAATGCTTCAAAATAAAAAATACCATTATAATAAGCATTTATAGAACCACTTTCATTATTAAATGCATATCTAAAACCTTGTCTGTACAAACCATGAAAAGAAATAATATTACTCATCATTTTTGACAAATAGCAACGATTATTCAAATCTAAACACAATCCACTACTAAGCTCTAAAGAATAAACGTTGATCTTGGTAATAGGTGACGATCTCCTACTTCCCATTATCAAGATCATCTTCCAAACTCTACATTCCTACTTTCTTTTAGTCCCTGCAAGTCAGAGCAAATGTGAAAACCATATCCTGTATCAAGGACCCAAGAATTTGAATACGATGAATTTTTAGACATAATTGTATAAATACCTGTCGAGGTGGGATTTATCTTCCCATCCTTGATATCTCGCAAGTATTTCAAGCAACTTCTCTTCCAATGTCCCTTTTCATGACAGTAGAAGCACGTTGCTTCTTTTGGATTTGAGGAAGGTGGGGGCAGAACCGGTTTTTCCTTTGGATCCACTTGAAGAAGATCCATCATGAGACTTTCACTTCCAATTCTTTGAGGGAGATTTCCTCTTTTTCCCCTTCCCATGTCCAATAGCCAGGACTGGGGAAGCAGTAGGAGTGGATTCAACACTTTTTATTTTCAATCCACTTTCAGCAGTTGTTAACAAACCTTGACGTTTGCTCAAGGTGACTTCCTCTTTACTCAGATGATAAGTCACTTTGAACTGATCATAGTAGGGAGGCAAAGAGTGCAAGACTATGTCTATAGCCAGCTCTTCATCAAAGTTGACATTCAACTTGAGCAAACGATCCACATACCTCTGCATCCTTTGCAGGTGGGTCTTGATGGACTTTCCATCCTTCATCTTGGTTGTTGTGAATGAGGTGACTATGTCATACCTATCTTGACGTTCTCTTTGATGGTACTTCTCCAACAGTTTGTCATAGAACTGCTGCAGCTCAGGAGTCATAGTGGTCACCATAATACACGACACTTTGGTCGCGTCCTTTTTGTGAGCCCTATACTCAACTTTTTGTTCAGGAGAGGCTTTGGATTCATCTATCTCGACCAACTCTTTGTCAAGAACGTATTCCTTTTCTTCGTATCGCAGGGTCATTCTGATGTTTTTGATCCAATCATTGAAGTTGAATCCATCGAACATGACCCTAGCACAAATATTCAAGAGAGAAAAGGAGCTCGAGGAGTTGTTGTTGGAGGAGTTTGAGCTAGAAGCGTTGTTTGGTCCAGGCATCTAAAAATGAAGAACAAGTTTTGATTAGATAGGAAATCCTTAATATAACACCCAAATGAAATATCAAGGCTATGACCCAACATAATAATTCCTAATTCAGAAAAGGGATGTTGTAATCCAATTGTAAATTATTTGAAGGTAGGTAAATGACGATTTACCAATTTCACCATGAAAACGAATTAGGTTTTTGAATTGAAATTCCTAAATCTTTTGAGATTCATTGAACTATTCAATGGCATGTTTAATCTTAACTATGCCCTTCAAGTTTGTGATTGGGATATCGAGGATCACAAACAAGGTGTGAATAACCATGCAAATTAGCGTGGTAGTCTCACTGTCATTTACCACCTAATCAATGTGCCGGTTAACCACAAACGCTCCATTGATCAATAGTAATTTACGAGTTACCCATTACCACGCATGTTAGTCCAAGTTAGTGTGTCGGTTAACCACACACGCTCCACTAATGACTTGATAAAGTGCAAGGTGCAATTTCATGGATTAGCATCAAATTCACATTTTCCTTAAGTAACTAAGATTGGGAATTTATAAAAAAAATTTAGTTACTTTATATTTTTCATTATACTTATTAATGAGGATTTAATGTCCTATCCTACCCGTTCGGCTAATGACCCTCCACCAGTCACGGAAGCGGTGGGTGAGACTGGACACCCATTCAATCGCCATTTTATAGACAAGTTCCTTATACCCCCCTTATAGAACAGCTTCAAGAATGAGGCCTACTAATGGTAAGATCGACTTTTCTTATGCATATATAATATTAAACTTTTAATTATATATATATATATATATATATATATATATATATATATATATATATATATATATATATAGTATAATGGTGTATTTTAAACATTTCAAAATACTAAGGTTTTTAATCTAATTTAAAATTTTGAAAATTAATATCTTTTAATTCAAAATTTTAAATATTAAAAACCTTGATTTAATAATTATCCAAAATTAAACAATTAATTTAAATTATTAAATCAGATAAAGATTATCCATTAAATTAAATAATTAATTTAACCTAATCCCTTTATCCCCTAGATTTCGAAATTTTAGGAAGGGATATTACAAAATCATCAATTATCCATTTAAAAAATTAAAAGATAATACCTACCCAAAACCCTAGATTTTCGACACCTAATCTTGGGAGGAAGGTATTTTCGAAAATTCTAGGGTTAGCCAACCCTAAAAACTGAAAATATGGAGGCCAGTGGAAAGGGTTCAAAAGACCATAATCAAATTTCGAAACTAGGGTTTAGAAACCATAATTTTGAAAAATCCAATCCCTAGGGTTTAATTGCCATAAAACCTAATTTGTCAAGTTCAATCTATTGTATCAAATCTAATTGAAAACAAAACCATTAGCTCTGATACCACTGATGGGTTTTATACAATCAATCCTATGTGTGCATGCAACCCTAGATCGGATCTATGTTTTCTCTATTAGACATACAAATATTGAACACAAAATAGAAAACCCTAATATGCATCTAATATTTTGAAATCTAAATAAGAAAGATTAGAACACATACCTTTGTTGCTATATAGTAATAACAACCAATTCTTGAAGATCCTTGCTTTTGAGAACAAGTACCACATGCGTAGTACCTCTAATGGCTCACAAACATAATAGGGAAAGATGATGAATATGAGAGAGAGGAGAGAGGAGTCACTTGCTCAGAAAATTTGGCCCTTCTAGGGTTTCAATGAGGTGCTTGAATTCAAGAGCGAAAGGGCTTTATTTATAGTTGAGGCTAGCTGGGGTTTTAAGGTGGAAACCCTAATTCCTTAGTTTAGGGCCTAAACAAGTCCATGGACCCCTTCCTTAGGGCTTGGATGAAAATATCTAGAACCTTCTAGGGATTGTCGGTCCTCCCTAATAAGTGTGATCCAATGGCCCAAAACCACAACTATCAAATAATTACAAAACAAACCCTACACTTTTAATCGGTTCCTTTAATCCTAAAATTAATTCCAAATTAATATATGATTAAATACTAACTAATAATATGATTTCTAATTAATATATTATTCTTATAATATATTAATAAATCATTTTTATGCACTAATTTATTATTCTAAATAATAAACTCAGCCTCACTCTCAAATAGTCATCCTGTCTAGTTGCTAGTGTGAAGGCAACCCAAAAGGACCATGCTACTATCAAATCAAGTACATACCAATTATAGTTATTGGCTTAGACACCTAATCCAACAAAAATAGCTGAAATAGGAGGGAGGTAAGAAGAACAAACCAAACAAAATCACATGTTGTTTGATGGTAAAACCCTCAAGTCAGTCAAAATCGAAGACTTCCATACAGGGGTAGAGGCAGACAACATGGATGATACCAACCATACTGACAGGAAGACATATAAAGCATATACTCCCAAAAGTTCGTATAAATAAAGTAATACTGACCAAAGTTGGAATTACCTTTGGGACCCGAACAAGTACTGTGACTTCCATAAAAAGTTGGTTCATGTAACGGAAGATTGTGTGTAACGTCCTGAAAATTATAGGGTAAAAAAAATTCATTTTTAGCATATATTCAAACATTCAATATCCTTTATTCAAACATTTAGAAGTATTTCAAACTAAAACAGTTATCAAAGTTCTTTCCCAAAATCACGAATTGCGGAAAACACCGGTGTAAGTGTTGCGATCAAGTCGGGCCCTTCCCTTTCGAACCAGAAGTACTTGAAACCATAAACCACAAATTGTAAGCACAAAGATTAGTGAGTTCCGAAAATACCACATACCATACATATCATACAAGTCATACATATCAAACATACAATAGGAGGTGCTATGTGCCAACTATAGTCTTGCCATTATGCCACGAGACGTATCATGGTCTTTCTTGCCAAGCAAGAGCCTAAACCCCTGGGTCTTATAGACAAGTTCCAGGAGCCACCTCATGATCTTCCATGCAAGAATCAAAAAGACAACTAGCATACAATCTACAACTACTTAACCAATTGAAACTAAAAATTCTCCAATTAGAAATTGGGATGTTTTAACGTGTTTTTAAATGGGGTTGGACACTCATGAGATCATAATAAAGGTCTCAATTTAATTAACTTAACCCAAAAGTTAACGGAAAAATTGGAATACAAATGGGTTTTATTAATGGAAACGGGTTATTGTGACGGAAATTTTTTTGGATTGTCACAGTTGTGGAACTCGATACTAAGATACTCTGCGCCTCTATCTGATCAGAACATCTTTATCTTCCTTCCCAATTGATTCTCGACTTTCTGCTTAAACTCTTTGAACTTTTCAAAGGTTTCTGACTTGTGCTTGATTAAGTAGATATAGCAATATCTGTTATAATCATCAGTAAAATTCATGCAGAATCGATTAGCATCCCTTGTGGATGATCTGAAGGGTCCACACACATCTGTGTGTATGAGATCCAACAATCCTTCACCTCTTTCACAAGACCCAGTGAAATGTGATATTGTTATCTTACCCAATAGGCAAGATTCGCATGTATCATCTGACCTTACGTCAAATGATTCCAACATTCCATCCTTTTGGAGTTGGGCAATGCGTTTCTCGTTAACATGTCCAAGATGACAATGCCACAAGCACACTATGTCTATACCATTAGATGAATTAATTTGAAAAAGATTATTACCTAAATTGTCTACACATATCACAGTTTCGTACACACCATGACAAGGTAAATCTTGAAAAGGAAAACACCATTTTTATAAGAAGAAATAGAACCATTCTCATCATTAAAAGAATATCTAAACCTTGTTTAAACAATACCTGAAAAGATGTTTCGTGTCATTTCTGACGAGTCACAATAATTTATTAAATCTAATCCTAACCTATTACTAAGCACTAAGCCATAAACTCCAATTTTGGTGACAAGTAAAGATCGCCTATTCCCCATGATCAAGTTCATCCTTCCATTTTCTACATACTCACTTCTTCTTAGTCCTTGAAAATTAGAACAAATGTGAAATCCACATCCCATATCAAGGACCCAAGAACGAGAATATGATGAGTTGTTAGATATGATAGTGTATATACTTGCTAAAGTTGGATTTACTTTGCTATTCTTAATATCTTGTAGATACTTTGGTCAGCTTCTTTTCCGATTCCCTTTATCATTGCAATAAAAGCAAGTGGCCTCTTTAGGATCAGAGATATGGGGAGCATCAGAACTGGATTTTCCTTTGGATCCACTGCTTGATGACCCAACTTGAGACTCTCCCTTCCAGTTTTATTTTGGAGGAACTTTCCTCTTTTTACCTTTCTCTTGCTCAATGGCCAGAACTGAAGTAGAAGCAAGAGTGGAGACAATACTTTTTCCCTTCATTCCCGCTTCAGTTGTTCGTAGGAGGTTTTGCAATTGAGGCAAAGTTTTCTCTTTGTTTTCCAAATGATAAGTCAAGATGAACTGATCATAACAACTAGACAATGAGTGCAAGACTATACAATAGCGAATTCCACATCAAAGTTCACATTGAGCTTAACTAAACGATCCATGTATCGTTGCATCCTCAGCACGCGACTACTAATTGATTCTCTATCTTTCATCTTGCTAGTAATAAGGGACTTTACCACCTTGTACTTCTCTTGACGAGCTCGTTGATGGTACTTTTCCATCAAGTCCTTGTTCATCTCGTATGGCCAATAATCCTTATAAAACCTTTACAACTCAGGAGTCATTGTGGCTATCATGATGCAAACAACTTTTGTCGCATCATTATAGTGTTTCTTGTATTTAGATAGTTCTTCAGTAGTGGCTTGTTCTTCATCCATTTCAATGAGTTACTTTTTGAGGACGCATTCCTTGTCCTCAAAATCAAGAGTCATCTTTATGTTGCACATCCAATCATTGTAGTTGGTGCCATTTAGTGTCACCCTTGAGCAGATGTTAAGTAACGAGAAGTTGTTGTTGTTGTTGGAGGAGGAACCAAAAGCATCAGTTGGAGTAGACATCTATAAAAGAAGGATAATTATTAGTTAAATAAGAATAATCCTCAATATAACACCTAAAAGGAAATATAAAGGCTAAGATCCAACTAAATAATTCACAACTTAGAAAAGGGATATCGTAGTCTAATTGTAAATTATGTAAATGTAGGTAAATGATGATTTACCAATTTCACCATAAGAAACGAAATTTTGAATGAATTAAGGTTAATGAAATTCCTAGATCTTTTGAGATTCATTGAAACTATTCAATGACATGTTTAATCTCAATTATGCTCTTCCATTTGTGACTGGGATACCGGGGATCACAAACAAGATGTGAAATTATGAAATAGCATTTCCGAAAGCATCTCATCATCATAAACAGTTAGAATATGGGATAATGAATTAAAAGTGTAATATACTTTTCAATTTGTACATAATTGGTCATTGAGTTTTTTTGTTCACATTTACCCATTCAACTTGTTTAACTGTACATATTTAGTCCTTATGGCTGACTACTTTAGTTAAGCCGAAAAAATGACTTAAAAAGGTAATATATTTCTCATTTTGTACACATTTAGTCCTCAATATTTTTTTTTCACATTTAGTCCTTAATATTTTTTTGTTGCAAAATAAGTCCTTATTATTTTTGTACACATTCAACACTTATGACCAATTTTTTTTAGTTTTTCTCACGACAAATTATACGGGACTATCATTAATAAAGTGTTTCAGGCTATTCATGCTTATGGCCACCGCGACATCGAATGATTGGTTGCTAAGTTCTTGAGGTTTGACTTAGGTCTTGTGTTCTGAATGTCGTAACTTATCCATAAGATCACATATTTTAACGATCTTTATATCCACACATTCGTATTTGAGTCTACTACAATTTTTGTTTAGATTATTTCCGTTAAAAATGATATATTCTTAATTATGATTTAAAAAAACGTTCATACATACATTCATAAAAAACACATGAATATAAAGATCGTAAGTAAAAATGTATTACTTTTTAATGAAAGTAGTCTAAATGAAAGTTGTAGTAGACTCAAATATGAATGCACTGATATAAAGATCGTTAAAATATACAATCATTTGAAAAAGTTTTGACATTCAAAACACAAAACCTAAGTCAAACCACAAAAATTAAACAACCAAGCAGCTGAGGCAGTGGTGGCCATAAGCATGAACATCCCTAAACACCTTGTTAATGATTGTCCTGCGTATGTTGTGGGAAAACCTAAAAAACCGGTCATAAGTACTGAATGTGTACAAAAACAAAAAAAGACTTATTTTGTAACAAAGAAAAATATATTAAGGACTAAATGTACAATAGGACTAAATCTATACAAAATAAGAAATATATTACCATTTTAAGTTATTTTTTCGGCTTATCTGAAGTAGCCGGTTATAAGGACTAAATGTGTACAGTTAAACATGTTGAAAAGGTAATATGAAAAATAAAAACTTAGTAACTAAATATTTACAAATCAAAAACTATATTATCCTTTTAAATCATTATCCCTTACAATGATACATTGTTCTAAATTTTAAACACTCTATATGTCTAGAAAAAATTTAAAATTGTTAGAAACAACTATTAGGAAAAAAAGATTCTTTCAAATTAAACAAACATGGTCATTCTAGTGAATCCTAGTGAATCCTCTCCTAATAAATAAATTATTTTTTACCACTTGTCATATTCTCATTCAATTTACTAAATGTCATTTTGTGATTATTTTAAATTAATTTTTTTCACATGTTATTTTTTGAGTTTTCCTATTTTATTAAATTATACATAATATTTTAATGTAATAATTACAATAAATGTAGCAATAAATGGATATTAATTTCATTAATAAACTTACTTTTTAATTTCAAAATTCCCAAAATTAAAATTCATTAATTTTTTTCTTTATTTAAATTACTTTTTTTTAATTTAAAAAATAAAAAACATTTATATTAAAATAATTTATTATAAAATTCAAAATTGTTAAATATTTTGATATTTATATTTAACTTTTTTTTTAATTAACTTATATAATAAATGAGCTACTCTTACAAAATAAACATTATTTAATAAACAATTTTTAATAACTACATCCAATAGATAATTCAATATAAAAACACTTCAAAATGGAATCAATTTAAGTTTTGAATCCTACAACTTTTAACCTTACATGACAAAAGAGGAACAAATTTTAACCAACAACTTCTTTAATATCTTGTCTTTATTATGAAAAAAAATACAAAAATATCGCCATTTGTCAAGACACCCCCTCGTCCTTTTTGAATTGTATATCATGTCCTTTTCAAGAATGAGTCCTCAACAGTGTCAGCAATGGCAGTAGAACACTCCACCCCTGCTCACCCAAAATCAGATTAGGGCCCACACCCTAGAATTTGATCGTTGCATTCAAAAAAGGTATTGCGTCTTCCAACCCCTCTACACATTCGAAATTCAAATATTCAAATGCACAAAGCAGAAACATCGTCAGACAACTCGCCCCTTTTCTCGCCGTCTCCGCTCCCCCCAAACACTTCCCAATGCAATTCGCCGATTTGTTCTTAATCTTCTGAGTTCTGAAATCTGAATCAATCCATCTCTAGAAGTTTCGGTGTTTGGTAAATCGATCACTCGATTTTTTTCAGATGGGGGAGACGAAGTTATCATCGGATAGCAGATTGAAGCCATCATCGAGGTTCGCTGATGAGAATCAACCACCATCGAAGTGTAAAAACAACAACCCATCATCGAATTTGAAACCCAGATCGATATGGGGTTCTAACATTGTGAAAGGTTTTTCAGCTGATAAGAAAACCAGGTCGCAACAAGTCACGAAGAAATCGCAACAACAGCCACTCACCATCGTTTCCACGACGAACTCCAAAAACCCTTTTGCTTCTAACCGAGCAAAACGGTCTCTGATCGGAGATTTGTCGTGTTCTGTTACAGCCACACAAGTTCATCCACAAGGGATTCATCACAACTGTGACCAGAACCAAAGCCAGCGGCTGTATAAATCTTCGTCTTCTTCAGGGTCTCGAGATCTGTTCGCTGAGCTTGATCAGCTCAGAAGCTTGCTCCAAGCATCTAAAGACAGAGAAGCTAAGTTGCAAGCTGAGTTGTCTGATTTCAAGCGGAAAAACCTCAAGGCTTTGGAGCTAGAAAGGGTGGTTGAATCAAAGACGAGTGAAATCGATTCTCTTAAAAGCAAAATCGATTTGCTCGAATCAGAAAACACTAGTCTCTCTGAACAGTTGAATTCTCATCAGTTACAAGAAAATCTAGCGAAGGGAGTCGTGAACAATGTCGAGGTAGATGTTCTTAAATTAAGACGACTAAATGCTGAGCTTCATCTTCAAAAGAGAAACCTCTGTTGCAGGATTTCATCAATGGAGTCTCAGTTAGCTTCCCTAGCAAAAGATTCCGAGGTGCGTAACTTCTTACATCATTAAATTTCTAACAATCTAATTTTTGGTTTGACTTGGTTATTTCTTAACGATTGACAGAATGAATTTATCCAAAAGATCAAATCCGAAGCATCCATATTACGACAAACAAACGAAGATTTATGCAAACAAGTTGAAGATCTACAGGTAAGTCGATTAAACGAAGTCGAGGAGCTTGTTTATCTTAGATGGGTCAATTCCTGTCTCAAAAACGAGCTTCAAAATTCGACTTTTTTGACTTCTGATATATCATCAAGCCCAGCTTCTGTCGAATGGCTTAATCCTTCTGTATCAAGTGATGAAACTTCCGAACATGGTAGCACTCAAAAGATATTAAATTCGATTAAAAAGTGGAAAAAATGGCCTGTTTTAGATGAAGAATCACAAGTCTCCGAACCCATGAATTACAAACTCAACCTCGGATGGTTAGAAGGAAGAAGACACTCAATCAGTGGCGCAAATTGTTGTCAAGAAGAACTGGTTGTGAATAAAAGAAGACAATCAGATGGTTTTATCATATCTTCAATGGAAATGGAGGAAGTAGATTCAAGTGTTATTCAAGTGAGAGAAGCTACAAAGCTGAAAACATTAATGGATGTTGAAAAAAGAGCTCTTAGGGTTCCTAATCCTCCTCCTAGACCTTCTACCTTCACTGAAAAGGAACATAAAGAGGTAAAGTGTCAAATCCCACCACCACCACCACCGCCACCTCCACCACCACCTCCGAAGTTCACAGGGCGGAGTAACGGTGGTGGGGTTGTTCAAAGGGCTCCACAAGTGGTTGAGTTTTATCATTCGCTTATGAAAAGAGATTCCAGAAAAGATTCTTTAAACGATGGGATTTGTGATGCTTCTGAGGTTAATAATGTTAGAAATAGTATGATTGGTGAAATTGAAAATCGGTCTTCTCATTTACTTGCTGTAAGTTCCTTTTCATCTATAATTTATCATCTCTAGATTTACATTTTGCACAAATGATTCTCTGATTGGATTGGAATAACCCTTTTGTATAAATGTTTGGGTTAATTTCATAAAAACCTCAACTTTATTTTTTTTTGCCTGAAAAAGATTCTTTGATTGGATTAGAATAAACCCTTTTGTATAAATGTTTGAGTTAATTTCATAAAAACCTTATATTTTGTGTTAGTTTCAGCATTATTTTTTGCCTGAAAAAGAATATATATATATATATATATATATATATATATATATATATATATATATATATATATATATCCCGAAAAACCCTCAACTTTGTCTTCTTTTTGTTTTCAGAAAAAAATAGGTCAACTTTCTATCTATTTCTAAATAAACCCTCAATTTTTTTAGTTTTTTTCAAAAAAAGCCCTCAACTTTGTCTTTGCTTTTGAAAAATCCCTCAACATTCTTACTGATTCCAAATAAACCCTCAGACTTTTTAGTTTTTTCAAAAAAACCCTCAACTTTGTCTTTGCTTCCGAAAAAATCCCTCAACATTCTTACCGATTCCAAATAAACCCTCAACTTTTTGGTTTTTCTGGTTTTTCTCAAAAAAATCCTCAACTTTGTCTTTGCTTCTGAAAAAATCCGTCAACATTCTTATTGATTTCAAATAAACCCTCAACCTTTTTAGTTTTTCTCGAAAAAACCCTCACATCTTACAATTTCTTTGAAAAAAATAACTAAAAGGGTCAGATCGAAAAAATGAAAAAAATAAAAGGTCTTTAATTTGAAGTTTAATCAAGAAAAAGCAAAAAAAGTTTAAGGTCTTTTATGAGATTAACCCTAAATGTTTCTTTGATTGATGTGTGTACTTCATAACATAATGTTTTTTTTTTAATGTTTAGATAAAGGAAGATGTTGAGACACAAGGAGAATTTGTGAACTCATTAATAAGAGAAGTCAATGATGCTGTTTATCCAGATATAGAAGATGTGGTGGCTTTTGTGAAGTGGCTTGATGATGAACTTTGCTTTCTTGTAAGTCTATTGGCTCTTAGATCTTGTAATCACTAAAAAAAAGAACAAAATTCTATAAATTTCTTGAAATTTTTGCCTTCTTTAACCGATGATTGATTGTTTATGATTGTTAAAAGGTGGATGAGAGGGCTGTTTTGAAACACTTTGATTGGCCAGAAAAGAAAGCAGACACATTAAGAGAAGCAGCATTTGCGTATCGAGATCTAAAGAAATTGGAACATGAAATTTCAAATTATAAAGACAATTTCCACATACCATGTGACATGGCATTGAAAAAAATGGTGTCTTTATCTGAAAAGTAAGACATATTCACCATTTTTTAATAAGCTCATTTTGTTACAAATCTTTATCTTTGAAATTAAAATTATTTGGTGTATATTTTGTAGAATGGAGCGTATTGTGTATAATCTTCTTCGAACAAGAGATGTATTGATGCGTAATTGCAAAGAGTTTCATATTCCCACAGATTGGATGCTTGATACAGGAATATTAAATAAGGTTTGCTCTCTTTTTACTTTTTTTTTTCCAATATATTTAGTGTACTTAATTTTTTACAAATAATAGCAACATATGTACATTTTTTATTGGTAAGATCAATATGTGGCTCATAATAGCAACATACTAACAACTTTTGTTTATAATGACAATATATAACAAATAAGTATGTTGTTATTTTTGGCTACATCATGCTAATATGGTAAAAATATATAAGTATATTGCTATCTAGGGTAAACAAAGGATTAATCTCGTCAAAGACCGTATATCTTGTTTTTTTTTTTTTTTTTTTTTTTTTTTTTCGGATTAAACGTCCATTTTATTTTTTTCCTGAAAAAGACCTTGCACTTTTTCACTTTTTCCAATCTGGCCCTTCTAGTTTTTTTCCCAAAAAACTTGTAAAATGTGAGGGTTTTTTCGAGAAAAACTAAAAAAAGTTGAGTGTTTATTTGGAAATAGTTTGAAGGTGGAAGGTTTTTTTCAGAAAAAAACAAAAAAATACAAGGTCTTTTTCAAAAAAATAGAATAACATCCAGATTAGAGTAAATTACACGAATGGTCCATATGGTTTGGGGTAATTTGCGTGCTTGGTCCCTAACTTATTTTTTTAACAAGGTAGGTCCCTACTATTTGTTTTTGTTACGTGCTTGGTCCCTGTCTTACCTAAAAACACTATTACTTAAATAGGGAAAAATGGTGACAGGTACCAAGTGCATAACAAAAACAAGGGCAAAATAGTCTTTTTAGGTAAGACAGGGACCAAGTGCGTAACAAAAACAAACAGTAAGGACCTTCAGAGTTAAAAAATAAGTTAGGAACCAAACGTGCAAATTATCATAGGGACCATTCGTGTAATTTACTCTAAAGATTAAGTTTAATTCGGAAGAAACACAAAATATAATGTCTATTATGATATTAACCCTAAAAAAATATAGGTTTGATGCTATTATGGGTAAAAATAAAGCACATTGCCTATACCGGTGGTCTGTTTGTTGCATAGAACATAACAGGACAGGACAGGTTGTACTGTGTTTGACATGTATTAGATTGCTATTGAGATTGATGTCAGTGAGACAAATTTTTTAATTTTTGGTCTTCATTTTCGTGGCAGATTAAGTTGGGATCGGTTAAGTTGGCGAAGCAGTACATGAGAAGAGTTGCTACAGAGCTTCAAATCAAGGGAACATCAGATAAAGATTCTTCAATGGATTATATGTTGCTTCAAGGAGTCAGATTTGCTTTTCGTATCCATCAGGTTTCTCATATATATATTTTTTACATATATATTACAACAACGAAAATTATATGAATTTCACATGATATGAAATATTATTTGAATATCATTCTTGTCTACTTTTTTGTAGTTTGCTGGTGGATTTGATGTGGATACAATGCATGCATTTGAGGAGCTTCGTAATGTGGCTCTGGTTTTAAACAAAAAGTAAAATGAAAAGAGGATTTTTTGAGGGAGGGAATATGGATTTTTGTATAGAGTATGATTTAAGATGGTAGTTTTGGTATGAAGAAAAAATGAGGTGCAATCATTATCTTATATTTTTCTAAGTAACTACAAAATTATATATGTGTTAGGGGTTCAAGATTAGTTTGACCCTTACTTTTGATATTTTGTGTTTGCATTGCTTAAAAATTAAAACATATATATAATATATCTTCTTTATCGGATACATCTTTAGATCGGATTAGAATATTGCATATGTTTATATTGTGTGTTAATATAAGGTATTAGATGATACGTTTTGAATTAAAGATTGATATATGATAGAATTATATATTTTCAGTGTGTAACCACATGCACTTCAAATAACCACGTCTCACGAATCTCAGCTTTTGAACTTGTGTAAATACTTTTTCCTAACATAAAGTACCAATGATAAAACATTCGCAAGTATATGCTTAGCTAGAAATTTTTATGGTGATTTTTATAAGGCCTTACATTTTGATTTTTGTACGACCTAATTTTTTTTTTCTTCAAAAAAAAAAAAACCAACATTAAATATATTTTTTGATTTGTACATATTTCGTTATTGAGTTTTTTTTTTGTCCACATTTAACCATTTAATGTTTTTTTTTGTCCACATTTAGTCGTTAATGTTTTTGTACACATTTAGTCAACAAAAATGCAATTAATCACAAATGCTTATGGAAATCGACATTAAAATAGAAAGAAAGGAAGAAATGAGGAAGGAAACACGAACCTGGGAGAAGGAAATCGACAGCAGCAACAACGTCGGTGGCCGGAGAGGGGAAGTTTCCGGTGGCTGGCGGTATCTCTTCAACTATGGGCTGTTAGAATAGTTCGAGGAAGGGAGAATCGTCAGAGCAAATGATCGAGAAAATGGAACAAAATGAGAGCAAATCGAAGCAGAAAGAGGAAGTGCTTGGGAGTAATCTGCGTTGATCTTTAGCGGCGACACCCAATAGCAGCGGCAAATGAATTAATACCGGCGACACTAATCTTTAGTGACGACCTACGAAGAGGGAAAATAAGGCGCATTTTTTTAACCTTTAGCGGCAACAATTTAGGTCTGTAGCGGCGACATTTTGTCGCCAGTATTGGTTTTGTGCGTTCCATGAGTTTCTCATCCATTGGATTAGAAAAACGATCTCACGGTTGGCATTCAACAGAACATGAAAATGCAGATTTAGGTAGGTAAACATTACCGGTGACACCGATAACGGCAACAGAACCTTTAGTGACAACTTTTCGATTTGTCGTCGCTATTGGTGGCACCGGTATTTCTTGTAGTGAATGGAAAAAAAAAATACTATGAAAATGGAACTCTTGTATTAGGTTACATAGGAGAAGAGAAAGATGAAGAATCAATAAAACTTGACATCCAAATGGATATATTAAATATCCTTATAGAGTTTCCAAATGATACCCTAAAACCCTTATAATCAGGAAACATTTGTCTTTAAATAATTAAATATTATTAGGTGTTGTAATCAAATAATAACTCCTTAAACAGGTGTTATTTACGGGAACCTACCTATAAAAATAAAATAGGCATGCAATTCGACTACCAAGGTTCTCATTATGAACTTTGGCAAGCTGAGCATCTTCATCATATATCGTCAATTTTTTTTTTTTTTTTTTTAGCTTTTCTTCAGAATTTCAATGACTATATCCTTGTCTTTGTCTTTGTAAGATCCAGCAGTTGTTTCGGGTGGAGGAGTTGGACTGGATTCACCAATCACAATGCCTTTAAGTACATTTTTTGTTGGAGGTGCTTGTTGAGGAGGTGGTACTTTTGGAATGACATACTGAATAGGAGTTGGGTTAGTACCTGTTTGAATTCGAGTAAATGGTTTTGTTGGCCTCTTAATCTTTGGAACTTTGATCAATGGTTGGTTTTTGAGATCATCTTTAATCTTTTTCCTTCTAACTTGGTTCAAAGCTTGAATTTTTTCAGCATCTACTCTTATTATCTTGGAAGATTCATTGATAGGAATATGATCATTAGAACCAGAACTATCATCTAGATTGATCTTATCCTGATGAAAAAATGAACCATAAATTCACATTTCAGAAAAAAGCATGTTGACGTAATCCATATAGATAAACATGGTGGTATATATATACAATTACGTACCATCTCCTTCTGTACATATTCTTTGTTGACAGGAATCATGTGATCCTGTTGCCCAAGGTTGTTCTGTACATCCGGAATCTAACATAAGACAAGAAACATTAGCAATAAGCACATTAAATAATGTACTAATTAAATCAATACATTTCTAATTTCCCAAATAATCACTTGAAAATTACATCATAAGTCATAACATTTTTTGTTAGAAAAGGATGGCAACAGGTTAATTAATTACTTTTTTTAGTAAATTATATCATAACATCCAGATATCAAGCTAAATACGTAATACCACGTGACATGATATTAAAAGAAGGTAGTTTGGATCTGAGACTTTAAACATCTTGTAAACGATGATAAATGCATTGGACCAACATTTTTCCTATCATCTCTTAATTGGCGTCAAATGATTTGCTTAAAAAGAAAACAATACTCACCACATACAAGAATACTACAATTTTTTTATAGTCGATGACATTTTTAATTATTCTTGAATATAAAACTAGATTTCCTTGAAAATAATTATGTGAAAAGACTTACTTGGATATACGACAACGCTTCCTCAAGCCTAGCAATGACTGTGTCCATTGTAGGGCGTTCCATTAGATTGAAACTGATGCACTGATATGAGATTTCTTTAAACGTTTCGAAAGAACGGCTATCAATTTCATCCTTTATATAGGGATCAATCAACTTGTCGAGGCTGGTGTGATAGTATCGCCTGACAAAATTTATGAGAGATTGCGGCTTATCATCTCCAATGTTTCGTCTACTATAAACCAGCATCCCACTCAGCATTTCAAAAAGCACCACACCAAATGAGTAAACGTCCGATTCTTTATGGAGGATGCCGCTTTCATGGTAAGTGGGATCCAAATAAAACTGGGTACCTGCAACCTTTGTATAGATTTGGGTTTCTGGCTGATTTCTGAGACCCAATTTTGACAAACCAAAATCACAAATTTTTGCAACCAAATTCTCATCTAACAATATATTTGCACTCTTAATGTCTCTGTGGATCACTCTGTTGTGCTCTCCAAGACCCGAGTGAAGGTAACCGAGTCCTCTTGCCGCTCCTATGGAAATCTGTAATCGTTGTATCCATGTTATGCAACGCCTCTTATTTGGATCTTCAAGGTGATGATCGAGGCTTCCATTAGTAGCATACTCATAAATGATAATCATCTCTTTGCCTTCATCACAGTAACCAAAAAAACGGATGATATTTTTATGTTGGAATCTGGAGATCATCTCAAGCTCATTGCGGAACTCATGCTCTCCTTGGTAGCTATCTTGATCTAGGCGTTTGATAGCAGTTATGCAGTTTTGCCCTTGTGTGGAGAGTTGTCCTTGGTAGACCTTGCCGAATCCACCTCCTCCAATACATCTATGCGGACTGAAGTCATCGGTGGCATGCTTGATCTCTTCCAGTGGAATTAGATACTTTTTGAGGTCTAACCCTGAAGATGACATGGTCTTTTGATATCAGCCGACGATGTATGGAAAAGATAGGGTAATGGACGGAGGAACAGAGCAGGGGCTGGATTTGTTGTGTGATGGACTGATGGTGATAGCTGGTGGTGATGACGGTGGTTGTTATAGTCGGACTGCTGGAGGATACAAAGATAATGTAATAATCTGATTCAAGGTTCTGATTACAATCTGTATGTAGGCTCTTAAGGGATATCACATACTAAAGGTAATCCTAGTATTATATATAGTCTTACCGGTAGGATCACACTATTGCTGTAATGGAGTTTGCTTAGAGGAGCTTACCTAGTACGCACGTGGCTTATTAATTAGAAACTCGAATTCCTTAGAAAGTAGGTGGTGTTTGTTTCTTTTGCCATGTCTAGCTGAGTAAATACGTTTAAGAAAAAAAGAATATTGTTGTTTATACAACAAAGGGCCATAGAATGTCTTTTTAAAATCTTTTTACAAAATACAAATTAAAAAATTAGCTCAAGGACGCTAATCCTAATGTGGTATTTTTTTTCCTACCACCGCCGTCACCGCCAACGCCACCACCACCTCCTCCACTACCACCACCACCACCACCACCGCTACTCACTGCCACTCCCAACTCCGTCACCACCACCACCCACAGCCACTCCAACGTACGCCACCACCCACCACCTTTGGCACCAACGCTACCTCCGCCACCCACCCCCACTTCTACCTCCGCCACCTACCGCCACTCCTACCTTGGCCATCACCCCTCCACCGACTGCAATACCAACCCTACACGAAATCAGTAAAATAGTGGCCACGACATTAGCCGCGATTTGCAACTTTAGCGGTGACATGTAACTTTCGCGTTACATGTCGCTACTAAAGGTGTGCGTCGCCGCTAATAGCCTCACAACTAAAGGTAAAAAACTGCGACCTGCGTCACATGAATTGGTTCTGTGTGCATTGATATGGGCCTAATCAAACGACTAGGAATGAATATCACTTAAACTATTAGCGGCGATGTCAATGGTGACGACAATCGTCGCCGCTAATGCTAAAAAAAACGGTATAATTTCTCTCTAGATGGTGTCGCTACTAAAACCCTAGTGTCCTAGCTAAAACCCTTGCATCGCTGCTAATAGTCTTCGCCGCTAAAGGTGTGTGTAGATATACCCTTCCTTTATCCACAGTTTCTATATTCTGTCGATTTTATCCATTTGTTTTTCTCTCCTGATTTTCGACAATCAAATCGATCGAAACCCATGCACTCTCTATCACCGGCAACAGAAGGTGTAACACCGGCGATACAACACAACTACCAGATTTTTTGCCAAGACAATGCTTCTCCTCCTTTTTTGATTTCTTTTCCCTCCAATGACTATCTATTGAGTTGATTGCTTGATTTTGTGTATTAAGCTTTGTTGACCTCTAAGCTCGGGTTGTCATCACCACAACCACAACTTTTGGATTTTCTGTCACCACAACACCACCACCATTTTGATTTCGTTCCACCACATGTTCTATTCTACTTCACGAAGTAATTTAATCTAGTCCTTCATATTGTATGCATTATGTATGTATGTGTGTATGATGTATGTATACGGAATACAATGTGTAAATGCATGTAATGTATGTATATATGTATGTATAAATGTATATGTTTACATTGAAAACATAAAAAATTGTATGTTATAATGAAATAGTACAATGCTATAATGGAAAAATGAAGAAAAGCAGGATTCTATAATGTATATGAAAAATGTGTAGGATATATGTTTAGGTGTATTTGTATGTACATGTATGTATATATATTGATTGGAACATCACTTAACTTTTAAGGGCTTATTTGGTAACTATAAAGCTATAATGAAAAAAATGAAAAAAAGTAAGATCTTATAGTGTATATGCAATATGTGTAGGATGTATGTTTAAGTGCATTTCTATGTATATTTATGTATGTATTGATTAGGACATCACTTAACTTTTAAGGGCTTATTTGGAAAGTACAATGTTATATTGGAAAAAAATGGAAAAAATTAGGATGCTATAACGAATATAAAATATGTGTAGGATGTATATCTAAGTGCATTTGTATGTATATGTACTTATGTATTGATTGGAACATCATTTAACTTTTATGGGCTTTTTTGGAATGTATAATGCTATAAAGGAAAAAATGAAAAAAAAAGTAGGATACCATAATGAGAAAATATGATTATATATATATATATATATATATATATATATATATATATATATATATATATATATATATACTTGGGAGCTAAGGGGAAATGTCGTCGAAATTTTATTAAACAGGCAATCATGTAATACACATTTACGTATGAGATAAGGTATTCAAAAAGTGGGTTTTGAAGCCTACCCCTACGAACAGTATATCAATATTTGATTATTTGTTCTCGTGTCGGGGATATTTTTAGAATCATCTACTATATGAATACTTTATCTGATTTTTGTTTCCTGTAGAGTAAACTGTAACATCCCGAGTTCAGAGTGCAAAGTTCAGGGTTCAAAGTGAAAATGTGAATGGTCAACTCGGCGAGTCCATGGGTAGACTTGGCGAGTAGGGTCGCGATTCTGGTCACATGTCTAGTGTCCAACTCGGCGAGTCGGTGGCTAGACTCGACGAATTGGTGCTGTGTGGAGAAAACCCTAATCCCAGGGATTAGGCCCTATATAAAGAACATAATACCCTCTCCTCAGCCTCTTTGCTCTCCCTTGAAGTCCAGAAACCCTAATATTTGTTGTGAGAGAATTAGAGAACATTTGGATCTTGAAGAGGTGTTTGTTGAAGAGATCTTTGAAGATTAAGAGGCTTGGAGCAAGGGGCTTTTCAAGGTTTTGACTTATTCTTCTGTTGGAGCCTTCTTTTGAGGTAATGATTCGTTGCTTGAGCTGTTATCCATCTAGATCTATCATTTGTGGGATTTTTGGGTGTATATCTAGTGCTATGTTGAGTTTGGAGGTTAGATCTGAGGTTGCTACCTCAGATCTAGAGTAGTGATGATCCAAAAGAGCATAAAGTCCCTGTTCAAGAGCTGTTGATGAAGTCTTTTAGCCCCAAACCTTAGCCCAAGAGTGTATTATGCTTAGATCTCCTTGGATTCACGTAAAGTTTGCCACTTTACGTGATGGATGGCTTGTATAAGAGTAGATCTATGGATTGGAGACCCTGCATGGCTTGGAAAGCCTCTGTATGGGTTAAGAGCTAGTGGTACTCGGCGAGTCACATGGGTGCACTCGGCGAGTTGCATGAAGATAGGCAGAAACTTGGCGAGTTGGAAGAACAACTCGGCGAGTTGGTTGAAGATAGCCTTGGACTCGACGAGTCTGTTCTTGGACTCGGCGAGTTTGATCGTGAGGTCCTAACCTTTTCCAGGCTAAGCTGAGAATTGGTGAGTCAAAGGATGACTCAGTGAGTTGAGTATGGTTTGACTCAGAGTTGTGGGACTCGACGAGTCTTGGGACGACTCGACGAGTTGAGTCGTGTTATGGGAGTTTCAGAGCCTAGGGACTCGACGAGTCAGCGGGTTGACTCGGCGAGTAGAGTCAGTCAGGAGGGTTGGCTTTGACCAATAGATGACCAGTTGACTTCCAGGGGTATTTTGGTTGTTAATGGTTTTTATTTGGTTTCGGTGATTCAGTGGTGGAGTTCGTGACGGTGTTCGGAGCAGCATGATCTTGTTTTGTTAGTCAGCAGTAGCAGGTGAGTCTTCTCACTATACGTTACCTTGAGTGGTAGTTATGTGTGACCGGAGGGTCTTATGTGCTTACATTAAGTATTATGTTATAAGACCGGACCGGAGGGTCCAACGATATAGACCGGACCGGAGGGTCCAACGATACAGACAGGACCGGAGTGTCCAATGATACGGAACTGGAGGGTTCTGTTGAGACACACCTACCGGAGGGTGATATTGTAGCCTTGAGTGGCGTATGTGTTGAATGTGGTATTTTGGGGAACTCACTAAGCTTCGTGCTTACCGTGTTATGTGTTTCAGGTTCTTCAGATTCGTGGGAAGGCGGCGGCTCGATTGTACACACACACACAAGAGCAAAGAGTGATGAATACAGATCCTGGAATTTCATAATGTTCTGAAAACCTTGTTGATGATTTTTAAACAAAAAAAAATGTTTATATGGAATAATGTGCATTTTTATGAAATAAAAATGAGTAAAATAAATTTAAAATTTTTCGGTGTTACAAGTTGGTATCAGAGCCTTGGTTTGAGGGATTCGGGTGCACCTTCGGGTATGTCCGGACTCAAACTGAGGATTGAGAAAAAGGTTTTCAAAAGAAATGGGTTTTCTAAAAATGAGTAAGAGAATTTATAAGAGAAAGAGACAACGAGCAGTGTGTACAATCAGCCAGCACCCGAACGGTGATTTCCCAAAAATACCCTTACATTGTGTGTTACGAGTAATATGTGAAATGTTATATATGCTAGAGAGTAGGCTAGGTATTTCATATTTTAGCGCTAGAGTGGCCTGATTTGTGATGCCTTAGCCTAGGAGTTACTGTTATTTGTAAATTGCTTTTGTGTATGTGCGGATTATGAGTATCCTGCAGGAATCCTATTTAGAGAAGGATTTGAGCAGAGGAGTAATCTAGGAGAGATACTTAGATGAGCATTTGAGGAGCCTTCTGAGAAGGTAGTCGGATACCCGCGAGGGGTGGAGTTGCTTGAGCTTGGTGACGTCTTTTACGAGTGTAGCAAGCGGAGTTGTAACCTAGAGTGGTGATACGTGTTGATAATGGACTACTCGATGCTCGAATGCTGCTTGATTCGTGCTTTGTGGAATTCTCGGTGATGGGAGTCGGCTACTAAGTAAATATGACGATATTCAGGAGGTAGACGGCTGGCATCACTAGGAGTTCTTCAGCAGCTGATGGCAGGAAGGTGTGGGAACCTAGGAAGAGCCTGGGAAGTGATCTTTGTTAGATGAGTAGACAGATAATGGAGAGTATTCAAAGGAAGAGCGGCCAGCAGAGCGGAAATTGTAAGTGAGGAGGTTGAGCAACTACTTAGGAGATCTGGAATGATTTATGTGGAAAGTATGGGTAGAGGTGGCAGGTAGTATGGGCCCGTACTACTGAAAGCAGAGGACCCATACTCGATACATGGAAAGTTCCTGAGATTCTAAGTA
Source organism: Lactuca sativa (assembly GCF_002870075.4). Taxonomy (NCBI): domain Eukaryota; kingdom Viridiplantae; phylum Streptophyta; class Magnoliopsida; order Asterales; family Asteraceae; genus Lactuca; species Lactuca sativa. The sequence goes on along the minus strand of NC_056623.2, from coordinate 125,702,130 downwards.
GCAGATGAGAGGGATCGTATGGTTTGAGTACCATGATCAGTGGCAGATGAGAGGGGATTGTATGGTTTGAGTACCATGATCAGTGACAGATGAGAGGGGATTGTATGGTTTGAGTACCATGCTTGGAAGCAGGTTGGGAAGTGATGTCATGGTCCGAGTACCATGGTATGTAGCGGATTGAGAGAAGATAACATGGTTCGTTAACCATGAGTTATAGCAGGCAGAGAGATAGCAACATGGTTTGAGTACCATGGCTACGATGATTAGTGTTATTGGTCGTACCAGTTATGTCATTGTGTTGATTATACTGAGATCAAGTATGAGAGAGTATGTGGCTTAAGGGCCAATTTGAATGAGTTCGAGGGAGTATGCTTGAAAGAGAAATGGGATTCGTTTTAAGAGGTTTTATTTGTGAGGTGCCAGTGGAAACTGCACGACTTAAGGATAAGTGGGATGATGTTGTTGAAGGAGCGGGGGTCGAGTCAAGCCATCGGCTGATGGATGAGCCATCACCTTTTATGGCAAGAGTTACGTGGTTTCCATTCTTGAGAAGGAGAATGAGCTATCGAGTTTCTGGTTCTAGAAATTGGAGGCTGTGGAGTAGTACTGGTGGTGATCTTTTTAGGGTGTTTGAGCGGTTTGTCTGTGGTGAAGTATTTCTTGTACCATAGAGCCAATAGTGGGATCGGAGAGTCTTGGGTGAATCGGGGCAGTTGGGATGTCCAGTTATGGGGCAGTATGAGGTCCTGAATGATTAAAGGAAGTCATGAGGGCTTCGTCTGTGATTCGGAGTATTTGGTATTGCTAGGTCATTGAGCGTTGCGTAGCTCAATCAGAGAATAGATGCGATGTTATTAATGGAAGCAGTCTGTGGATGGATGGAAAGTGCGCCCATTGGCGATGGTTCGAACCCTAAGTGGGGGAGAACCAGGTAATTGCTGAAGGGATTTGAGAATGGTGCAGAGGCAGTTAGAGGACTGGTTACAGTGATTATGTGGCAGATTCATGGGTTCAGGGCTAAATTGGCGGATAGGGAGAGGTTGCAAGTGTTGCAAGATGAGGATCGTTTTCGAGATTTTAATGAAGGGAGGCAGTATTTGTGTATGATGCAGTGAGTGCGAGATCAGTGATTGAGATAAAGCATCATGGGATGTTGTGATGGTGTCCTGAAGAATCGGAATATGCTGTCATTAAGTTCGGATTATTTTGGAATTGTGAGGCGGAGGCAGATAGTGGGTATCAAGTGAATACGGTTCTGGTGAGAACCCTATGGTCAAATGACATCAGGTGAGATTATTCGGGAAGATGGTTTGCAGCAGGGAAAGGTGTGTTCGGATGCTGTCAGAAATAACAGTGCATAGTTTGAGTAGGTGTGTACACCTACGCATGGCCGGTCCGCAGGGCATGGGTTCACTATCAAAAGGTATTCACATTATTGGTGCTAGGCTCTCAAACTCCAAGCAATCAATCACTATCAAAAGGTACGTCATTCTTCTAGTGTTTTATGATTCTAGTTCTTCATGCCATGCTAGTTAGGGTGTAAACCTTGGAAATTATTATTTGCATGTATTTTAGAGAAAACATAGATCCAAGGTTTATTAGGGTTGCATTTACGCTTAGAAGTGTTAGAATTCTCAAAACCCAACAGTGGTATCAGAGCCTAGGCTTGTTTTCTTGAATACTTGATGCAAATTGCTGAAAAATGTCGAAAAACTGCATTCTGCACAGCTAACTCGCCGAGTCCTTCATGGTACTCGCCGAGTCCATGTGTATATTCAACCAACTCGCCGAGTCAGTTCATGCACTCGACGAGTTGGCAGGCCTGAGTGCAGATTTTTGAGTTTTAGTGCTGGAATTGGTCTAGAATCATTACCTTAAAATGTTTTGAACTTATAAAACCTGCTTTTGATGTGGTAATGATGATGATGGACCAATTTCAAAGTTATAATCAAAGTTTCAAGTTTATATATGCTTATATTATTTTTGAAAGTTGTTGATTATGAATGTTCATGAACTTATGAGTTTTGATAGATCATAGGAATTATGTGCAAATTGTTTGATAGTCTAATTCTTGATCTTTATGACATTGAATGAACTCCATAACTTGTCCTCAAGTTATGGAATTCCAAAAGTTTTTTCTTTTAAATGTTTTGTAAGAAGTCATAAGTTACACTTTTGAAGAGTTTTTTCCTAATAAATGTTTTTATGGACTTCATAAATTGTCCTCAAGTTATGGATTTCCAAGAGACTCTTCATTAAAAGTTTTAAACACTTAATTAAAACTCATAAGTTATGAATATCCAAAAGTTTTTGAATTGTTCAAAACTTGCCCTCAACTTTTGGAATTTGTAAAGTCTCACACAAACTTTAATTCCATACCCTAGAGTTTTAATTGTTAAAATTCAACACTTATACTATTTATAACATTAATGGTTAATTTTTATATATATGTATAAGATTAAGTCGTTTTACCGCTAGTAGGCCTCATTCACGAAGCCGGTCTATAAGGGGGGTATAAGGTTGTTGCCTATAAAATGACAACTTAATGGGTGTCCACTCTTACCCACCGCTTCCTTGATCGGTGGAGGGTCGTTAGCCGAACGGGTAGAACAATGACTTTAAATTCTCATTAAAAGTATAATGATTATTATAAAGTAACTAAATATATATATATATATATATATATATATATATTTATATATATATATATATTTTTAATTCCCAATCTTAGTTACTTTAGGAAAAATGTGAACATGGTGCTAGTCCATGGAATTCACACTTTGTACCTTACCAAGTCGTTGGTGGAGCGTGTGTGGTTAACCGACACACTAACTTGGACTAGTAAGGATCAAGAAGGGTGACTTAATGTTTTTCATAGATCAATGGAGTGTGTGTGGTTAACCCACACATTGATTAGGTGATAATATTAAGGGTACCAAGTGAATTAGTATGGTTATTCACACCTTGTTTTGTGATCCTCGGCATCCCAGTCACAAAATTTGAGAGGGCACACTTGAGATTGAAACATGCCATTGAAAAGTTCAATGAATCTTAAAAGATCTAGGAGTTTCAAATCCAATTAAAACCTAATAAATTATTTCGTTTTTTCATGGTGGAAATTAGTGAATCGTCATTCGCCTACCTTCACATATTTTATAGCTTGGATTATGGCATCCCTCTTCCAAGTTATAAAATATTGTGTTGGATCCTAGCCTTAATATTTCATATTGGGTGTTATATTAAGGATTTTGAATCAACTAACTTGATTTTCTCCCATTGAAGATGTCTGGTTCAGACAACTATGATCTTCCCAAATCGCTTGGAACAAGCTTTCCTCTTAAAGATGATGTCCCTCAACATCTTGCTTCTCTTCCTCCACCCCCTCTATTTATTCTCCCTAACCCACAAGTTTAAGGTCACTCAAGCCCTATTAGCAAGCATAATCTATGTGTGCTCACATCTTGGAGATAAAGTCACATATTGACAAGCCGGGAGAGTTGGGTGTCAAAGTCTTGTGAAAGTTGTATGTTCAATCACTTTCTTGGTAACATAGTGATCCCTTTGGGACTACTATGAGATAGACTATGACATGACCCTTAGTGATCTTATCTATTTGCTTGGTGCTGCGGAATCAACAATGATTTGGAACACTAGTAAAGCAATTTTGTTAGAAGATCAACTTCCCAAACCTTAAATGGACATTGACAATGGTAGCATTGGATATCTAGAAAAGGATTTCTCTTCCCAATGGAAATGGATCGGCCATAGTCAACTCGGTTGACCAAATGGTAAAGAGAAAGGCTAAGTCTGAGACAGTCTCATGTGCCATTACCAAAGGGTCCATATGTTTTATTGCCAAAGGGAGGGACACTGATTGTGAAGCTGCCATATTTACCTGAAAGATCATAAGATTGATCAAGTCAAAAAAGTTTGACTCTACTTCAGTTAAAGTCCACTGTCTAACTCTATTAAGTTCCTATTTGGAGATTCTTATTACATAGTGTGAATGGGTCACATGTTGATGTTTTTTAAGAATCAAAGCAAAGATAGGAAGCTTAAAGGAAGTATATGCTGATTCTGATTGCGAAGATGGGTTTCGATCGCATGGTTCGGTGATCAGAATTTTGAGTTGTTGCTTAAGAGTTATGATATATTACTTAGGAATGGATAACAACAAGGTTTTTATATGGATTGTAAGGATAAGTTTTTCCGCAAAGTTTTTAAAATAAACAATAAATAAAAAAAAGGGGTTTTAATTTTATTTATTTTAAAAATATCCTTACAATGGCATTTGTGAAAAATTGTTGCTTATGTGTTTCCAGTAATAGCAATATTGGAAAGTGGATTTGATTCTTTCATTTGTGGTAGTGTCTGAATTTACCAAATGAGGAAAGGTTCTCATCACCCAAGTTTCAATTGGATCGAAACTTGGAATCATACAAGCTGTATTGTATGATAGATGAGAATGTTCATCTTTGGAAAATTAAGACTAATTACTTATGTGAACAAGGATAGAACTAAAGGGGTCGAGTACACATGCTTGTGAACTGGTCAAGTCCACCACAAAGATTGATAAGACTATTCGTCATGATTTGCTAAAGCTTAGTAAATATGGTTATACTTACAAGTTTAAGTATAATTCTGAAGCATTGAAAAGTTTTCGATGTGTTACAGAACGAATGGGAAAGAATCAAATTAGGCAGAACGATAAAAGTTTCTCAGATCTGAAAAGATGGGAGAGTACTTTAGTATCGTGTTTTATGATCATCTTAATGATTAAGATACCATATCACAACTTCATACTCTAAGGACATCTTAGTGCATTGTTATGACTAAGAAGAGGGGTCATGAATTGTTGGAATGGTTAAAATCAAGAAGATGAATCATACTTCGTTCCAAAACAACTCTTAGAGTCATACTCCAAGATTGTAACATTGAGTGACATAAAGTAAGGTTTAAAACACTTATCAAATGTAGTGTAAAATGTTTTCTACTCCTGTAGATTTGAAATTGGTAAGTGTGATGTCTTGGACAAGACAAAGACCAACTAAGACCAATTGTGTGAAGTGTTTATCTTGATAAGAATTCGCACTATCCCTTGAATATTTGTTTTGTCAAGGAATGGTCCTTGACTAGGGAAACTTATATGTCAAGATGACAGTGGGAGTCTTAAAGATCCTGAAAGGATTTCAAGATTTAATCAAGAGTAAAACCTGAGTTTTATCACTAGCACACGACTTAAGGTTTTCAACCTATTAAGTTGACATAATTCTTATTTTTGTGTATGTTCCTATTAAGTTGACTATGCATGTGAGTTCTGTTAGTTCTAAACTGTGTGCATAATGGCTTGGAAGCATTGGTGGGCCTTGTGCTACCAAGTGATAAGAAATTAAGATTTGACAAGTTCAATCCATGTAAGGCTGAATTTGTCACTAACCTTGTCTTGTGATTATGGTTTTGACAAATTCACATGGATAGGAACTCATACACCATAAAATCTAAGTGTCATAAGATTTCTCTCCGATTCATGAGAATGATGTTGAGAAAACGCTTTCACTAAGTAGATTTTAAGTAGATAGCAATTGTGATATTTGCATTCTCAAAGTCGTTAGTGGAGCGTGTGTGGTTAACCGGCACACTAACATGGACTTGTGAGAAATGGAAAATGCCTAAGCAATTGAGACTATGATTACGACATCCCATTTCATAGTTCTGGAAATTGTTTAGACACACAAGTGAGCTATCTACGGAAAGGTGTATGAATCTAAATTTTAGAAGTCTAACTGATTTCTGAATACATGTCAAAGCTAGTGGGAGCATATGTGTTATGCTAATAATCATCATGTTAGTGGGAGCATGATAATTGTGATTACTATTATTGCAAGCTAGCAATGTTAATTATAGAAAAACAAAAGTTTCAATTCGTGAAGTTGCAGGGGTTGAAAAAGTCGTTTTGCTATAATTAAGGGAGAGGAAATTATACTTCATTTCAAATCTAGAAGCTTAGATTGAGATTTTAATAATCTTTAGTCAAGGACATATATATGAATTTTATGTCTATGTCTGAATGGTTCAACTTAAGGAAATTCTATATATATTGCGTTCTCAAAATTCAATTATGACTACGGCATCCCTCTTCATAGTTAAATTTTGAAAACATGGCAAATAAAAACTATTGTAGCAAGAGACTGGTTTAGTATTGATAAGATATTAAATAAACTTGATGATCGATTAGATCTTTGTAACAGGTAGTACAAAGAACAGAAAACAGTAAACAAGACAAGATCGAATCACAATGTGTCGAATGATTAATTCAAACAATCCTCAGCAGAGCTCGACTAAGAACTTCCGCTGTAGAGGATTTAGGGTTACAAGAACGATAATAATAAACTTCTGAATAATGCTCTGATCTATCGTTACTATCGTTAACCTAAGATGCATGCAAGCACCTATATTTATAATAAAACCCTACTATACTCACGGATGGACAGGCCCATACCGGAGATACAAAAACGGACTAACAACCGAGCCCAATAGACGCAACACTTAATACAAAACACAACCCAACAATCTCCCCCTTTGCGTAAAATTGGAGCGAGACTACTTCTTCTTCTTACTTGGGCCAGCAGCGGGAGTCTTCTTTACAGTATCAAACAGACGTGTGATAAGAGCGAGAATAGTCTGTCTGAACCGAATGTAACATTGTATCATGTCATCGAAGTACTTGACATCATCCGCTGAGTTTTGCTTGCATCTGTGGATGATCCCCAAAACATGCTCTAAGCAAGCAGTAGTGTACAGATGTTTGTCAGCCAAGGCAAAAAGACATTTCTGTCCTTCGTTCCTGGTGAACATGACTGAATTCCTTCTTGAGTCAATTCTACCCATCTGCATTTGGTTTAGATCACTGGCAGAGCCAACAGGAGATATTTTTGGTTTCTTCTTAAATACGCTTGCTATCTCCTGATCCATCAGCGCAACTTCCATGATGTAGCACACCAGCATCCTCTTGAGATGGTCAATGATCGGACCATATTCAGCTTCGTTGGTTAGAAGGATGTTGTGCAAGATTATCCAATCATGGGGATTGAGGTTCGGAAGATCTGCAAGAGAAATGGCATGTTCGGTTTTGGCAGATCCCCGAAGTACCTTGAAACGAATGTTAATGAAGTTCCCTTCAGTATACGACTTCAAGACCCGAAAGTTGATAATCTTCTGAGCGCTCCAAGTCTGATACTGAGGATGAGCAGCCTTCAGATAGAAATCGATTAAGTCCCGATCAACCTGTGGATGAGGATGAGGGAACTCTGCAACGTTGGAGAAGGCATGAAAGATGAACGCCTTTTGGGTCAGTGGCATGTCAAACTGAGAGTCGACAGTATTGGAACAATCAAAAGAGATTATAGGTTCCAGCCACAAGATACTCGGTGTGTCGATGGATTCTTTAATCATCCTCTCGAGAGTCCAGGCAGGAAAAAGAGTTTTCCTACTCTCAAGAAGGTCGTGGGCTTCCTTCTGTTTTCTTTCTGCTTCTTCAGCTTCTCTAGCCACACGAGCACTGACATCAGCCTCATTGCGTCGACTTCTACGCTTCAACAAGTCGGCAATTGTTTCTTTGTCTTCTTCCTCTTCTTCCTCAGTAATATTTTTGCCTTTGTCTTTCACACCTGAACCGGAGGCTTGGCCTACTGGAGGAGGTTCGGTAGTGTGAGTTGCCTTTGAGAATGAGGTGGTTGGGATACAGATTCCTTCTCTCCCCCTTGTTTCGGAATGGACACGAAATCAAGTAGCCCTTCGATTTTGCTTAGCATGGCAAGGGCGGGAGCGAGCTTCTCTGCAAGGGTGCGCCTCACATAATAGTTAAGGATAGGATCATGTGCTTCGAGGATGTTTGAGATGGCAGAGTGGACATCCGAAACACACGATTTTATCACCTCCCTTTCGGACCGAAGAAAGTCAATCTCTTGCTGAGAGTAGGAGAGTTGACCACTCTTGACCTTCAGAGCAGTGGTCTTCTTGGCCAGAACATCCATCAAAGAGTTCTCAGCAGCCAAATCTTCTTGTAGCTTCGAGAGATGCTCGTCAATGGTTGTGCGAAATGCTGAGTTGTCGTCAGAAAGCGTTTGACGAAATGAAGCGAAGGACTTCAACTCAGTTGAGACAGACGTTGTCAACTGTTGAACAATTGGTTCCCACGTAGTCTTAGCGGCATTTGCACTCTCCTGTAAAGACTTTAACAGGGAAGAGGCATCAGAAAATAGTTTATCGACTTTTTCGGTCGCTGCCTGACAGGCTTTTGTTGAGGCGTCGATGGCGGAGGTTGCAGAAGCAATGGAATCTTGCTGAGCCTTTGAGAAAGCATCAACAATCTTCTGAACTGCATCTTCAGAAAGGGATGACTGAGAAGTGGAAGAGGAGGCGATGAGTAAATCAACTTTGTCATGGAGCTCCTTGAGATGTCGTTTTGTGACAGGAGCGTCGTCATCGTCATCAATCTGTATTTGAAACGGACTATAGTAGACCGAGTCAAACATCATATTTTCCCGGCCAAGGAATGGTTCGTCACCCTCTGAAACATGACTAGGAGAAGGTGGTGGTGGTGAAGCTGGTGGAGCTAAAGTATGGGTAGGTTCAGGTTGGGTTGTTTCAGGTGTTGGTGTAGGTTCGGATGCTTTTGTGGTTTCGGGTGCTGGGGTGGTTTCGGGTGCATCAGTATGAACCCCCGTATCAGATACGTTGGCTCTAACATCTACAGTGGATGTTGTGGTTGCTTCGGTGAATATTGGTGTTGGTATGGGGATGGAAGTGGGTAGTATTGAAGTAGTGGAAGTTATGGGGGAATAGAAATAGGAATGGTTTTAGGTGGAGAGTTAATGGGAGTAGTAGAGACATGAACCTCTGGTGTAGGAGATCTGGGTGGAGTGTTGCCTCGTGGAGAATCGTCAGAATCCGAACTCTCACCCTCAGACTCGCTTGAGGAGGAAGCAATGATCAGCTTTCGCTTGGGCTGAGTTTTTCGGCGCTTTGGCTGCGGAGACTGAGCAGCCTTGGTTGGTTTCCTCTTCTTTGGAGAAGGGCCTTTAGCCCCTTTCGCCACCTGTTTCCCCTTGTCAGCCTTCTTGCCTCTTGGAGCAGGCTTGTCGGCGTCATGAATAGACTTCAACATCTCCGGAGTAAGATCCCTCGGACCAGAACGCTTGAATCCTTTGTACGTCTGGATAATCCGGATATCAGCAGGAACATCGCCATACATAGTTTCCGGAATTGAACCGTTGAATGGAAACTTGGAAGCGTCCGATACAATGATCTTCGTGGTATGGAAGGTACCGATCGAAGACATTGGAGCACCAACGACAATGGGGACGTGGTACTTGTCCTTCACCCATTTCGTGATCAAAGTCCAGAACCTAGCGTATGAAATTTCAGAATGCCTGGATGTAGAGGAGAGACTCTGGATGAGTTGTTGCCACAGAACAGACCCATAATCCATGTTGATGCCATTGTAGACACCATACATTATAGACAAAAACAACCGACTGGCACCATCAGATCCAGCGCTTCTTTCAGAAAGCCTTTTGAATAGAACAGTGAACATCTCGTTCCACTGTGGTGGTAGGCACGACTTCTTGAACTTCGCGACTGAAGTAAGCACCTCCGCATAACCCATGTTGTAAAACATGTTGAACAAATGCCCCATTGGAATCGTTTCAAGGTTAACCCTCGAGGAATCAGGTTCAAACCCTAACAACGAGCAAAATCTTTGCTTTGAAATCGAGGCCTTGCGCTGAAAAATATCAAAGAAGATTTTGTCAACGACCTTTTCGTAGTGAGCAGTGGCAAAGATCTGCGACAAGAACTCCATCGGAACGGATTCAGCTCTTGTAAGTGCTGGAGCAATCGGCGAAAACTTCAAACACTCGATAATGGGGAACATGAAGGCATCGTAAACATGAGGGGATAAATCGATGATTAGGCTTTGTTGTGGGCGAATGGGCAGTATGTGGGATGTTGCGTGAACAGAAGATGAATCTGCCATTGCTTGAAGAGAGTTGAGAAGATGATGAACAGGAAAGTATTAAGGAATTTTTGCTCTCTGGGAATTTTAATTGCGGTAAAGAGGATAATGAAGGATTATGTGGCCTTTTATACTGGGGATTTAAGAGAGAGAAAGATCTTCCCAAATCTTCAATTGAAAATCGAAGAGTTTTCCGGAGTTGACTGATGCGTGACAGTTGGGGTAGCCGATGATCACGCATGAGAGAGAGTGTCAGATCCCAAATAACGTGCCTCTCATCAAGCGCCATTTGGATATGAACCGTTTCAGATTCACACGCGCCCCTTCTGCGCCATTTGGAGATGAGACGGTTCCAATTCGCACGCTTTCCCTTTTGCGCCGTTTGAAATCAAATCGATTAGACTCCCGCCTGAGTCAGCATGTCTTTATCTTATCCCTTTAAATTGTAACGACATCTTTTGAAAAATACCGCCACGTGGATTAAAATCAACCACAGCCTTTAATCGACTGCCAATCCAAGTAAAATGCCTGGTAATTAATAGAACCTGAATTTTTGGAAAATCAAAGATTTTCGTGCTTAGGGTGTAAAAGAAAAGAAATAAAGCAAAATTTTTGGGAAAATGTGATGTCAATAAAGACACGAAACGAATGATCCCGGGCACGTATCTCTTCCTTCAAAGTCAAGAAAGATCTTAAAGTGTTTGTGTGGTTTCCCGTTGAATAACGATCAAACACTTATTAAGAAGTGTTGAAAGGCTTCTTTTAACTAGGCTTATTAAGGTGGCTATCGCTTCGATTCAAAATTCCTAAGCTTGATATAAGACAGAAATCGAACGATGTACTTGTGAGACCGGTGTAGTCTATTGAACAAGTAGGTTGGAGATAATTTAATTTGGCTAGGACATTTTAAAAAAATCTCAACAAAAATTTAAAACTGGATCCCAAGGGAAGAAATGTTATGGGTGTTAACAATTTCATAGGAATCACACAAAAGAAAATTTTGAGATTTCAAGGAGGTACGAACGTCAATTCATTAGTGAAAACTAGAGCAAATTAATTGTTCACCGTCAATTCGTATTGGGTATTGAATTTTGGGTTTCACTTAGATCGTAGTGGCACGAAACTAAGATCATGAACACAGTTATTGTGTAACCATAAACCTCAGTGGTAATTTCTGAGAGTCTCAAGGGTTACTTTTGTGAAACGAAAGTGATGGAGAAATGCAATTTAGATGGTGTAAGAAAACAAAGTACCTCTGCTGTGAAAAACTGGACCAAGCAGAAAACTCTTATCTCATGTGAGAAGAGAGTTAGGTAGCTCATGATTAGAATAAATAAGGAAGCCTAATTGGGAAGACAAGGTTTGTTTATACCAAGTCAGTAAGGCTTATTATTCAGAATCAGGTGAGGCTTTGGACACATACAACAGCATGCTTCTAGGGACACTTAGCTAATTCAACAATTTCCCCATAAATGAACACACACATAAAATTAAAGCCAAAAAGTAAATAAAGAACAAAATATTTTTGGAGTTTTTGAATTTATAACAAAAATATTTTTGGAGTTTTTATGAATAAATAAAAGATGAAAAAAAATAAAAAAATAAGACAAAAGATGAAAAAAGAAAAAAAAATTGGAACCGAACCCGAGCGTTCGGTTTATTTCGGTTGTAAAAAAAACTTTAGAACCGAACCCGAGCGTTCGATCTATTTCGGGTAAGAAAAATTTTGGAACCGAACCCGAACGTTCGGTCTATTTCGGTTACCAAAGAAAATAGATTTTCAAAAAGAGAATAGTTTTGACAATAAGAGAAATGCATTTGGAACAATTATACAAAAGATCTACAACCAAGAAAACTACCTTTGATTGATGAGCGAAAAGCAGATTATTCGACCGAACCCGAGCGTTCGGTTCATTTCGGTACATTAGTACAAGACCCGAACCCGAACGTTCGGTCTATTTCGCTTCTTACTTTTGAGTTTGAGAGGTAATGTTTGGTACTGACTCCGATTCCATCATACCTAGCCCTTGTAGAATTTTGTTGAACGATGCTTCAGGAAGAGCTTTGGTGAAGATGTCAGCCAGTTGATCAGTGGTTCGAACAAAATGAATTTCGACGTTCCCATCTTCCACATGATCTTTAATGAAGTGATACCTCAGTGCTATGTGCTTAGTCTTCGAGTATTGCACTGGGTTATGACAAATCCTAATTGCACTTTTTGAGTCGCAATATAGTGGGGTCTTTTTCATATTGAGTCCATAATCCCGGAGTTGACTTTGGATCCAAATCACTTGAGAGGTACAGGAGGCAGCTGCGATATATTCTGCTTCAGCGGTAGACAGAGATACACATGTCCGTTTCTTTGATTGCCAACTAACCAACTTCCCGTCTAAGAATTGGCAGCCTCCCGTGGTGCTTTTCCTGTCTAGTCCACAACCTCCAAGGTCTGCATCTGAGTAGGCTTGAACGAAGAAGCCTGAATTGGATGGATACCATAGGCCTAAAGAGGTAGTTCGCTTGAGATAACGAAGTATGTTCTTCACTGCAAGCATATGAGGTTCACGTGGATTCGCCTGAAATCTAGCACAGTAACAAACAGAGAACATGATATCAGGCCTGCTAGCAGTAAGATACATAAGTGAACCGATCATCTGGCGATATAGCGTAATATCAACTGCTGGCTTATCCAATGATGGAGTAAGCTTGGTGCCGAACGCCATTGGAACTTTAACCTTTGAATCTCCCATCATGCCAAATTTTGCAAGGAGAGTCTTTGTGTAAGCTTCTTGATAAATAAAGATGCCTTCGGGTCCCTGTCTAATGTTTAAACCAAGGAAAAAGTTAATTGGACCCATTGAGCTCATTTCAAATTTAGTGTCCATCAGCTTTCTGAATTCAGCTGTTAAGCCAGGATTCGTTGAGCCGAAGATGATATCATCGACATAAATTTGAACAATCATAAGGTGGTTACCTTCCTTCTTACGAAAGAAGGTTGGGTCAACCGAACCTTGTTTGAATTTTGACATCTTTAAAAATTTGGTTAGCGTTTCATACCAGGCCCTCGGAGCTTGTTTCAGTCCATATACGGCTTTGTCCAAAATGTAACAGTGATTGGGGTACCTTTCATTGACGAATCCAGGAGGTTGCTCCACGTACACGGTTTCTTCAAGTTCTCCATTTAGAAATGCGCACTTGACATCCATTTGGTAGACCTCAAAGTTTTTGTGTGCAATATAGGCAAGAAATATTCTAACGGATTCCAGCCTAGCTACAGGAGCGAACGTTTCTTCATAGTCGATTCCTTCCTCCTGACAGTATCCTTTCACTACCAGATGGGCTTTGTTTCGTATTACGTTGCCTTCCTTGTCCATCTTATTTCTGAAGACCCATTTGAGACCAACAACTGAGGCATCTTGAGGAGTTGGAATGAGACGCCAAACTTTATTCCTTTCGAATTCATTCAGTTCATCTTGCATAGCTTGAACCCAATCGGAGTGATCAAGAGCAGTGTTAACTGTCTTTGGTTCGACTTTTGAGACGAAGGAGTTAAACATACAGAATTCTACTTTTGAAAACAAGGAAGTTTGTTTTGCCTTTAGTTGTGATCGGGTCAGGACCTTTTCAGAGACATTACCGACAACCTGAGAAACAGGATGATCTTTGGTCCATTTGACAAGAGGAGGGTAATTTGGATCATAAGATGGATCCAATTCAGCGTTTACCATCTCTTCTAGTTCAGATTGACTATCATAGTCGTAAGACATATCTGCATTCTCCCCCTCGACAGATAAGCTTTCAGGTGTGTCTTGAGTTTCTGGAGCTATTGGAGTTTCGTGCGGTGTTAAGCTTTTGGGTACCACAGGACTTTCGGGTGCAGATGAGCTTTCGGGAGCAGCTGGAGAATAGTTCTCCCCCTCAACATGTGAGCTCGCCTGTGATGACGAAGATGTGCCCTCCCCCTCAACTGAAGTATCATGCTGTGGAGGGTCGTTAGAACTTGATCCTCCTTCATTCATTCTCTTTGTAGTATCTTCGATGAGTTGCTTCAGATGATCTACTTTGTTGTCTGCTGCACTCGCTTCTGAGAGAGTTGCCTTCTCTGGTTCATCAAATAACTTGACGAACTTCTCAAATAGGTTTGCAATCGAGGCTGTGACTTGGCCTGTGTGAGAAAAGATTTCTCCAACTGTGTCTTCTTTGGCCTTAAGCTTTTTGACATAGCTATCATCAAAAGTCACATAATATGTTTCTTCTATTTTCCTCGAGCGCTTGTTTAATACCCTGTAGGCTTTAGAAATGAGAGAATAGCCCAGAAATATCCCTTCATCGGCTTTGACATCGAACTTGTTACGATGTTCTTTAGAATTGAAGATGAAGCACCGGTGAGCCGAATACATGGAAAAATTTGACATTTGGCTTCCTGTTGTTGATGATCTCATAAGGAGTGAGAGTGAATCGCTTATTGAGATATGACCTGTTCTGCGTAAAACAAGCAGTAGCAATAGCATCAGCCCAAAAATATAAAGGTAAAGAAGCAAAACTTAGCATGCTTCGGGCCGCCTCACACAAAGATCGGTTTCGTCTTTCGACAATCCCGTTTTGTTGAGGAGTGTAAGGAGCTGAGAAGTTATGACTGGTTCCTTTGTCGGCTAAGAATTCTTCGAATTCTTTATTTTTGAACTCTAGACCATTATTGCTCCTGATGTTGCGAACGACTTTCTTTAGCTGTACTTCAATTTGCTTGATAAACGCCTTTAGCTTGAGAGTCGCTTCAGATTTGTGCTTCAGAAAGAATACCCATGTAAAACTCGAGAAATCATCAACGATGACAAGAATATACTTGCTACCGTCGATGCTTTCGATAGATGATGGACCACACAAGTCAATGTGAATTAACTCTAATGGTTCAACAACTTTAGTGTTTACAATCGATGGGTGACTTTGACGACTCTGCTTCCCCATTTCACACGCAGCACATAAATGTTCTCGATCGAATTTGAGCAATGGAAGACCTCGAACATGACCACCTGTGACAAGTTTGTTGATATCCTTGAAGTTGAGATGAGAGAGCCTTCGGTGCCACAACCAGCTTTCGTTAGATTGTGCTTTGGATAACAGGCAGATAGCTGGATTCCCTTTGATGGGTTTGAGGTTCAGGGGAAACATTTCGCCTTTGCGCTCCGATTTGAGAATGACTCTTTTCGTTTTCTTCTCAATTATTTCCGAACCCTCATCATCAAATGAAACCTTGAGACCGGTACCTCCAACAAGTTGAGATACACTGATGAGGTTGTTCTGTAGTCCTTCAACGTATGCAACCTTCCTAATCGTAAAATCACCATTTGTAATCATTCCATAGCCTTTTATGGTGCCGAAGGAGTTGTTCCTGAACTTGACATTTCCACCGTTTGAAAGAGACCGAAATTCCCTCAGCTCTTCCTTCCTTCCTGTCATGTGACGTGAGCAGCCACTATCAATGTACCATTCTTCGTCAAACTGCTCGTCACTAATAACCTGCACAAATTAAGCAGATTTAGGAACCCAAAGTTTCTTGGGTCCACGTGAGCCTTTCATAGGAACAGGAATAGTAAGAGAGATGTCAACAAGATATGTTCTTTTTATTAACGTTGTTTCATCTTTCTTTTTAATGGTGAAAACCTTAATTTTATTGGGATTGGTTTCTTTCGGTTTGGATTCTGGTTTAGGTATTTGGACTCTGGGATTATTTTGATTTGTTTCAACTGATGACAACTTTGATTTTCCTTTTATATCTGTTGATGATTTAGGTTTTTGAGTGCGAACAGAGTTGAATTTAGAAAGAGGTTGAGAGGAATTAGAAGAATTAGAAGAAGATGAACGAGAGAAGTTAGACTGAGATGATTTCTTGGCTTGAGATTTTGTTTTTGATCATTAGTGGGACCGAACCTAGATCTTTGGTCTCTTTTGCTCTCGGAACCGAACCTCTGCTTTCGGTAGATAGTGTTTTCTGAACCGAACCTTTTCTTTCGGTTGTCAAATTTTTCAGAGCCGAACGTATCCTTTCGGTTGTTTTGACCTTCATAACCAAACCTCTCTCTTCGGTTGTTATGACTCTCTTGTGACCTAACAGTGTTTTTCTCTGACTTTAAATTTCTTTCATGATAAGAGAAATGGGCATTTTGAGATTGCCAGAACTGTTTTCTTTCAGAGAGATTCTTCTTGTATCTCGGATTCCTTTGATGTTTTTGATTTCTCACCTGCTTCGGCTGACGATGGATATTCGTTTTTTGTTTTTGCTTTCTGTCAGCAGGTTCACTTTGAACTGATGATGTGTCACTTGAAGGAGTGACTTCTTTTGCAGAAACTCCTTTTTCTTCAGGAACATCTTTTGTACCACTTGTACTCGGCACGTCGAAGCTATCAGGTTTGTTCAAAGGTTCTTGCACAAATCTGCCTTTGGTTTTCCATGAAGTGCTTTCTGACAAACCAACTGTTTCGTCAGCATTGTCGATAGGAGCAGACCAGAAGAACTCATCACAACCATCAGCATTATCTTCGTTTACAATAGCTGTGAGTTCGGCTGTCTGATGTTCTGTTATGCCTGTGACTTTATACACCTGATTTGGAGTTGTTCTCACTTTTTGGTATACAACAGCCTTTTCTTCAAGGATCGGGGACTTTTGTTGGGACAGACGAGCAAACTCCACAGAATTTTCTGAAATAAGATTTTTGTGGTTTTTGGGTTCACTCTTGACAAACTCTGAACAATCAACTGTGTCTTCAATAGAAATTTCACTCATATCATCGTCCTCATTGAGTTCAGATGCATTTTTAACATCAATTTTATTTTCTGAGCTCAGGTTGGCATTCAACGAGTCAAACTTTTGTATGGTTTCGGTTCTTAGTTTAAGTTTATCATTTTCATCCAAAAGATTTTTCAGCATGTCTTTATGGTCCTTGGACTTTATGAAAGATTCGATTTTGTCTAGACCATACATATATGTCGGATTAACATCCTCAGACGAAACAACACTTTCACAGTTATATGCTTCAGCGTCAATTTCATCCTCCTTAAACTCAAGGAAGGGCAAAATCATGCGATGAATTTTCTTCCCTATTTCACAGTTTAAATGAAGTTGAGTAATATTAGTGTAAAGACGCTTAGCAATTAAACAAAAGAAATTTATCTGTTTTAAAAGTTTTAAATTGTCTCTTTGTAAATAAATGTTTTCATCCTTGGATTTGATTAACTCCGACTCCTTTAGCTCGATCCACATCCTCCGTTCCTCACTCTTTGAAGATACCCTGCTTATTTGGTTAGTTAGGTTAGAATTGGTGATCCGTGTTTGAGTTAAACTGCTGTCTAGATGAGATATTCTTGAATTAACATTTTTTAATTCCTTTTCATATGAACTTTGTGGGACTTTGAATGAAACAAAAACTGATTGTACCTTCTTGATTAATTCATCAAGATCGTTAAACTGCACGTTGAGAGGTTTTGCTGTGAAGCACAAGTCCTCTCGCTCCTTTGTGTCTTCATTCCCACCATCTGTGTTGTATCCCCTCATCTGAGACACGTCTGACACCATTAAACACTTTCCACCGCTCCCTTCACCTTTCGCTACATAGGCCTTTCCATGAGATGGCTTCCTGACTTCATCGTCCTCAGAATCTGTTGACCAGACCTCCACGCCACCGAACTCATCATCCGCTACCGAACCCTGCACAATTAAAACATTCATAGAGGGGTTAGCAGTGGATTTCTTTCTTTTGACCTCTTCCAGCTTTTTCAACAGCATAGTTTCTTCGTTTTTCTCCTCATCCTTTTCTGCCATTTTCTTGAGAACACAATCTTTGGCATAGTGGTTCTTTCCTCCACCATAATAGCAGCTCACACCCGAATCACCTTCAGCTTTCGGTTCCTTCTTTGGTTCTTCTGCCTTCGGTTCTTCCCTAACCTTTTCAGAGCTGTAACTTCCCTGCCAGTTTCGGTTCTTATTTGCAGGGAACCTTTTCTTGATGAACCTCTTTGGGTTTGACACCATCATTGCATAGTCTTCAGAGGTAAGATCATAATCCTCTAGGTTGAGGTCTTCATCTTCCATCACAACTTTGCTTTTGGACAGAAGGGCCAATGATCCCAAGCTTGAAACCACATTTTTCTCCTGTAACACAATCTTTTCTTGGGATTTCAAAATCCCTACCAGTTTCGCCAAGGAGTAAGATTTGAATTGCTCATGCATTTTAACAGTGGACACAACCGCCCTCCACTCAGATCTGAGACTGTTTAAAAATGTAACCTTTTGTTCAATCAACTTCCTTTCAATATCATGTTTAATCATCTTACTAAGAAGATGATTGAAGCGATCGAACGTCTGAGTTACAGTTTCTTCAGGACTCTGCTTGAATTCACCAAATTCGGACAAAAGCAAGGTTTGAATGGAATGCTCGAGATCTTCGTCCGTAGAATATAACTCTCGCAGCCTATCCCATATTTCTTTGGTAGTGCTGCATGAACTCAGCAGCCTGAAAGTGTCAGATTGAAGAGCGAATCTGATTAGTCTCAATGCTTTAATATTGCACTGAAATTTATCTTTTTCGTCTTGAGCAATATCTTTAACATCTTTCAAAAGATCATTATACTCCTTCTGAGTTTTAATAATTCTTGAAGTTGCTGAATGAGCGAATGGTCCAGATACGATTGCTTCCCAGATGAGATATCCATTGTCCTCAGATCCGATAACATAATCTTCAAAGTGATGTGCCCAGACCTCGTAATCTTGGGTGTAAAGGATGGGAATCTTTGTCGTTGATCCAATGTTGTTTGAGATGTTAATGGGATTAGATTGTGACTCGTCCATGCTTGATCGAAAAACCTGTTTAAAAGATCAGACTTGTAATATATTAAATTAGGGCAACACAAATAAATGTTGAGTTACGTCAATTATGGGATGACGGCTCAATATATATCAGTAAATGCGGAATAACCCTAATCGCAAGCTTTTTCACAGAAAAGAAGTGTATGAATTACACAGCCTCCTGCTCTGATACCAATTGATAAGATATTAAATAAACTTGATGATCGATTAGATCTTTGTAACAGGTAGTGCGAAGAACAGAAAACAGTAAACAAGACAAGATTGAATCACAATGTGTCGAATGATTAATTCAAACAATCCTCAGCAGAGCTCGACTAAGAACTTCCGCTGTAGAGGATTTAGGGTTACAAGAACGATAATAATAAACTTCTGAATAATGCTCTGATCTATCGTTACTATCGTTAACCTAAGATGCATGCAAGCACCTATATTTATAATAAAACCCTACTATACTCACGGATGGACAGGCCCATACCGGAGATACAAAAACGGACTAACAACCGAGCCCAATAGACGCAACACTTAATACAAAACACCACCCAACAAGTATCATGTCTTTATGTGAGACATCATGAATCGTGTCCCATATGCTTCGGATATAGGATCGATTTCATGTGCTATAATATTCATCATTTCTAAATTTTCCAAATGCTCAGGGCATTTAGAAGGGAAAAGTCTAGAACTGGATATGACTAAAGTGATTAAGCAATTGTCGAGGACAATCTGAGGTTTGCCAAAGATTGGTTGCTCATGGACATTTGGAAGTATAGTGTTAATTTTGGCAGGACCATATTGACATTTTCTGAAAAGAGGCAACTCTTGTTTAGAAGTGATAGTCAAAATGGGACTATGGAAATGTCTCCATAGGTGGAAGTGATTCAATCTGTGTAAGATTAGAAAACCATAATGCAAGAAGGATGTTCAAAGCAATGTACTTTGAATATGAGACTTCGTTTCCATAGAGTTGATCTCCTTTGGAATCCTCTGTAATGACTGATGACAAGGTTTTGGTGACCTTGTGCATAATCATTACGAGAGGATTAGTGCATATAAGTTTAAAATCTAATAGATTTTTGGTAAATGGTAGGAATTAGGAATTCTTACATTTACAATAAGGATTTGGGATTGTGAAATGAGCATCGTTGGAATCATGTTCAATTGATATATTTCACAAAGTAAAGATCATAGACAAACATAGTGTGCATACTTGGAGTATGGCATAACTATTGTTTAGAAAACAAAGTGTGCATGCTAGGAGCATGGGACAACTGTTGTTTTATTCAAGTATTAAGTTAATTATTTGAAACATTATACAATGAATAATGTGTAATCAATATGGTGATAAATAAAAGGTGGTTCTATTTATATTCAAAAGGGTTCTGAGACCATATTGGATTCGATTATTATTGTGTTTCACTTTGCATGTTTTGACTTCCAGAATAGCTAGGTTATTCTTTCGGAATGACTAAGTTACTTAAACACTCCACAGTCGTTCATATGTTGGAAGTAGGTATGAATTAAGACTGTCATGAATCGAGGTTGTAGATGGCTAAATGTGTTTAGACATAGCAATGGTTGCTACAACGTTCATGAGTGCTCATAAGTTATGAGTATTGGAATAAACCTACGCTCACTTGTATCACTTCATGGAATTTATCTCGAGTGATCGTGAGACGATAATATCATATAAGTCTTCAAACCTAGAGATATGAGTTGTTGCTTATGAGTTGGTTGTGCATTGATTGCACGAAAACACATCAGTAACTTGATGTTATAAAACGTGCCTTTGTGTACAATTCAACAAGTAGTAGAACAAGCATATGAGTCAAAGTTTATCTGTTCCTTCTAGAAATAGAAGCGATATCTGGGCCCCTCGATGATTTTGTGTTGACCCATGTACCGGGCCCGATCAGAACCTAATTGATGTGTTCAATTTAGTTCTTTGTCAAACAAATTGGAAATCGGGAAACAAACTGCTGGAAAATAAGTACGACATTGTGTTAGGGTATAAATGTTGTAATAAGTCGAAGTGTTAGTTTTGTTGTAACGAAGGATCTCTAGTCTTCGTAAGTAGAGTCTTCGGATGTAATGTTATATTTACTAAGGCATTTTATTGAATAGTCTTAATGTCTAGTCCTTAGTATTTTGTTATGCTTTTGTACGCCTATAAATAGGAGACTGTACTGAGTGAGTACTTAACTTTTCACGTACTCTTTATAGAGAATTCTTTTGTACTCTATAAAATCGAAAGCATAATATGAGCTGATAAAATATTATATTTACTCTCGTGTTCATCGTGTTTCTTCTTTCTTAATTCTTACGTGATTTGATCTTTAAACTCGATTACAAATCTCATCAATTGGTATCAGAGCAGGAATCCTTTCTATGATCTGATTTTCATTTGATCAAAAAGGTTTTTGAATCTACTGTTTGATTCAAAAAGTTTTCATCCTTTTTGAATTTGAAAATTTCATCTAGATCTCAATTCAGGATTTGATTCTGCAAAAATATTTGTTAATCGAGTGTTCGGTGTGTAATTCTAAATTGAATTATACAATTTGATTTTCAAAATTCTCAAAAGTTTAGTATCATCTTGAAGTTTTTGTCCGTACAACAATGACGTCATTCAATCTGAATTCAATGACATCATTTTCTCATTTGCTTGGATCATCCACAAAAATTCCAATGCTTATTCCATAATATTATGATCAGTGGGCAGATCGTATGGAAGATTACTTGAACGAATTGGATGAAGAATTATGGAAATGCATTTCAGGAGAAATCAATCAACCTGCACAAGTTCAGCCAATCGGCATGTCTTCAAGCAGTTCAGAAGTTGATAATCAAACCGATCGTTTAAAACGTCTGGAGAAGAAATGCATGAGGGAATTAAGAGGTGCGTTGCCTCCTGTTGTGTACAATTATGTCAGAACATGCAAAACAGCTAAAGAAATCTGGAACAATCTCAAAGACAAATTTCAAGGGAGTGAAAAGACGAAGATCACATCTGTGAAACAATGCCTGGTAGAACTCAAAGATTTCAGATAGAAAGAAAATGAGTCTATTGAAACATACTATGATAGGTTCAACGAGTTAATCTATCGTTGTAATCGTTATAGTATAATAAGGTCACCAATGGAGTAAAATTTGATATTTGTAATGGGACTTCGAAAGGAGTGGAGAAGTGTGAGCATGATGGTGAAAAATCAACAAAGTTTTGATACTTCGACTTTGAATGACTTGTACAATCAATTAAAATCTCATGAAAATGAAGTTAATGAAATAGCTGAAGAAGCTATAGCAAGTCTTGGTGGTCCTTTGGCTCTAGTTTCGAAGGTTTCAGAAAGAGAAAGTGAAAAATTGAAGTCTGATGAAGAAGAAGGTTTTTTGATGAATTCTGATGATGAGGCTGTTGCATTTTACTCAAACAATAGAGTAAAGAATTTTTTTAAGAAACCTTTTAATCCAAAGAAGTCATCAGATTCGAAGGGTAGTTTTGAGAACAAAAACAAACTGGATGAAAAGAAAATAGAAATGAAGACAAATTCGAAGAATGAGATGGAGCAAATGAAGATGTTATTGAAAGGTGAAACAGGGATCAATTGTCATTATTGCTATGGAGCAAATCATTTGGCAGTAGATTGCCTGTTGAGGAAGAAGGAAGAAAAGAAGAGTAAAACAAAGGATGAAGCTTACTACACTGAGAAACTGGAGGAAGTAAAGAAGAAAGCGAAGAATTTGTCATTGGTGGCTCACGGAGAAACTGAATCAGATGGCACATATCAAATATGGTCTTCGGGTTCAGATGATGAAGAGATGAAAAATCCAACTCATGGAGCCATGTATGCAAAAATGGAAGAGGATTCAGATGATGAACAGACTGACGAAGTGTGTGGGCAATGCTTCGTTTCGAAGTCTACTGACAAGTCGCCCATGACTACCAAGGTACGTAACATTCTTGAATCTTTTAACATTCCAGTTTCTGCATATAATTCTGAGCTAGTATCTTTTGATGAAACTGTTACTTACTTTGATTCAATCATTGTGTCTGCTAGCAATGAAGCGAAAAAGTTAAGTGATCAATTACTAGAGACGAGAAAGATGTTGGATTCAAAAGTCACTAGGATTGATTACTTAGAATTGCAAGTTTCAAATATCATGAAGGATAGAGAAAAATTAGGAAAAGAAATAAACTTGTTGTTAGCTCAGAGAAATATTTTCTGTAATTCAACAAAAAGATTGTATGGAAAATTAACTGAGTTACATCATTCATGTGAAATTAGTAAGGAACAACATAGAAAATTACTACCTTTTTTAGCTTATGATAGAGCTAAGGTTGATAGTATTTCATATGATTGTGAAAAAGAAATTTCTGATTTTAACAAAGTTCCAGATGATAGGTTTAGATATGGAATTGCAAAAGTCGAAGATTATCTTGATGCTGATGATTTAGTAAAAATTGTAAATGAAACCTTAACTAAATCAGAACAACTTCGAATTTTGAAAAAGACTGAGAATTCTACATCTAATAGTGAAACTAATATTGCTAATATTGAAGATAATTCTGATAATGTTAGTGAAATTAGTGATTTAGAAGATGTAGATTGTTCACAGTTGTCTGTCATAAATGTTGCAAATTCATTTAACGGGAAAGAAAAATGTGACGATTTATTAATGAAAATTGAAACTGATAAACCCTCAACTTCGAAAGTTTGTGATATGGAATATGTGGAAATACATGAGAGTCAAACGGATGATAGTGACAATGAGGAAGAAAATTCAAATACGAAGCCAATTCAAAAGTCGAAAGAAATTGAAATTCCTCGAGTGGTTGTGGATCAAGTCTATTTGGATACACAAGAATTTGAGAAAATTCTTAGTGAAAAAGGTGCTCATTTTCTTGAATCGAATACTGTTGTTTATCCAATCTTCAAATGCACTGATGATATTGTGTTCCCAAATCAAGTCTTCGTAACAACAGGTAATGTTGAAAATATAAAACCTGAATTCAAAAAGATGGTTGAGGAAGACAATATGCAAACATCAAATGAAGGATTCTTTTCAAATCAAAGTACAATTGAAAATAATCTTACAAAGAATTCATATAAATTTCAACATCATAAACCAAAAAGAGTATGGATTGAAAAGTCAAAAGTTGAAAAGAAGGAAATTGTCCCAACTGCAAATATGTTTTCAAAGCACGAAGATGTTAAAACTGTTGTTAAAACAATTAACAAAGTGATAAAATTAAATTCAAAAGAATTTAAAGCTCAAGTTGAAAATTTTTCAAAGGAAAATAATATTTCGAAACGTCAAGCAAGAAAATCAATTTTTTGGCAAACTGTTGAACCATCAAAAATGAGATCAACAAATTTTTCAAAACGAAGAAAAGTTTTTAAAGAAAAATCAAAGTCTCAAATTTTTTAAAAGAAAAGTGCTTCGTTTTCAAATAAAAATTCAAAAGTTTCAAATGGAATAAAATCTACAATACCAAGAATTTTTTTTCAGAAAAAGGTTGGAAATCAAACTTCAAAGTTTCAAAACAAGACATCTTATCATGAATCATATCTTTCAAAACCAAAAGTTGGTTGTGTTCCAAATTTAGCAAAATGTTATAATCCTTTGAAGAAACAAGCTGACAAAGTCTCATATGCAAAGGGAATAACAACAAAGAGAAATATTGATCATTGGTTGGAAGGAAAAGGAAAGATATACGAATCAAGTAAGTTTTTGAAAGAACAGATACATGAGGCGTATGACAAATATGCTAATCCTTCAATGAATGGTAGTTCATCATCCAAAGTGTCAAATATATCAGTTAAAGTTTGGCAGCCGGTCACAAGAGCAAAAAGAGAAAAATCACAAACTCAAGATGCGAAGGGTGAAATTAGTGAAAATTTGAAAATAATAAAAACTCATATATCTGACCCTTCGAATGAAAATGTTAGATTTATTGACAGTTTCAAAACCAAAGTATATGATTGGGTTAATGGTTGTACTATACAATTGAATCACAAACCTAATTTGAATGGACCCAACAAAGCTTGGGTACCTAAATTTTTCCAATGATTGCAGGTACTGTGTGACGAGCAATATGATAACAAGTGGTATATTGATAGCGGTTGCTGACGTCACATGACTGGGAAGAAGGAAAACTTGCGTGATTTTCGAAGCCTAGAAAATGGAGGAGTGGTTAAGTTTGGTAATAATCACAAATGCAAAGTCAAGGGTTATGGGAAGATAACGAATGGAAATTTCACTATCAACAGAGTTGCATTTGTTGAAGATTTGCAACACAACTTGATAAGTGTTTCACAACTTGTTGTGGGCACTGGCAATCAAGTTCTTTTTAATGAAGAAGGAAGTGTCATTTCGAATGTCAAGACTAAGGAAGTTTTACTTAAGTCAAAAAGAAAAGGTGATATGTTTACATTGGATATTGTTCCTATTGTAGGCAAACCTGCTGTGTGTCTACTTTTGAAGGCTGCTGCTGATGTTAGCTGGTTATGGCACAGGAGATTGTCACATCTTAATTTTCGAAACATCAACAAACTTGTCATACAAGATCATGTAAGAGGTTTACCCATTCTTAAATATGATAATGACAGTTTGTGTGCAGCTTGTGAAGTAGGGAAACAACACAAACAAGGTCATCCAATCACAATAGTTCGAAGATTGTTGAACCCCTTGAACTCCTACATATAGATTTATGTGGTCCTTCAACAGTTGCTACTCTTAACAAGAAAAGATACATTTTGGTAATAGTAGATGATTTTTCAAGATTCACGTGGGTTTATTTTCTCAGGTTAAAATCCGAAGTTCCACAAATGATGATTGATTTTATCAAAAAGATGGAAGTTTCATTGAAGAAGACAGTTCGAAAAATTAAAAGTGATCATGGAACTGAATTCAAAAATCATGTCTTCGATACATTTCTGGTGGAAAAAGGAATTTCACATAATTTTTCATCTCCTTATACACCACAACAAAATGGTGTAGTTGAGAGAAGAAATCGATCATTATGTGAAGCTGCAAGAACAATGTTGGAATTTTCGAATTTACCTCAATATCTTTGGGCTGAAGCTGTTTCAACTGCGTGTTTTACTCAAAATCGATCATTTATTCATAGACGGTTTAATGTTACTCCTTATGAAATCAT
Source organism: Lactuca sativa (assembly GCF_002870075.4). Classification (NCBI taxonomy): domain Eukaryota; kingdom Viridiplantae; phylum Streptophyta; class Magnoliopsida; order Asterales; family Asteraceae; genus Lactuca; species Lactuca sativa. The sequence goes on along the minus strand of NC_056623.2, from coordinate 125,676,098 downwards.
CAATAATCGAAAACCTAATGTCAAATTTTTCCATGTTTTTGGATGCAGGTGTTTCATAATGAATCTCAAGGATAATCTTTCGAAGTTTCAAACAAAAGCAGATGAAGGAATTTTTTGGGATATTCACACAATTCAGTTGCTTATAGAGTGTTAAATAAGCGAACTCGCAAAGTGGAAGAAACTTTTAATTTGACATTTGATGATCATTACATTAAAAAGTCTAATCATAAATTTGTGAATTATCCTATTTTGCAAAATTCTTCAAATATAGATGATTCAATTGAAATGAATGATGTTGATTATGATTCGATTTTCGGTATTTCGGATCAAGCAATTGATGCAGAAAGAAATGCAAATGATAATCAAACATCAGAAAATTCGAAGTATAACAATGATTCAACTTCAAATTTGAATCTAAACCCAACTGCACAAACTGATGATCCAGTGGAGGGGGAGCACTTGGATTCAAATACTTTTGTTGAGGGGGAGCGTTATAGTGAACGAGATAACATGTCAAAAAATGTTAGTGTCGAAGAGCAGCAAATTCATGAAGAAGAACCAATTAGTGAACCAGAGCAAAATATCGAAACAGAGTCAATCCTCGAGGGGGAGCCCATACTAGAGAATGATCCAATTCTTGAAGAAGAAGAACATTTTGATGATGCTGATGATTCTATTTCTATCAATGGATCAGAAACAGATGTAATGTTCGAAGATGCACTTTTGGAATTTGATCCTAATTATCCACCATTGGATAAATGGACAAGAAATCATCCAAAAGATCAAATTCTTGGTGATCCACAAGCAGGAATCATGACAAGAGCACAACTTCATGCACAAAATGAGGTACTAAACAATCATCAAGAGTTCTGCATATTTCATGTTTTTATTTCTAAAATTGAACCAAAGACAATTAAGATTGCAATGGAACACTCTGATTGGGTTGTTGCTATGCAAGCTGAATTGTCTGAATTCGAAAGAAACAAAGTTTGGAGATTAATTCCAAAACCTGATGATGTGTCAGTTGTTGGACTTAAATGGATTTATAAAAACAAAACTGACAAAGATGGAAACATTATTCGAAATAAGGCCAGACTTGTTGTTAAAGGATATTCTCAACAAGAAGGAATTGATTACGAAGAAACATTTGCCCCTGTCGCAAGACTCAAGGCTGTTCGTATTTTTCTGGCTTTTGCAGCTCATAAAGATTTTGATGTCTATCAAATGGATGTCAAATGTGCATTCTTAAATGGAGAACTCGAAGAAACGGTATATGTTGAACAACCTCCAGATTTTATAAACTCAGAGCATCCTGATCATGTTTATATTTTAGATAAAGCTGTATATGGGTTAAAACAAGCACCAAGAGCATGGTATGCAACTCTAACATCATTTTTGAAACAATCTAAATTTAAACAAGGTTCAGTTGATCCCACTTTATTTCGAAAGAAAATTGGAAATCATCTGATGCTTGTTCAAATTTATGTTGATGATATAATTTTTGGCTTAACTGACCTTACTTTATCTAAAGAATTCGAAGATTTGATGAAAAGAAAATTTGAAATGAGTATGATGGGCAAAATTAATAACTTTTTGGGTTTGAATATTAGACAAAACAGGGAAGGCATATTCATTAATCAAGAGAAATATACGAAGAATTTGTTGGAAAAGTTTGGAATGACAAATAGCACAAGGTTACGAATACCAATGGCAATGGGCATAAAACTAACTCCTTCGTTAGATAAATCTGCTGTTGATATTACTTTATATCGAAGCATGATTGGGTCTTTATTGTATTTAATTGCAAGTACACCTGATATTATGTATTCTGTTTGTAATTGTGCAAGGTATCAATCAAATCCACGTGAACCACATCTCACAGCAGTAAAGAATATTTTCCGATATTTGAAAGGTACTACTTCGTTAGGATTGTGGTATCCTTCGAAAACAGGGTTCTTTGTACAAGCTTATTCGGAAAGCTGGTCAGCTGGCAATCGAAGAAACAAACATGTGTTTCAATATCAACCGCTGAAGCTGAATATGTTGCTGCAGCTGCGTGTACATCACAAATAATTTGGATTCAAAGTCAATTAAGAGATTATGCAATTAATATGAAAAAGATTCCTTTATATTGTGATTCACAAAGTGCATTAAGAATTTGTCATAATCCTGTGCAGCATTCGAAGACTAAGCACATTGCTCTTCGATATCATTTCATTAAAGATCATGTTGAAGAAGGAAATGTTGAAGTTCATTTTGTAAAAACAACGGATCAATTGGCAGATATTTTTACAAAGGCTTTTGATGAAAAATCGTTTCTTCGGATCTTAGATGAATTGGGAATGATTGATGGAAATTCTCTTCAAACTGATAAAAGCGAAGAGTGATGGGTCTGAATCATTTGGTGTATGGACGGAAAAAATGATTCAGTATTCAGAGGTTACTGTTCATGGTCAACGCTTCGAACGCTTCGCATTCGGAAGTTTTGAAATAGATATTCAGAGGTTACTGTTCAAGTCAATGGTTCGAATGCTTCGTATTTGTACACATTTCAACTAAGGTTAGATTTTTATTTTGTTAATTTTTTTTATGAAAAACCTGAAAAATCAAAAATATTTTCTTTTATTGAAAAATTAAAAATCCAAAAAGATTATGTTTCAGTTTGTCTTTAATTTTTTTTTTTGAAAAATTACAAAAATACCAAAAATATTTTTCATTTTTTAGTTTTAACATGTGTATTGTGAGTTTTGTCAAGTCTCAAATACGAAGGATTCATGCGTTTGGATTTGAAGGAAAGGTATGATCTTTATACATTTTGGATTAGTTAGGATGTCCCTAGAAGCATGCTGCTGCATGTTGTCTCAAGCCTCGTATGATTCTATGTATGGGAAATGAAAGCCTTGATGAAATTATCTCATGAAAATTTCTTCCCAACAAGGCTTGTATTTGCATAAATCAACAAGAGCTACCTTACTCTTCTCAAATGAGTTAAGAGTTTTCTGTTTTGTCCAATATAACAGAGGTACCCTTTGATTCTTATCCAATCTTTTTAAACCAAACAATTCTTACATTCCAAATATTCGAAGAAATTTGTCCTTGAGGTTTTTGATCAAACCAATCAAAATCTAGACAAATTACAAATCTGTGTTTATGATCTAATATCATGAGTCCGTGATAGAAGTGAAACCCAACATATCCTAAACCTTAAGGAATTGACGGGGAACAATGTTCCAGATCTTACGAAGCTTTTGCTTCAGTACCTTTTATACTCCAAATCATATTCATTTCTTTTGAGTGATCTTAATCAAACATTCGAAAACTACGATGTTTGTTCCCAAAAAGATTCAGCATAAATTTTTTTTGAATATGATTTCCGTGTGAGTATATTTTCAAAATACTAGTTACTTTGAATATCATTCGGAACCAAGTTGTCACTGACTACACTGGTCATAAAACTAATTTTGTTTATAATTCCTCACCTTATTTTAAGGTTGATATGTAACGAAATTTTCGAAGCCACCCCATGTGTCCAATAAAAGAAACCCTTCGAAACTTCTTTACAAGTTATCGATTGTAATTCACGGGAAACCACGCAAGCTGTTAATTATCTCTCTTGATAATTTTCGAAGATATCTTTGCCTGGGATAATATTGTTTTCATGTCAAAAGAAATTGTTGACATCACAAGTTTTCAAAAGTTTTTTTTATCCTTGTTTCTCATCTAATTTCTTTTGGAACACAGCACACACGAAATCCTTAAGGTTTGAGTAACACCGACTTAAACTGACGATTTCGAAATTCTGGCAAATGACTTCGCTTTTTAAACCCCAAAGTGAAAGAGCCTGACCTCAATTCCGAAGGCATCCGACGGTTACAATTCTTTTGGGGAATACCAAACAGTCCTATCTCTTGATGACGCATGGTGTATGATAAGTGTGTAAGGCGTGTTGACAGTTATGATTGTTACTTTATGATGAGTACATTCTGGTTTTCAAGGTACGTGCCATGTCAGCAAGCATTTAATGCATCCCGCTTCAAATTCAAAATTCTAGGGTTACATATAAAAGGGCAAATCAGAACTCCATAACACTTTACGCGATCAAACTTTCTGAAACACAAAAACTCTCTGTGCAATTCATCTTCTTCATAAGTTCTTTTCTCAAAATCATCTTCAATGGCGACTACTTCATCACCAACAACAGACGAGATCATCAGTGTTCCGATTCAGAAGATCCAGGGTTCTAACTATCAAGTAGAATCGGATTTGTCAAAATATCCGGAAGAACTACACATGTTGGTGGTTGCTTTACAGAATTCTGTTCTGTCTAAAGCAATGTTTGAATCTTTTGCTGCTCCAATGTCCTGGTTGTCAAAAGCAGGTTCCACGACATCATACAACAAAGAGACCGGGTGTGTTGAATTCACAATGGTCACAGATACAAGAATTAGGGTCTCAAAGCGGTTGTTTTGCAAGATTTTGGGAATTCCGAATTCTGGCCCGTATGATGAACTTACTTCTTCGCAAGTGGTGTATATGTTCAATGAGATGGGTCACCAACCTTCATTGACACGTATTAGTGACTTCAAGAAGTCAGGGTTACCAACAATTTGGAACTTTTTCTTTGGCATCTTTCTTAGATGTCTTATTGGAAGAACTGTAGGTTTGGATAAAGGAAGGATGGAGGTCTATGCAATGGTAGCTGGGCTATACTACGATTTGCAGGTTGATTATTCTGAGCAGTTATGGACAGAGTTTATCACAAGTATTTCGAAGACCAGTGCCAAGTAGGGAATTTCTTGTGCAAGATATTGGAGTCTGATAGTCCAATATGTCTATCAGAAGGAGAGGATTGAAGTTCCTGATTACGAAGAGAAAGCTGTTTTCCACATGTACGAGAGTCCGAAGGAGGTACATGATGATCCGACAATCTTTACAACAGTTGCTCGCATTCCGGATGCAATGCTAAAGAAGGTGGATCCCACGAATAATGTGTTGTTGTCATACTTACAATCCATTGACACAACAGTTGTGACTAGAATATTACAACAAGAAGAGAAGAAGAAGTCGAAGAAGTCAAAGAAGACAGAGGGTGACTCTTCGGAAAAAGGACTGAAAGAAGCACAAAAGAATCAGGAGCTAATCGTTACATCTCAAACTGCCGAAGAGGTGTCTCTTGTGTTAACTTCAGTGGCTGATACACCATTTATCGAAGCCTCTCCATCTAAAGAAATGATTCCTTCGAAGACGGGGGTTTTTCGAAGAATAAAAATCAAGCGAAAATCTCAGTTGGTGAAGAAAACTCAGGTTACTCATCAAGGGGTTACCATTCGAGAAATTCCAGCTCCGGTGTCTCCATCATCTAAAAAGCGAAGGGCTGAAGATATGGCCAAATTTTTGAAGAAAACCCAACGAATCGAAGAAGTGGATCAAGTGCCTGAGACTCCTGAAGATGAAATGCCAAAAGAAGTAGAAATCCTTCAGTCTACTGAGATTTCGAAGCCTGCTGACATAAAGATTCTTGAACCAACGTCTTTACCACAGGTTACTTCAACAACTGATTCTCCTACATTCCAATCTATTATGGATCAACCCTTCACTACAATCTTCTCAACACAATCAACCGATCCACCAAATCCATCATCACCTGTTGCTGAAACAATGGCGATTGATGAGGAAACTGACAACGAAGGGTTTGGAGGAACATTCGAAGCTCTTTCCTTTGATAAAGCTGAAGAAGATTTTCCTGACCATATGCTGATGACGATGAAGCAGTTCAAGATATTGAATTCAAAATTGAATTCTATCTTGCAATCTCAAGCAGATGTGGGAAGTGCTGGAATAAATATCTTGGAAGTTGATTCTCTTATGAAGGAAATGGAAAGCAGAGTGATTTCGAAGGCTTCAGGGTTAATAAGTGATTCTGCAAGCCGCATTCTTGAGAAGACTGATCAGAAGGTTACGAAGGAGGTGAAAGATTTAAAGATGGTTACGAAGGAGCGTCATGTGCTCTTCGTACAGGAAGTTAACAAGGTTCGCGAAGACGTTAATATGCAGATTCGTGAACTTCGTGAAGAAATGACGAAGGAAGTTCAACATATTCAACAGGGATATGAATCAGCACATCAGAAGATCGATATCATTTGTGATGCGGTTGTTCAGTGTGTTAAGATGTTCGAACAACTAAATCCACAGATGATCTCTCTTTCAACCGCAGACGCACAACATTTTGGAGAGTTGATGAAGCTACTGCATGAACTCAAAGAAATTTCTTCGAAATCATCTTCTCCGATTATCTCTCAAGAATTTCTTTCCCAGAAATTCATTCATTTCGAAGCCATCTTACAAAAACACCTTGCTCCATTACTCAGAATTTCAAGCCTTTTGCCGAATGTATCAGATGCCCCACCTGTTGTCACAGGGGTGCAATGGGGAGAAAAGGTTGTTCAAGCAAAGGCTGGGGAACATGAGAAGAAAACTAAAGATTCGAAGGTGGTAGGAAAGGTTTATCCTTCAAAAGTTGTGGTTAAATCGACAATAGTTTCAGCTGCTCCAGTCATTTCGACTGTGACTACAACTGTTCCAATTTCAAGACCTATTACAAAAGGTATTGTAATTGGGAATGTTGTTTCTTCAAATGTTTCTTCATCAAAGAATGCAGCTCCTTCGAATGTTAAAGATAAAGGAAAAGGAGTCTTGGTTGAGAAGACTAACAAAGAGATAAAAGCTGAGGTGGCAGCAGAAGTTGAAAGAATGAGGCATGCGGAAAGTATTATGCGACAAAGAGCTCTTGAAGGTTCGAATGTTGATAATGGGGATCCTTCGAAATTGTTCAACTACGAAACTATTGAATCAAGGGTGATGTTCGATCATATGTACTCGTTTGAAAAGATTCCAAAGAAGAGTTTTGTGGTGACAAATACTGATTATGGTCAACTTGATTTTCCAATCAACGAGATGATGTTCGTTATGCCACAGTTCAAAGCAGAAACAAAGTCTATGGATGTCGAAGAGGGAAAGAAGATGAAAATTCGATTTCATGCAGTGTTGGCAAAGGCTCAAGAAGAAGTTTGGTACTTGGAGAAGATTAAGAAGGTGATATCCATAAAAAGGGATGTTATTTTCGAAGGAAAGTTTCAGAACTTGAAATATGTTGTGACAAGAGCAAGTGGAAAGATACAAAAGTTCACTGTGGCGGACATTCCATTGATGAACACTTACGATCTCATCAATGTTGCTCTGATTCTTAAAGACAAGTCCTTCTCTTTTCTCCAAGAAACAGAACCAGATGTCTTCAGTCTTGGGTGTAGGCACTTAAAAATTTTCTTGGAGAATTATTTCGAATGCCTAGCTCAAACTGATGTCGAGCTTGCTACTGTTAAAGGCATCGACATTACAGCACCAATGGCTCCTACGAAGAAGCAGGTTGAGTTGAGAAAGTACGAAGATGGAGAAATATGTTTAAAGCCATTGGGGATAGTCTTCGCAGGAAAAGATAAAGCTGGAAGAGCCAAGAGATTCTTGTTTCAAACCTCTGAAGTAGAAAAATATACAAATTCGCAATATACGAACTTAATTGTTCGTATGAATCATTGCAAGAAGAATTCAGAAGGAGACAAGAAGGAGATAAAGAAAGTTATCTCTTGGTACATGGAAATCCGAAGAGTGTTGATGTATGCTGTTCAACTACTAACTTCATGAAGACTTCGACCTTTATTCCAAAGGGGGAGATTGTTAGGGTATAAATGTTGTAATAAGTCGAAGTGTTAGTTTTGTTGTTACGAAGGATCTCTAGTCTTCGTAAGTAGAGTCTTTGGATGTAATGTTATATTTACTAAGGCATTTTATTGAATAGTCTTAATGTCTAGTCCTTAGTATTTTGTTATGCTTTTGTACGCCTATAAATAGGAGACTGTACTGAGTGAGTACTTAACTTTTCACGTACTCTTTACAGAGAATTCTTTTGTACTCTGTAAAATCGAAAGCATAATATGAGCTGATCAAATATTATATTTACTCTCGTGTTCATCGTGTTTCTTCTTTCTTAATTCTTACGTGATTTGATCTTTAAACTCGATTACAAATCTCATCACATTGTTCCATGTATTTGTCCGGCTGATATCATGAGAATAGAGGATTATATGATCACTTATCTAAAATGGCGCTTCATAGTTCAACAGAGTTTTCGAGAGCTACGATTGCTGGTTGGTTCCTGAAGTAATATACGCAAATACAGTTATTAGACTTATCCAAGTGGGAGACTATTGGATAAGGTGTCTAAGTCCATAACTTATTTGGTATATACTTGACTCGACCCGACATGGTCCATTTGGGTTGCACTTCACCCGAACAATTTATATGGATAAACTTATGAGAATAGTATGTTTATGATTTATTAATATTTTATAAGTTATAATATATTAATATAAAGTCATGTTATTTAATTAGTTTTAGTCTTAAATTAATTATGAATTAATTTAGTGATTAAAAGGAAGACTAATTAAACATGGGCTATTGCATTTTATATTATGTGGGCTTAAACTCATTAGGAATGGGCTAAGCATGCATGGGGGTCCATGGATGATCCATGGATCTTTTAACCCATGGATCCTTGGAAAGGAAAAGACATGGGTTATTAGGGTTTACCCTAATCCTCCACACTATAAAAAGATGCACATATTGCAAGAAATGGCAACTAGTTGTGTGAGACTTTGTGGTGGCCGATTTCTACATAGCATATTATTCTCTCAAGGTTTTTCCAAGTTTGTGGTGATTTGTGATTCCACTTGAGGCATTCACATTATTGGTGCTAGGCTCTCAAACTCCAAACAATCAATCACTATCAAAAGGTATGTCATTATTCTAGTGTTTTATGATTCTAGTTCTTCATGCCATGCTAGTTAGGGTGTAAACCTTGGAAATTATTATTTGCATGTATTATAGAGAAAACATAGATCCAAAGTTTATTAGGGTTGCATGTACACTTAGGAGTGTTAGAATGCTCAAAACCCAACAGCTACGGGGAGCCGTAGTATTCACGGATCAGAGAGAGGTTGTAGTGATGCTACGGGGAGCTGTAGTACTCACGGGTCGGAGATAGGTTGTAGTGATGCTATGGGGAGCCGTAGTATTCACGGATCAGAGAGAGGTTGTAGTGATGCTATAGGGATCCGTAGTACTCACGGGTCGGAGATAGGTTGTAGTGATGCTACGGGGAGCCGTAGTATTCACTGATCAGAAAGAGGTTGTAGTGATGCTACGGGGAGCCGTAGTACTCACGGGTCAGAGATAGGTTGTAGTGATGCTACCGGGAGCCGTAGTATTCACGGATCAGAGAGAGGTTGTGGTGATGCTATGGGGAGCCGTAGTACTCATGGATCAGAGAGAGATTGTAGTGATGCCACGGGGAGCCGTGGCAGGCACTAATCAGGGACGAGATTGTGGTTATCTCAATTGTCTGGAGTGGTTATATTGGATGGAATTGTGGTTGTTGTAGATGGGTGAGTCAAGTGTGGGTTGCGAGTCATCAGTCTCGAAATGAGTGGTTCTTGGGGCGAGTGGTCCAACCCGGGGATTGATCAAAATCTTGAGATGAGTTTGATTTTAGTAGTGCGCCGGGAAGGCAATATGAGGTTTCAGATTCAGAGAATGAGTACTCTTCTGAAAAGTTAGTTTTCATCTGGAATTGAGACAAGAGGTTCAGTGTTTGGATGGGATAGTGCAATGAGTTGCACGGAATTCTTGAGCCTTAGATGTCAAGTGTCAGGAGTGAGTCGATCTTTGGTTGGATTGTAGTTTTCGTATGAGGTAAAGAGAATTTTGTGACTTGTGTGTCACTGGGCCGAGATAGTTGACACGAGAAGGAAGTTAGTGAGACATTCTAAATCATGTCATGGGTAACCATGGAAGTTCAACTATGGGGTTGAGTTTCTATGAGTTTTCCTATAGCAACAACCATCATTCGAACATCGGTATGCCACCCTTTGAGCTGTTGTATAGGAGTAGGTGTCGGACCCCCCATTTACTGGGAAGAGGTGGTGCATGGACCCGAGAGTCCTTGCGAGCAGATTCAGAGCATGTGCGATGCATGGAGTAGTGGTTACTCTGCTAGGGATAGTGTAGAGTGGGGTGTGAGCACCGTGGAACTTGTCTGAAGTGGCAAGGTTGACAAGTAGATTCCCTTGGGTAAGAAAAGAGAAAGGTATGTAACTCCGGGAGGAGTGTTGGTTCATGGAAGTGAAAACAGTAGTGAGAATGGATGATTAAGAGTATGGTGGTTGAACACTGTGTCTGTGTTAGTGTTATGGAAGCGCATCCATGTTGGATGTCTGTTGAGGTTGCGGAAGAATCTCCGGTGGTTTAGAACCAGAGGAGTTTGGAAGAAATGCAAGGATAGAGCCTTAGATTTAAGTATGGCTGTGATTAGGAGGTTATGTATATAGTGGTAATTCATCCTGGGGATGTCTGATGGTATCGTCAGTATGTCGGGTTTTTCCAACCCGAGGATGTAGAGCAGGCTCAGCATGCGTATGCGTTTGCAAAGGAGAGCTCAGAAGAGTTGTTCAGGAGCTGAAGGATGGGTCATCCTGTCAGCACGGAAAGAAAAGAGTTGGATTCGGATTGAAAGCGGGATGAGTCCCAGAAGTGAATTCGATAAAGGTTATGCTAATCAAGGAAAGGGATAGCAGCTTGGTACCGGGTCAGGACCCGGTGGTCCGGGGTGATGTCTAGCTGTGTAAGGGTCAAGCGATCGTTGTGATTTGGAGCGAGTGAAGTATCATGGAGTGGTACTCAGTTGATAAGTGTGGGTATCGGAGGATGAGACAGTGGTCAGGACACCGCAGGGGAAGAGTTTGGTTTTTGGGTTTCGGTGGTAGTGTTTTGAGGAACCTGGTTTGGTTAATGCCAGGTGGTGCATTGCGAGAGTAGTTTCTGGAGTTCTGTTGCCGCAGGCTTCGAGGACGAAGCCTAATTTAAGTGGGGGAGAATTGTAACATCCCTAGTTCAGGGGTGCAAAGTTTAGGGTTCAAAGTGAAAATGTGAATGGTCAACTCGGCGAGTCCATGGGTAGACTCGGCGAGTAGGGTCGCGATTCTGGTCACGTGTCTAGTGTCCAACTCGGCGAGTCGGTGGCTGGACTCGGCGAATTGGTGCTGTGTGGAGAAAACCCTAATCCCAGGGATTAGGCCCTATATAAAGAACATAATACCCTCTCCCCAGCCTCTTTGCTCTCCCTTGAAGTCCAAAAACCCTAATATTCGTTGTGAGAGAATTATAGAACATTTGGATCTTGAAGGGGTGTTTGTTGAAGAGATCTTTGAAGATTAAGAGGCTTGGAGCAAGGGGCTTTTCAAGGTTTTGACTTATTCTTCTGTTGGAGCCTTCTTTTGAGGTAATGATTCGTTGCTTGAGCTGTTATCCATCTAGATCTATCATTTGTGGGATTTTTGGGTGTATATCTAGTGCTATCTTGAGTTTGGAGGTTAGATCTAAGGTTGCTACCTCAGATCTAGAGTAGTGATGATCCAAAAGAGCATAAAGTCCCTGTTCAAGAGCTGTTAATGAAGTCTTTTAGCCCCAAACCTTAGCCCAAGAGTGTATTATGCTGAGATCTCCTTGGATTCACGTAAAGTTTGCCACTTTACGTGATGGATGGCTTGTATAAGAGTAGATCTATGGATTGGAGACCCTGCATGGCTTGGAAAGCCTATGTATGGGTTAGGAGCTAGTGGTACTCGGCGAGTCACATGGGTGCACTCGGCGAGTTGCATGAAGATAGGCAGAAACTCGGCGTGTTGGAAGAACAACTCGGCGAGTTGGTTGAAAATAGCCTTGGACTCGGCGAGTCTGTTCTTGGACTCGACGAGTCTGTTCTTGGACTCGGTGAGTCTGGTTGTGAGGTCCTAACCTTTTCTGGCTAAGTTGAGAATTGGTGAGTCAAGGGATGACTCAGTGAGTTGAGTACGGTTTGACTCAGAGTTGTGGGACTCGACGAGTCTTGGGACGACTCGACGAGTTGAGTCATGTTATGGGAGTTTCAGAGCCTGGGGACTCGATGAGTCAGCGGGTTGACTCGGCGAGTAGAGTCAGTCAGGAGGGTTGGCTTTGACCAATAGTTGACCAGTTGACTTCCAGGGGTATTTTGGTTGTTAATGGTATTTATTTGGTTTCGATTATTCAGTGGTGGAGTTCGTGACGGTGTTCGGAACAGCATGATCTTGTTTTTTTAGTCGGCAGTAGCAGGTGAGTCTTCTCACTATACGTTACCTTGAGTGGTAGTTATGTGTGACCGGAGGGTCTTATGTGCTTACATTGAGTATTATGTTATAAGACCGGACCGGAGGGTCCAACGATATAGACCGGACCAGAGGGTCCAACGATACAGACAGGACCAGAGGGTCCAACGATACGGAACTGGAGGGTTTCGCTGAGACACACCGACCGGAGGGTTATATTGTAGCCTTGAGTGGCGTATGTGTTGAATGTGGTATTTTGGGGAACTCACTAAGCTTCGTGCTTACCATGTAATGTGTTATGTGTTTCAGGTTCTTCAGATTCGCGGGAAGGCGGTGGCTCGATTGTACACACACACAAGAGAAAAGAGTGATGAATACAGATCCTGGAATTTCATAATGTTCCGAAAACCTTGTTGATGATTTTTAAACAAAAAATGTTTATATGGAATAATGTGCATTTTTATGAAATAAAAATGAATAAAATAAATTTAAAATTTTTCGGTGTTACATAAACCCTAAATACTAAGCTATGTTTCAACTGCATCATGTTTATTGATAAAATCTAGACTACTAATCCATATTGTCAATTTCTTGAGTTCCAGCTAGGACTCGACTCTTTTATCGAGAGATTCATGTCATACCTAGTTAGTAATGGTGAAACCAAATGTCCGTGTGAGAAATGTGATAACTGTTACTTTGTGGATCCGAAAGCAATGGGACATCATGTAAGCACGAAGGGATACTAACCTGAAGAACCTGAAACGTGATACATGGTTTCAGTTGGTTAAACGAAACGTGGTCCAATCATGGTGAGCCTTTAATTCCTCCGGTTATAGATGTTGTAGCGCCAAGTAACGTGATAATTGATGTTATCAACGATGTTATGTGGGAGTCAACGGAAATTGATACTAACCTCGACGAAGGGAACTCAAATACAGGGGGTAGTGGTGTCGATGATGATTTTTACAGTTGTTAGAGGAAGTCGAAACCAAGTTATATCCTAGTTGTACGTTTTCTTCCCGTGATTTTTTAGCAGAGCTAATACATATCAAGGTCAAGAACAAATGGACCAACAGTTCATTTGATCAAATCCTTGAGTTTTTGCATTAGCTATTTCCATAAGATAACAAGGTTCCCTGTTCACATTATTTAGCCAAAAAGAAACTCAAGAGGATAGGTTTGGGGTACGATTCTAAAGAAAACATTATTAGAATTGTTGGGCTGAAAAGAGTTTTGATGTTGCGTCTTTTGGGCTCGTTAGATTAGCCTTTTATTCTCCGGTCTGGGCCTGTCCAACCGAGAGCCTTTTATGTATAGTATTTAAGTTAATGCTTGCATGCATATTAGGTTAAGATTCTAGAGATTATCGATATAGCGATTGATCAAGAGTACAATATTTTCCAGTAATCGTTCTTGTAATCTTCCAATCCTTTACAGTTGATGTTCTTAATCGAGCTCTTCTAAGGATTTTATTTAATCATTCGACACGATTGATTCATGCTGTTTTGTTCTTAATATTGCGTTCTGCTCAGTTTTTAATATTGTGTTCTTGCTGTTTCATATTCATATACTTGTTCAAGATCTAATCGATCTTCATAGATTAAAAGTTGTTTTAATCCCATCAATTGGTATCAGAGCAGGAGGCTGTGTAATCGATACACATCTTTTCTGTGAAAAAGATTTCCATTAGGGTTTTCCGCAATCATCGATATTTATTGAGCCGTCATCTTAATTGACGTATCTTAGTATTTATTGTTTTGCCCTAATCTGCTTGATTACAAGTCTGATCTTTGAACAGGTTATTACGATCATAATGGACGCGACGCAATCAAACCCTATTAATATTTCCAATAGCATCGGTTCGACAACAAAGATTCCAATCTTATACACCCATGACTATGAAGTATGGGCGCATCATTTTGAAGATTACGTGATTGGATCGGAGGACAATGGTTTTCTCATATGGGAAGCCATCATCAATGGACCGTTTTCTCATTCTGCTACATCCAGAATCATTAAGACGCAAAAAGAGTATAACGATCTGCTTAAGGACGTGACGAATATTGCGCAAGATGAAAAAGATAAATTTCAGTGCAATATTAAGGCACTAAGGTTGATCAGATTCGCCCTTCAGTCCGACACATTCAGGCTAGTCAGCTCATGCACTACGGCGAAGGAAGTGTGGGATAGACTTCGCGAACTGTATTCCACAGATGAAGATCTTGAACATTCCATCCAAACCTTGCTTCTATCTGAATTTGGTGAATTCAGGCAAGGGGCCGAAGAAACTGTGACCCAGACGTTTGATCGCTTCAATCATCTTCTCAGCAAGATGATCAAACACGACATTGAAATGAAGCTCATCGAACAAAAGGTTACTTTCTTAAACGGACTGCGATCTGAATGGAGAACAGTTGTTTCCACAGTCAAAGCCCATGAACAGTTTAAATCATATTCTTTGGCGAAACTGGTGGGTATTCTAAAGTCACAAGAGAAGATTGTGGTTCAAGAGAAGAACGTTGTGTCTAATCTTGGTTCGTTGGCCCTCTTATCTAAAAGTAAAGCCGTGATGGAGGATGAAGAGCTCAACTTGGAAGAATATGACCTCACAACTGAGGATTATGCCATGATGGTATCCAATCCTAAGAGGTTCATAAAGAAGAGATTCCCTAACAACAAAAACCGAAACTGGCAGGGGAGTTACAGCTCTGAAAAGGCGAACAATGAACCGAAGGCTGAGGAGCCCAAGAAGGAACCGAAGGCAGATGGCGATTCCGGAGTAAGCTGCTTCTACTGTGGTGGCAAGAACCACTATGCTAAGGACTGTGTTCTTAAGAAGATGGCTGAAAAGGACAATGGAAATGATGAGGAAGCTATGCTGCAGAAGAGATTGGATGAGTTGAGAAAGAAGAAGTCTACCGCTAACCCTTCTATTAATGCTCTTATTGTGCAGGGTTCGGTCAATGACGATGAGTTCGGTAGCACTGAAGTTTGGTCTACTGAATCAGAAGACGAAGAAGTAAGGAAGCCTACTCATGGAAAGGCATATATGGCTAAGGAGGAAAGCAGTGGTGGAAAATGCTTCATGGTGTCTGGCGTATCTCAGATGAGGGGATACAATACCGATGGAGGAAGCAATGGACCGAAGGTGCAGGAGGATATGTGCTTTACGGCCAAACCACTCAGCCAGCAGTTCAATGAACTCGATGAACTGATAAAGAAGGGCGGCGTCGAAGAGTGAGGAGCGGCGAATGTGGATTGAGTTAAAAGAGTCGGAATTAATTAAAGTTAAAGATGAAAACATTTATTTACAGAGAGACAATTTGAAATTGTTGAAACAACGAAATGTTTTTTGTTTAATAGCTAAACGTTTATATTCCAATATTACTCAACTTCACTTGGACTGTGAGATAGGACAAAAGATCCATCGTATGATTTTGCCCTTCCTAGAATTTAAGGAGGATGAAATCGATGCCGAAGCTTACAATTGTGAGAGTGTGATATCGTCTGATGATGTCGACCCAACTTATAAAATTGGACTGGACAAAATTGAGTCATTCATTAAGTCCAAAGACCACAAGGACATGCTCAAAAACCTTTTGGACGAAAATGACCGACTTAAACTGAGAACCGAAACCATACAAAAGTTTGACTCTCTAAACGCCAAAGTAAGCTCAGAAAATAAAATCGATGTTGAAAATGCATCTGAGCTTAACGAGGATGAAAACATGAGTGAAATTTCTGTAGAGGATACGGTTGACTGCTCAGAATTTGTTAAAAGCGAAACTGAAAACCACAAAAATCTTATTTCTGAAAATTCTGTGGAATTCGCTAGATTGTCCCAACAAAAGTCCCCGAAATTAGTAGAAAAGGCTGTTGTGTATCAAAAGGTCAGGACCACTCCAAATCAAGTATACAAGGTGACTGGAGTAACTGAACATCAAACAGCTGAACTCACAGCTATTGTTAACGAAGACAATGTTGATGGCTGTGATGAGTATTTCTGGGAAGCTCCTATTGATAATGGAAACGAAACCGTTGGTCTTTCTGAAAGAACCTCCTGGATGAAGAAAGGGAGGTACATACCTGAACCCTTGAACAAGCCTGATAATTTCAGTGAACCAAGTACAAGTGGTACAAAAGATATTCCTCAAAAGGTTGATAGTTCAGCAAAAGAAGACATTCCTTCATCAGATACTCCTTCCACTTCCTCAGGGCAAACTGAATCTTCTTCAGATATTCCCTCTGCTCCCTCGGCTCAAAGAAAAACTCCTGAAGTTCAAAAGGAACCAGCCAAGGTGACAGCAAAAACAAGAGCGAACGTTCATCATCAACCTAAGCAGATGAGGGATAAGAAGATACCAACCGAAAGTCAAGGTTCGGTTCGCAAGAAGATACCAACCAAAAGTCAAGGTTCGGTTCACAAGAAAACACCAACCGAAAGCCAAGGTTCGGTTCTGAAAAGGACTTCGACCGACACCAAAGGTTCGGTTCCAAGAACAACTCCAACCGAATGCAGAGGTTCGGTTCTGAAGTCAAAAGAGAACAAGACTCGAAGGTCCGCCCCTCTAATGATCAAAAGCAAAAGGGTCACCTAAAGTCATCAGCCAGGAAGTCCTCCCCATCCAACTTCTCTCGTTTTAATTCTTCTCGTTCTTCTACTTCCACTCATTCATCTCCATCTAGTTCCAAAACTAATCCCACTTGCCCTCAAAAATCTCATTCTTCAGCTGAACAGAAGGGAAAGCAAAAGGTCAATGAATCCAAACCTGAGTTCAAAACGAACAAACCCAATCTTAACAAAATAAAAGCCTACACCATTAAAATGAAAGATGAAACAACTCTAATTAAAAGAACATATCTAGTTGACATCTCTCTCACTGTTCCCGTTCCCATGAAAATCTCACATGGACCCAAGAAACTTTGGGTTCCTAAATCTGCTTAATTTTTGCAGGTTATAAGTGACGAGCAGTTTGACGAAGAATGGTACATCGACAGTGGCTGCTCGCGTCACATGACAGGGAGGAAAGAGGAGCTCAGGGAATACAGATCTCTTGCAAATGGTGGCAACGTTAAGTTTGGAAATAACTCTTTCGGCACCATAAAGGGATATGGGATGATAACGAATGGTAATTTTACCAAAAGGAAGGTGGCCTATGTGGAAGGACTTCAACACAACCTCATCAGTGTATCTCAACTTGTCGGAGGTACAGGTCTCAAAGTTTCATTCGATGATGAAGGTTCTGAAATCATAGAGAAAAAGACAACGAAAGTGATTCTGAAGTCAGAGCGAAAGGGTGAAATGTTTCCTCTGAACATGAAACCCATCAAAGGGAACCCAGCCATATGTCTGCTATCAAAAGCTCAATCCGACGAAAGCTGGTTGTGGCACAGAAGACTCTCTCATCTCAATTTCAAAGATATCAACCGACTTGTCACTGGAGGTCACGTTAGGGGTCTTCCATTGCTCAAGTTTGACAGAGAGCATTTATGTGCTGCATGCGAAATGGGAAAGCAGAGTCGTCAAAGTCACCCATCCGTAATTAACACAAAAGTTGTTGAACCACTCGAATTGCTTCATATCGATTTGTGTGGTCCTTCATCTATTGAAAGCATCGGTGGTAGCAAGTACATTCTTGTTATCGTTGATGACTTCTCTCGATTTACATGGGTGTTCTTTCTAAAGCTCAAATCTGAAGCGACTCAAAAGCTGAAAGTGTTTATCAAGCAAATTGAAGTCCAGCTCAAGAAGGTCATTCGCAACATCAGGAGCGACAATGGTCTTGAATTCAAGAACAGGGAGTTTGAAGAGTTTCTTGCAGAAAAGGGAATTAGTCATAATTTCTCAGCTCCCTACACACCACAGCAGAACGGGATAGTCGAAAGACGAAACCGATCTCTGTGTGAAGCTGCCCGAACTATGTTAAGTTTCGCTTCCTTACCTCTTTATTTTTGGGCTGACGCTATTTCTGCTGCTTGTTATACACAAAACAGGTCCTATCTCAACAAGCGATTCACGCTCACACCATATGAGATATTAAACAACAGGAAGCCCAATGTGAAATTTTTCCACATTTTTGGCTCAAGGTGTTTCATCTTTAACTCTAAAGAGCACCGCAACAAGTTTGATGTCAAAGCCGACGAGGGAATTTTTCTGGGGTACTCACTCACATCCAAGGCGTACAGGGTCCTAAACAAACGATCAAGAAGGATTGAAGAGACATACTATGTGACCTTCGACGATAACTACGTCAAGAAGCTACAGGCCATAGATGACACTGCCGGGGAAATATTTCCTCAAACTGGCCAAGTCACAGTCTCAATCGCCAATTTGTACGAGAAATTTCTGGAACTATTTGACAAACCAGACAAAGCTTCTCTCTCCGAAGCAGGTGCAGCTGACAACAAAATAGATCATATGAAGCAGATTGTCGAAGATGCTGCAAGAAGAATGCATGAAGGAGAATCGCCCACTGATGACTCTCCAACCAACAATGCTTCAGTCGAGGGGGAGCCAAGTTCTCATGTCGAGGGGGAGCAAAGCTCTACCACTTCACCCGAAGGTCCTTCACCAACCGAAGGTACCTCTCCAACCGAAGGTGCCCCTCCAAACGAAGGTGCTTCAACGTCTGAAAATCCAGCACCACAACAAAATCCTGAGCCTCATGTTTCTCAAGACTCATTATTTGAGGGGAAGCATAATGATATGACGCTTGATGACGATAGCCAATCTGAGCCCGAAGAGATGATCAATGCTGAACTGGATCCAACCTTCGACCTGAATTACCCTCCTCTTACCAAATGGACCAGAGATCATCCTATCTCTCAAGTAGTTGGTGATGTATCTGATAAGGTCTTGACCCGATCTCAACTGAAGGAAAAACAGACATCTTTATTCTCAAAAGTAGAGTTTTGTATGTTTAACTCATTCGTATCAAAAGTTGAACCGAAGACAGTGAACACTGCCCTCGATCACTCTGATTGGGTTCAAGCAATGCAAGACGAACTGAACGAGTTTGAAAGGAACAAAGTCTGGCGCCTCATTCCAACTCCTCCAGATGCTTCGGTTGTTGGTCTTAAATGGGTTTTTAGAAACAAAATGGACAAGGAAGGTAATGTCATAAGGAACAAGGCTCGTCTGGTTGTCAAGGGATACTGTCAGGAGGAAGGGATAGATTACGAAGAGACGTTCGCTCCAGTAGCTAGGCTAGAATCGGTTAGAATATTTCTGGCCTATGCTGCTCACAAAAACTTTGAGGTTTTCCAAATGGACGTCAAGTGTGCATTTCTCAATGGAGAACTTGAAGAAACTGTGTATGTGGAGCAACCTCCTGGGTTCGTGAACGAAAAGTATCCAAATCATTGCTATATTCTGGATAAAGCTGTGTACGGCCTCAAACAAGCTCCAAGGGCCTGGTATGAAACGCTTACAAAATTTTTAAAGATGTCCAAATTCAAACAAGGTTCGGTTGACCCAACCTTCTTTCGCAAAAAGGAAGGTAACCACCTTATGATAGTTCAAATTTATGTCGATGACATCATCTTTGGCTCTACGAATCCCAGCTTAACAGCTGAATTCAGAAAGTTGATGGAGACTAAGTTTGAAATGAGCTCAATGGGTCCTATTAATTTTTTCCTTGGTTTAAATATAAGACAGGGACCCGAAGGCATCTTTATTAATCAGGAAGCTTACACAAAGACTCTCCTAGCAAAGTTTGGCATGATGGGAGACTCAAAAGTCAAAGTCCCAATGGCATTCGGCACCAAGCTTACCCCTTCTCTAGACAAACCGGCTGTCGACATCACGCTCTATCGCCAAATGATTGGCTCACTGATGTATCTAACTGCTAGCAGGCCTGATATCATGTTTTCTGTATGTTATTGTGCTCGATTTCAGGCTAACCCACGCGAACCTCACATGCTGGCAGTGAAGAACATCCTACGCTATCTCAAGCGAACCGCCTCCTTAGGTCTATGGTATCCATCCAACTCAGGCTTCTTCGTTCAAGCCTATTCTGATGCTGACCTTGGAGGATGTGGACTCGACCGCAAAAGCACAACTGGTGGCTGTCAATTTCTTGATGGGAAGTTGGTCAGCTGGCAATCCAAGAAACAAACATGTGTGTCGCTGTCTACTGCTGAAGCGGAATACATTGCCGCTGCATCCTGCACATCACAAGTGATTTGGATCCAGAGTCAACTTCGAGACTATGGACTCAATATGAAGAAGATCCCTCTATATTGTGACTCTGAAAGTGCAATTAGGATCTGTCATAACCCGGTGCAACACTCTAAAACCAAACACATAGCACTGAGGTATCACTTCATCAAAGATCATGTGGAAGATGGAAATGTCGAAGTTCACTTCGTAAGAACCACTGATCAACTGGCTGACGTCTTTACCAAAGCTCTTCCAGAAGCATCGTTCAATAAAATATTGCAAGGGCTAGGAATGATGGAATCAGAGTCAGTACCTCACACTACCTCTCAATCTCAAACGTCAGAAGCGAAACCAACCGAACGTTCAGGTTCGGTTCAACCATTTCACTCGCTCATTACTTCAAAAGTAGTTTTTCTGTGTTGTATATTTCTTGTGCAAAATTTGTTTTTCTTTATGTAAAAAGTTTTTTCATATTGCATATCTAAACTCCTTGGTTTCTTAAAAATTTTCCAAAACCGAAACCTCCAGAAGGTTCGGCTTCGGTTTTTCAAAATTTTCAAGAACCGAAACCAACCGAAGGTTCGGGTTCGGTTTTTCAAAATTTTCCTGAACCGAAACCAACCGAAAGTTCGGGTTTGGTTTTTCAAAATTTTCCTGAACCGAAACCAACCGAAGGTTCGGGTTCGGTTTTTCAAAATTCTGTGCAACCGAAACCAACCGAACGTTCCGGTTCGGTTTTCCAATATTTTCTACAACCAATTCCAACCGAACGTTCGGGTTCAGTTTTTTTTTTACCAAAGTTTTTTCTCGTATTTTTTTTTCACTCTTTTATTTTTATTATCTATCACAAATCCAAAAATATTTTTCTTCTTTCGTGTGCTTATTCGTTTATGGGAATATATTCGATGCCTTACTTAAGTGTCCCTAGAAGCATGCTGCTGTATGTGTCCCAAGCCTCATAAGATTTTGAATAATAGCCTTCATGACCTGGTATACACAAACCTTGTCTTCCCAATAAGGCTAACTCATTTATTCTAATCGTGAGCTACCTCACTCTTTTCTCACATGAGTTCAGAGTCTCTTGCTTGGTCCTTTTGTTCGCAGCAGAGGTACTGTGTCTTCTTTCACCATCCCCATTACACTTCTCCATTACATTCGTTTCCTCACTGTAACCCTTGAGACTCTCAGAAACTACCACTGAGGTTTATGGTTACACAACATCTGTGTTTATGATCTTAGCTTCGTGCCACTACGAGCTGAGTGAAACCCAAAATTCAACACCAACGAATTGACGGTGACCAATTAACTTGATCAAGTTTTCACCAATGAATTGACGAATGTACCTTCATGAAATCTCAATTTCTTTTCTTTTTGCGTGGTTCCAATGAAATTGTTACACACCATGACATTTCTTCCCAAGGGATCCAGTTTTAAATTTTTATCTGAGATTTCATATTAATCCAAGCCACTACAAAATCAACTCAAACCTACTTGTTCAACAGACTACACTGGTCTCACAAGTACTTTGTTCACGTTCGTTCTTATATCAAGAATTGAACTGTTGAATCAAAGCGAAACCACCCTTAATTTGCCTTATTAAAAGAAGCCTTTCAACATTTCTTAATAAATGTTTGATCGTAATTCAACGGGATTCCACATTAACACTTTGAGGTTCTTCTGGACCTTGAAGGAAGAGATTCGTGCCCGGGATCATCAGTTTCGTGTCCTTATGGACATCACAGATTATCCTAAAAAGAGTTGCTTTATTTCTTTTTTCTTTTACACTCTTTGCACGAAAATCCTAGATTTTCCAAACTTCCGTTACTAATTATTTTACAGGTTGGATATTTACTGGATGGTTACAAATGAAGTTGTGGTCAAAAATTAGCCACGTGGATCATTAATTGGAAACAGACGTTTAAAAGGGGATAAGACAAAAAGTTGCTGACTCGGCGGGAGTTAAAAGGATAGAAATTCAAACGACGGTAAAAAAGGAGGGCGCGTGAATTTGAAACGGCCGCGCTTTTTCTGACACTTGAGGACGCGTGTACAATGTCGAAGCGTCATATCTCTGAAGTTACAGGCACGTGTGGAAATGGAAACGATTTCTTTCTCTGAACCGACGCTTATTGGGCGACGTGATCCTAGGAATCTGACACTCTCTCTCCTACGTGATCATCGCACGTCCCAACTGTCACCAATCAGTCACTCCAAAAACACCCGTTTCGTATTTCCATAAGAGATTTGAAACGATCTTTCTCTCTCCTATCACCTACTATAAAAACCCATCAACACCACCTTTTACCTCTTTACTGCCCCATAATTTCCAAAGCAAAAATACTTCCAAACTCTCTCCCGGTTATCTTCTTCTCCAAACCTGCAACAATGGCTGAATCCTCTTCCGTCCATGCTACTTCTCAGATTCTTCCAATCCGTCCTCAGCAATGCCTCGTGATTGATCTCAACCCACTGGCGTATGATTCTTATATGTCGCCGGTCATCAAATGTCTCAAATACTCCTAGCTTGCTCCTGCACTGTCACGGATTGAAACGGTGCCAATGGTGGCCTTATCTCAGGTCTACGCAACGGCTTACTACGACAAGGCCGTCGACAGGGTCTTTTTCGAAGTGGCGGAACACAAGACGTCGATTTCTCGTCCCCGCTTCTGCACCATGCTTGGGTTTGCTGCTGACCCATCGCGTGTTCACCCGGAGACGATTCTGGTTGGTATGCTCTACAACATGTTCTACAACATGGGCTACACGGAAGTTCTTACCTCCGTCGCAAGGTTCAAGAAGTCCTGCCTACCGCCCCAGTGGAATGGGTTATTTACAGTTCTCTTCAAGGGACTGTCAGAGAGGAGCTCAGGATCGGACGGGGCCAGTCGTCTTTTCCTGTCAATTATGTATGGGGTGTACAACGGGATCAATCTGGACTATGGGTTTGTCCTTTGGCAACAACTGATTCAGAGCCTCTCTTCCTCTTCCCGACACTCCGAGGTGTCGCTGGCCCGGTTCTGGATGTTGATCACCAGATGGGCTATGGACAAGTTTAACGTTCCCACAGCCGACGGTGCACCGATGTCTTCTATTGGTACCTTTCATACCAAGAAGATCATCGTATCCGATGCATCGAAATTCTCCTTCATTGGCTCTATCCCGGAGTCGATGTATGCTGATGTGCCAGCAGATAGCAGATTGATCAGAACGATCAAGGAGTTTCGCCAAACTGGTCCGAGGGAACTGACACCGGACATGCTGCGATCAATTCATGATGCCGACAAACCGGTGGCCAGGGGCAAAAAGGGTGACAAGGGAAAGCAAGTGTCCAAAGCTCCAAAGGGACCTTCTCCAAAGAAGCGTAAACAACAGAAACCTGCTTCATCCCCACAACCGAAAAGGAGGAAGACCCAACCGAAGCGAAAGCTCCTCATACCCTCCTCTTCAAGCGAATCCGAAGGTGGGAGTTCGGACTCTGAGGGCTCACAAGGAGACGAATCTCCACAACGAGGCAACACACCCCCTCGGTCCCCAACCCCGGAGATGGAACTTCACCAATCCCCAGTTCCTTCCCCTCCACCCACAATACCTATTTCCATTCCCACCATAAACCCCACCATCCCCCCAACCTCATTTCCTATACCTCCACCCATATTCACCACATCAACCGAAACACCACCTGTAACCGAAACCCCTCCCGTAACCGAACCTCCACAAACCGAAACTCATACACCACCACCACCCGAAACTAACCCCTCACCCACTCAACCTGAACCAACAAAACCCACAACACCCCCAACTTCACCACCACCTCAATCTCCAGAAGATGCCTCCGATGGCGATGATCAATACCTTGTTGGTGATCACATGTACTTTGATTCGGTCTACTATAGTCCGTTTCAAGTTCAGAGTGATGCGGAGGATGATGCTCCAGTGACAAAGAAGCATCTCCGCGAGCTTAACGAGAAGGTTGATCAACTTCTCGCCTCCTCCTCCAACCAGCAGTCATCCTTATCTGAAGCTGCCCTTCAGAAGATAGTTGATGCCTTCTCCAGGGCTCAACATGATTCAGTGGCCTCAGCTACTACTGCGATTGACGCCTCCACCCGAGCCTGTGAGGCAGCGACCGAAAAAGTCGATAAACTATTCTCCGACGCTTCTGACCTGCTGAAGTCTCTGCAGGAAAGCGCCAATGCCACAAAGACAACTCTGGAACCGATTGTTCAGCAATTGGCCAACTTCGTCTCGACGGAGTTGACTTCGTTCGCTACCCTCCGACAAAATATCAGCGACGACAACTCGGCACTCCGTGCCTCCATCGATGCCCGTCTGGAAAAACTACAAGAGGATCTTGCGGCAGAGAACTCTCTGATGGACGTTCTGGCGAGTAAAACAACTGCCCTAAAGGTCAAGAGCACGCAGCTTTCCAACTCCGAACAACAATTGGAAGCTCTTCGATCCGAGAGGGAAGTCATAAAGACGTGTGTTTCGGATGTCCACGCCGCTCTATCCAACATCTTGGAAGCACACGACCCCATCCTTAATCATTCGGTGAGGCGCACCCTCGCTGAAAAGCTCTCCCCGGCCATGGCCCTCTTAAGCAAAATTGAAGGCCTTCCGAGTTTCGTGTCCATTCCGAAACAAGGGGGAGATGAGAAGAAAGGATCGAAACCACCTCCTTCCTCCAAAGCTACTCACACAACCGAACCACCCTCAACTGGTCATGCCTCGGGTTCGGGTGTGAAGAACAAGGGCAAAAACATAGCAGAGGGAGGAGATGAAGATGAAGATGAAGATGAAGACAAGGAGACCATTGCCGACTTGTTGAAACGGAAAAACAGTCGCAATGCTGAAGGTGATGCCAGTCGTGTGGCGCGTGAGGCTGAAGAAGCCGAACGAAAACAAAAAGAAGCCCACGATCTCCTTGAGAGCCGAAAGTTGCTCTTCCCTGCCTGGACCAGGGATCGTTTGATAAAAGAGGCCATAGAGACTCCAAGCATACTATGGCTTGAGCCGGTGATATCGTTCGACTGCAACAACACCATTGATTCGCAGTTCGATATGCCACTGACTCGAAAGGCGTTCATCTTCCACGCCTTCTCCAACATCTTTGAAGTCCCGCATCCAAACGATGAGCTTGACAGGGAGCTCATTGACTTCTACCTGGAGGCCGCTCGCCCTCAATACCTTACATGGAGCGCCCAGAAGATTGTCAATGTTCGGGTGATGAAGCCTTTTGCCGTGGGGAGATTCACAAACGTCAAGTTCAAGCTTATCCGAGGATCTGCGAGAACTGCTCACATGATCTCTCTGGCGGATCTGCCCAATCTGAACCCTCATGATTGGATAGTCTTGTACAATATCCTGCTGACAAACGAAGCCGAATATGGTCCCATCTTAGACCATGTCAAAAGGATGCTGGCATGCTATATCATGGAGGTGGCCCTAATGGATCAGGAGGTTGCCACAGTTTTTAAGAAGAAACCGAAAGTCAAGCCTGTGGGATCGGCCAGTGATCTGAATCAAATGCAAATGGGCAAGATAGATTCGAGGCGAAACTCTGTGATGTTCACTAGAGCCGAAGGACAGAAATGTCTCTTCGCTTTAGCTGACAAACATCTTTACACTACAACTTGCTTGGAGCACATCTTATTCATCATCAAGCAGTGTAAAGACAATTCGGCTGATGATATCAAGTACTTCAATGATATGATCAATTGGTACATCCGGTTTAGACAGACCATCCTTTCCATAACCAAGTGTCTGTTTAGTACTGTGAAGAAGAAGGTACCAGCTTCAGCCGCCGGCCCAAGTAGGAAGTGAAGGTCTCTCTCCAAATTGACGCAAAGGGGGAGATTGTTGGGCTGAAAAGAGTTTTGATGTTGCGTCTTTTGGGCTCGTTAGATTAGCCTTTTATTCTCCGGTTTGGGCCTGTCCAACCGAGAGCCTTTTATGTATAGTATTTAAGTTAATGCTTGCATGCATATTAGGTTAAGATTCTAGAGATTATCGATATAGCGATTGATCAAGAGTACAATATTTTCCAGTAATCGTTCTTGTAATCTTCCAATCCTTTACAGTTGATGTTCTTAATCGAGCTCTTCTAAGGATTTTATTTAATCATTCGACACGATTGATTCATGCTGTTTTGTTCTTAATATTGCGTTCTGCTCAGTTTTTAATATTGTGTTCTTGCTGTTTCATATTCATATACTTGTTCAAGATCTAATCGATCTTCATAGATTAAAAGTTGTTTTAATCCCATCAAGAATCGTGTGCAAGTTAGATTTGGTTTATCCTTTAACGTTGTTTTTGACATTAAAATTCATTTAGTTTTGCATTTACGTGATGAAGCGATTGACGGAGGCCTAGTATGTATGAGATGGATGTATCTATTCGAAAGGTATATGAAAAACTCAAAAACTATGTTAGAAATAAGGCGAGGCCGGAAGGTTGCATAGCTGAAGGTTCTGTTGCTGAAGAAGCTTTATCATTTTGTTCGGTGTATCTTCGAGATGAGCAGACTCAATTCAATCTCCCTGAAAGAAATGAGGATGTTGGCGTTGAAAAACAAAGTTTTGGAAGTTTGAGTCTAAGTCTCGACCAGCCAGCGCAACACAAATCAAACATCTTGATCTAAAGGAAAAACATAATATAGAATGGTTTATATTGAATAGTTACTTCAAATAAGTTATTTATCTTTATCTTTCATTATCTACTGTTACTTTTTTCCATTCAATAATTCTATATATATTTTAGTCGTTAGTATAGAAGATCCAAATATGAAAATCCTGAACGTTACGAATAGACTGAATTTCCTAACTAGTTTCTTGAAAAGGTAATAACAATTTAACAGACAAATATGTTTGATCAATATAACAAATTAAGAATACATAACTCATTAGTTAATGTTTAATAGGTTTTTCAGATGGAAGCATAAATGTAACACCGTATTTTTCAAAACAAAATTTTCAAACTTTTTTGCAATTCATAATAAAATCAAAATGTATCTTAAATCATAAACATCCATATCAGAATATAATATCCAAAAACATCTCCCCAGAATCTCATCAAAATACTCCAACAATGTGTACAATCAAGCTGGCGCCTTCCCGTGATCCTCGCTGGTACATGAAACGCATTTCACACAACACGGTAAGCATAAATGCTTAGTGAGTTCCCCAAAATACCACATACAACACATACGCCACTCAAGGCTACAATATGACCCTCCGGTCGATGTGTCTCAGCAGAACCCTCCAGTTCCATATCGTTGGGCCCTCCGACCCGGTCTGTCTCGTTGGACCCTCCGGCCCGGTCTATATAATTGGACCCTCCGGTCCGGTCTATATCACATAGCATACATATACCACAAACACATATACACAAATAGCACATAACATATAAGACCCTCCGGTCTGCTCATGGTTACCACGCTAGGTAGTGTATAGTGAGAAGACTCACCTCAGATGTTTCGGTAAATCCCTGACTCGGTAGCAGTATAGTCTAGCCTCCGCCTAATCACATAAAGTAAGACATGCCCATAAATATAACTCTCGAGACTAGACCCAACCCTCTCTTAGAATCCTCAGATGGGTAAAAGACCATTTTACCCCTCTCCTTACTCAAAGACCCCATTGTTGACAAATCCCTAAAAGTCAACAAAGTCAACGGTCAAACTTTGACCTGACTCGTCGAGTGCACTTGGGCGACTCGGCGAGTCTACACATGGACTCTACTCCTCTGATTCTCTTTTGACTCACCGAGTCACTCACTTAACTCGGCGGGTCACTCTCTAGATTCACAGTCTCGGGACAACTCGACTCGACTCGTCGAGTCTGTTCATGGACTCAGCGAGTCCAATCCATGCACACTTCCAATGGCTTCTTGAGGTCAGATCCGATGCTCTACTCAATAGATTTATCCTTTCTAGTCCCAATAATCACGTAAAGTTTGAAGCTTGATGCCCATGCAAAGGCTCCAAGGTTCTATTTGAAGAAATGACCTCTAATATGGCATCCTGAGTTCATATTCACCATCAATCCACATAAAGCTCAAAGGAGTAAGGTCTCTGGACCTCTATGGATCCAGATCCAAGACTATAATACAAAAAGGAACCATTTACCTAATCAAAACCATCTACCAAAGGGTCTAGAAAACCCTAACTCTATAAACAATCACCAAAACAGAAGATGGATCGAGATTATACCTCAAATAAGCACTCCTGAGCTCAGAATTCCTCCAAATAGCACCTCCTTCAGCCTCCTCTTGATCTTGATCACCTTCTTCTTGCTATACCAATGGTAGAAAGATCAAATATGGCCTGTCCTCCTCACAAACGATTTAGCTCACTTAGGGTTTCTCTCAAGGGACTTGTATCCGTAATGGGAGGCTATGAGTGCCCTTAAATAGGCTCCAAAACCCGGGATTTAGGGTTTCAATTGCCAGTGCAGACTCGGCGAGTCATATGCCCGACTCGTCGAGTCTGGTCGCGAAGATTTGCAGAAATTTCCTCACCTACTCGACGAGTCGTGGCACCAACTCGTCGAGTCCCTCCTTTTTCCTGAATAAATAATTAAAAAAATAAATCATACCTGAAACTCTGGATGTTACAATTCTCTCCCACTAGAATCAGACTTCGCCCTCGAAGTGTTGTGCTGTAAACAGATCGGGGTACTGCTCAATCATCTCCGACTCCAATATCCACGTCAGCTCGGATCCTTTTCTGTGCTGCCACTGGACCTGAACTAGAGGAACTTCCTTGTTCCTCATAACCTTTACCCTCCGATATTGAATCACAATCGGCTTCTCAATATAATTCAGACCCGTATCCACTTGGATATCAACTATTGCCGACTCATCAACGTTACACTTCCTCAACTGGGACACGTGGAAGGTATCGTGAATCTGACTCAACTCTACAGGCAGCTCTAAGCGGTACGCTACCCTGCCCACCCTGGCGCTCACCCTAAAAGGGCCAATATACTGAGGCCCCAACTTGCCTCTCTACCTGAATCGGATCACTCCTTTCCAAGAAGATACCTTCAGGAGTACGAAGTCACCGACTTGGAACTCGAGCTCTGACCGTCGTTTATCCGTATAACTCTTCTGACGGCTCTGGGCCGTTGGTAACCTTTGTCCGACCTGCTGAATTTGCTTGGTCGTCTGAAGCACAATCTCGGTACTACCCATCACACGTTGCCCTACCTCTCCCCAGCAAATGGGGGTCCGACACTTCCTCCCATACAACAGCTCAAAGGGTGGCATACTGATGCTCAAATGATGGTTGTTGTTATAGGAAAACTCAACCAAGGGTAAGTACGTGTCCCAACTTCCTCCGAAGTCCAATACACATGCCCGAAGCATGTCCTTGAGCGTCTGAATCATCCGCTCGCTCTGCCCATCAGTCTGTGGGTGGTATGCGGTACTAAAATGCAGCCTCGTACCCAATTCCTCATGAAACTTCTTCCAGAACCTGGAGGTGAAACACACATCTCGATCTGAAACAATCGAGATCGGTACTCCATGCCGCAATACCACCTCTCTCACCTACAAATTTGCCATCCTCTCCGCAGAAGAGCTCTCGCTAATAGCAAGGAAGTGAGCGCTCTTCGTCAACCTGTCCACAATC
Organism: Lactuca sativa; assembly: GCF_002870075.4. Classification (NCBI taxonomy): domain Eukaryota; kingdom Viridiplantae; phylum Streptophyta; class Magnoliopsida; order Asterales; family Asteraceae; genus Lactuca; species Lactuca sativa. Next base: position 125,646,073 of record NC_056623.2, on the reverse strand, counting down.
ACCCAAATTGTATCGACACCCCTCACAGTCCTCGGCAATTTGGTGATGAAATCCATGGCAATCTGTTCCCATTTCCACTCGAGAATCTCTAACGGCTGCAGCTTACCATGTGGACGCTGGTGCCCGGCCTTAACCCTGCGACAGTTCAAGCACCTCTCATTGAACCATGCAACATCCCTCTTCATACAGGGCCACCAATACTCTTTCTTCAGGTCCAAATACATCTTAGTGGCCCCAGGATGGATCGAAAACTTCGATCTATGGGCCTCCTCCATCAAGATGGTGTGCATCCCGCCCACAAACGACACCCAAATCTGCCCTTGGAAGGTCATAAGTCCTCGGCTATCGGTGACGAACTCCGATACCTTCCCGATAATCCGCTCCCTCTTACGGTTCTCTGGTCTCACGGCCTCAGCCTAGGCCCCCCGGATGGCGTCAAATACTGGGGTCATCACTGTCAGCCTCATACAAACATCTGTATCGGGGCGCCTTCCGTCCTATGACTCAGGGCATCGGCTACAACGTTAGCCTTGCCCGGATGGTACAGGATCTCACAATCGTAATCCTTCACCACATCCAACCATCTCCTCTGTCGCATGTTTAGATTGGGCTGATCCATTAAATACTTCAGGCTCTTGTGGTCCGTGTATATGGTACACCGAACCCCATACAGATAGTGACTCCAAATCTTGAGGGTGAACACCACTGCCCCCAATTCCAGATCGTGGGTGGGATACCTCATCTCATGAGGCTTCAGCTGCCTCGATGCGTATGCTATCACATGCCCCCTCTGCATAAGCACCGCTCCTAACCCTGATATCGACGCGTCATAATACACCACGAAGTCCTCCATCCCTTCCGGAAGGACTAACACCGGGGCTTCGCATAGTCTCTGGCGAAGTGTCTCGAAGGAGGCCTGCTGCTCTGGGCCCCATGAAAAAGCAACACCCTTCCGGGTCAACTTGGTGAGTGGTACAGCGATCTTGGAGAAAATCCTTGATAAATCTCCAATAGTAACCAGCCAATCCTAGGAAACTCCTGATCTCGGTAGGTGACCTCGGCACCTCCCAACTCATCACTGCCTACATCTTGGCCGGATCGACCAATATCCCTTTCCGATTAACGAGGTGCCCTAGGAACTGGACCTTTCGTAACCAAAAAATCACACTTGGAGAATTTGGCATAAAGCCTCTCCGATCTCAAAACTCTGAGGATCTCTCTCAAATGTTCCTCATGCTGCTCTCTGGATCTCGAATACACCAAAATGTCGTCAATGAATACGATCACCGAGCGATCCAACATCGGCCTGCACACTCTGTTCATGAGATCCATGAACACCGCCGGTGAATTGGTGAGCCAGAAAGGCATCACCACGAACTCGTAATGCCTGTAACGAGTCCTGAATGCTGTCTTCTGGATGTCCTCATCTCACACCCTCACCTGATGATATACAGACCTCAAATCGATCTTGGAGAACCAAGATGCTCCCTATAACTGATCGAACAAATCATCGATCCTTGCAACGGGTAACGGTTCTTGACCGTCAGTTTGTTCAATTCCCTGTAATCAATGCACATCCGGTGCGAGCCATCCTTTTTCTTAACAAAAAGGATAGGTGCTACCCACGGCGAACTACTCGGCCGAATAAACCCCTTCCCTAACAGCTCCTGAAGCTGTGAGGATAACTCCTGCATCTCTGGAGGCGCAAGGCGATAGGGCGCCTTGGCGATAGGCGTAGCCCCCGGAACCAAATCGATACTGAACTTAACCTACCTCTCGTGAGGCACACCCGGTAACTCCTCCGGAAATACATCCGGGAACTCATGCACTATCGGAACCTCATCAACTGACCTCGGTCTCTCTGAATCAACCCTCGTATCCATCACATACGCTACAAACCCCTTACAGCCCTGCTGTAGACTCTGTCTCGCTCTAGCGGCTGAACAAAATTCCAACCCAGAACACGTACCCTCGTCGTACACCATAAGAACTCCCCCACTAGGGTCTCGTATGGTCACCAGCTATCTCTCGTAGTCGATAATCGCACCAAATTTGCTCAACTAGTCCATGCCCACGATGACACAGACATCTCCCATCGCAATAGGAACTAAATCAATCAGAAAATCAACGCCAAAAATCTCGAGCACACACCCTCGGATTACCTTGGTGGCATACACCGCTTTCTCGTCAGCTATGGAAACTCTCAGGGGCCGACTCAACGCCTCTCGACTAATACTGATGTGCTGACTAAAAGCCAAAGATACAAAAGACCGACTCGCACCCGAGTCAAACAATACAAAGGCAGGTACATAACTCACAAGAAAAGTACCTACACATATCATATAATAAACGCAATAACATAATCTCAGCATAAATAAATGAAAGAATACATACCAGCCACGACGTCAGGCGCTGCGCGGACCTCCTCCGCAGTCAACTGGAAGGCTCTACTCCTAGCCTTCGGTGCTTCGGCCTTCGCTGGACGGGTCTCAGTAACTCTAGCAGCAGGAGCAGATCCCTGCGCTGATCTCTGAAGCTGGGGGCACTCGGCCTTCCGATGGCCGGTCCGGTTGCAATGAAAGCAAACCGAGAACCCCTTAGGGCAATCCCTCGCATAGTGACCTTCCTTCCCACACTTGTAACACACGCCCGTCCTGCACACCCCATCATGGCTCTTTCCACACTTCCCACAAGTGCGGCCCTTCGGACCACCAGACCTCGAATCAGCGGGCTTCGCCCGCTTGGCGGCCAGCTGCGACTACGCCGGTCGCCGATCACCCCTCTGAGACTCGGTCTCCCCCCTCGCCTGAGTCTTTAGCTCGATCTCCCTCTTCCGGGCATTTGCCTGGAGCTCAGCAAATGTCTAGTAAGTCAAGTTCACCACGAACTCACGGATATCCCTCCTCAGTATGCTCAGATAACAGCTCATACGAGCCTGCTCGGTAGACACCTGCTTAGGGCAAAACAATGCCCGATCATGGAACATCCTCGTAATCATTGTCACCGACTCAGTCCCCTGCTTGAGGGTCAGAAACTCCTAGGCTAGACGTTCCCTCTCAACTGGGGGAACATACTCATCACGGAAAATCACAGTAAACCTCTCCCAGGTCACTGCAGTCAGCTCTGCCATCGAAAAATCCGCCGTCACAAACTTCCACCAGTCCTTCGCCCCCAAGCGAAGCTGGTTCAGCGCGAACCGAACCCTCAAGTGCTCCGGGCACGAACACGTATAGAAACATCCCTCGATGTCTGAAATCCACCTCATCGCAGCGATCAGATCCTGCATACCATCGAACTCTGGTGGTTTCGTGTTGCTGAACTCTCGGTACAGCAACGAATCACCACCCTGGGGTCTCGCAGCAGCAACAGCTGTAGTGGCTGCAGCAACAGCAACATCAGTCAAAGCAGCATAACGCTCGTCAAACGTCTCAATCAATGTGGTCTTAATAGACCCAAACATCTTGGGAATCTCCGCCCGAATAGCCGCAGCTACCTCCTCCTGAATGATTATCCGAATCTCCTCATCACTGGTACCACTGCCCTCATCATGTCGTCTCGTAACCACCATGCTGTCTCTGAAATAAAATCACAAAACAATCAGAGACTCAATCGAGATCACTCACACTCGATCACTCACCCTACTTGATTCTTTGGTTTCCTAAGGGATCTTACTCGGACTGATTACCAATCCGATGTTTCCAGTAGTACGGGCCCAATACTACCTTCCACATCGTATCAGTACTCACTCCCAGTCTTCTTTCCAGAATTCCAGATCACAAGCATACCACTTACAGGCTATACCCTAATCCGCCTCTTATAAGCTCCTCACTGCTACCTACTCACTCACAAGTACTCTCATAGCAGCATAAATCTCCTAGGCTAAGGTATCACAAATTAGGTCATGACTCTAGTCCTATCATGATTACCTAGCCTACTCAAGCATGTATAACTCATCACATAATATCTCATAATATAAAATGTAAGGGTATTTTGGGAAATCACCGTTCGGGCGCTTGCTGATTGTACACACTGCTTCTTTCCATCTCTTTCATATTCCTTTACTTTTTAGAAAAATTGTTTGTTTTTATAAAAATTTTCTCAAATCCTCAGTTTGAGTTCAAATACACCCGAAGGTGAATCCGAATCTGTCAAACCAAGGCTCTGATAACAACTTGTAACATCGTTTTTTTCAAAACAAATTTTTTTGCAATTCATAATAAAATCAAAATGTATCTCAAATCATAAACATCCATATCAGAATATAATATCCAAAAACATCTCCCCAGAATCTCATCAAAATACTCCAACAATGTGTACAATCAAGCTGGCGCCTTCCCGCGATCCTCGCTGGTACATGAAACGCATTTCACACAACACGGTAAGCATAAATGCTTAGTGAGTTCCCCAAAATACCACATACAACACATACGCCACTCAAGGCTACAATATGACCCTCCGGTCGATGTGTCTCAGCAGAACCCTCCAGTTCCGTATCGTTGGGCCCTCCGACACGGTCTGTCTCGTTGGACCCTCCGGCCCGGTCTATATAATTGGACCCTCCGGTCCGGTCTATATCACATAGCATACATATACCACAAACACATATACACAAATAGCACATAACATATAAGACCCTCCGGTCTGCTCATGGTTACCACACTAGGTAATGTATAGTGAGAAGACTCACCTCAAATGTTTCGGTAAATCCCTGACTCGGTAGTAGTATAGTCTAGCCTCCGCCTAATCACATAAAGTAAGATATGCCCATAAATATAACTCTCGAGACTAGACCCAACCCTCTCTTAGAATCCTCAGATGGGTAAAAGACCATTTTACCCCTCTCTTGACTCAAAGAACCCATTGTTGACCAATCCCTAAAAGTCGACAAAGTCAATGGTCAAACTTTGACTTGACTCGTCGAGTGCACTTGGGCGACTCGGCGAGTCTACACATGGACTCTACTCCTCTGATTCTCTTTTGACTCACCGAGTCACTCACTTAACTCGGCGGGTCACTCTCTAGATTCATAGTCTCGGGACAACTCGACTCGACTCGTCGAGTCTGTTCATGGACTCGGCGAGTCCAATCCATGCACACTTCCAATGGCTTCCTGAGGTCAGATTCGATGCTCACTCAATAGATCTATCCTTTCTAGTCCCAATAATCACATAAAGTTTGAAGCTTGATGCCCATGCAAAGGCTCCAAGGTTCTATTTGAAGAAATGACCTCTAATATGGCATCCTGAGTTCATATTCACCATCAATCCACATAAAGCTCAAAGGAGTAAGGTCTCTGGACCTCTATGGATCCAGATCCAAGACTATAATACGAAAAGGAACCATTTACCTAATCAAAACCATCTACCAAAGGGTCTAGAAAACCCTAACTCTATAAACAATCACCAAAACAAAAGATGGATCGAGATTATACCTCAAATAAGCACTCCTGAGCTCAGAATTCCTCCAAATAGCACCTCCTTCAGCCTCCTCTTGATCTTGATCACCTTCTTCTTGCTATACCAATGGTAGAAAGATCAAATATGGCCTCTCCTCCTCACAAACGATTTAGCTCACTTAGGGTTTCTCTCAAGGGACTGGTAGCCGCAATAGGAGGCTATGAGTGCCCTTAAATAGGCTCCAAAACCCGGGATTTAGGGTTTCAATTGCCAGCGCAGACTCGGCGAGTCATATGCCCGACTCGTCGAGTCTGGTCGTGAAGATTCGCAGAAACTTCCTCACCTACTCGACGAGTCATGGCACCAACTTGTCGAGTCCCTCCTTTTCCTGAATAAATAATTAAAAAAAATAAATCATACCCGAAACTCTGGATGTTAATATAAAACTCTCCAGAATTCCACAAAGAGTTGTCAGCCCTTTCAATGGGTTCACAAATGAATGCTTATACTTACACCGCATGCATAGTCAATGATGGTTGATTTATAGTTCTTAGTTGTGGTGCAAAACGCACAATGTAAATCTATAGGGTTCTAGTGGTGGGTGGGAATGAAGAGAAATAGTATGGCTTGTTAGAAGATATTATAGAGGTGTAATATCCATATGATTATTCAACTGTAATATTTTGGTGCAAGTGGTTCGATATAGGATATATTCTTGATGATAATTTCACTAGTATCGACATAGAACGCGAAGTGTAACAAGATGATCAACTCATATATGATTTGCAAGCCAAACAGGTGTTCTACATCCGTGAGCCTTCTCGAAGAAACCAAAACAATAACCCTTGTTGTGTTGTTGAGGATGTTAATCATCGAAGTGTTTGCGATCTGCCATCCAATAAATGCTTAAAGTGACACTGTCTAAAATGTTAACATTGTAGAGGCCGAAAATGTTGACAATGTGGATGTAGTTCAAAACAATGTTGATGTAGTTTAAAAAAGTGATCATTATGATGATGAGGAAGAGACTAAAGTACCTCCGCCAACGGGTAGAATCGATAACGTTTCCGAGGAAGAGACTGATTATGATGATGACGATTCTGATTATGATATTGAAGAAGACATTGAAGTATATGATGGAGTGTCTGATTAAAAAAATCATATGTAACTGAAAAATTTTATGCGTTCTTTGGTAATACAAAATTTATTTGAATTCCAAATTATAATTTTAACTTTTATTCATATTGTAGGTCGATATTGTACATCTTATAATTTTGCAAGCTAACTTTAATTCATATTGTGTTTAAATATTGTACATCTTATAATTTTTCAGGCTATATACGTGGTTTAGTTGGGTGATACTTTTTAAAGAATGGTTTCGTACGTTGCCACAATGCAATGACACTGGAGGAAGCGAGGAGAGCGATGATGACGAGTAGCTACTTTTAGGATTTTTGTAATATTTTGTTTGTGTTATCATTTTAGACTAGTATTTTGGACATTTTGCATTATATTTGGATGAGATTTTTGGACGAATGTTGTTTGGATTAATATTTTCCGTATATATTATAAATTTTAATATTTTGGATTGGGTTAATATCATAGCAATTTTTATACTTTTTATACAGTTTTTTCTAATTTTAAGCCTAAATAAAAAAAAGGAAAACATAGTTCCCGACGATGCTTTTAGTGGCGACACACGTGTATTAGCGACGACAGACCTTTAGTAGCGATGCAAGGAATTAGCTGCGACAACCCTTTAGCGGCGACGGGGAGTCGCAGCGGTAAGTCTGGTAGTGTTAGCAAAGATGTAGCTGCGACAACCTTTTAGCAGCGACACGTCGCTGCTAAAGGTATTAGAAGCGACATGCCGGACTTCTTGCGGCGACGTTGTCGTTGCTAATACTCTCTATTCTTGTAGTGCAACACCAAAACCGCAAATCTTTTTTTACAAAGAACTTTAAAAACAAATAATTTTTTTACGAAGACATTTACACCATATAGTACAAAATGCAAAATAAACATGTCTTTGGAAATAAAATTTTTGCCTACTTGTTCATAACGTATTTTAACATTTATATTTTTCCCTCAAGAAATTTTAATATAAGAGTTGCATCGTTCATAATTATAAGGTTAAATGGTTGGTATTTTATAAATTATGATTTTGATCTCTTATAAAATTATGTTTTTGATCATTTACATTATTTCTATCTATAGTTTTTTTTTATTGGAAAAGAGTTATACATCTACATACGTGACGACTTAAATACTACTAGTAATATAATTTTATGTTTATTGTTCACACTCTACCGTCGCAAGTGCAATTTGTATTTCTATATAATTTATTTTTGACCATTAACATGGACATATCCGTTTTTCAGCCTAACGTCAATAAACAAAGTAGACCACATGATTCGTGAATACTTGTCCATCATAAGTGACCATTTGCTCGGTACAAAATGCAAAATAAACATGTGTCTATAAATAAAAAAATTGCCTACTTTTAATAATCGTATTTTAACATTTATATTTCTCCCTCAAGAAATTTTGATATAAGAGTTTCATCATTGATAATCTTAAAGTTAAAGTTAAATTGTTGGTATTTTATAAATCGTGATTTTGTTCCCTTACTATATTATAAAAATTATAAAATTATGTTTTTGATCATTTACATTATTTCTTTCTATACTTTTTTATTGGAAAAGAGTTATACATCGCTATATACGTGATGACTTAAATACTAATATAATTTTATGTTTTTTGTTCACACTCTACCATCTCAAGTTCAACTTGTATTTCTATATAATTTATTTTTCACCATTAACATGAACATATTCGTTTTTCAGCCTAACGTGAATAAACAAAATAGACCACTTGATTCGTGAATACTTGTCCATCATAAGTGACCATTTGCTCTGTGCACCAATAAAGAAGCATAAGGTATATACTCGTACAACTGCAAAAGGAGAAGTACCTATATATAAAAGAATAGGTGACTGAAACCGTTATACATGGGTTTCTTTCTTTAACATATGGTTTCTTTATGTATTTTACAGATGCAACTATAAATATTGTAATAATTAAAAATCTAATGAACTCAAAAAAAAAATGATGGATTATCAATTTAAATATATGAATATCGAATTAAAAAAGTCAACGATAAGTGTCCGCAAACAGCTAACATCAAAATAATCACCACCTTCACTTTAAATAATCTATGCAAAGCTGTTACTTGATATATTTTGAAGGATCCAAAGCGTTGACTGTAGGTTGCATTAGATTGGATCTCATGTTAGTTTCGTTTTACTTAAAATACTAGATATCTAATTATCTTAATAAGATCACTTACTTCATGGACATTGCATTTATACATTCTCTTTATTATATCACCGAATGAAAACTTGTTTTTTTGGGAAGTTTTGCTCCAATATTAAGTCAAATTTCTATATACTGAACCGACTAGGCTTTTGATATCTTTTGTGGTTCCATTTCTTTTTCTAAATTTGTAATACACATTTTCCAATCCCTATTTTAATCTCTATTCTAATAAAAGAGTAGTTTTTTATCTCTTTTTGACATGTGTCACCATATTAAGTCTCATAATTAATGTAAATTTTATTTTTCTTTTGTCATGTTTCACCTTATTATGTTTTATAATTAATGCATATCATTTGTCAACATATTGATTTCCTATTTCAAATTTCAAATTTTAAATTTCTCATTCTAATTACATTAAATTAACAATATTAGAATAAAAATTAAAATAAAATTAATACAAATTATAAAATGATATAATTTTACATATTTATTTGAATCAATGATTATAATTTTATATAACTGAAAAAAATCTCTTAATTAATAATTTATTTAAAATAAGTTATTAATAATTTTAAATTTTAACTATTAAAGTTATTTAATTTTATAACCGTGGTTCCTACGGGTTATAAACTAGTAAAAGAATATGTTTATTCTTCTTTTGACATGTGTCATCCTATTAGGTCTCCTAATTAATGACATCCCACTTGTCAATCTATTGATTATTTATTTCAAAATTTAAATTTCAAAAATTTCATTCTAATTACATTAAGTTAATAACATTAGAATAAACATTAAAATAACATTAATAAAAATTATAAGGTCATGTATTTATCTAAATCAATGATTATGATTTTATATAACTAAAAAAATATCTCTTAATTAACAATTTAATTAAAATAATTGATTACTAATTTTGATTTTTTTACTATAAAAATTTAATTAGTTTTAAAACCGTGGTTCCCATCTCTATTCTAATAAAAGAATATGTTTATTCTTCTTTAGACATGGGTCATCCCATTAGGTACCCTAATTAATGACATCTCATTTGTCAACCTATTGATTATCTATTTCAAATTTTAAATTTCAAAATTTTCATTCTAATTACATTAAATTAATAACATTAAAATAAACTTTAAAATAACATTAATAAAAATTATAAGGTCCTGTATTTATTTAAATCAATGATTATGATTTTATATAACTAAAAAATATCTCTTAATTAACAATTTAATTAAAATAATTAGGGGTGAGCAAAACCGAACCTAGAAACCGAAAAACCGATAAAAACCGACAAAATCGAAACCGATAAACCGAAACCGAAACATAAACCGACGGTTTGGGTTTAGATTTTTTGAAAACCGAAAATTTCGGTTTGGGTTCGGTTTTTGGGTTTGGTAAAACCGATAGAAACCGAACCGAACCGATTATATATATATATATATATATATATATATATATATATATATATATATATATATATATTGTTTATAAAAATATATAATTTATATTCAAATATAAATATGTTTAGCGAAGTAATGTCATAAGGATGAGCTGGTAAGGCGCTAGCGTGTTTTTCAAGAGGTCTCAAGTTCGAAACCCGTGTCCAATATTTCACTTCTTTTATTTTCGCAGCTAGATAAACTCATCCCACATCGGCACATGATTGAAACTTAGCTACATATGTTCGCGTACATAAGCAGAACATACATCCTCTTCAGTTTTATCAAGCTATTAGCTTTGTCCCACATCGATTGAGGGATCAAGTTGAAGCTATCTTCACTTCTATATAAGTGAGGATATGAGATTGTAGAAAAACAGTTTAAGGTTTGGTTTATTTCATAAACCAAAATTGAACCCGAAAACCTGATTTAGAAACCGATAAACCATAAAACCGAACCCATGGGTTTAGGGTCGGTTAGGGTTCAAATATTTAGAAACCGATGGTTATCGGTTTGGGTTCGGTTTTGGGGCAAAACCGACCCAAACCGACCCATGCTCAGCCCTAAAAATAATTGATTACTAATTTTGATTTCTTTACTATAAAAATTTAATTAGTTTTAAAACCATGGTTCCCACGGGTTATAAACTAGTAAGATGTAATATAAACTTTGTATGTGCGTTTATTTTGATTTGTAGCGTGTTCCCGAGAACATATTAAAAATAGAAACTCCCCTGTAATCGGTCATCTGTGCTAATTCACTCTCAAAAAACACATAGTTGAGGTGCGATTTCACCTACTAACACCAGCAGACGGCTTGGAGCAAAATAATTTCAAGGTTTTATTCATTAATCCTCTAAATCAAGAATATATATATATATATATATATATATATATATATATATATATATATATATATATATATATTTTCATTTTTTTCTGAAAAACCCTCAACTTTGTCTTTTTTTTATTTTTTCAAAAAAAAAATTGGTCAACCTTCTAATTCCAAATAAATCCTTAATCCTTTTAAGTTTTTCTCAAAAAAAACCCTCAACTTTGTCTTTTCTTCCGAAAAAATCCTTCAACATTATAACTTATTCCAAATAAACCCTCGACCTTTTTAGTTATTTCTCAAAAAAACCCTCAACTTTGTCTTTCCTTCTTAAAAAATCCCTCAACATTCTAACTGATTCCAAATAAACCCTCAACTTTTTTAGTTTTTATCAAAAACCCTTACCTTTGTCTTTTCTTCTGAAAAAACCTTCAACCTTCTAACTCTTCCAAATAAACCCTCAACCTTTTTAGTTTTTCTTGAAAAAACCCTCACATCTTACAATATTTTTGGAAATAATAACTAAAAGGGTCAAATCTGAAAATTGAAAAAAATACAAGGTTTTAAAATTTGAGGTTTAGTCCGGAAAAACAAAAAATATAAAGTCTTTTATGAGATTATCCCTAAATAATTCTTTGATTGATGTGTGGATTTAATTAACATAATGTTTTTTTTAATGTTTAGATAAAGGAAGATGTTGAGACACAAGGAGAATTTGTCAACTCATTAATAAGAGAAGTCAATGATGCTGTTTATCCAAATATAGAAGATGTGGTGGCTTTTGTAAAATGGCTTGATGATGAACTCTGCTTTCTTGTAAGTCTATTGGCTCTTTTAGATATTATAATCACTAAAAAAGAACAAAATTCTATAAGTTACAACATAGAAAATGCATTTTTTTTGTATATTCATAATAATTAAAAAGTACGTACGTTGTCGTTTCTTTATTTATAATAGTGTTATACTTATAATTTTTTATAAAGATAATAGCAATGTAGTTTCATTTCTATATACCTAATGGCAATATGCTTATATTCTTTTACAAATGAATGAAATATGTAACAAATAAAGTAACTTTTTTAACAAATGATAAAATTCTATATTTATAATAGCGTTGTGATTATAATTTTTTTAACTGATAATAGCAATGTGCTTACAATTCTTTACAAATAGTAGCAATGAAGTTATATTTCTTTACTTATAATAGCAATATGTAACAAATAAAGTACATTATCCATATTGGTATAATGGGTAAAAAGATTATATATGTATGTTGCTATTATGAGTAAAAAATAAAGTAAGTTTGCTATTTCTTGATTTTTTTTATGGTTGTTAAAAGGTGGATGAGAGGGCTGTTTTGAAACACTTTGATTGGCCAGAAAAGAAAGCACACATTAAGAGAAGCAGCATTTGCATATCGAGATCTAAAGAAATTGGAACATGAAATTTCAAATTATAAAGACAATTTCCATTTTCCACATACCATGTGACATGGCATTAAAAAAATGGTGTCTTTATCTGAAAAGTAAGAAACATTCACCATTTTTTAAACTCGTTTTGTTATGGATATAAATCTTTATCTTTAAAATTAAAATTATTTGGTGTATATATTTTGTAGAATGGAGCATATTGTGTATAATCTTCTTCGAACAAGAGATTTATTGATGCGAAATTGCAAAGAGTTTCATATTCCCACAGATTGGATGCTTGATACAGGAATATTAAACAAGGTTCTTTTTTTTTTCTTATGGGTAAAAAAGAACTTAATTTTTTTACCCATAATAGCAACATATGCATATTTTTTTTAATGGTAATATCAATATGTGACTCATAAATCATAATAGCAACATACTTACAACTTTTATATTTGATAACAATATATAACAAGTAAATATGTTGCTATTTTGGGTTACATGTTGCTAGTATTGGTAAAAATATATAAGTATATTGCTATCTAGTGTAAAAAAATATAGGTAAGTTGCTATTATGGGTAAAAAATAAATTTACATTTTTTTCTTTTAGAAAATTAAGATTTTATGCAGAAAATTACAATAACGAAAATTATATGAATTTCACATGATATTAAATATCATTTAAATATTATTCACGTCTACTTTTTTGTAGTTTGCGGGTGGATTTGATGTGGATACAATGCATGCATTTGAGGAGCTTCGTAATGTGGCTCTAGTTTTAAACAAAAAGTAAAATGAAAAGATGATTTTTGAGGGTGGGAAATATGGATTTTTGTATAGAGTATGATTTAAGATGGTAGTTTTGGTATGAAGAAAAAATGAGGTGCAATCATTATCTTATATTTTTTTAAGTAACTACAAAAATTATATATGTATTAGGGGTTGAAGATTAGTTTGACCCTTACTTTTGATATTTTGTGTTTGCATCGCTTATAAATTAAAACATATTTATAATATATCTTCTTTATCGGATACATCTTTAGATTGGATTAGAATATTGCATATATTTATATTGTGTGTTAATATAAGGTATTAGATGACAGTTTTTGAATTATTAGATGGATATATGATAGAGTTATTATGTATTCACTAAAATGACCATTAAGTGGTAGTTGTAACCACATATGCACCTCAAATAACATAAAGCACCAATGATAAACATTCGCAAGTAAAGTATATGCTTAGCTAAAAAAATTTATGGTGATTTTCGTAAGACCTTACATTTTGATTTTTGTAGACCTAATTTTTTTTTTTTTCAAAAAAACCCAACTTTGCATATTACTTGTTGTTTAAGCACATGGCACATAGCACTGCAGTTTACCAATAAGTAAATTAAGTTTTTTTTTTCTTCATAAAAGATTAATTGTAGATATAAAACTATTTTTTTTAAATAAACTCAACTTTAACCTATTCATTGTTATTTCATTAATGGAGTTGATTACACCAGGTAACCTAATCCCCTAACTCACGTGTGCCCTAAAAATCTACAACCTATACGTCTAAAACGTATTTATACTTCTATAAATATTTTTTACATAAAGACGTACAAAAAAAAATATTTTTTTCTTCTAAAAAACAAAAAAAATAAGTATTTATACTACAAGTCAAAATATTTATTTATATTTCCAAAAATGTATTTATATTTTTAAATTCTTAATATATATATATATATATATATATATATATATATATATATATATATATATATATATACACACACACACGCGCGTAAGCATAAAAAATGATTTTAAGAATGTCAGTTTTCACCATCTTATAAAATCAGAAAAACATATTTTTTACGTTTAATACTATATAAATATGCAAAAAAATGTATATACAATATTTCGAAAAATATATGTAAATATAATGTTTAATTAATAATTTTTAATGTATAAATACGTAAATATATTTCTACATGAATACATGTAATATTAAAACTAATATATTTAATGTTGTTAGTATTCATTGTAAATCATGATAAATACCCGAGACAAAACAAGCTTAAATATAAAAAGAACAACTTACCTGAAAAACTATCCCATTAAATTGCTAAAATAAATATACAATCGGATGTTGTGAAAATAGTCTTGATGCAACATTTGAAAACAAACTCACTCATGTGAAAATAGCCTTGGGTAGAGGTGCACACTTCTAAATGGTGTTTTAACCAAAGGAAAAAAAAAAGTTGAACCCGTTTTTAAGAAACAATTAGGATAAAACTTAATCGTCGAATTAATAGGTTATAATAAAGGGAGATCTCCAAAAAAGTCACAATATTCTACCATAATTTACGAAAATATCCCAAACTAAAATTTGTTTACGAGAAAATCTTAATTAACGGTAAAAATAACGATTTGACCCATTTTTCCGGTTTACCGGTTTTCATTACTTACCCGGTTTTAATAAAGCTTCATTATTTTACCATAATTTACGAATAAGTCTCAAATTATGGTAAAATAATAGGAATTTAATGAAAATTATGGTAAAATAATGAGTCTTTAATGAAAACGGGTAAGTATTGAAACCGATAAACCGGGAAAAAATAGTCAAATCATCATTTTTACCGGTAATTATGACTTTTTCGTAAACAAATTTTAGTTTGATACTTTTTCGTAAATTGGGGTGAAATATTAGGATTTTTCTGAAGATTTCCCTTTAATAAATATCTAAAACTAGTTTTTTTTCCAAGTTTTTCTATTATAACTGAACCGAAAAAAACCTATTTTTAAGCGAAAAAAAATATGTATTTCAAAGCAATTCACTTCAAAAAAAAAAAAAAAACGATTATAAACGAAACTGGTTCAAAACTGGTATATATGCACCTTTAGCCTTGGAACCAGAGGTAAATAGAGAAACTTCATCATCACAATAGCAAAATTCTATTTCATTATTCCTTACTAAGTTTATGTTTTTTTTTTTTGGAAAGGGAACTTCCCTAATGAGGGTTTCCGGGCCAGCTTTCGCGCATCGACTATTCCCCCGCTGCAAACATGAGGCTTTGCCTCATGCCCTGGAGTCACTGCAGGCGAACCTCCATGGCCACAAGGGCTTAGTAGTGTCAGGATTTGAACATGGGTCAATAGGTTATCCACCATATCTGTTAGCATAAGAAATAAGTCATTTCAAGGGATTCAATATGGTGTACAAAAAGAAGAAGAAAAAGCAATAAGTCATTTCAAAGGACTCAATATGGTGTACAAAAAAAGAAGAAAAAGCATAAACATGGCCTAGGATTTTAGAATCGATTACATTAATGAATAACAAGGAAAATGTTAAAGCTGAATTTATTTTGAAAAAAGCCTTTAGGTCTAAAATGAAGAAAAATAAAAAATGCAAAGTGTTTTATGGAAAAAAGCTTGTTGGTAACATTCTAGGGCTGAAATAACAAGTACTAGGTAAAAGTTTATATCTTTGAAAAAAAATTAGGTAAAAAAAATTCAAAATGTAAGGTTTTTTATGGAAATAACCCAAATATTTATGAGAGATTCAATGACCTATATCATATTAAGTTCGCTAGGATCTGTGAGCCACATTTTTCTTTACGAGTAGTTGGTAAGTTATAGAGTATGATCATTTTGACCTCAAAATATGTTACTAAGACTTAGTTATGTGTCCCGCCGCTCAGGTGTCCGAGGACCGTAGTTGCAGTCTTGCAGATCTCGATTAGCGAATAACAGTCCTGCCTAGTACTCAGTTGTAGTGGTGTTGTTAGGTTATGCAACAACACTTTCATTTTGTATGTAACATTTTCACGATTAGTAAAATCCTGTCTCTCGTTGGTCTCTGGATTAGCAGATCATTCTGATCATGTACACCACATTAAATAATTGATCATGGGTTGGGTTGGGTTACCTATTTGAGTTCATGGGTCAACCCGTCAACCTGTATATATATATATATATATATATATATATATATATATATATATATATATATATATATATATATATATGATAAGTTATAAAACAAACTTGAAGATCGATTAGATCTTTGTAACAGGTATTACTATGAACACAAAACAATAAATAAGATAAGTATGGATCAAAATATGTCGAATGATTAGATCGAACAATCCTCAGCAGAGCTCGATTAAGAACTTCCGCTGTAGAGGATTTAGGGTTACAAGAACGATAATAATAAACTTCTGAATATGCTCTGATCTATCGTTACTATCGTTAACCTAAGATGCATGCAAGCACCTATATTTATATACAACCCTACTAAACTCACGGATGGACAGGCCCATACCGGAGATACAAAAATGGACTAGCTAACGAGCCCAATAGACACAACACTTAATACAAAACACGACCCAACAATCTCCCCCTTTGCGTCAAATTGGAGCGAGACTACTTCTTCTTCGGGCCAGCAGCGGGAGTCTTCTTTACAGTATCAAACAGACGTGTGATAAGAGCGAGAATAGTCTGTCTGAACCGAATGTACCATTGTATCATGTCATCGAAGTACTTGACATCGTCCGCTGAGTTTTGCTTGCATCTGTGGATGATCCCCAAAGCGTGCTCTAAGCAAGTAGTGGTGTATAGGTGTTTGTTAGCCAAAGCGAAAAGACATTTCTGTCCTTCGTTCCTGTGAACATGACCGAATTTCTTCTTGAGTCAATTCTACCCATCTACATTTGGTTCAGATCACTGGCAGAGCCAACAAGAGATATTTTTGGTTTCTTCTTAAATATGCTTGCAATCTCCTGATCCATCAGTGCAACTTCCATGATGTAGCACACGAGCATCCTCTTGAGATGGTCGATGATCGGACCATATTCAGCTTCGTTGGTGAGAAGGATGTTGTGCAAGATAATCCAATCATGGGGATTAAGGTTTGGAAGATCTGCAAGGGAAATGGCATGTTCGGTTTTGGCAGATCCCCGAAGTACCTTGAACCGAATGTTGATGAAGTTCCCTTCACTATACGGCTTCAAGACCCGAACTTTGATAATCTTCTGAGCGCTCCAAGTCTGATACTGAGGTTGAGCAGCCTTCAGATAGAAATCGATTAAGTCCCGATCAACCTGTGGATGAGGATGAGGGAACTCTGCAACGTTGGAGAAGGCATGAAAGATGAACGCCTTTCGGGTCAGTGGCATGTCGAACTGAGAATCGACAGTATTGGAACAATCAAAAGAGATTACAGGTTCCAGCCACAAGATACTCGGTGTGTCAATGGCTTCTTTAATCATCCTCTCGAGAGTCCAGGCAGGAAAAAGAGTTTTCCTACTCTCAAGAAGGTCATGGGCTTCCTTCTGTTTTCGTTTAGCTTCTTCAGCCTCTTTTGCCACACGAGCACTGACATCAGCTTCATTGCGTCGACTTCTACGCTTCAATAAGTCGGCAATTGTTTCTTTGTCTTCTTCCTCTTCTTCCTCAGCAATCTTTTTGCCTTTGTCTTTCACACCAGAACCGGAGGCTTTGCCTACTGGAGGAGGTTCGGTAGTGTGAGTTGTCTTTGAGGAAGGAGGTGGTTGGGATATAGATTCCTTCTCTCCCCCTTGTTTCGGAATGGACACGAAATCAAGTAGCCCTTCGATTTTGCTGAGCAGGGAAAGGGTGGGAGCGAGTTTCTCTGCAAGGGTACGCCTCACAGAATAGTTAAGGATAGGATCATGTGCTTCGAGGATGTTGGAGATGGCGGAGTGGACATCCGAAACACACGTCTTTATCACCTCCCTTTCGGACCGAAGAGAGTCAATCTCCTGTTGAGAGTGGGAGAGTTGAACACTCTTGACCTTCAGAGCAGTGGTCTTCTTGGCAAGAACATCCATAAGAGAGTTCTCAGCAGCCAAATCTTCTTGTATCTTCGAGAGACGCTCGTTAATGGTTGTGTGAAAGGCTGAGTTGTCGTCTGAAAGCGTTTGACGAAAAGAAGCGAAAGACTTCAACTCAGTAGAGACTGACGTTGCTAGTTGTTGAACAACTGGTTCCAACGTAGTCTTGGCAGCATTTGCACTCTCCTGTAAAGACTTTAACAGGGAAGAGGCATCAGAAAATAGTTTATCGACTTTTTCGGTCGTAGCCTGACAGGCTTTTGTTGAGGCATCGATGGCGGAGGTTGCAGAGGCAATGGAATCTTGCTGAGCCTTGGAGAAAGCATCAACAATCTTCTAAACTGCATCGTCAGAAAGAGATGGCTGAGAAGTGGAAGAGGAGGCGATGAGTAAATCAACTTTCTCATGGAGCTCCTTGAGATGTCGTTTGGTGACAGGAGCGTCGTCATCGTCATCACTCTGTATTTGAAACGGACTATAGTAGACCGAGTCAAACGTCATATCTTCCCCGCCAAAGAAAGGTTCTTCACCCTCTGAAGCATGTCCAGGAGAAGGTGGTGGTGGTGAAGCTGGTGGTGTAGTAGTATGGGTAGGTTCGGGTTGGGTTGTTTCGGGTATAGGTGTAGGTTCGGGTGCTTTGGTGGTTTCGGTTGCTGGAGTGGTTTTGGGTGCATCAGTATGAACCCCCGTATCAGATACGTTGGCTCTAACATCTGCAGTGGATGTTGTAGTTGCTTCGGTGAATATTGTTGTTGGGATTGGGATTGAAGTGGGTGGTATTGAAGTAGTGGAAGTTATGGGGGGAATAGAAATAGGAATGGTTTTAGGTGGAGAGTTAATGGGAGAAGTAGAGGCATGAACTTCTAGGGTAGGAGATCTGGGTGGGGTGTTGCCTCGTGGAGAATCGTCAGAATCCGAACTCTCACCCTCAGACTCGCTTGAGGAGGAAGCGATGATCAGCTTTCGTTTCGGCTGAGTCTTTTGTCTCTTTTGTTGCGGAGACTGAGCAGCCTTGGTTGGTTTCCTCTTCTTTGGAGACGGGCCTTTAGCTCCTTTAGCCACTTGTTTCCCCTTATCAGCCTTCTTGCCTCTTGGAGCAGGCTTGTCGGCGTCATGAATAGACTTCAACATCTCCGGAGTAAGATCCCTTGGACCAGAACGCTTGAACCCTTTGTACGTCTGGATAATCCGGCTATCAGCAGGAACATCGCCATACATAGTTTCCAGAATTGAACCGTTGAATGGAAACTTTGAAGCGTCCGATACAATGATCTTCGTGGTATGGAAGGTACCAATCGAAGACATTGGAGCACCAGCAACAATGGGGACATGGTACTTGTCCATCACCCATTTCGTGATCAGAGTCCAGAACCTAGCGTATGAAATTTCAGAATACCTGGAGGTAGAGGAGAGACTCTGGATGAGTTGTTGCCATAGAACAGACCCATAATCCATGTTGATGCCATTGTAGACACCATACATTATGGACAGAAATAACTGAATGGCACCATCAGATCCAACACTTCTTTCAGATAACCCTTTGAATAGAACAGTGAACATCCTGTTCCACTGTGGAGGTACGCACGACTTCTTGAACTTCGTGACCGTAGTAAGCACCTCTGTATAACCCATGTTATAAAACATGTTGAACAAATGCCCCATTGGAATCGTTTCAGGGTTAACCCTCGAGGAATCAGGTTCAAACCCTAACAGCGAGCAAAATCTTTGCTTTGAAATTGAGGCCTTGTGCTGAAAAATATCAAAGAAGATTCTGTCAACGACCTTGTCGTAGTGAGCAGTCGCAAAGATCTGTGACAAGAACTCCATTGGAACAGATTCAGCTCTTGTAAGCGCAGGAGCGATCGGGGAAAACTTCAAACACTCGATAATGGGGAACATGAAGGCATCGTAAACATGAGGGGATAAATCGATGATTAGGCTTTGTTGTGGGCGAATGGGCAGTATGTGGGATGTTGCGTGAACAGAAGATGAATCTGCCATTGCTTGAGGAAAGTGGAGAAGATGATGAACAGTGAAGGTTCAGGGATTTCTTGCGCTCTAGGAATTTTAATTGCAGTAAAGAGGTAAACGGTGGAGGATGTTGCCTTTTATACTGTGGGGTAAGGAGAGAGAAAGATCTTCCCAAATCTTCTATCGAAAAACGAAGGGTTTTTCCGGAGTTGACTGATGCGTGACAGTTGGGGTTGCCGATGATCACGCATGAGAGAGAATGTCAGATCCCAAATAACATGCCTTCCCATCAGGCGCCGTTTGGAGACGAGACAGTTTAGATCCACACGCGCCTTTCTTGCGTCGTTTGGAGATTAAACGGTTCCGATTCGCACGCTTTCCCTTTTAGCGCCGTTTGAAATCAAATCGATTAGACTCCCGCCTGAGTCAGCATGTCTTCATCTTATCCCTTTAAATGGTAACGACATCTTTTGAAAAATACCGCCTACGTGGATTAAAATCAACCACAACTTTTAATTAACTGCCAATCCAAGTAAAATACCTTGTAATTAATAGAACCTGAATTTAGGAAAATCAAAAGATCTTCGTGCTTAGGGTGTAAAAGAAAAGAAATAAAGCAATATTTTTGGGAAAATATGTGATGTCAATTAAGACACGAAACAAATGATCCCGGGCACTAGTCTCTTCCTTCAAAGTCAAGAGAGACCTTAAAGTGTTTGTGTGGTTTCCCGTTGAATAACGATCAAACACTTATTAAGAAGTGTTGAAAGGCTTCTTTTAACTAGGCTTATTAGGGTGGCTTTCACTTCGATTCAAATTTCCTAATATTGATATAAGATAGAAAACGAACGAAGTACTTGTGAGACCGGTGTAGTCTATTGAACAAGTAGGTTAGAGATAATTTGAGTTGGCTAGGAAATGTATATATAAAATCTCAAAAAAAAATTTAAAACTGGATCCCAAGGGAAGAAATGTTATGGGTGTTAACAATTTAATAGGAATCACACAAAAGAAAATTTTGAGACTTCAAGGAGGTACGTACGTCAATTCATTAGTGAAAACTAGAGCAAATTGATTGTTCACCGTCAATTCGTATTGGGTATTGAATTTTGGGTTTCACTTAGATCGTAGTGGCATGAAACTAAGATCATAAACACAGAAATTGTGCAACCATAAACCTCAGTGGTAATTTCTGAGAATCTCAAGGGTTACGTTTGTGAAACGAATGTGACGGAGAAATGCAATTTAGATGGTGTAAGAAATCAAAGTACCTCTGCTATAAACAAATAGGACCAAGCAGAAAACTCTTATCTCATGTGAGAAGAGAATTAGGTAGCTCATGATTAGAATAAATAAGAAAGCCTAATTGGGAAGACAAGGTTTGTTTGTACCAAGTCAGTAAGGCCGATTATTCAGAATCAGGTGAGGCTTTGGACACATACAACAGCATGCTTCTAGGGACACTTAGCTAATTCAATAATTTCCCCATAAATGAACACACAAATAAAATTAAAGCCAAAAAGAAAATAAAGAACAAAATATTTTTGGAGTTTTTGAATTTAAAAAAAATATTTTTGGAATTTTTGATAATAAAAAAAATGAAAATGAAATAAAAATAAGACAAAGGAAAAAATACAGAGAAAAAAATTTGAATGAAACCCGAGCTCTGCTAAAAAAAATTTGGAACCGAACCCGAACGTTCGGTTTATTTCGGTTGTGAAAAACTTTGGAACCGAACCCGAGCGTTCGGTCTATTTCGGGTAAGAAAAATTTTGGAACCGAACCCGAACGTTCGGTATCTTTCGGTTGCCAAAGAAAACAGGTTTTAAAAAGAGAATAACTTTGATAAAAAGATAAATGCAATTGGAGCAATTATACATAAGATCTACAACCCAGAAAACTACCTTTGATTGATGAGCGAAAAGCAGATTATTCAACCGAACCCGAGCGTTCGGTTCATTTCGGTACATTAGTACAAGACCCGAACCCGAACGTTCGGTCTATTTCGCTTCTTACTTTTGCGTTTGAGAGGTAATGTTTGGTACTGACTCCGATTCCATCATACCTAGCCCTTGTAGAATTTTGTTGAACGATGCTTCAGGAAGAGCTTTGGTGAAGATGTCAGCCAGTTGATCAGTGGTTCGAACAAAATGAATTTCGACATTCCCATCTTCCACATGATCTTTAATGAAGTGATACCTCAGTGCTATGTGCTTAGTCTTCGAGTGTTGCACTGGGTTATGACAGATCCTAATTGCACTTTCAGAGTCGCAATATAGAGGGATCTTTTTCATATTGAATCCATAGTCCCGGAGTTGACTTTGGATCCAAATCACTTGAGAAGTACAAGAGGCAGCTGCGATGTATTCTGCTTCAGCGGTAGACAGAGATACACAGGTCTGTTTCTTTGATTGCCAACTAACCAACTTCCCGTCAAGGAATTGGCAGCCTCCTGTGGTGCTTTTCCTGTCTAGTCCACAACCTCCAAGGTCTGCATCTGAGTAGGCTTGAACGAAGAAGCCTGAGTTGGATGGATACCATAGGCCTAAGGAGGTAGTTCGCTTGAGATAACGGAGTATGTTCTTTACTGCAAGCATATGAGGTTCACGTGGATTCGCCTGAAATCTAGCATAGTAACAAACAGAGAACATGATATCAGGCCTGCTAGCAGTAAGATACATCAGTGAACTGATCATCTGGCGATATAGCGTAATATCAACTACTGGCTTATCCAATGATGGAGTAAGCTTGGTGCTGAACGCCATTGGAAC
Organism: Lactuca sativa; assembly: GCF_002870075.4. Taxonomy (NCBI): domain Eukaryota; kingdom Viridiplantae; phylum Streptophyta; class Magnoliopsida; order Asterales; family Asteraceae; genus Lactuca; species Lactuca sativa. The sequence continues at coordinate 125,623,096 of NC_056623.2, read as the reverse complement.
TTTAACCTTTGAATCTCCCATCATGCCAAATTTTGCAAGGAGAGTCTTCGTGTAAGCTTCCTGATTAATAAAGATGCCTTCGGGTCCCTGTCTAATGTTTAAACCAAGGAAAAAGTTAATTGGACCCATTGAGCTCATTTCAAATTTAGTCTCCATCAGCTTTCTAAATTCAGCCGTTAAGCTAGGATTCGTTGAGCCAAAGATGATATCATCGACATAAATTTGAACAATCATAAGGTGGTTACCTTCCTTCTTACGAAAGAAGGTTGGGTCAACCGAACCTTGTTTGAATTTGGACATCTTTAAAAATTTGGTTAGCATTTCATACCAGGCCCTCGGAGCTTGTTTCAGTCCATATACGGCTTTGTCCAAAATGTAACAGTGATTGGGGTACCTTTCATTGACGAATCCAGGAGGTTGCTCCACGTACACCGTTTCTTCAAGTTCTCCATTTAGAAATGTGCACTTGACATCCATTTGGTAGACCTCAAAGTTTTTGTGTGCAGCATAGGCAAGAAATATTCTAACGGATTCCAGCCTAGCTACAGGAGCGAAAGTTTCTTCATAGTCGATTCCTTCCTCCTGACAGTATCCTTTCACCACCAGACGTGCTTTGTTTCGAATCAAGTTGCCTTCCTTGTCCATTTTATTTCTGAAGACCCATTTGAGACCAACAACTGAGGCATCTGGAGGAGTTGGAATGAGACGCCAAACTTTATTCCTTTCGAATTCATTCAGTTCATCTTGCATAGCTTGAACCTAATCGGAGTGATCAAGAGCAGTGTTAACTGTCTTTGGTTCAACTTTTGAGACGAAAGTGTTAAACATACAGAATTCTACTTTTGAAAATAAGGAAGTTTGTTTTGCCTTTAGTTGTGATCGGGTCAGGACCTTTTCAGAGACATTACCGACAACCTGAGAAACATGATGATCTCTGGTCCATTTGACAAGAGGAGGGTAATTTGGATCATAAGATGGATCCAATTCAGCGTTTACCATCTCTTCTAGTTCAGATTGACTATCATAGTCGTAATACATATCTGCATTCTCCCCCTCGACATATAAGCTTTCAGGTGTGTCTTGAGTTTCCGGAGCTACAGGGGTTTCGGGTGGTGTCGTGCTTTCAGGTGTTGACGCACCTTCGGGTGTTGTAGCACTTTCGGGTACTGCTGTGCGTTCGGGAGCAACTTGAGAACTGTTCTCCCCCTCAACATGTGAGCCCAGCTGAGAAGACGAAGATGTGTCCTCCCCCTCAACTGAAGTATCGTGCTGTGGAGGTTCGTTAGAACTTGATCCTCCTTCATTCATTCTCTTTGCAGTATCTTCGATGAGTTGCTTCAGATGATCTACTTTGTTGTCTGCTGCACTCGCTTCTGAGAGAGTTGCCTTCTCTGGTTCATCAAATAACTCGACGAAATTCTCAAATAGGTTTGCGATCGAGGCTGTGACTTGGCCTGTGTGAGAAAAGATTTCTCCAATTGTGTCTTCTTTGGCCTTCAGCTTTTTGACATAGCTATCATCAAAAGTCACATAATAGGTTTCTTATATTTTCCTCGAGCGCTTGTTTAAAACCCTGTACGCTTTAGAAGTGAGAGAATAGCCCAGAAATATCCCTTCATCGGCTTTGACATCGAACTTGTTACGATGTTCTTAGAATTGAAGATGAAGCACCTTGAGCCGAAAACGTGGAAAAATTTGACATTTGGCTTCCTGTTGTTGATGATCTCATAAGGAGTGAGAGTGAATCACTTATTGAGATATGACCTGTTCTGCGTAAAACAAGCAGTAGCAATAGCATCAGCCCAAAAATATAAAGGTAAAAAAGCAAAACGTAGCATGCTTCAGGCCGCCTCACACAAAGATCGGTTTCGTCTTTCAACAATCCCGTTTTGTTGAGGGGTGTAGGGAGCTGAGAAGTTATGATTGGTTCCTTTATCGGCTAAGAATTCTTCGAATTCTTTATTTTTGAACTCCAGACCATTATCGCTTCTGATGTTGCGAACGACTTTCTTTAGTTGTACTTCAATCTTCTTGATAAACGTCTTCAGCTTGAGAGTCGCTTCAGATTTGTGCTTCAGAAAGAACACCCATGTAAAACACGAGAAATCATCAATGATGACAAGAATATACTTGCTACCGCCGATGCTTTCGATAGATGATGGACCACACAAGTCAATGTGAATTAACTCTAATGGTTCAACAACTTTAGTGTTTACAATCGATGGGTGACTTTGACGACTCTGCTTCCCCATTTCACATGCAGCACATAAATGTTCTCGATCGAATTTGAGCAATGGAAGACCTCGAACATGACCACCTGTGACAAGTTTGTTGATATCCTTGAAGTTGAGATGAGAGAGCCTTCGGTGCCACAGCCAGCTTTCGTTAGATTGTGCTTTGGATAACAGGCAGATAGTTGGATTCCCTTTGATGGGTTTGAGGTTCAGGGGAAACATTTCGCCTTTGCGCTCCGATTTGAGAATTACTCTTTTCGTTTTCTTTTCAATTATTTCCGAACCCTCATCATCGAATGAGACCTTGAGACCAGTACCTCCAACAAGCTGAGATACACTTATGAGGTTGTGATGTAGTCCTTCAACGTATACGACCTTCCTAATCGTAAAATCACCATTTGTTATCATTCCATAGCCTTTTATTGTGCCGAATGAGTTGTTCCCGAACTTGACATTTCCACCGTTTGAAAGAGACCTAAACTCCCTCAGCTCTTCCTTCCTTCCTGTCATGTGACGCGAGCAGCCACTGTCAATGTACCATTCTTCGTCAAACTGCTCGTCACTGATAACCTGCAAAAATTAAGCAGATTTAGGAACCCAAAGTTTCTTGGGTCCACGTGAGCCTTTCATAGGAACAGGAATAGTAAGAGAGATGTCAACAAGGTATGTTCTTTTTATTAAAGTTGTTTCATCTTTCCTTTTAATGGTGAAAACCTTAATTTTATTGGGATTTGTTACAGTCGGTTTGGATTCAGGTTTAGGCATTGGGACCTTGGAATGCTTTTGATCGGTTTTGACTGAGGAAACCTTCGATTTTCCTTTCAAATCTGTTGAAGATTTTGGATTTTGAGTATTAACAGAATTGGATTTAGAATGAGGTTGAGAGGAATTAGAAGGATTAGAAGAAGTAGAACGATAGAATTTAGACTGAGATGTTTTCCTGACTTGAGGTTCTAAGTGACCCTTTTGTTTTTGATCATTAGTGATACCAAACTTAGAACTTTGGTTGCTTTTGTTCTCAGAACCGAAGTTATGCTTTCGGTAGCTTGTGTTTTCCGAACCGAACCTTTGCCTTCGGTTATCATAATTCTCAGAACCGAACCTCTCCCTTCAGTTGTTATGACCCTCAGAACTGAACCTCTCCCTTCGGTTGTCATTACTTTCTTGTGATCTAACAGTACTTTTCTCTGACTTTGAATTTCTATCATGATAAGAGAAATGGGCGTTTTGAGATTGCCAAAACTGTTTTCGTTATGAGAGATTCTTCTTGTATCTCATATTCCTTTGCTGCTTCTGATTCTTCACTTGCTTCGGCTGTCGATGGATATTCGTTTTTTGCTTTTGCTTTTTGTCAGCCAGTTCACTCTGAAATGATGAGGTTTCGCTTGAAGGAGTGACTTCTTTTGCAGGATCTCCTTTTTCTTCAGGAACATCTTTTGTACCACTAGTACTTGGCATGTCAAAGTTATCGGGCTTGTTTAGAGGCTCTGGTACATATCTGCCTTTGGTTTTCCAGGACGTCCGTTCAGACAGACCAACAGTTTCGTGAGCATTGTCGATAGGAGCAGACCAGAAGAACTCATCACAACCTTCAGCATTATCTTCATTTACAATGGCTGTGAGTTCGGCTGTCTGATGTTCGGTTACTCCTGTGACCTTATACACCTGATTTGGAGTCGTCCTAACCCTTTGATATACAACAGCCTTTCTTCAAGGATCGGGGATTTTTGTTGGGACAGACGAGCAAACTCCACAGAATTTTCTGAAATAAGATTTTTGTGGTTTTCGGGTTCGCTCTTGACAAACTCAGAACAGTCAACTACATCCTCTACAGAAATTTCACTCATATCATCATCCTCATTAAGCTCAGATGCATTTTCAACATCAATTTTATTTTCTGAGCTCAAGTTGGCATTCAATGAGTCAAACTTTTGTATGGTTTCGGTCCTTAGTTTTAATTTATCATTTTCATCCAAAAGGTTTTTCAGCATGTCCTTATGGTCCTTGGACTTTATGAAAGATTCGATTTTGTCTAGTCCATACATATAAGTCGGATTTACATCCTCAGACGAAACTACACTTTCACAATTATATGCTTCAGCATCGATTTCATCCTCCTTAAACTCAAGGAAGGGCAAAATCATGCGATGAATTTTCTGCCCTATTTCACAGTTTAAATGAAGTTGTGTGATATTAGTGTAAAGACGCTTAGCAATTAAACAAAAGACATTTCTCTGTTTTAAAAGTTTCAAATTGTCTCTTTGTAAATAAATGTTTTCGTCCTTGGATTTTATTAACTCCGACTCCTTCAGCTCGATCCACATCCTCCGTTCCTCACTTTTTGAAGATGCCCTGCTTAATTGGTCAGTTAGGTTAGAATTGGTGACCCGTGTTTGAGTTAAACTGCTGTCTAGATGCGAGATTCTTGAATTGACATTTTTAATTCTTTTTCATATGAGCTTTGTGGGACTTTGAATGAAACAAAAATAGATTGTACCTTCTTTATTAACTCATCAAGCTCGTTAAACTGCACGCTGAGAGGTTTTGCTGTGAAGTACAAGTCCTCTCCCTCCTTTGTGTCTTCATTCCCACCATCTGTGTTGTATCCCCTCATTTGAGACACATCCGACACCATCAAGCATTTTCCACCGCTTCCTTCATCCTTCGCAACATAAGCCTTTCCATGAGATGACTTCCTTACTTCATCATCCTCAGAGTCGGTTGACCAGACTTCTACGCCACCGAACTCATCATCTGCTACCGAACCCTGCACAATTAAAGCATTCATTGAAGGGTTAGTGACAACTTTCTTTTTCTTGATCTCTTCCAGCTTTTTCATTAACACAACTTCTTCATCTTTCTCCTCATCCTTTTCTGCTATTTTCTTGAGGACACAATCTTTGGCATAGTGGTTCTTTCCGCCACAATAGTAGCAGTTCACACCCGAATCTCCTTAAGCTTTTGGTTCCTTCTTTGGTTCTTCTGCTTTCGGTTCTTCCCTGACCTTTTCAGAACTATAACTTCCCTGCCAATTTATGTTCTTATTGGTAGGAAACCTTTTCTTGATGAACCTCTTCGGGTTTGACATCATCATTACATAGTCTTCAGAGGTAAGGTCATAGTCCTCTAAGTTAAGGTCTTCATCTTCCATCACAGCTTTGCTTTTGGACAGAAGGGCCAATGATCCCAAGCTTGAAACCACATTTTTCTCCTGCAATACAATCTTTTCTTGGGATTTCAGAATCCCTACCAGCTTTGCCAAAGAGTAAGATTTGAATTGCTCATGCCCTTTAACAGTGGACACAACCGCTCTCCACTCAGATCTAAGACCGTTTAAAAACATAACCTTTTGTTCAATCAACTTCCTTTCAATATCATGTTTAATCATCTTACTAAGAAGATGATTGAAGCAATCGAACGTCTGAGTTACAGTTTCTTCAGGACTCTACTTGAATTCACCAAACTCGGACAAAAGTAAGGTTTGAATGGAATGCTCGAGATCTTCGTCTGTGGAATATAACTCTCGCAGCCTATCCTATATTTCTTTAGCAGTGCTGCACGAGCTTACTAGCCTGAAAGTATCAGATTGAAGAGCGAATCTGATAAGTCTCAATGCTTTAATATTGCACTGAAATTTATCTTTTTCGTCTTGAGCAATATCTTTTACGTCTTTCAACAGATCATTATACTCTTTCTGAGTTTTAATGATTCTTGATGTTGCTGAATGAGCGAATGGTCCAGACACGATTGCTTCCCAAATAAGATATCCGTTGTCCTCAGATCCAACGACATAATCTTCAAAGTGATGTGCCCAAACTTCGTAATCCTGGATGTAAAGGATGGGAATCTTCGTCGTTGATCCGATGTTGTTTGAGATGTTAATTGGATTTGAATGAGACTCGTCCATGCTTGATCAAATAACCTGTTTAAAAGATCAGACTTGTAGTATATTAAATTAGGGCAACACGAATAAATGCTGAGTTACGTCAATTATGGGATGACGGCTCAATAAATATTAGTTAATGCGGAATAACCCTAATCGCAACCTTTTTCACAGAAAAGATGTGTATGAATTACACAGCCTCCTGTTCTGATACCAATTGATAAGTTATAAAACAAACTTGAAGATCGATTAGATCTTTGTAACAGGTATTACTATGAACACAAAAAAATAAATAAGATAAGTATGGATCAAAATATGTCGAATGATTAGATCGAACAATCCTCAGCAGAGCTCGATTAAGAACTTACGCTGTAGAGGATTTAGGGTTACAAGAACGATAATAATAAACTTCTGAATATGCTCTGATCTATCGTTACTATCGTTAACCTAAGATGCATGCAAGCACCTATATTTATATACAACCCTACTAAACTCACGGATGGACAGACCTATACCGGAGATACAAAAATGGACTAGCTAACGAGCCCAATAGACGCAACACTTAATACAAAACACGACCCAACAATATATATATATATATATATATATATATATATATATATATATATATATATATATATATATATATATATATATATATATATCGGGAAGGGTTATATGGAAAATAAACAATTAGGACAACACATGTTGGAACCAATGAAAGCATGACAACACATCATTTTGGAATAACTACATAAATAACTTCCATAGTAGATTGCTTATGAATAAAGAAATGGACACGTGTCACTTGATCATTGGTTCAAGCATATGTTGCCCTAATTGTTCATTTTCCATTGAACCTACTTCTATATATATATATATATATATATATATATATATATATATATATATATATATATATATATATATATATATATATATTACTTTTATAAAAAATAGATATATTTAGATATTAGTGAAATATGATTTCCTTCTGTATTAATAATATTTTGTATCATTGTATGCCTTCCGTATTCGTATGTGGTTAGTCCGTGTTTGCGGTGGCGTTATCAAAAAAGAAAAAAAAATGTCATTTTTAGATATTCATGAGTCACGAACGAAGAACGCATCCGCTTTGTATGAAGATTTTCATTTTTCAATTTTATTTGGATGTTAACGTCTTTATAAACTTATGTTGAAAAACTCTTTTTTTTATGTTAATTAGTTTAATCACTTTATGACTTTATGTTGAAAAAAACCTCATTTTTAAAAATGCATTGTTTATTTATTAAAATGGTTATATGGGTTGGGTTCGACTCATTTACTTGTGTACCCGTGAACCCATATACTTAAATGAGTTGTATGGGTTGGGTTGGGTTGAAGTTTCCAACCCACTAACCCGTGATCCGCCAACCTACCAACCTATATATTATATGAGTTGGGTTGAGTTTAAGTTTTCTGACTTGCCAACCTATGACCCGCGAACCCGAACCCAACCCGATTGCTAGGCTTAATCAAGACCAACCTAAAACACTCTATTGTAATGCCCTACATTTTAAACAAAAAATTTCATTTTCAAAATAAGAGTAACCATTCAATTCCATTTCCAAAGGTATAATAAACAAAGCCATTTGTTCAAAACATGTCAAATCATGTTCAAAATGAGAGTGAAACCCTAAGTGGGTGCACGACGCGCCCTAGCTGGAAAGCAAAACCCTAATTTTCCTATCTGTGGACTATTTTAGGTCAGTAGCTTCTAGGGTTGCCTCATTTGGCAGTCATGTGGCTCTCTCTCTCTCTCTCTCTCTCAACACTTGCATTGATATCTTATATTATTATGTGTTTGTGACATTGGTGTGTTACTTGAAGGTGAAGGAAGCTCTTTTGGTGCAGGAAGAGCTTAGTTGTTAGTTTGATTATTTTTGAAACATAAAACAAAAGGAATTGAAATCGATTTGATGTTTATTTCGTGATGACTTAATAAAGAGCTTTTACTGCCATCAAAGTTGTGTTCTTTCATTTATTTGTTTCACTTTTGCATGTTTTGAACCCACTTCCAAAATAATAATATTCTAACCTCCATATTCATTCACACTTTTGGAAGTGAGTGAGTGATTTAAGACTGCCATGAGTATTATTAGTTTGTCCATATAGATTGGACATTACATAGTGATTGTGTTACACTTATGAGTACTTTAAATAGAGATATAAGTATTGGAATAACCCTCACTTCAAGAGTACTTCGTGGATCAAGTGACAAGTAATTCTAAGATGATAATATCTTTTATTCTTCAAACCAAGATACACATAGGATTTTGATGAAAAATCTATTGTATATTAGTTTGCTCTAATGTTATCCTTCACTGGTAGTCGTAAAGGGTATGTCCATGTATGCTATGACGAGTAGACAAAAACTATGTAGCCAAATTTTATTTTTTCCTTTTCATAACTAGAAAGTAATATCTATGGTCCCCTTGATGATTTGGTGCTGACATCTGAAGTGATTGGTTGATCCCTAACTAAATTGATGTGTTCGATTTAGAAGTTAGATGTGATCGTCATATGTTGTTATCAGGAAATAGAATATTAAAACTGAGATTGATCCTTAGCCATGTCTCATGTTCATACAAATATCTAGAATAAATGAATAATTGATCACTTATCTAAGGACTAAATTTTGATTGAGACCAGAGTTTGAAAGTTTGATTAGATGACTACTCTTGTTAATTGATTATTAATTGATATGGAAGTATTACACATTTAAAAGTTAATGAATTATCCAAATAAGAGACATGGAAATATTATCTAAGGTCAATAATTGTTTGGTAATAATTCTAGTAATAACAAGGTCCTTTTGGGTTGGCGTCATAACACATTAGCAATAAGGAAATGGAGAAAAATAAGTTTTCAAATTATGAAGTAATTAAGAAATAAATTGGAAATTATTTTGGAATTAATTAAATTATTTTAACTAGTTAAAGGGCTTGAATATTAGTTAATTCCTAGAGATTAATTAGAATATTCCAGAAGCCTCATGGAAGAAGGCTGGGGACGGTTTGAGCATCCCTGAATAGGGATAAGGCAAGTTTTAAATAAGGTAAACCTTAGGTATTTAAATTTCTTAAGGATTAATCTATTTTCTATAAATAGACTGATATAGATCTAACCATAGGTGTTGATTCTTTCTCTGAACCTGTCCATCCTTTCTCTCCCCCCCCCTTCCCTCTCCTATTGTTGAAAATCATAGCCTTTCTCCTAGGGTTAGTGATTTTCAAATTAACCTTCAAAATGGTTATTCCTTATTTTCTTTTTGGAGTTTTGGGCTTGACTACATTAGAGGGATTTTGCATTGGATCCTTGATCTATTGCAAGATTTGGATATCACATTTTTTTTCCTATAAATCGAAATCATGGTACTGAATCTCCACTCCTCAAGCATCCAGGATGTCTCTAAAACAATTATAAGGTGGCTTGTTAAACACTGAAATCTCTTATCCCAGGTACAACCATATTGTAATAGGGATTTGATCTGGACCAATGGACTTGTTCCTCCCCGTCCTTGTCAAATTTGTTTCACTTGTTCGCTACTAATCCTCGAGCATGATCACTTAAAGTTGTTATGTACTCTACGTACACGCCCCTTTAAAATTCCAGACCACAAGACATAGAACCCTTGTTAAATAAAGAATGAAAATAGCTACCCCATTCTCTCTTACTTCCTCATCTTCTAATAGCACATGACCATTTTCATCCTTAATATACTTGACAGTTAACTTATGTCCCTTTTTCTTCTCTCCCTAGCTTTTTCTAGCTTGTAGATACTAGTCTTCCATTATTTGGTGCCTAATATCAATAGATCTCCTTATACGTCATGGCCTTAGATATGGCTACGACTTTATTTGCCTTGCTACTTGCCTTGTCATATCTTTCTTTCACCCTCACTTTCTCTTGATCATCACTACTCTCTATAACTCCTTAAATCAAATTTGTTTATTCCTAACATTATAATAAACCTCCTCACTCAATTACCAGGATTCTCTCTGTTTTTTTAGCCTTGCCAAACGACATCCTAGGTGTATCTTTGGCCACTTCTTTGATGACTCGGGTCATATTATTTCATAAACTTCATGCCTCCTTGGTATAACTACCATGTCCCTAAAACTATAAATTATAGTTCCCTTTAAGTTTTTGCTAGGCATCTTTGGCTTAATCTCTTTTCTTCTTCTTTGAACCCTTCTTGATAAGAGGAGATGCATAACCAACAATATATGTTATGATGCACACACATCTCCCGTAATAACCTTGCAGTATATACATGATTTAAGGTCACCCTTATACAACAAAGGTAGCCGATTTGGGTGTTATGCCCCCCGTTTCGAAAAGTAATCAAGTGGTCCTCCTATTTAAAAAAAAACGATTTGTGATAACCAAATCATGTGCAATAGAAAATTCGGGAAGCAAGCGCCCCTCATCTGTGCCTCTTACGTGTACACCCGGATACCCATCTGTTTCAATCCCAATATGATTCTTGAAGTCTCCCACTAACACCAGTTGTTGTCTAACATGCCATGTATGTTGTGTGTACGTACACATAACATTTATCCCCTCCCCTTCTTCTACAACCTTGATCGTCATGATCCTATCACGACATCTCGTAACCACTACTGCAATATCTTTTATTTAGCACATGGACAACAATACACCAACTCCATTCCCCGCATTTTCTAGGCCCGAATAGAACAACTTATACCCATTGTACTTTCTAGCTCCCACTTTCCACCTAGTCTTCTAGAAACAAGGAATGCTTACTTACCTTTTCCTTAGAATCTTAGTGAAATCCAACAACTTTGCATTCAAAGAATCTACGTTAAAGGTACAAATTCTCAACCTAAGATCCTCCCCGCCACTACCCTTATGTACCCCTACCCTTCACCATAGAAACATAGCACCCTACTAGGCCTCCCCTCGTAGAAACCCCTGTCACGCTACTAACAAGAGATGACCTTAATCTATCATAATTAACACACAACTCTTAATTGGTCTACTACAATATGTACCAAACACCCAATAGTCAAGCAATCTACTAATTACAAAGAAACTAACGCAAGTATGCACTAGATGGGAGAATAAACAAAGATAGCAATTTAGGGTATTATTAGTGGTAAATCTACAAAGACTAAATAAATAACTAGAATAAAATAATTTATGAATACCTATATTTCTCTATAATTAAAACTTTTGCATGTTGTTATGGATCCAATGTGTGGGGTAAACGATCCAAAAATTAACTATAAAATGATATTTAAGTGAAAAGAGGCTTGAGATTTTAAACGTATTAAGACGGTCTACTAATATACAATTTTACAAGGAGTAGATTACTAGGCATAAAAATGGAAATACGAATATCTATATATATTAAAAGAGAAACTTTATGATATAACCTTCAACAATCAGAGTCATTCATTGTGTTTCCTTGATTAATTTCAACCCTTAGATCATTTTGATGATGTCATCCTAAAATAAAATAAAATTATATTAATATTGACTAAATTTGAAAGTTTCACTAACTGATTTAATGTTAATGTCATTTATTCAACTCATTTAAACCTCATCATAGTTTTTGAAAATAAATTTAGTATTGACTAAATTTGAAAGTTTGGCTAACTGATTTAATGTTAACGTCATTTATAAAAGGAATGTATTCAACTCATTTAAACCTCATCATCATTTTTTAAAGTAAATTTCATTCCTTCCTAATTAAAATCATGTTTTTAGCTGGCACCTTTTGTATATTCTTTTGGTTCACATCTATTATATGAAACATATCTAAAAATTATGATACATCGTCACTGAATTTTAAAGAATCAAAGAATTTGAAATTTGATATCATTTCCATAATCATTGTTGAAAGTTATGTATAATCATGTGCTGCTGTTCGTATATTGTGTTTTCTTCTGACCCTTTGCGGCATCACATTCAAACAACATCACCCTTTGCAGCATCATGTTTGTCATCCAAGTTCCTTCTTTAATATGTGCTTAATTTTATTAATTGTATTCGATTTTTTTATTCTTATTAGTGTTGTATTTGACTATGATCTTTAAATGCATGAATAATCTTGATTATAAATGTTAGTATTAGTTTTCCAATCTTGTACTTTTGTCTTTTTATCTTTGCATTTGAAGTTGCACTCTGCATGTTTGATAAAAATGCCCATGAGAAAAGCACGGTTATTTTTGATTAATTGTATATATGTATGTGTCTATTACATAATTAAAATTTTCTAAGATTGTTTGGATTGCACGGTTGTTGATGATTGAGAACTACCATTTACCCTTCAGTGTTTTTAATTATCAAAATTATACTACTATTAATTTGACATATTTTCCCATAATTCTTGGTTTTTAATAAATTTAGTTAATAGAAATGTACTTTGACTTTAATCTATAATGTTTTGAATTGTAATTTCTAAATTTCTTTTGAGTTGTTTTAATTGTGTTCAGTGGATACAAGTTGCACTGTAATTTCTATTTTGTTTTTAACATATTTATTTAATAGCAATGTATGTATGTGGTTTTTTTATTTAAAAAGTCAAAGCTCTTATTTTAGCATTTTCCCTAATTTGTCCCTGTCTTTGAAAGGTCATATATCGGTTATGGAAAACACTTTTTGGTCGAAATCAATGAACAAAGTTTCGTATTTAAGACAGTTAATTTTGAAAATAACATAGTTATGAAAAATTATAAAGTAAGGTAAAAAATTATAAAATATTAGGAAATTTGTAAAAAGTGCAGTTAGTAAAAACGTTAGAGTTATTAGAAAAAAAATAAGACCATTAACATTAGTAAAAATACAATATATAAATTAAATTATCACAATAGTAATGAAATGTCATTATCTGATATTTCATATAACTGAAAGATATATACCAAATTACATTGATGATATACCAAAATTATTCAAAGTTACGCCAAATCTAATGTAAAGTTCATGTGAACACCAAATAAATAAGAACAAACATAAAAGCTAGCACTTATATTAATAAACAATTTAAAATAAACCAATTATAATTTAGAAACGAATTTCCATTGATGATATACTAAAATTAAATTCATTTAACATTTAACATTCCATAAATTATTTTTTATGACTTTATTTGAATAAATGAAATAGTTGTCAATATTTAATGCAGTAAGAAGCGACATATTAGTTGTCAATATATGTTTAAATTAAGTAACCTTATTATGGAATGAACGTCTAATTAGAATATTCATTGAAAAACATAGAATAATGATAAGTGGAAAATAATTAATTCAAAATACCAAAAATTGCCATATGGCAAAAGGAATTAGAAAATGACATGTTGCAAAATGATTCTTATTTATTAGGATATATTTTTTATGTTGCTTTATATTATTTTGTTAATGTGTCGACTTTTCATAACTTTATATGTATTTTTTATATGTTCATTTGCATTTAAAATTTTATATTTTGACAACTTACGCGTTTCCTTTCCAAAATTAGATTTCGATCGTAACCTACTAATTTAATCGTCATTAACTTTATATATAATTACACTCAATTTAAATTTGTATTTCCCTTATATAAATATTTTAATGATCCCGATTTTTCCCTTTCAAAAATATTTCAAGCATTTATTTCTTACATGTTCCTTTATCAAATTTAAATTTATATTATCCTTATATTCATAGAAAATTTTATTTTGATAACTTACGCGTTTCCTTTATCAAATTTAAAGTTTCCAAAATCGGATTCAATCGTAACCTATCAATTTAATATTCATTAATTTCATCAATAATTTCACCCAATTTAAATTTATATTAAACATATATAATTTTTTTAAAAATATTTCAAGCATTTATTTTTAGATAATGTTGCTTCATTATAATTATTACTTTCCTCATATAAAATAATAATAGTTACCAATAATATATATATATATATATATATATATATATATATATATATATATATAAGCAACATTAACACTAAAACAAAGTGATTAAATTTTTTTTTGTATAACATAGCAACCTACTTTGTTTTATCTTTATTTAGAAACAATAAAATTTATAAATTTACACAACAAATAGATACATATTTCGAATTTGGTTATAGTATTATACCTTACAAAATACAATTCGCTCCAAAATAAAATTCGTCAGTAATTTTATCCATAATTCCACTCAATCTAGATTTGTATTTTCCTTATATAATTTTTTTTAATGATTCCGGTTTTTCCCTCAAAAAATATTTCAAGCATTTATTTCTTAGATAATGTTGCTCCATTATAATTATGACTTTCCACATATAAAATAATAAAACTTACCAATATGTGTATATATTTATATTTAACTTTTATAAGCAACATTAACAATAAAACAAAGTGATGAATTCAAGTGACGATTCATCTTCTTCAAGAGAAAAAAGCTAAAAGTCTTGTCCCTAGTGTTTTATCCATCAATCTTTTGTCAAATTATACTAATTTAATTATGTATGGTTTTGAAAGTACTCATATGTGACGATGAATGTCGTTCAACTAATAAAAAAAATGTTGTATACAAAGAGGTCCTTTAATAATTATAAACTAGTAAAAAACCCTGGGCTTCACCTCGGGTCAGTTTTTTTTACAATAGTAAGCATCAGGTACTAAACTTTCCAAACTATGGAAAATATTGTGACTAAATTTTGAAGACCACAAAATTTTGTAATAAAGGACCAAACATGTAAGAGTCAAAAAGTTTAGTGGCAAGTGTCTAAAACAAACAAACTTTACTATTCCTTAAGTTTTTGAGAGTTAAGGGACTAAACTTGTCAACCTGTGGAAAATAATGTGGCTAAATTTTAAAGACCACAAAATTTTGTAATAAGGGACCAAAAGTATAAGAAGAAAAAGTTTAGTGGCGATGAAACAAAAGAAAACAAAAACACAAATATCAAAGTTTAAAAAGTTTTGGGTAAAAAATGGACTAAAAGTGTAAGAATGAAAAAGTTTAGTGGCAAATGTCTAAAACAAAAGAACTTTACTATTCCATAAGATTTTGAGAATTAAGGGACTAAACTTGTAAAATTGTGGAAAATATTGTGGTTAAATTTTAAAGACCACAAAATTTTGTAATAAGGGACCAAAATGCAAGAATGAAAAAGTTTAGTGGCACAATGAAAAATTACCAAATTTTAAAAAGGTTTTGGGTAAAAAATGTTAATATTATCAAAGTTTAGGGTCAAAAATATTAATGTTGAAAAATTATTATTCATAAGTCCATGGCTGCTTTAATATATATATATATATATATATATATATATATATATATATATATATATATATATATATATATAATGATACTTTTTTTTTTGAATAATTATTATGCAATATCATAGACCTTTGTATATATTTTTATGTGTTTCCGTGTTTAACACCGGGTTATAATTTACTACATATTTATAATAAAATAAACTTATTAATGAGGGAAGCAAGGTGGGTTGTAAATTCTGTTGGAGCGTCTACTCTAACAAATATAATCATAAAGAGAAATTAAATATCTTCTTATTTTTTGTTCCTACATATACTCCTACCCAATGAAATGGTGAAATGTGTAACATTTAATATTTATTTAATGAGATTTAATGATATTTTAGGATACTAATATGACATATGTCATCGTTTAAATGGATATGATGATTGGTAGGATTAAAAGGTAGGAGGATATTTAATTTCTCAATCATAAATAAAATACTTAATCTACTTGGAACCTTAAAAAATTAATAGTGCGTTATAGAAGTGTAGAGTTATAACAAGATAGGGAAGTGGGAGCTTTTGGGCGGAGAAAAGTGTACACGGAGGTGTGCGCAGGTCAAAAGTCAAAACCAATGTCCCACAAGGTGCAGAGGTCAGAAACGGTGAGGATGTGGGAGGGTTGAAGGGTGTATGGTTTCTGGTGGCGAAGAGATAAGGGGAAGAGAGAGGTTGTTGGTCGGAAGGAAAGGGAGAATGAGAAAAAACCAACAATTATTCAGTGGGCCATACAGACCCTGATGATAGCATAATACTAAGAGACATCATGTAAGTCAAAATTTTCCTATAAATCGACCGAGTCTCCTTTGATAATGCCATGATAATGATGTCTATTTTGTCTTATACACCTCCAAGTCTCTATCCAATAACGACTTCCTCAAATTTTCCGCAAAACAAGTTAACAACTACAAATTGTAGTAAAAGAGAGGCTGTAAACATATAGCATCACTCTGGCTAAATATTTCGAACATGGGTTCATACTATCATTCATCTGATTACTGTTATGACATTGTATTACCATCTTATTTTGGAAATCGATCTTCTTCCGGACTATCTGTAAACCTCACCAACCAAAATATCGAATCCTTGATGTATTTCTGTGAGAAAATAGTTGATTTGGAAGACCAAGACAAGTACAGCGGGCCTATGGTGTGGATTGGTATCTACATCTCAATAGCATCATTCTTTTGCATTCTGGCGATGGTTGCTGATCTGTTCAATGGTTTTCAGAAAAGGAAATTTTGGTTTCCAAGTAAATATTTCTCTCTAAATGCTGTTTCTATCACAGTGATAGCCGTTGCAATGAAAATCCCTGTGGATTTGAGTAGTCAAATGCCTGGGTGGGTGGACCAAGCAGCTAAGCAGGGAAGCATGGTTTTTATGTGCATGATGATGGCTAACTTGATGCCTTCTTTGGCGTCTATGGACAACAAGTCACTTCTTGCAAATGTGATAGGTTTTGCTATTCTCATTATCACCATAATTGTGAATATGTTTATGGAGATTAATACTGGAGTTATTGATCGAGGATACTTCTTTGTAGCATTGTTACTCTTCTTGTTAATAATTTTGATCTCTTCTGCAATATCACTTCCAATCTCTAAGCAAATTCTACAACTCAAGTATCAAGCGATTAGCAAAATAACTTTACATGATCATTGTCCAGAAGATATGTTTGCTATTGAGAAGCTAAGACAACATGTGAAAAGATACTGGATCATGGCAGAAACTGGTAGCCCTCAATTTGTAATGGCTAGTAATCCGTTATCATGTGCTTCTGGCGTAATTTGTGTAACTGGTCTAGCCACATACATATTACTTCTGGTGTTAAATTTTATGTTCCCAATTTATATAGGATACCAATCGGATTATAAGTGGTCAATGGTTGTGATTGTTATCACACAATCTATTGGAATTGTAGTAGGTGTCATCTCCCCAATGTTTAGATGTTTTACGGTTGTGAGCTTTAAATCTTTTACTAGGTGGAATAGGAACCATTTGGAGGTATTTAAAGTAGAAAAGTATTGGACTCAACAGTTGTGTGAATGGAAAGAAAGTCATATTACCTTTCTATCAAAGGGCCCTAGATCAAGAAGTCTTATGCGTAATTTGAAAAAACATATTCTAAGTGCTTGGATTGGATTTCAGAAGGTGGTTGTGGTAACATGCAAAATTATAGGGCTCATCCCCATAGTGGTTCTACTCATTTTCATGTATTGTTCATATTATTTAAAGTCAATGAAAGGAATGATGCTTAATCCACCCTCTGGCTCTAGCACTCATTATATAGATGAAGACCTTAGCAATTATGTTTTGTTACTTGAAGACAATATGGAGTTTGCTGAAAGAACACTTAAACGAATTTCAAACTCCATGAATTGTGTGATGCAAAAGGCTGAGAAGGAACAAGACAACAATCTCTTAATGTTTCTTGAAAAGTCTACTGGATTCGAGGGAGTAGAGAAATTTGACATTTATCAAGTTCAACCACTTCTTTCTATTGAACTTCCCAACACTTGGAGCTTACCAATAGTAACCTTAACATGCATCGCAATTTCACTCCCAAATATTGGTAAGGACGCAACTAATAACTTGTTCAAATGTGTTGGTGGAGGGCTCTTTTACACACACATTGTTGAGGAAAGCTTGAACAATGCACTTAAGTACGTAAACATTCAAAAGGCAGCTATGACATTGTGGGATGAGGTAGAAGACAACTACAAGTGGTTAGAGAACACTTTGGAAAAAAGAGCTTATGATGGAAAAACATCAAGAGAGATCCTTGAATGGTTTTCTCACAAAGCAGAAGAAATTGTGATAGAAGTTAGCAAAAGCACAAATGGAGGAGAACCGGTGGAATACCTTCCATGGAAGTTGATTGTTGCTAATTCAATGTATAGAATTACACAAACAATCATGCTTACCTACCAAAGTGACATCTTAGAGATCAATGAAGAATGGTTGTTTACACTATTAAATCACATGATTGCAGACATATTGGTTGCTTGCTTCACCAACATACCACGAGTAATAACAATGAAATGCATGAAAGTGCAATAGAGAAACGGGAGGCTAGTGTTGAGGCTGTGGCAAAGCTTCTTGGTAGGACTACTGAGATAATAAAAAGACTTGAAATTTGTGAATTACCAAGTATTCATCACGAGAAGATGGCATTTATTGATGAATGGAGACTTCATTTGCAGCGTATCCCTTAAAATTCGTTGTCTTTCCTATCGAGTCCAGGCAATTTTTCTGACTTCATAACACAATTCTTATCGGTGTGTATATATATTGGCTAATAGTTGGTAGTAATTCTTGTTTCTTTTGCACCTTGACAACAGGTGATAAGATGCAGGTGATCAGCAGATCATGGAATTAACTAATGTGTCAGTTTCTTCAGTTTTGTATGTGTTCATGGGCATCTCTTTACATCTTTCTTTTCAGTTTTGTTCTTCATTTTACGTGTCTATCAATTGGCTGTGGTAGAAATCCTCGTACTATAATGATAAATGAATCATAGAATCAAAGCACATATTTATTCATGTCAGGGTTTTGGATAGTGAAACTTTTGATTGGGAAAGAGGGAGGGGGGGGGGGGGGGGGGGGGGGGTGGGGGGGGGGGGGGGGGGGGGGGGCACTTATTCATGTCGTTTCATATAATCTTAAGTATAATATGATTTTTTTGGAATGTACATTAGAGTAACACCATATTGATGCGCAAATTGATGGCTAATATAATGTCTTTTTCCTTTGAACGTCATCAAACAAGATATTTTCTAAAAAAACAAACTACATTAGCCACATTATGCATATGAAGTTGATGTTTCCTAAGTTCAAGTGCAATAACTTCAATTGTTTAGGAGAGGCTCGTTTAAAAACAAAGGGGTGCCTATCTCTATTTATATAGGATAGACACCCAATATTTGTTTTCAATAGCCATGTGGGACAGAAAGATGGACAGTATAAAGGATATTGGTCACCCCCAAATTGTGGGTTAAACAATAAATTTAGGGTTTTTGGTTTTACATTTTATAAATATAAAATATAAATAGTTGTTTAAAAATAAAAAATATACTTTATGATATTTGATATTTGAAGATGTACCATTATCATGAAAAAACATGTTAGAATATTATATTTATAACATTTTCTTAACTTAAAGTTTTTCAAATTAATCTCAAAATCTATAGACAACTAGACACCTCCTACAAATCTAATAACAACATCATAAACCCAATTTAGGTAATCATATAATCTATTCACACATTTTCATTGCTTGATATGTATACTACTAGAAAACAGTCTTTTAATGACACGCAAACAATTACACGCACTGATTTACGATACGCATTTTTTTACGTGTCCTAAAAATAATGTCAGTTTTTTAAAATTTGAAGTATAGAGGACACATTTTTGTGTGCCCTAAAATTAGTGTCCAACATAAAAAACACGGAGGGCGCCTATCATAAACGTGTGTCGTGTAAAGCTATTGTTTTATATTTTTTTAGGAAGGCGCGCGTTCTCATAGCAGGAAATGAAATCCCAAAAGATTAAACACCCCTGTCTGATTGCATCTCCTTCTTCTCTTTTTAAAATCCTCTACCAAAGAACTCTAATAGAATTGTGAGGCTGTCAATCCTTCTTCCACGTTAAATAATTTCTCCCAAATTCTCCTTCACCTTCTTCCTACACTTCGCCCCCCCCCCCCCCCCCCCCCCCCAAAAAAAAAAAAAATTGTTGTTTCTGCAATCTAACCTTCTTCCTACACTTCGTTACACAAAGGTCGTATTATATCACATACATACTCTCTATTTCCTCACTATTTTAAGTCACCACTCACCAACAGCCTCATTATTCTATGACTTTAAATTGAATGTTTATTTGACCATAAAGTCAAAATTGAATCGAATGTTCATTCGACACAAAGTCATTGATACGGCCGACGACACCTCCGCCTCCGGTCTCTAGTCGACGACACCGATGAAGCCCTCTCCTCCGGCCGCCAGTCGCTTTCGCCTCCCCTTTCTTTCACGTTGTTTACAGGTACGATCCATAGCTTTGTTAACTTCTTATTCGTAATTTCAGGCATTTGGGGATTACATGCAGATATTAAGCCCTATCGCATCAACGACGAGACAACAAATCAACAAGAAGGTGCAGATACTTTTAGTTTATGTTTTTGTCAGAGGATTTTTTAAACTTATTTCACGTTTTATTTTCAACAAAATCATATTCATGAAAATTGTAATTACAGATCGTTGGAAGCATAGGAGCTGTGGATGCAGGTATGGATTTAGGGAAAGAAGGGCCATTGGTTCACATTGGTAACTTCATCACTTCATTATTAGCTCAAGGTGGGCCCAACAACTGCAAATCTATCCTTCAAGCTCCCCCAAAGGTCCTCCGAAAACTAGATCCTTTAAACTTTTATTCCCAACAATTTCATACACGATTAAATCCTGAATTCATAGGTATTTCTTGATTATAGATTCATATGTTCCAGAAAGCCTGTGTAGCAGTTTATCCAAACACTGTTCAAAATGGAATTGGTTGGTTTTGGCCTAACACCGATCCTAAATACAAAGGTATTCAATCATTCAAATTGTCTCCTATCTAACCATGCATTGATAAAGAGAGTGACATTTCACACTTTCAGGTATGGAATCTTGATTGAAATCTCATGGATCCTGCTAACGTTCCATATGCACATTAATTATGGCATAATGAGGGTGCAATAAAAACCCATATAAGTATTTTTCTACATTAGTTTTCCATTAATTAATTCATTCCAATTCATGGGAAACACGTATTAGAGCTCTAGAAAATCACGCACCTAACATAACTTTTCTTTACTATTAAGCAAGATCGAGAAGGGGGAAGACCTCTGGAAATAAACGTAAACAAAATAGACAAAAATGGTTTTACTTCAAACCAACAAAATAATCAATGGAAATTTGTTCCTCCTTGTGACAACCATCAAATTCTGGTCAAGTCAAAGTTAAATAAAGTCAACAACTCAAACCGGTCAACTTAATCAATGATCTCTCTCAATCTCTTTCACTCTATCTATCTATCTATCTCTCTCTCTCTCTCTCCCAAATCTCTCTCGAAATCCCTTTTAACTTGTTATAAACACCCGGAGCATTCCGACCCTTAACTTAGTCAAAGACCACTCAAAACGGTAAGATAATGTGCAAAACAGCAAAGTTGGGCCGAAGCCTCTGCAGAACCGAGGCTCCTTAAGACCGAAACCTTTCTAGAACCAAAGCTCGATCCTTAGGACCGAAGCCACCTTCGGTTCGGCTCCATACACTTTTGGTTCGGTTCATCAGCCTTCGGTCCGAGACTACTTCAGTTCGGTCATACCTGCTTTTGGTTCCTGCCTACTTTCGGTCCCTAACCCATTTCGGTTTGCACCAGGAAGCTCGATTCAATCTAAGTCACTTCGGACCGAAATCACCTTCGCCCTTCTGACGCTCAGTCTCGCAGATTCACCCCTCTTTTCTCGGTTTTCGACCATTTTCGCATTTTAAGCCATTTTCATGATTTTAACGTGAGATTTTCATATAAATTCATACTTTTATTATTTTCAACCCACTAAACTGGTAAATTAACCATATCTTAGCAATTTAAGAGATAAAACCCCCCACTATTATTGAGGACAAATTCAAAGTACCAGCAGGTACTCTTTGACTTTTCCCATAAAGTTATGACAACTTCAGGTTACTATTCATGCTTTATGTCACTATTCACATATGGAATGTCAACTCATTGTACTCTCACCCTTCTTCAACAAGTTACCTTAATCCCATACACACAAAGAGTCAATACTCCTCACATCCTTTAAGTCTCATTCATTATCACCAAAAGCAAACAGATTACTGTCTTACTTCCTCTCTCCAAAAACTCAAAATTCCCAGGAAGTCTTAAGCTTCTCATCCACTCTTGGTAACTAACTTCATCCTACTCTTGAATATTCTACACTCCTTCACTCAAATCATGGATTTCTTATACAAATATCCTCATATTCGTTCTTAGGATCTTCAAATCTTCAAGCATTCTCCAGATGTTATTGACTTGGAAACCTCTTTTCTTCAACGTCCATCTTAGAGAATCACTCAAAGTGAGCTCATACCCCTAAATTTTCATGTTTTCTTCAAGTTTTAGGGGGGGGGGGGAGGAATACAAGTTAAAACACCAAAAACTTAACTAAACTCAAACATCAACTTTCAACAGGAAAGTTTAGCTCCATTCACAGACTGTTTTGAACATCTTAAACTTTTTAGTTTTCAAAACTGTACAAGAGGAAAGTAGTTTAGGTTCATACCTTTGTAAGGACTACTTGCACAAGTTCATAAGATTTTTCTACAATTTATGTAGATTTTTACAAAACTGCCTATCATTCCAGAAACAAATTCGGACCAGTCTGTGAAGTTGAACATTTTCACACAAGTTAAATGTCACTAAAAATCATAATAAAAATGATGAACAAACTAGACACATTTTCTAAACTCTCAGAGTTTACGGATCTATATTTTGACCTTCGATGATTTTTCTACAGTTTTTCTAAGAACGGGAATAGAAAATTTAAAACTAGAAAAATAGTTAACAAATTTAATTTACACCTTGTAACTTGCTGAGCAAGGTGTGTGCTATTATATAAATACATGTTGTTTATATTTCATGTCCTTTACCTTAGTACAAAGGTATACGTCATATAAAAAGGATTACTACCACTACAAACATTTTGATAAACTATAATAGGTATAGTTTATGTTCATTTACACTACAAACATTTTGATAAACTATAATAGGTATAGTTTATGTTCATTTACAATACAGACTTACTACGAAAGGTTTCATTTTTACAAAAAGGAGTTTTTCAGTTCACTATACATAAATCTGTTAACGAATAAATTTGTGAGACATTCTCCATGTGTTTTGTAGGGAGAGTGTGATAGTTGTGTATAGATCTATATTGGGTCTGACAAACCCACACCTTAGATGCATGCAATAGATTGACCGGCAGGTATGGGGTGACAAAACATTTCCGATGCCTGAAGAACGTCGTGATAGGCCAACTAGGTCATAGCATGGTTATAATAACTCACATGGGGTATTAACAAAACATATGATTTATGGGGATTCTATCATTTAAACGAGTTTATGTCTATTTAAACTTGCATAGACCACTATAAGTACGGAAAATACTTGTACATTTTGATCTTTGGGTTTTAAGAGTGCATTTCATTTTAAGAAGAAAATATTGGATTTTTTTTGGAACAAACACTACTATTACAAAGAAAGGTTTTCAACTCTACCTACAAAGTTTTATGAACTCGCCAACTTAATTGTTGACACTCTTTCACAACTATTTGTATTCTCAGGAAATTAGTGAAATAGGTAACCAACTGCTTTTGAGGATGGGACGCAAAGACGTCAAATAATACATTTTTGTCATCATATTGTAATTGATTTTGAAACATGTAACTCATACTATGGTGTAACTTTTTCAATTATATTTATGATGGTTTTGTTTTCTTTGGTCACTATTATACTCGTTGTTATGATACTGTACATGAAGTCATTCCCACCCCCGGACGTTTTCACCATCCTTTGTTTGGGGGTGTGGCAAATTGGTATCAAAGCATTGTTTATAGTGAACTAAGTATATCGAACCACATAAGATATACAACTATAAATGCAATGGGATTAAAACTATCTGACAAAAACATTTTTCCATGTACAAGCATACTTTTAAAAATAGAAATATTTTCATAAAAAAGTAAAGTACATGCATACATACTAGGTCAGTGTCATAAATAAGGCATTACAAAAGTAAAGTGAGGAGTTGGACACTATGAGTATGCCTTGGGATATATAATCAAACTTGGGGTGAATATAGTCTGATCAACTATATTTATCCGAGGTCTAACTAATTTATGCTGAGGGATAGTTGTAGTGAGCAACAAGCTTAAAAACTACCCATACAAGAAGACCACTAAGAGCTAAACGTAACGTCTAAAATACTATAGGAGTATTTTGAGAATCACATAACATGACTTTCTAGATTTATTTTGTATCTCTTACACCCCTATTCTCACACAAACATCATGGCAGGATTTCATTTACCGGGGGACCCCTACTTCCCCAACCATGGAAATGCCGGATGGATCGAGGAAGAACCTGAAGAAATAATCGAGGAGGATCCTGAGTAAGATCTTGAAGAAGACCCAGAAGAGGAATAAGAAGAAGATGATGAAGAAATGGAGGATGATTCCAAAGAGGATATCGAGGTTTACGATCCAGTCCCTGCTCATGCTCCAGGACGAGACTTCCAGGGCCTGACGCCTCAATGGATAGTGAACCTGAGATTGTGGAGCTGAGAACAGGGCTAGCGCCCTCGTTATGGCATGGACCAAGGTTTCTACAACCTCGATAGGGGAGGCACGGCAGACATGGCTCTCCCTATCATTGTTCACCACATTCATCACCATGATGCACATGCTAGGGCATCCGCCAACCAGATTTTGGAGGTTAGCGCAACCAAGGAGGTCACTGCAATCCTCCGTCACCGCTTAGACGAGGATCACGACCGTACTAGGGATCACACAGAGGCCCTACAGAGGGAAGTTACCACCGACCGGAGTGAGATTCGAGAATATCGGGAACGAAAAGCCATGATGGAAAGGTGATTGATGGAAGCAGAACGTCAAGCAGCTAAGGATAGGGAAGACGTCAGGGCAATGTGTGCACACATGGTCGCCTTGCAGGGACCAGCTGATGTCACACGCCTCGAGTAGTGCTTGCACTACTCACATTTTGTTATAGACTAGGTTTACGAGTATGCATTGGTGCTACTCTTTCCTTCAAGTAGGTTTGACCCTATGTTTAAGTGTCTACACTATTCAAAGGGTCTATGTGTTGTCAAAATTTTCCGTTACATTGATGTAATGTAGACCTTCTATAAGGTCAAATTTTCCTAGCAATATGTACTAAATTATATCAATGAAATTGGCATACATTTTATTTCATTGGGAGTTACATTAGATCTCATAGATTGATATCACAAACGATTTGCTTATGGTAATTCTAAGATTACTTAAGGTATACCTCAAAGTTATATGTAATTTAGAGACGCTCGACTTAGAAATGGTGAGTCCGCTTTAGGTCCTGTTTCTTGTTTGATTGCGGGTTTAGGGTAGACTTATTAAGTTAAATATCCTATTGAGCCTTAGTTACACATAACTGGTATACGTCAAGTGATCTTAGGAGGGGACCAGGCATGGTTCGAGTCACATAATCACATTTTTGTCACTACTACTAAATTCATAAGTTTGTTTACGTGGACTTTCGTTATGAATTGCTTCCAAATACCTTAAAGGTGGGACATAATACAAATAATCTAGTAGAATAGCATCCGAATTGTCACTATTATTGAAAACTTACCGTCATGTCGTCTTTAAAAATTTATGACAGAACTATGTCACCGCGGAAAAATTCCAGACCTTCCGACAATGCACCACCGCATCCACAGTTCGATTCTGCAATGTTCCAAGCTACTATTACAACAGTCGTGGCTGCTGCAATGTCACAAAATGGTACGAATGGTGCTGGTGGTTCGGGAAGCAGTGTCACGACTTCTAACCATGGGGACAGTCAGGGGCGTGCAAAAGAATGTTCCTACAAGGACTTTACTAATGGCAAACACGACTCCTTCAATGGAGGCGGGGGCGTCATCACTCTAATGCAATGGTTCGAGAAGACCGAATCAGTCTTCGAGGTTTGTGCTTGTCCTGAAGCAAGAAAGGTCAAATTTGCATCTTGCACTTTCACCAGCAGGGCCCTTACCTGGTGGAATGGCCGTGTAAAGTCACTTACACTCGCAGTGGCTAACTTGATAAGCTGGGAAGACCTGAAGACAATGATGCTGAAAGAGTAATGCCCAAGGGGTGAAGTACAAAATCTAGAGCAAGAACTATGGAATCTCAAGATGACGGGATCTGACGTTGCAACTTGTACTGCCCGGTTTAACAATCTAGCACTTCTTTGTCCCGCAATGGTCACTCCGGAAGACAAGAAGGTGGAGCGATACTTATGGGGGCTGTCTCCCCGGATTCAAAGTAGTGTGTTAGCCTCAAGACCAACTACGTTTGACAGTGCCAAGGAGTTGGCACAACAACTCATTGACCATAGGGCCAGCCATGGCACTGTGACAACCACCTCCGATCAAGCAAGAAGAGGAAGAAACAAAATAAAGTTCTGGAACAACAAGAAGAAACAACCGGTGCAGGACCCCGCCAAGAAGCAACAAACGGTTGCTGCCCATGCTACCACTATTCCTGCCACTCCAACACCACTGAGGCAATATGCTGGAAACCTTCCCAAATGCAGCAAGTGCAACTTTCACCACATCGGTGCTTGTCAGGAAATGCACTACAACAATTGCAACAAGAAGGGGCATACCACTCGTTTCTATAAGGCACCGGCTCAACTAATCACCCAAGTCGCTAATGCCGGAGCAAGTCAAGCCTGTTACGGCTGTGGAGAAACGGGGCACTACAAAAGAGACTACCCAAAGTCATGAAACGCTAATGTTGGTGGCGTAGGGAGAGACCTGGCTATAGGAAACGAAGAAGCAGTCAAGGAACCCATGGTGGTTACTGGTATGTTTATCCTCAATAACTCATATGCATGCATACTTTTCAATAGGGGAGCGGAGAGGAGTTTCGTAAGCCACCAATTCAAACCCATACTTAAACAAAATCCCCAATCACTAAAAGACACATACACCATAGAAATGGAAAATGGAAAGGCATAAAACACTAACAATATATACATAGGGTGTACCCTCACCCTAAACAACCATTCATTCCAAATCGACTTAATGCCAGTCACCATAAAAACTTTTGACATCATCATTTCTATGGATTGACTTAGTTCTCATCGTGTCGACATTCTATGTCACGAAAGGGTCATTCGCCTTAATCTGCCAAATAGCGAAACCCTTCTCATCTACGGTTACAAACCCAATGCAAGCTTGCAAATCATCTCTTGCATCAAGGCTCAAAAATATCTCCGAAAGGAATACCACGCCTTCTTAGCCCACATAGTAGATAAGAAACAAGAAGTGAAGGACATCAAAGACATCCCGGTGGTCTGTAATTTCCCTAACGTATTCCCAGAAGACCTTTCAGGTGTACCACTCACACAACAAGTCGAATTCCAAATCGATTTGGTCCCTGGAGCTACCCCTGTAGCCAAAGCGCCATACCGCCTAGCACCGACAGAAATGCAGGAATTATCCAGTCAACTAAAAGAACTATTAAGCAAAGGGTTTATCAGACCTAGCTTCTCACCTTGGGGAGCACCGGTCCTGTTCGTAAAGAAGAAGGATGGGTCTTTTCGCATGTGCATAGACTATTGGGAGCTAAACAAACTCACCATCAAGAACCGATATCCCATACCCCGAATCGATGACCTCTTCGACGAACTCCAAGGAGCAAGCTACTTTTAAAAATTGATATGAGGTCGGGATACCATCAACTACGAGTTCAAGAAGAATATATCCCCATGACAGCTTTCAGAACTCGCTATGGTCACTACGACTTTATAGTGATGCCCTTTGGATTAACGAATGCACCAGCGGTATTCATGGACCTAATGAACCGAGTATGTCGACCTTACTTAGACAAATTGGTGATTGTATTCATCGACGCCATTCTGGTATATTCCAGAAGCGAGGAAGAGCATAGCCAGAACTTACGACTAGTATTGGGGACATTGAGAGCTGAAAAGTTATATGCTAAATTCTCTAAGTGTGAATTCTAGATCTGAGAAGTGGACTTCCTTGGTCATGTGGTCAACAAAAATGGAATACATGTGGATCCCTCCAAAATAAAAGCAATCGAAAACTGGGCATCACCGACAACACCGACGGAGATCCGACAATTTTTAGGCCTTGCTGGCTAGTACAAAAGATTCATACAAAACTTCTCTGAGATCGCTAAACCACTCACCACCTTGACTCAAAAATGTGTGGTGTTTGTGTGGGAGGATAAACAAGAAGCTGCCTTCCAAACGCTAAAACAAGCCCTATGCAGCACACCGATCTTGTCCCTCCCAGAAGGAATTGAAGACTTTGTGGTTTATTGTGATGCTTCGAATCAAGGTCTTGGATGTGTACTCATGCAAAGAGGAAAGGTCATCGCCTATGCGTCGAGACAACTTAAAATGCATGAAGTTAACTAGACCACTCACAACCTCGAGCTAGGAGTAGTGGTGTTTGCCCTGTAGAATTGGAGACACTACCTCTACGGCACAAAATGCACTATCTTCACCGATCATAAAAGTATTCAGCACAGACTTAATCAAAAAGAGCTCAACATGAAACAGAGACACTGGGTAGAACTGCTAAATGACTACGAATGTGAGATTCGCTATCATTCAGGCAAAGCCAATGTTGTAGCAGACGCCTTAAGCAGGAAGGAATACTCGGGATGTCGAGTAAAGTCACTAAGGATGACAATCCATTCACACATGTCCACGCAAATCAAAGAAGCCCATTTGGAGGCTTTGAAACTAGGGAATGTGACAAGTGAGGCATTAAGAGGAATGGATAAGAACCTAGAAATCAAAGATGATGGGGTTTGTTATCTTATGAATCGGATCTAGACACCAAAGTTCGGTGGGTTCAGAAATGTCATCATGAACGAAGCACACAAAAATCGATACTCTATCCATCCAGGTTCAGATAAAATGTATATGGATATCAAGAAGTTGTACTGGTGGCCGAACATGAAACCAAAGATTGAAACCTATGTAGACAAGTGTCTGACTTGCGCCAAGGTCAAGGTGGAATACCAGAAACCCTCAGGGTTGCTGCAACAACCTGATATACCTGAGTGGAAGTGGGAACGGATAACCATGGACTTCATAACCAAGTTACCCAAGAGAACGGGTGGGATTGACACCATTTGGGTAATCGTTGACAGATTGACCAAATCCGTGCATTTCCTGCCAATAAAGGAAACTGACAAGATGGAGAAATTGACTAGAACGTACATTAAAGAGATTGTACGACTGCATGGTGTGCCAATATCCATTATCTCCGATAGAGATAGTAGATTCACTTCACGATTTTGGTAGTCACTCCAAAAATCTCTAGGAACTAGGTTGGACATGAGTACAGCCTACCACCCACAAACCGACGGGTAGAGTGAAAGAACCACACAAACGCTAGAAGACATGTTAAGAGCTTGTGTGATAGACTTTGGTAAAGCGTGGGATACCAATTTACCACTTATCAAATTCTCTTACAATAATAACTATCACACTAGCATCAAGGTCGCTCCATTTGAAGCGCTCTATGGTCGTAAGTGCAGATCACCCTTGTGTTGGGCTGAAGTGGGGGACACGCAGCTAGCTAGGGGGCAAGTCCCAAATAGCACCCTCACTGGTCCTGAAATCATAAGGGAGGCAGCGGAAAAGATCATCCAAATTTGGGAAAGACTGAAAGCATCATCAGATAGAAAATAGAGCTACACAGATAAGCGACGCAAACCCTTGGAATTCCAGGTTGGTGATCGAGTGTTACATAAAGTCTCACCTTGGAAAGGAATGATATATTTTGGTAAACGTGGGAAACTAAGTCCAAGGTACATCAGGTCATTCGAGGGTGCCACAAAAACCCAAATAAGTATTATTCTACATTAGTTTTCCATTAATGAATTTATTCCAAATCATGGGAAACACGTATTAGAGCTCTAGAAAATCACGCACCTAACACAACTTTTCTTCACTATTAAGCAAGATCGAGAAGGAGGAACACCTCTTGAAATAAACGTAAACAAAATAGAAAAAAGTGGTTTTACTTCAAACCAACAAAATAGTCAATGGAAATTTGTTCCTCCTTGTGACAACCGTCAAATTCTGGTCAAGTCAAAGTCAAATAAAGTCAACAAGTCAAATCAGTCAACTCAACTAACACTTGTATAGCAGGGTTACATTATGTTTACTATTGTACAACACACTATATTAATGCAAAGTATCACTTGGAAATTTCACGTATTCAGAAATCCAAAACCCTAATCAGGGTAAGTGATGTAACGACTTGATAAAATACTATTGCATACCCTTCAGGGGCGTATAACACTCATAACGAGGCTTAACGGGGTTTACAAACCTTGCTTTACGAAGCTAAACACTTGTAAAAGTCACAAACATGATCTCTCTCAATCTCTTTCACTCTCTCTCTCTCTCTCCCAAATCTCTCTCGAAATCCCTTTTAACTTGTTATAAACACCCAGGGCATTCCGACCCTTAACTTAATCAAAGACCACTCGAAACGGTAAGATAATGTGCAAAACAACAAAGTTGGGCCGAAGCCTTTGCAAAACCGAGGCTCCTTAAGACCGAAACCTCTTCAGAACCGAGGCTCGATCCTTAGGACCGAAGCCACCTTTGGTTCGGCTCCATGCACTTTCGGTTCGGTTCATCAGCCTTCGGTCCGAGACTACTTCAGTTCGGTCCTACCTGCTTTCGGTTCCTGACTACTTTCGGTCCCTAACCCATTTCAGTTTGCCCCAGGAAGCTCGGTTCGGTCCAAGTCACTTCGGACCGAAGTCACCTTTTCGCAGATTCGCCCCTCTTTTCCCGGTTTTCGACCATTTTCACGTTTTAAGCCATTTTTCATGATTTTAGCGTGAGATTTTTATATAAATTCATACTTTTATTATTTTCAACCCACTAAACTGATAAATTAACCATATCTTAGCAATTTAAGAGATAAAAGCCCCCACTATTATTGAGGACAAATTCAAAGTACCAGCAGGTACTCTTTGACTTTTCCCATAAAGTTATGACAACTTCAGGTTACTATTCATGCTTTATGTCACTATTCACATATGGAATGTCAACTCATTGTACTCTCACCCTTCTTCAACAATTTACCTTAATCCTATACACACAAAGAGTCAATACTCCTCACATCCTTTAAGTCTCATTCATTATCACCAAAAGCAAACAGATTACTGTCTCACTTCCTCTCTCCAAAAACTCAAAATTCCCAGGAAGTCTTGAGCTTCTCATCCACTCTTGGTAACTAACTTCATCCTACTCTTGAATATTCTACACTCCTTCACTCAAATCATGGATTTCTTATACAAATATCCTCATATTCGTTCTTAGGATCTTCAAATCTTCAAGCATTCTCCAGGTGTTCTTGACTTGGAAACCTCTTTTCTTCAACGTCCATCTCAGAGAATCACTCAAAGTGAGCTCATACCCCTAAATTTTCATGTTTTCTTCAAGTTTTAAGGGGG
Source organism: Lactuca sativa (assembly GCF_002870075.4). NCBI lineage: Eukaryota > Viridiplantae > Streptophyta > Magnoliopsida > Asterales > Asteraceae > Lactuca > Lactuca sativa. The sequence goes on along the minus strand of NC_056623.2, from coordinate 125,591,344 downwards.
GGGGGGGGGGAGGAATACAAGTTAAAACACCAAAAACTTAACTAAACTCAAACATCAACTTTCAACAGGAAAGTTTAGCTCCATTCACGGACTGTTTTGAACATCTTAAACTTTTTAGTTTTCAAAACTATATAAGAGGAAAGTAGTTTAGGTTCATACCTTTGTAAGGACTACTTGCACAGGTTCATAAGATTTTTCTACAATTTATGTAGATTTTTACAAAACTGCCTATCATTCTAGAAACAAATTCGGACCAGTCTGTGAAGTTGAACATTTTCACACAAGTTAAATGTCACTAAAAATCATAATAAAAATGATGAACAAACTAGACACATTTTCTAAACTCTCAGAGTTTACGGATCTATATTTCGACCTTTGATGATTTTTCTACGGTTTTTCTAAGAACGGGAACAGAAAATTTAAAACTAGAAAAATAGTTAACAAATTTAATTTACACCTTGTAACTTGCTGAGCAAGGTGTGTGCTATTATATAAATACATGTTGTTTATATTTCATGTCCTTTACCTTAGTACAAAGGTATATGTCATATAAAAAGGATTACTACCACTACAAACATTTTGATAAACTATAATAGGTATAGTTTATGTTCATTTACGCTACAAACATTTTGATAAACTATAATAGGCATAGTTTATGTTCATTTACAATACAGATTTACTACGAAAGGTTTCATTTTTACAAAAAGGAGTTGTTTAGTTCACTATACGTAAATTTGTTAATAAATAAATTTGTGAGACATTAGCTTCACGATACTTTTAAATTAGCGCATTTAACACATGAGACATTAGCTTCACGATACTTCTAAATTAGCGCATTTAAAGTCCTGTAATTGTAACCAGAGTTTCTTGTAGGGAGAGCGTGATAGTTGTGTATAGATCTATATTGGGTCTGACAAACCTACACCTTAGCAGCATACAACAGCTAGACCGGCAGGTCTGGGGTGAGAAATGTCATAAACATTTCCGACGCCAGAAGAACGTCGTGACATGCCAACTAGGTCATAGCATGGTTATAATAACTCACATGGGGTATTAACAAAGCATATGATTTAAAGGGATTTTATCGTTTAAACGAGTTTATGTCTATTTAAACTTGCATACACCACTATAAGTATGTAAAATACTTGTACATTTCGATCTTTGGGTTTTAAAACTACATTTCATTTTAAGAAGAAAATATTGGATTTTTTTTTGGAACAAACACTACTAATACAAAGAAAGGTTTTCAGCTCTACCTACAAAAGTTTATGAAATCACCAACTTAATTGTTGACACTCTTTCAAAACTATTTGTAATCTCAGGAAATCAGTGAAACAGGTAACCAACTGCTTTTGAGGATGGGATGCAAAGACTTCAAATAATGCATTTTTGTCATCATATTGTAATTGATTTTGAAACATGTAACTCATACTATGGTGTAACGTTTTCAATTATATTTATGAAGGTTGTGTTTGCTTTGGTCACTATTATACTCGTTGTTATGATACTATACATGAAGTCATTCCCACCCCCAGACATTTCCGCGATCCTTGGTTTGGGGTGTTACACTCCTTGTTTGTTTTGTGATTCTATAATTAATGGGGGAAACACAAAGGTAATACTACATTTGATACTGTGAAATGTAATCGGTATTTACAGAAAATAATTTTAGGGTGTTCTCAACATGGGCTCTTTCAACTGAGTCTTGTGTAAAAGATGTATTTAGGCTTAGTGTGTTTGATATTGTTTATGTAAGAGCCCCATAAATTATGGTAATCATCAATTTTCTTTTTTGGAAGTGTTGTTTCTGTGAAGAACGTTTGTAGTACTTGGTATAAGATTCTTGCGTGTATCCTTCCTTTGTTGGAAATTACTAATTTGTAGCTTGTTTTTTTGTCAGGATGCCCAGCCACTACCACATATGTTCTATTTAAAGAGTAATAGTTTGCTGCTAGTGTTTATTGATTTTAGTTGATTAAAATTTCAGGCAAGTCTTGGTGAACATGATAATGATATGTCAAGAAAGCTGATAGGGATACTAAAGAAACATAGAGCCTTTAGTGAGCAAACAGTGGTTTGTGACTATGAAGCCTTTAGCTAAGAAGGCCCTCGAGGTTGTAAAAAAAGGCGAATTGACCATTATGCTCGAGAGATTTGAAAAGGTATTAATATATTATTTCCTTTATATCTTGGATTAAAAAACTTCAAGACTAAATTTAAATATAAAATATGTATTTTTTTTGGTATTCAGATATATAATCATTGGCTTTGAAATATAAAAGATTGGTGTATAAGCAGACAATTATTGTGGGGACACAAGATTCCTGTTTGCTATATTCTAGGAAAAGCCTGTGAAGAAGATTATATAGTTGCTAAAACTGAAGATGCAGCTCTTAAAAAAGCTCAAAAGAAATATGGAAAAAATGTCGAAATATATGAAGATCTACCTTAAAACTTTGACCATGTATTTACTCTATCTACTCATACATTTAACTTGTTTCTTAGTTTCATAAAGAAGAGTACCTTCTCACACTGCCTTTACCAGAGTGTTCGATGGTAAGACAAATTTATTTATTATTATTGTTAATAAATTATTTACTACTACTATTATTATTATTATTATTATTATTATTATTATTATTATTATTATTATTATTATTATTATTATGTTTGGTATTAATTTAATTTTAAAATTCAGGTTTCAAAAATGCATGTGCTTATTGATTCAATGACAACAAATTATGAAAAATATTTCTATAATGATGTTACACGTGAAGTATACGAGTTCTTTTGGAGTGAATTTGCAGATTGGTATGTCAAAATTTTCTCGATTTATATTTTTTGATTAAAAATTTCAAATTGGGTTTAGAAGTACTTCTATTTAAAGGTTTTTGATTGTGTGATTAATAAAAGTTTGTCATTCATTAATTCTTGGGAAAATGACTCTTGAGGGTAGTTAACTTTTGTGTTTGTACTCATTTGGTCCCTTTCCTTTTTTTTTGTATTCAATATACCATCGAACTTGTTGTTTGTGTTCACCATAACCCTTTTGACCGACTTTTGACCTGTGATAGCCGGTCAAAGGGTTATGGTGAACACAAACAGCAAGTTCGATGGTATATTGAGCTCAAAAAAAGGAAAGGGACCAAATGAGAACAAATGCAACAGTTGGTTACCCTCCTGATCCATTTTCCCTTTACTCATTTACAGTAAATCCCACGTCATCTCCTACTGATATTAATGACTTTATGAGATTCATTCTTGCTTCTCTTCAAAACATAACCTATGAAAGGACATTATTCATACATGTATAACTTTGTAATGCACTTGAATATTTATTAGGGGAATCTTGACTAAGCAGTCGCATTTCATGACTACATTTACATTTCCAATCAAATGATTTACCGTATCATGGATTCTAGACAAGTCTACAAATGAGTGGAATCACAAGTGCTATGATTTTTGAGTTTACTTAGCTTTAAGATCGAACTCATGGGATAAGATACAACATCAATATGTATAATATTATGGTGATGTGTCTACAAAAGCAGCATGATATTGTACATATTGATGTTGTATCTTATCCCATGAGTTCGATCTTAAAGCTAAGTAAACTCAAAAATCACAGAACTTGTGATTCCACTCATTTGTAGACTTGTCTAGAATCCATGATACTTAAATCATTTAATTGGAAATGTAAATATATTCATGAAATGCGCCTGCTTAGTCAAGATTCCCCTAATAAATATTCAAGTGCATTACAAAGTTGTACATGTATGAATAATGTCCTTTCATAGGTTATGTTTTGAAGAGAAGAAAGAATGAATCTCATAAAGTCATTAATATCAGTAGGAGATGACGTAGGATTTGTTGTAAACGAGTAAAGGGAAAATGAATCAGGAGGGTAACCAACTGTTGCATTTGTTCTCATTTGGTCCCTTTCCTTTTTTTGTGCTCAATATACCATCGAACTTGTTGTTTGTTTTCACCATAACCCTTTGACTGGTTATCACAGGTCAAAATCCTGTCAAAAGGGTTATGGTGAACACAAACAACAAGTTCGATGGTATATTGAATACAAAAAAAGGAAAGGGACCAAATGAGTACAAACACAAAAGTTAATTACCCTCAAGAGTCATTTTCCCTTAATTCTTTTATATTAGTTAACATTAACTGATTAATAATATGAATTGGTTGTTTTTTTTTTCAGCGACACTAAATAGCTGGCATAACCGAGCGAGACTTCCCATAGGATTTTATAGAAAGGAAGTCGGAGCATAAGAATTTGACAAATATGGGCCTTTGACACCAAAACGTAGTGTGTTTTTTAATTGATGTCTTATTTGGTATAGTTAGAGTGATTATTTGTATTTGACAAATATGGGCCTTTGACACCAAAAAGTAGTGTGTTAGGCCTTTGATATACGTATATGAAATACACAACAAATTTGGTTGTTACATAGATGATCTAAGATGATAAGATCCACAACAGACTCGATACATATTGAAATTGAACTCTCATAGTCGCATATGGTGGCTGCCACCGACGCCCAAAATAAATAAATAAAATGATGAAAAAAAGAGAGGATACTACTAGAAAACAACCCTTTAACGACATGTGAACCATGACACACATTGATTTATGATACCCAAAATTTTGTGCCCTAAAAATAATGTAAGCTCTCCAAAAACTTGATGGATTTAGGACACACATTTAACCATGTCCTAAAATTAGCGTTACAAAAAAAAAAAAAAAACAAACAAATAAAAACACAGAGGGCACCTATCATAAAATGTGTGTTTGTGCAAGAATCTCTTTTGATAATCTTTTTTTCCATGAAACACACGTTCTCCTTCCTTTAATAGCTAAGGTGGGAAATGAAATCCTGAAAAATAAAAATCATGCCGTGTTCTCCTTTCCCTTCCCCCAACCATGTTCACCGTATCGAGAGGCCTCTCCAGCGATTACAAATAGGGAGTAGGGTGTCAATATTTCTCGTTTTTGTCTTTGAAACTTCAGAAACTAAAAATGGAGCACGAATGAAATATATAATGGATTCATCAAAGGGGAAGAAGTATGTTGCAACTATGAATTTATATACCACTCTCAAAGAATTAGGGAACAAATTATAGAAATTGACTTCGGTGAAACCTAACACTTTAAAGCTCATTGTTCAATATGCATGTTCAATTGGTTTTATTTCGCGATTCTCAGAGTTATTTGACATATAAAATGGTCATTTTACCCCAAGTATGGATTATGGATTTTGGCATAGATCCCAATTGCTAGATGGGTGTGTTGATGGTATTGATAGCTCGGAAGCCGGCAGAGCAGCAACTACAGAATTCTTTCGAGGAGCTTCTACATTCGAGGTGAGTTTCCTTCACTATATTTATGGGTCAAAGGCACCACTGTCGGCCCTTCTGGATTGTTATCCTGGTTTATCTTATGATATGTTAGATCGGTGTCTTGGTAGATAGGATGTTGCTATGTTGTTATGATCTGTTAGATCTATATCCTAGTAGATAGGATGATGTTATGCTTAGTGATCTGTAACATCTATCTGTTTGTCTGTTGACTGGTTATATGTTTAATTGATATGTATATGTCGACATGTTATGTGCGGTTGGGTTGAGGCGGACCTGCGTTGTGCTGAAGGCCAACAGACCCAGGATGTCTCGGATAGACTGAAGGCCAGTGGGGTGTACCAGTTAGGACGAGTGGAGTGTACCAGTTAGGACGAAGGCCTATAGAACAGTTCAAATAGGCTGAAGGCGCAGTGAGGTGTATCAGTCATGCTGAAGGTTCTGTGAGTGTACCAAACAGACTGTAGGCCGGTGGGCGTCCAGTCAGATTGAAGGCTCTGTAGCGTACCAGATGGACTGTAGGCCAGTGAGGCGTTCCAGTCATGCTGAAGGCCCTGTATGCATGTTGTTATTTGTATATGTTAACTGTTTGGGTGTTAGTACTTTGGGGGAACTCACTAAGCTTCATGCTTACATTTTTAATTATGGTTTTAGGTACTTCAGTTAATCGTGGCAAGGTGAGGGCGTGAACGTACATGTCCTTGCATTTTAAAATGATGATTTATGGGAAACTCCAATAATGTGATTGTTTTGGAAATTATGTTGAAGAGATTCTGATTTCTAAATAATGTTTTTGGAAGAAAGGTTTTTTAAACACTTCTATTTAAAAATGGTTGTTTTGAAAAGTTTAAATTTTAGGAAATTTTTGGGATGTTACGAGTTGGTATCAGAGCGTTGGTTTGAGTGAATTGGAGGAACACTTGTGTGAATCCAGACTCAAACTGAGGGAAAAGATTTTCAAAATGATTTTCAAATGGTTTTCAAAATACTTAAGAAGGATGCGATGTGTACGATCAACCAGAGCCAGTAAGTAGACCCCAAAATACCATGTTGTTATTTGATATTGGGATATGTTATAATAGAATACTGGTGATAGGACAGGGATCTTCAGGATTTGCATGATAGAATTTCCTGATTATATGATGCCTGATAGCCTAGGGCCTTTCTTTTATGAAATTGACATCATTACTGTAGGTGCTTAGTGTATGAATCATAGTTATATATATATCTAAGATCTTATAGCCTGACAATGTTTGGTTTGACATTATTTCCCGTTCTTGATTGATGAAGGGTTTAGGATAGGATCAAATATTTGAATGTCAATAGGGTCCAGTGTTATGTATGGCTAGCATACACGAGTGCTGCAGTACTTTCTGGTATGCATTTAATTTATTCATTTTTTCATTTTGGAGTAGTTACTCTACGAGTTGGTGGCCCTAACACGTCGAGTAGAGGCTAGTTTATGCGTAGGTTTTAAGTGACCTACACGTCGAGTTGAGAACCCAACTCGACGAATAGGGCCGCCAGAATGAAACCCTAATTTTGGGGTTTTGCATCCTATTTAAGCTCATTAATCCCCACCCTTGGGTCTCATTACTAGCCTCCAAGTCCCAATCCCTAACCCATGAAACCCTAAAGATTTGTGAGGGTGTGTGAGCCATTTTTGAGCATACTTGTGTACTTTGAACCATGTTGAGGACCTCCAGGAGAAGATTGTAGATCTGGAAGCAACCTCTCTTTCCCTTCATTTTCTAGTAATCAAGTCTGAATCTTGGCCATTAGTTCTTTAGATCTCTTTGTATCCATTTTGTGAAGGTTTTGGTTCAAGAACTTGGATCTTCGGATCATGGACATCCCCAAGCTAACATCCTTTCAGATCTGATGTGACAACCGTCAATTTCTGTCAAGTTAAAGTCGAATAAAGTCAACTCAACTAACCCTTGTATATTAGGGTTTACATTATGTTTACTACTTTACAACTCACTATTTTAATGCAATGTATCACTTACAGTTTTCACGTGTTCAGAAAATCTAAACCCTAATCAGGGTAAGTGATGAAACTACTCAATAAAACACTATTGCATACCCCTTGGGGGCGTATAACACTCCTAACAAGGCTTAACGAGGTGTACAAACTTTGGGTTACGAACATAAACATTCACAAAGGTCACAAACGAAGTCTCTCATAATGTCTCTCAAATCTCTCCCAAATCTCTCTTGAAACTTATTTCAACTTTTTATAATCATTTGGGGCATTTCGACTTCTAACTTAGGCAAAAACCACTTGATACGGGAAGTTCAATTGACATACAACAAGTTAGAACCGAACCCTAATGGAATCGAAACCCTAATAGAACCGAAACTCTAATAGAACCGAATCCTAATGGAAACGAACCCTAATGGAACCGAAACCCTAATAGAACCAAATCGTAATAGAACCGAAGTCACTAGTGAACCGAACCTACCTCTTGAACCAAGACCGAACCTTAATGAATCGAAATCTATAAGGAACAAAGCTAGTCCTTAAGGACCAAAGCCACCTTTGGTTCGGTTCCATGCACACTCGGTTATCTTGCCTTCGGTCCCTAGCCTTTAAGACTGAACCCTCCCTTCGGTTCATAACCTCTTAGGACCGAACCTTCGGTCCTAAGCTCGAAAATTCGCAACTTCGCCTCCTTTTCCCGATTTTCGACCCCGACTTCATTTTAAGCCCGTTTTCGATGATTTTCGCATGGGATTTTCATACAAATCCATATTTCATTATTTTCAACCTTTTAAGATCATAAAATAAGCTTATCTTAAGGATTTTTTTATGATAAAATGCCCAAGTATTCTTAAGAACAAATTCAAAGTACAAAGGATGCTCTTTTGACTTTTCCATAAGGTTATGACACCTCCAGGTCACTATTCATGATTTATGTCACTATTCACATCAGCCTTATCTACTCTTTGTACCCTTTAAACTTCCTCAACAAGCTTCCTTAACCCCCACACGCACAAAGAGTCAACACTTCTCACACCTCCTAGATTTCTTTCACTTCCACCATAAGCTAACACACTCTTCTCTCATTCTCTCTCTCCAAGAACTCGAAATTCCCTAGAGGTTTTGAGCTTTTCATCCATCTTTGGTAATTAAATCATCCTCCACTTGATTATTCTACACTCTTTCACTCAATTCATGGATTTCTCACACAAATATCGTCATATTTGTTGCTAGATCTTCGAATCTTCAAGCATCTCCCAAGTGTTCTTGACTTGGAAACTTCTTCTCTTCAACATCCATCCTAAGAAATCACTCAAGGTGAGTTCATACCCCTACATTTTCATGCTTTCTTCAAGTTTTAGAGGGTGGGGGGGGGGGGGGGGGAATACAAGTTAAATCACCATAATATAACTTAAACTTATACTTCAGCTTTCATCAGGAAAGTTGAGGTCCATTCACGGATTGTTTTTAACATCTTAAACATTTTAGTTTTCAAAAATGTATTAGGTGAAAAGAGTTCAAGTTCATACATTTAAAATGACTACTTGCACAATTTCATACGATTTTTCTACAATTTATGGCGATTTTTACAAAACAGCCTCTCATTTTTGAAACAACTTCGGACCAGTGTGTGAAGTTGGACATTTTCCCACAAGTTAAATGTCACTAAAAATCATGAGAAAAAATATGAATAAACTAGATAGATTTTCTAAACTCTCAGAATTTATGGGTCTAAATTTCAATCTCTGATGGTTTTTTTATAAATTTTCCAATAACAGGAACAGAAAAGTTATAAACTAGAAACATAGTAATAATTTCATCTACACCTTGTAACTTGCTGAGCAAGGTGTGTACTATTATATAAATCTATGTTGTTATATTAAATGTTATTTTACCTTAGTAAAAAGGTATATATTAGAACACCAAAAGATTTCTACTCTTACAAACATTAGATAAAACTATAATAGGTATAGTTATGTACTTTACACAATAAACATTTGATAAACTATAACAGGTATAGTTTGTTTTCCATTACATTCCAAAAAGGGTTTTCATCACAATAAACATTTGATAAACTATAATAGGTATAGTTTATGTTCATTACATTACAAAAAGGGTTTTCAGTCACAACAAGTAAATCTGTTAATGAATAAATTTGTGAGACATTCGCTTCACGATACTTTTTAAGTAACGCATTTAAGTCCTGTATTGTAACCAGAGTCTCTTGTAGGGAGAGTGTGATAGTTGTGTATAGATCTATATTGGGATTGCCACCCCACACCTTGTTGTTAGCTACAGTGGGACCTTGAGGTCTACGGGTGACAAATATCATAACAGTTTTGATGCCTAAAGAACGTCATCACAGGCCAACTAGGTCATAGCATGGTTATAATAACTCACATGGGGTATTAACAAAACATAAGATTTATGGGGTTTTCTAACACTTAAACGAGTTTATGTCGATTTAAACTTGCATATACTACCATAAGCATGGAAAACACTAGTACATTTCCGACCTTTGGTTTTAAGACTACATCTCATCTAGAATTGTTAGTTTTCAGCTATAATCACTACGTGTATATGCTAGAGTTATATAAGAATTTAGGCGCGATCGACTTAGAAATGGTGGGTCCGCTTTATTTCCTATTCGTTGTTTGGTTGTGGGCATAGGGCAAACCCATTATATTCGACGGTTTATTTAACTTTAATTTTATATAACTTATATACACTTGGAGAGTATAGAAGGAAACTATAGGACTTTCTAGGGTACACTATTTCATAACATAAAAAGTTACATTTCATTTTAAGAAGAAAATATTGGATTTTCTGGAATAACACTCTATCGCTTTTACAAGGAATACGACATCTTTCTCAAATAAAACTCTTATGAACTCACCAACTTACTTGTTGACACTTTTTCAAAACTACTTGTATTCTCAGGAAATAAGTGAACATGTAATGCTCAGCTTTTGAGGACGGGACGCTAAGGCGTTAAGTTCAAAAGTCATTTTGTCATCATGATTTAATTTATTTGGACACATGTAACTCGTGCAACAATGTAACCTTTTAAATTATATTTATGATGGTTTTGTTTGCTTTCTTCACTATTATATTTGTTGTTATGATACTGCACAAGAAGTCATCCGCCCCCGAACGTTTTCGCCGTTTTGGTTTGGGGGTGTGACATCTGGGATGATTTAGGGTTGTTAAGGCATAAAGGCGCAAACTTTATGCCATTAATGAGCCCATGCAAGCTTTAAGACGTTTTTATGGCTTTTTGGAGCCCATAGAGCCATTTTTGGAAGAAAAGCTTGAGACTTTATGTGTCTCTGGAATGTTTAGGACCTAGATCTGGATTTTCATGTTTTGTGTTGGAGTGATAAGGAGATTTCTTCAAAGATCTATGTCTTGAAGACCAATGGTTGAACTAAACCCATTAAGAAGAATTAATAGTTGGTAAAGTTGGAAACTTTACCCTTAAAAAGACCTTTCCAGCATGTAAAAGTAGTAGGAGGCTTAGATCTAATGTTTTGGGGCTTAATCTGTTAAGATACCCCAAAAAGAACAGGTAACTCGTCGAGTCAAAGGATGAACTCGACGAGTTGAGATCAGTTGTCCCGTTCTGATTATGGTGGAACTCGACGAGTCTGAGGGTGACTCGGCGAGTTGGATAGCGATTTTAGGGTTTCTGATTATGGTGGAACTCGATGAGTCTGAGGGTGACTAGGTGAGTTGGATCGCGATTTTAGGGTTTCTGAGTTATAGAACTCAGCGAGTCAAAAGGTTGACTCAACGAGTAGGGTCGGTTGGGAGTTGACCTTGACTTTGACCTTGACCAGAGCGTTGATCTTGACCAAGGGTAAAATGGTCATTTACCCTAAGTATGATTGTCAGATTTTGACTAAGTATTATTGTATAGTGATAGTCGGGGAGTCGTGGGAGCAGCCAACAGAGACTCCCCACGCACGAGTTCAGCATCCAGTTTGAGAGGTGAGTCCTCTTCCAATAGGAATGGGTCTAAGGCACCAAGGTAGGCCCGTTTATGTATGTTATCAATTTCGGGGTTAGCCCGATGTAGATATATGCTTCCGGACTTCAATCTGATATTGAGGCAAGCCCGAGGAATGTTTGTATGCTTGATGTCTTTGTGATTCTTGCATGTACTTGTTTACGTGTTCCGGACTTCGGTCTGATGTCGGGGCAAGTCGGAGGAAGATTTATGTGTTAGATGTCTATGTGTTATATGCTTGTTGCAGTGTCATATGTATACCAGACTTGGGCCCGATGTCGGGCGGGACCCGATGCAGTTGGCAAGGCCCAATATATTTTATTATGTGTTATTTTGTATGTTATTTGGTAGCTTGGGGAGACTCACTAAGCTTCATTCTTACTGTTTTCAATTTTGGTTTCAGGCACTTCTACTAGCAAGGGGAAGAGCTCGGGGTGATTGCATGGCACACACCACAGTTTTAGCTTGGGACGTTTAGACTCTAATATTCTGACACGGGATTTTGATATAGCTTTTTGATATAATGTTTGAGATACATGACATGTGATTTTATTATGACGTTTGATGAATTATGGTTTTTACTAAAATAATTTTTAAACGAAATTTTTGGACCATATTTTTTGCATGTTTCAAGTTGGTATTAGAGCCTTGGTTTCAGGGATTTGGGCACACTCTCGGGTGTGTCTGAACTCAAACTGAGGATTTGATATAAAAATTTTCAAAAGAAAATCATTTTTAAAAGAGAAAAAGGTGTGGTGCATGCAATCAGCCGAGCTTAAGTAAGTGCTCCCAAATTACCCATACAAGTTTATGTTCTGATATATTTATGAGAATTGCATGCTAGATTAGGGCTAAGGATCTAGGAATGATGCTTTATGTGCCTGTTATATGTGTATCGGCTTTATGAACTGCATACCAGTATAGATTAGACAGTTATATGATGGTATGTTTAGAATATGCTTGATTATGCTTAATCAATGCTTGAATGTTGCTTGCTTTGTGCTTTTAGGAGTTCTAGTTATCTTTTACTAACTAGAAAACGAATATGCTAAGTTACATATTACCAGGACTAAATAATTTCAGAAGGTTACGTTTAGCCTTATTTCGCAGCTCTCGTTTGAGTCTAACCGTTGTAGGGTTGGACCTCCCATTTGAAGAATTATCTAGTCTTAGTGATATGTAATGGTATATGCAAGCTAGTTATGGGGAGATAGTAGGGATTCCTTATGCAACTGATGGCAGAGAGTGGGATGGTGATTACCCTAGGGCAAGCCTAGGATAAGAGTAGCGTGAGAAGCAGTAGTCGTAGAAGGGATTGGCGAAGTCAAGGAAATTCATGAGGATAGTACGGATATATATGGTTGGTAGTATGGGCCCTTACTACTGAAAGCAGAGGATCCGTACTCGAATCAAGAAAGGTTGATATGAATCCAGGAAACTTGTAGTCAATGTGATCCCTCGAGATATGATTAAGATTCTGATGTTTTTATGATGTGTTTTTCAGAATGGTGGTGTTACGCAATCGACCAGTCGACAGTTCAAGCGCCAGTGAGGGATCAGGCTTGGGTTCTGGAGTTGGGTAGATGGATGATCAGATGAGGGAGTTCATTTCGTCTGAGATCACGCGCAGTATTCTGGATCAGACTCGTGTGATCTTTGGCACGGTCAAGGAGGGTATTTTGGAGATTTTTGATGAGAGACTGGGCACATTACACGCCGAGATGGCGGCCATGGTGGGGTCACGCACACTGACATTCAGGGAGTTCAGATCTTGTGGATCTCCTGATTATCATGGGGCTTGGGATCCCATTGCTAGCCCCAGGTGGTTGGCTGATGCCAAAAACGCATTCCGCATGAGCAGGTGTCCCGAGGGGGACAAGGTTTGACTCGCATCCTGTCTTCTGAAGGATGGAGCACGCGACTGGTGGGAGGAGGTCGGGCATGTTGTGGGTGATGCTATCCTTGATGTTATGACTTGAACTGATTTCTCGGCTCGATTCCGAGCCGAGTTTTCATGTGTGATAGAGGTGCAACAATTAGCTAAGGAGTTTCAGGATTTGCGTTAGACTACTGAGATAGTGGCATAGATTACCGCCATGTTCAGGGAGAGGGCGCTTGTCGTTCAACAGTATGTGGCAGATGAGGAGATGAAAAGGCCCGATATCATGAGATGTTGAGGAACGATATCAGACAATTTGTGATCCGCTCCATCTGCAGGACGCTGGAGGATATGATAGCTAGGGCTCGTGAGAATGAGATTGATTTAGAGATGGAGAGGAAAGGAAGCCAGAGGTGGCGTCTGACATGGAGGGCTCGGGCAAAAAGCCCAAGTTGTCAAACCACAGGTCTAGGAGCCAGAAGAGTCACAACCGTTGTGGAAAACGCGGCAAGATGCACCATGGGGTGTCCAAGGCGGGGAGTTCAGGCTGCTTCAAGTGCGGCCGAACTGGTCATGTGAGCAGAGATTGTTCAGCCACTACCATGATAGTATCAGATCTGATTTACTTCCATTTCAATCAGAGGGGACACAAGCGGCCTCCAGGGTCGACAAAGATTATGCTGCCACTACCGCTCCTGCAATGTTGAGGATCAAAAACGGCTGCCAGGGTGAGGAAAAGGCGCCTGTGGCAAGGATCAGGGCTTTTCAGTTGACTGCAGAGGATGCTTTGAGCAGCGCCCAACGTGGTGATGGGTATGTATCTTCTCCTTATCTCTATATTATTAGTGATTAATTCTTATGTGTGTGTGTTTCGTTTATAGGATCGTTCTTGGTGAACGGTATATCAGCCTTGGTATTGTTCGAGTCGGGGGCTAACCGATATTTTATGTCGTTCGCACTCAACAAGCGATTCTTAGGGGCTCCAGGGGAGCTAGATTATCCACTTGATGTAGAGATAGCAGATGATTGGACCATCCGGGTCGCGAAGGTTCACATAGAGTGCACACTGCAGATATTCGATGAGCAGTTTTTGATAGACCTAGTCCCTATTCCCTTGCGAGGAAATAAGGTCATTGTGGGTACGGACTGGTTGAGACCCAATGGGGCAACGATCGACTGCGAGCAGCAGCTAGTGAAGATTCGGACTCCTACTGGCGAAGGGTTAGTGATTCAGGGTGCTAGACCGTAGAATGGACCGACTCTATGTTCAGCAGCGAGAGCGAGGCACTATATTCAGCAGGGTTGCACAGGTTATGTCGCCTATGTCATGGATACCTGGGATAAGGGTAAGGCGACAGTGGATGATGTACTGGTTGTACGGGAGTACCCAGATATATTCCCGGAGGATTTTCCCGGGATACCTTCGGAGAGGTAGGTCGAGTTCAAGATTGACCTAGTTCCTGGTGCGGCTCTAATAGCCAAGGCACCATACCAATTGGCTCCTCCCGAGAAACAGGAGTTGTCTACGTAGCTGCAGGAGCTACTAGAAAAGGGGTTCGTTAGACCTAGTAGTTCTCCTTGGGGATCCCTGATCCTATTTGTGAAGAAGAAGGATGGGTCACATCGCATGTGTATAGACTACTGAGAGCTGAATATGGCAACGATGAAGAACCGTTACCCCCTTCCAAGGATCGATGATTTGTTTGACTAGCTTCAAGGTGCATCTTGGTTCTCCAAGATTGATCTGTGATTAGTGTATCACCAGATGCGATTCAGGGATGAGGATATGCAGAAGATAACTCTTAGGACTTGCTATGGTCATTACGAGTTTGTGTTGATGCCTTTTGGGGTCACTAATGCTCATGCCGCATTCATGGATCTCATGAACTGCGTATGCAGACTGATGTTGGACCAATCTGTGATAGTTTTCATTGACAACATCTTGGTTTATTCCAAGATCCAGGAGCAGCATGAGGAGCACCTGAGAGCGGTGCTAGAGACATTGAGGAGGGAGAGACTTTTTGCAAAGTTCTCCAAGTGTGAGTTCTGGTTACACGAGGTGCAATTTCTAGGGAACCTTGTCATCTAGAAGGGTATTCTGGTCGATCCGGCCAAGATTGAGGACGTGATGCAGTGGGAAATTCTGAGGTATCCATCTGAGATTCAGAGTTTTCTTGGTTTGGCAGGACTATCGGAGGTTCTATCAAGACTTCTCTAAGATAGTTGTTCCTTTAACCGGACTAACCAAGAAATTAGTGACATTTCGATGGGGGCCTAAGCAGCAGGCAACTTTCGAGACTCTCAAACAGCGATTATGCAAGGCACCGATTTTGACCTTGCCAAAGGGAGTCGATGACTTCGTAGTGTACTGTGACACTTCGATCACAAGCATGGGAGCGCTCTTGATGCAACGAGGTCATGTGATAGCTTATGCTTCTAGACAGTTGAAGCCTCACGAGGCGAACTATCCAACACATGACTTAGAGCTAGGGGCGGTGGTTTTTTCCCTCAAGATTGGGCGACACTACCTCTATGGGGTCCGTTGTACCATTTACACAGACCACAAAAGTTTAAGGTACCTCATGGATCAGATGAATATGAACATAAGGTAGCGTCGGTGGTTGGATGTGGTGAAGGATTATGATTGTGAGATCCTTTACCACCCGGGCAAGGCAAACATCATGACCGATGCTTTGAGTCTCAAGGCGATAGTGGGCCTGATACAGAATATATGTCGAAGGATGACAGTGATTACTCCATTATTGGAACGGATCAGAGCAGCACAGATTGAGGGTATGAAGGAAGAGCGCTGGAAATGTGAGCGAATCATAGGCCAAGTGGCCTCATTTGATTATGACAGTCGTGGGTTGTTGACCCTGTATGGGAGGGTCTAGATTTCGTACTGGGGCGGAGTACGATAGTTGCTAATGGAATAAGCCCATAAGTCGAGGTTCTTCATCCACCCTGGAGCAATGAAGATGTATCGGGATCTTCACCCTGATTACTGGTGTCCCCGCATGTAGCAAGACGTAGCATGGTTCGTGAAGAGGTGGTTGACTTGTAGGAAATTCAAGGCTGAGCACCAGTGACCGCACAGCAAGATGCAACCATTAGAGGTTCCCATGTGGAAATGGGAGGATATCACTGTGGATTTTATCACAAAGTTTCCCAGGACTGCACGTGGAGTAGATTCGATATGGGTCATTGTGGATCGGCTGACTAAGAGCACTAATTTTATCCCAAATCAGGAAAGCATCTCGGCCGAGAAGCTGGCCGAGATTTATGTGCGGGAGGTAGTGGCACGCCATGGATTGCCAGTGTCGGTCGTTTCAGACTGGGATGTTAGATTTACTTCCAGATTTTGGAAGCGGTTTCACCAGGAGATGGGTACTCATCTTCATTTCAGCACCGCTTTCCACCCTCAAACAGATGGACAGAGCGAGAGGACCTTCCGGACTCTCATAGACATGCTGCGCGTATGTGTTTTGGATTTTGGTGGAAGTTAGGATACATATCTTCCGTTAGCGGAATTTTCGTATAACAACAGTTATCACGCTAGCATAGAACAACCCCCCTTTGAGATGCTCTACAGGAGGAAGTGTAAGACCCGAATCTGTTAGGGTGAGGTCGGTCAGAGGGTCATGGGAAGTACTGAGGTAGTACTCAAGACCATAGAGATGATTCAGTACGTCCAGAGCCGATTGCAGACTGCTCAGAGTTGGCAGAAAAGTTATGCCGACAAGCGCCGGTCAGACCTTGAGTTCCAGGTGGGGGATATGGTACTCCAAAAGGTGTCACCTTGGAAAGGTGTCATCCGATTCAAGAAGAGGGGCAATTTCGGACATCGATCCGTTTAGGATTATGGTCCGGGTGGGCTGGGTTGCATATCAATTGGATCTGCCAGCCGAGCTCATCCAGATCCACAGTACATTTCATATCTCTCAGCTGCGGAAGTGCTTAGTTGATGATACTGCGGTTGTGTCTTTGGAGGAAATTTAGGTGGATGACCGCATGAATTACATTGAGAGACCCATTGCGATTCTAGATCTGAAGACGAAGACCTTAAGGAACAGACTGGTCTGATTAGTGAAAGTGCAGTGGCAGCACCGCAAGGGTTCATAATAGACTTGGGAACCCGAGGAGGAGATGAGGGAGCACTACCCAAAGTTATTTTCCGATGCAGCAGACTTCGAGGACGAAGTCTAAGTCAAGTGGGGGAGAATTTTAATGCCTGGTTTCTGGTATGCATTTCATTTATTTTATTTATTCATTTTGGAGGAGCTACTCAACGAGTTGGTCGCCCTAGCTCATAGAGTAGAGGGCATTTTATGCGCGGGTTTTAAGTGACCTACTCGCCGAGTTGAGAACCCAATTTGACGAGTAGGGCTGCCAGAATGAACCTTAATTTCGGGGTTTTGTACCCTATTTTAGCTCATTAATCCCCACCCCTAGGCCTCATTACCAGCCTCCAAGTCCCAAACCCTAACCCACAAAACCCTATAGCTTTGTGATGGTGTGCGAGACATTTTTGTTAGCATTCTTGTGTACCTTGAAGCTTGTTGAAGAAGAAGAAGCTTGAGGACCTCCAGGAGAAGATTGCAGATCTAAAAGCAACCTCTCTTTCCCTTTATTTTCTAGTAATCAAGTCTGAATCTTGGCCATTAGTTCTTTAGATATCTTTGTATCCATTCTGTGAAGATTTTGGTTCATGAACTTGGATCTTTGGATCATGAACGTCCCCAAGCTAAGATCCTTTCAGATATGGGATCATTTATGGTTCCTAAGGCATAAAGGTGCAAATTTTATGTCATTAATGACCCCATGCAAGCTTTAAGACGTTTTATGGGTTTTAGAGCCCATAGAGCCATGTATGGAAGAAAAGATCGAGACTTTATGTGTCTTTGGAATGTTTTGGACTTACATCTGGATTTTCATGTTTTGTGTTGGAGTGATAAGGAGATTGGGTCAAAGATCTATGTCTTGAAGACCAAGGGTTGAGCTAAACCCATTTATAAGAATTATTGGTGGGTAAAGTTGGAAACTTTACCCTTAGAAATACCTTTCCAGCATGTAGAAGTAGTATGATGCTTAGATCTAAGGTTTTGGGGCTTACTCTGTTAAGATGCCCCAAACAGACCAGGTAACTCGTTATGTCTAAGGATGAACTCGACGAGTTGAGACGAGTTGTCCCGTTCTGATTATGGTGGAACTCGACGAGTCTAAGGGTGACTCGGCGAGTTGGATCGCGATTTTAGGGTTTCTGATTATGGTGGAACTCGACAAGTCTGAGAGTGACTCTGTGAGTTGGATCGAGATTTTAGGGCTTTTGATTTATAGAACTCGGCGAGTCAATAGGCTGACTTAACGAGTAGGGTCAGTTGGGAGTTGACCTTGACTTTGACCTTAACCAGAGCATTGACCATGACCAAGGGTAAAATGGTAATTTACCCTAAGTATTATTGTCACATTTTTACTAAGTATTATTGTATAG
Source organism: Lactuca sativa (assembly GCF_002870075.4). Lineage (NCBI taxonomy): Eukaryota > Viridiplantae > Streptophyta > Magnoliopsida > Asterales > Asteraceae > Lactuca > Lactuca sativa. The sequence continues at coordinate 125,572,614 of NC_056623.2, read as the reverse complement.
TGATAGCCGAGGAGTCGTGGGAGCAACCAACAGAGATTCCTCACGTGCGAGTTCAACATCCACTTTGAGAGGTGAGTCCTCTTCCAGTAGGAAGGGATCTAAGGCACCAAGGTCGTCCCTTTTATGTATGTTAGCATTTTCGGGGTTAGCCCGATGTAGATATATGCTTCCGGACTTTGGTCTGATGCCAGGGAAATCCCGAGGAATGTTTGTAAGCTTGATGTCTTCATGATTCTTGCATGTACTTGTTTATGTGTTCCAGACTTCAGTCTGATGTCAAGACAAGCCCGAGGAAGCTTTATATTTTATATTTATATGTGTTATATGCTTTTTGATATGTCGTATATATACCGGACTTCAGTCCAATGCGGGGCGGGGTTCGATGTCGGGCGGGGCCTGATACCGGACTTCGGTCCAATGTTTCATGCGGTAGGCAAGGCCCGGTATATGTTATTATGTGCTTTTTGTATCGCATGTGGTAGCTTGGGGGACTCACTAAGCTTCGTTCTTACAGTTGTCAGTTTTGGTTTCATGTAATTCCACTAGAAATGGGAAGAGCTCAGGGTGACTACATGGCACACATCACAGTTTTAGCCTAGGATGTTTAGACTATGATGTTCTGACATGGGATTTTGATATAGCATTTTGATATGATGTTTGAGATACGGTATCTTGTGATTTTATTATTACATTTGATTAATTATGGTCTTTATTAAAATAGCTTGTAAACAACATTTTTGGACCGTATTTTTGGGATGTTTCATACAGGGTTGGTGGAAGTTTGATCGATGAGTCGTACGGGGTCAGTCGGCCAGTCGTGTTATTGGATGAGGTAGTGATGGTTTCCCTGGTTTGGGCACAGTTCATAGCGGGTCTTCATGAGGAAGGATTAACCATTCTTGAGAGAGTGCGAATAGGACGAAGATGCGTGTGAGATGTTGTGATTCTGAGATCTAGGATTTCATAGGAGAATCTGGCTTATCGTATTGCACTTTAGTATCAGTCGGCTCCTCTGCACGAATGTTACCTGCTTTGTACTTTGTGGAACTCATTAGTAATCTGAGTTATCCATTAAGTGAATATGTCAAGTCACATGTGAAATGGTTGGATAATCTCAGAGTGAAGGATTTGACCCTGCTGCGCAGCTCTTTTCTAAGTCCAACCGTTGTATGGATGGGTCTATTACTCGAAGGATTATCTAATCTTTGTCGCATGTGATTGTATTCATGGAATGGCTAATTGACATTGTGAGGAGTTCTTTAGCAGCAGATGGCAGAGAAGTATGGAATCCTAGGATAGCCTAGAGAGTATTCTAGTGTAGTTACTTTGCTGTTGAGCAGGTTTTAAGAGTATTTTATGATTAGGTCTTAGAGGACCCGAAAGGATTCTTGAGGATAGTATGGATAGGTGTGAAAGGTAGTATTGGGCCCATACTACTTGAAGCACATGATTCATACTCAAATCAAGGAGCATTTCGGAGATTCTAAGGTTGGTTAGGGTACATAGCAAGTGGTTTGATGAGGCATGAGTATCTTAGCGATGTGAGCAAGGGTCGTATCCTTGAGATATGGAAAGTCAGGTGTTAGATTGTCGTATGGGTTGCACGCAGGGGTGTATGTTTGGATCATAAATTGGTAATTGCCTACGCTTTGTAAGTGGTTATTATGGGAAGATCTGAGGTCTTCAATTGTATTTCATGTTCCTCGTGGGGTTTGTTTGATCCGTACCTGGAGGACCATTTTGCAGATGATATTCATTTCATGGTTAAGTATGGTTGTACCTGGATGGGCTACTCGGGTTATGCTTTGGTCTCACCACCAGTGGGCGGTGGTTCGAGTTCTAAGTGGGGGACAATTGGAATTCACAGTTCGAACCTCAGTCACTGAGGGTTCTGTCAGTTCGCTGGTTGACTTGTTGCTTTCAGATTTGTTGGGCAGATGTTGGTTTGTGGCCCTTTTCAGAAGCGGGTATGTTCAGCTCCAGGTGGGTTCTGGTTTCTCTGGTTTGGGTGTCAATGTATTCAAGGCCATTGGTCGTTGAGTTCGTTATTCATCGGGAATTCTCTAAAGGATTTCAGTGGTGTCATTTAAAGGTCAATGAATGCGTCAGCTACACTCTTGTTTGGTATATTTGAAGTCATTTTAGTCTTCAGGTGTGCTTACCCTCAACGGTAGAGTGGGAGCTTGGGTCATGGCAGACTCAGGTTTTGTTATCCTTCAGGATCATCTTGAAGGTTTTCTCGAGCTAGTAGGGTCGTGATGGAATTTGTTCATGTCCAATATGGGGTCTTGTTTTGACCGATCATGAAGATGTTTTCTATTTTGATTAAGGTGGCATGTTGATTATTTGGGGTGTTTCTTATCTCTTCGGATGAAATTTTAGGTCTCTTAAGTATATGTATGGGGGTGTTCTGTGTGAGCTGGGCAAGATGGCTTTAGGGATCTGGTTCGAGTTATGTGCATGGTTCTCTTGGGTTCCAGCTTCCAATTTGGATCAAGAGTCCGAGCATTATCCTTTTTGTGGATCGTGTGCGACTTGGTTTTCGAAAGAAGAGCTTGGATAGCAGCTATGTGGTGCTCAGTGTCACTGTGAGAGTGTCGTCAAGTATGTGTGTTATTGGAAGCATTCCATTCATAGGCTATGTGTCTAGTGATCATACTGGTTCACTTCTTCTGCTTGTAGTGTTTTCATGGTTGATGCATTGAAGGGGGTCGGGCGAGTCGTAATATGTTGGTTGGATAAGGGAAGTAGCAATGATTGAGGGAAGTATCAGGCAATTATCGCAAAGTTGCGGCAAGTTTTATGCAATAATTCCAATTGTTCGCAATCGGTTGTGAGAGTTATGATTCTCATATTGGAAATTTTTTTATGCAGTTATAAGTGATAAAGTTCCTAGCGATTGTATTGAGTGGGTGCCCAGGTGGGAGTGCACCGGAGGCCGTAGGGGTTGGATGTATCGCAAAAGTTCATGGTTTGATCGTCGTTTCTAGTCAAAGAAGTGGTTGGTGATGGCATAGCTTAGAGTCAAAGGTGTTAAGATTTTAGGTTCTTCATATGGTTTGTTTTAGGGATAAGAATCGCATTCATTCTGTTTTGAAGGATTATTCTTCATGGTCTTGTAATGCCCCAGTTAGGGACAGGGGGTAGATTCAAATAGATGGTTCTACCATTGTGAAGGACGGGCTATTGAGGAGGTTTCAGGCTCCTAGCATCAGTGTTTTAGGCTGTATTAGTTACATGGGATTACACGTGTGTGTGTGTGTGTGGAGTATCTGGGAGTTTGGGAAATGATAAGTCACTCGCAGTAGGATTAAATAATCTCAAAGTAATTGGTTTGACCCTATTGCACATCTCTCCTCTGATTCTAACTGATGCATGGATGAATCTTCTACTCGAAGGATTATCTGAGCCTTCTTTCGAGTATAAGTGTTATGTCGCTATATAAGATCAGTGGCTTTGTTTCCCTCTAAAACAACAATGTGATCAGGGGTTGGAAGTATTTTGTTTGGTATGAGACTCTATGAGGTTGGCTTGGTGACAGTCCGATGGGAGAGGTCTGACAGGGAGTCAGACCATTGAGACTTTAGGTTGTGGGTCTCATGAGAGGTAAGATTGGTTAGTATTCAAAGGATTGAGGGTACGTTCTTCATCAGGCTTGAAGAACAATTTTAGGGATGGTTTTGGTAGATCCAGATGGACCGTTGTATGATCAGAGTTGGAAGTGTTATGGTGGGTCTGTTATCTGTCGAGAGCGTGGCATGGAGTTGTTTCAGTGTGGGTGGACTGTTGGGAAGTCAGACCATAATAGATTTCAGGTCTCAGAAGGGTAGAAGTGGTTTGCATGGGCTGAAGGTTTTGATTGTTGTCTTTGGGATGGAAGTTTCGGTTCGTGTTCTGGTTGCCATGAGAAGATTGTATTAGGCACTGAATTTCCGAATGTGATCATTCGGTTAGTCATTTTTTATGAGTATTATTAAGCAGCGATTTCGAGGACGAAATCTAATTTAAGTGGGGGAGAGTTGTAACACCCGGAATCTAGAAGGTTAATTGTGGTATTAGGCAAATTTCAAGTTGAACTCGGCGAGTTGGAGGATCCAACTCAGTGAGATGAAGATGAAGAATCATATGATTTAATGGGTCTACTCGACGAGTTGAGGAGCCTCAACTCGGCAAGTAGAAGTTGGCTTGACCGTGAAGTTTAATGAGGCAACTTGACGAGTTGAGGAGCCTCAACTCGGCTAGTTGGCCACTCAGAAATAAACCCTAATTTTTAGGGTTTTCCACCCTATTTGAAGGCCTTAAGTCTTTCTTTTGGCCTCCTTCTCAGCCTCCTTGTATCGAGTTGTGAGCCTCTTGTTGGGAATCTTGTGGTTTCAAGTGGATTTTTGTGTGCTTTTAGTGCTTGGTGAAGGTTTGGAAGAGCTTGAAGTTGTTTAGCTTGGAGGGAAGCTTTGGGATCCATAATTTATCAAACTTTTGGCAACCAATTAAGGTAAAAAGTCTAGAACTTGGTGATTAACAACTTAGATCTTCTCATTTGGGTTTTATTGGGATTGTGCCTCCTTTTTGAGTTATGGATAAGATTGGTGGTGTAAAGGTTCATCCTTTCAGATCTGAGTTTGTTTTGCTACCCTTGAGCTTAATGGTGCAAACTTTAAGAGGATATTGATGTCATGCATGCATTAAGTCAAGTGTTAAGTTCATTTGAAACTTAAGAGCTTCATCTAGACATACATGGAGATAAAGTTAGCAACTTTACATGGTTTTCCAGCTTAAGGAAGTCATATCTATGCTTTGTGGCCATGCCTTTATGGAATTAGTGTTGGATAAGGTGTCTAAGTCCATAACTATTTCTGGTAAGTACTTGACCCGACCCGACATGGTCCATTTGGGTTGCATGGCACCACGCAATTGGATAAACTAAATGAGAGAAATAACACATATGGTTTATTAATATATTATAAGTTCTAATATATTTAATTAGTTTTGATCAAGAATTAATTTAGAATTAATTAAGTGATCAAAAGATAACTAATTAAATATATGGGTAGATTATGTAAATCTTCCATATCTTATATAGTGGGCTAAGAGGCTCCATGGATTATCAAGTTGGGTTCCACCCATAGGATGCTCCATGGAGTTAACCCATGGATCAAGAAATGAAGAGTCATGTTACATTAGGGTTTACCTAATGCAACACACTATATAAGCAATGTAACTCTCCCCAAAATCGGCTAGACTAAGAAACAAGAGGGCTTGGCCGATTTTGCATGTGTTAGAGTATTCTCTCAAGTTTATTCTTTGCATTTTAATGTTGTGTGAAGCATTTGAGGTATCACACTTGAGGTGCTAGGCTCACAAGGTTTCAAGGAACACTTTCAACAACAAGGTATGTAGTTCTATCTTTTATACAAAGAAAATTGTACCCCATGTATGCTAGATAGGTTCATAACCTTGGAAAACAACTTTGCATGATTATTAGACAAACATAGATCCAAGGTTATTAGGGTTGAATGTACACTTAGGAAGTGTTAGAATGCTCAAAACCTATCAATTAGGTGCTTAATGAATTAAGTTGATGGACTTTGAGTGAACTTGGCGAGTTTATGGATAAAATCGACGAGTTGGCTCGGTTTTCCCTGATATTTTTAGATGAATAGAGGAACTCGACGAGTTGGTGGGTAAACTCGGCAACTTGGCCTGGGTTTTCTCGATCTGTGCAGATTGATGGAGGAACTCGGCGAGTTAGGTCAACTTAGACAGTTGACTTTGACTTTCGATGTGTGTCTTTGACCAAGTTTTTCCCGAGGGGTGTTTGTGATAACCTGATTTGGATTTAAAGAAAATATGGGCTTAGGATAAGATCTATATAGGGTTGGGCCCAATTTGGATAATTGGGCCATTAGTGAGCCATTATGGATCTTTTGGTTTTAGGCCTCAGTTTTGGTGCATGTTCGGTCAGGAGTAAAATGGTTATTTTAGCCCAAGTATAAATTATAGATTTTGGCAAAGAGCCCAATTGCTAATTGGGTGTGTTGATGGTATTGATAGCTAGGAAGCCAGCAGGGCAGCAGCTAGGGATTTCTTTTGAGGAAAAGTCTCACAAAGAGCATTAACTAATTTACGCGAACTTTGACTCCACTCGTTGAATAATGGAAACCGACATTACTAGTGTAAATTTATGACGGAAGTTTTATGACATGCGTTTTACAGCTTTATGACACTCAGCTTATTATTCATGTTATAATAGCCTTATGATAGGCAAATTATGACGGCGAATCTTTCTGTCATGAATTCTGTTTTGTTCACCATTTGGTCCATTTCGTAATAAACTATTTATAATACTTTTTATAAATAATCATTAGTAAAAATATCTAGTTGTATCATAGGTTGTGAAAAATAGCATAGTATCTCCGATTTTAAGCCATCAAAATAGTGAATTCAAGTTTACGATTATTTTATGAGTAAATTCGTTTTAGTAAAATATCAAGCTTTATAATTGTTTACGTATTCATAACCTGTTTGTAACTTTGGTAACACAAAATATTTTATTTATTTTGATCCTAATATGTCATGATTTTCATAATAACACACATAAAAAGTAAATCTAAACACCAATATCAACCATTTAGTGTAATGAGGAAAATTTCTAGTTTTTGACTTTTCTGTCCCAGTTTTTATAAAAATCATAGAAAAATCATCGTACATCAAAATTTGGATCCCTAAACTCTGAAATTATAGAAAATGAGTCTACTTTATTCATAATTTTTATTATAATTTTTGGAGGTTTCAATCCAGTGTGAAATTGCTTGTCTTCACAGACTGGTCCGAAATATTTCCGGAATGATAGGCAGTTTTGTAAAAATCGCCAAAAATTGTATAAAAATAATATGAACGCGTACGAGTAGTATTTAGAAAGTTATAAACCTAATCTATTTTAATATTTAACAATTTTGAGAAATATTAAGTTTAAGATAGTCAAAATAGTCCGTGAATGGACCATATTTTTTCTGTTGAAAGCTATTGGTTATGTTTAGGTTATGCATGTTTGAACACAACACTCATTTTTGCTATTTTGGAGTATATAACCCACATTTACAAGTTTACATGTAATATATGTGATAACACACACTTTTCTCATGATTTTTATGAGGTTGTATGAGATAAACTCCATGTTCAAGCAAATACCCAAAGGTTAAACACATAACACATTGGTCCATGCAATTATCCAACGGTTAACCGAAACTTTGACTTGTATCCCCCCCCTCCCCCCCCCAAAGATTATGAAAAACATAAAAATAATGAGGTATGAAGCTCACCTTGGAGTTTTCGAGTGGTAGAAGAAGAAGAATAAAATTTCGAGCCTAACTTGTGTTCTTGGTGAGATTCTCGAAATGGTGGTGTTTTTTAGAGTTTAACACACAACAAAAGTGTGTAAATGGAATGTTCTTAGCATAAACATGAAAAAAACACTTGAGTTTAACATAGAACTTACCAAGAAGCCTAAAATCCGATTTTTGATGATGATGAACTCGAGATTTTTGAGAGAAGGATGGAGGATGTTCTTGAGAGCAATGTGTGGAAATTGAAGTTGTGAAGTGTGTGTATGTGTGTGTGGCCGAATAAGAGAGGGAGGGGGAAGAGATAATCGATGTGGGACAAGAATGGAGGCATAAGGGTTCTTAGCTTTCATGTATGTTAGACAATAAGGAGGTGGCAAGGCAATTTTCCCTCATCTTTTCATTTTCATTTTCTTTTTCTTTGTTTAAGACATAACCGATCCATGGGGTTTTCGGCCCAAAATAGTGGTGTTTGATTTTTGGCTTGTGCCCAAAAGAGTTTTCGGCCCAATAGGAGGGTCCCAATATAGGTTTTCGGCCTATCAAGGCCCACTGAAGTGTTTTCGGCCCAATAAGGCCCAATGAAGGATTCTTGGTCCAATAAGGGTTTTAGGCCGAGAATTCTTGGGCTAAGGCCGAAAATTGATTAGACTTGGCTTATTGGGTCGAGTTTTAGACTTGCATGAGGTTGTTTCGGCTTGAATCACAATGTAAGAACATGTGAACCTAAATATCATGGAAGTTTGAATTGCACTATCTTGATGAAATAAGGTTATATAAGAGGAAGGGTTTCGTACAAGAAGTCTAAATCCTAACCCTAACTTGTTGGTTGTGACATGTCTTAAATGATACGCGGATATGAAGATGGATACCACCATGCCGTGGCCAACTAAAAATCTTTAAAATGGAATTATAAAATTAATACCTAGAAAACCGAATGTTACAAAACCCTATATATATGTACATGCACTCTAATAGGTCTAGGTTTATTTTATTATATCAACCTGCTTTGAAAATTGTATATTGACTATCCTCTTGATCTTGATCTTCTTATTGATTCCTTGATTGGAATCTTGTAATAGCCATATTTTCTTGAATGATAGGACCCATAGTAGGAATCATTCTAATAGTATCATACCCAAAACACCAAAAGAGAGAAATCGACAAATCATAGAAGAGAGGATGAGGAAAATGAAAACTCTAAACTCTAAAGGTTTAATTTTCATCTACGGAAAGAATAAAGGGAATGCATAATGAAATTTGGAGTAAAGAGCACCTAGGGTTTGATTCTTATCTCCCTATTTATAGGCTCCAGTTGCTTAATCCTAAAACAAGTCCAAAACTTGGGTAATCCTTATCTAATTCGTCCATCTTAATATTTTAGGGTTCTAGAATGTTCCAATTAATTAAACATTTTAATTAGTCTTTAATTAATTAACTAATTAACTTTTAATTAATTACAAGTTAATTCCATAATATTTTCTAATTAATTTATCAAAACCATGACAAATTAACAAAATTATTTCTCTTGTCTTTTAATTCCTCAATTGGGTTATGGTGACAACTCAAAAACGACACTATTATTATCAAAAATATTACCAATAATTAATGACCTTAGACTTTATTCCAATAGTAATCAAGGTTTGTAACGTTTATTTTGCCTTTATGGCAATTTGAAAGCAATTATACAAGATTATTTTAATCTTATAAAAGAGAAATGGACTTTTAAAAAATCCCTAATTATATCATTGAACAAAAATAGTAATGGACTTTTAAAAAAATCCCCAATTATACAAGGGTATAGATCTAACAGTTCACTACATCATAAAAACATCTTATATACCAGGATACGTAACCTACTGGTTCGGCATTGGTGCCTTCGACCCACATGTACAACGAGGAAAACTCACCTCTTAGTCTGAAAAGATAGTTGAACACAGCACCGCTTCCGAATACTAACTCTATAAGCCACCTGTACAACAAACAGTGACCTTGTCTCAAACTATTGCCCAAAATACCCTTAAGTCAAACTTGGTCAAATGTCAAAGTCAAGAAGTCAAACTTCAAGCTGAGTACACCCAGTGTACTCAGCTCGTACGTATGGCATATTTACTATCTAGAAACAGGACCCCATACGAGTACGCACAACATACTCAAAAGTACGCGCAGCGTATTAGGTCATATAACATTTCTCCATTAAGTTCTTATTCTCTTATGTCCTTTAGTCCAACACTTAGATCTAGACCCATAACATCATTCTAATTCATAAAGTTTCTACCTTTACAACTTTCCATGGCTAGATAAGGTCTGAAAGCTAAAACCCTAAATTAATAATCCATTAAGACATCATGACTCGTGCATGGAAGGGATATAAGGACCAAGAACACATTTTTATGATTCTTAATAGCTCCATAATGGATAAAGTTTTTTACTTTATCCATTTGGACAATCCAAACAACCAAGATCTAGACTTTAAGTCTCAAAGGGACCAAATGTACATCTTTCTCAACTCAATCAATTAAGTCCAAGTATCTAACCTTCACATCTGAATCAAAATGATGTTTAGATGGATAACGTTTCCAACTTTATCCATAACTAGGTCACCAACTTTCAAGATCTAAACTTTATGCATTTAAGTGACTAAAGGCTCATAACACCCAAAACAAGTTAGATCTAACAAATGCATCATCAAGATTCAAGCTTTATACCTTTAGAAGAAAGATGAACGTGAACAAGGTGATCTACAAGCTCCAATGCAACCAACACTTTTCCAATGAGTTCCTTCTTCTCCAAGATCCACCAAGCACACTCCAAAGCACTCAAAAACACCTTCTTTATCTCACAATGCTCAAATAAGGGTTAGGATTTCATGGGAGGATTTTGGAGAGGTAGAGTCTGAGAATGGTAAGGGTTTTGGGAGCTTAAGGAGCTTAAATAGGGCTCAAAACCCTCAAATTAGGGTTTAGGGTCTAATCGCATACCCCCAGAGTACTCATAGTATGCCCAACATACCAAGTTGATTCCCCACGATCCAGCTTGCCTAGTACGCCCAATGTACGCTCCTAGTATGCCTAGCATACGCGGCTTAACCCAAAACCGTCATAACTTCAAACGGTCGTAACTTCTTCATTCCAACTCCTTTTTTGTCATTCTTTATATCCACAGAAAGGTATTGAAGAGCTCCACGGTATTATCTAGGTATCTTGGACTAAAAAACCTATAGAATAAAAATCTATATTTCATGCAAGAACCTGGTCTATGACTTTCCCCTTTCTACCCTTCGGCCCAGAACACAATTTAAAGGTTAAGATTGTGCAACCATCATTGCCTCCTTCCAAAAGGTCTAAACATTACCTCCTTATGGTCCAAAGCCTTTACCAATCGACTTCCAGCCCATGGCCCTAAAATAAGAAATGACAGGAAACAAGATGTTACATTGCCATATCATGGCAATTGCATGACCACGTCGTGGCATCTTAAATGATACACGGACCTGAAGATGGATGCCACGATGTGGTAATCCTTACCACCATGTCATGGCCAACTAAAAATCTCTAAAATGGAATTATAAAATTAATACCTAGAAAACCAGATGTTACAAAACCCTATGTGTACATGTACTCTAATAGATCTAGGTTTATTTTATTATATCAACCTGCTTTGAAAACTATAAATTGACTAACCCCTTGATCTTTATCTTCTTGTTGATTCCTTGATTAGGATCTTGTAATAGTCATATTTGCTTGAATGATAAGACCCATAGTAGGAATCTCTCTAATAGTATCACACCCAAAACACCAAAAAAGCAAAATTGGCAAATCCTAGAATAGAGGATGAGGAAAATGAAAACTCTAAACTCTAAAGGTTTAATTTTCATTTGCGGAAAGAATAGACAAAAGGCGGAATGCAATTTGGAGTATAGAGCACCTAGGGTTTGATCCTTATTTACCTATTTATGGACTCCAGTTGCTTAATCTTAAAGCAACTCCAAAAACTTTGGTAGTCCTTATCTAATTCGTCCATCTTAATATTTTAGGGTTCTAGAATGTTCCAATTAATTAAACATTTTAATTAACCTTTGATTAATTAACTAATTATCTTTTAATTAATCACAAGTTAATTCCATAATAGTTTCTAATTAATTTATCAAAACCATGACAAATTAATAAAATTATTTCTCCTATCTTTTAATTCCTCAATTGGATTATGGAGACAACTCAAAAAAGACATTATTAATATCACAAATATTACCAATAATTAATGGCCTTAAACAATATTCCAATAGTATTCAAGGTTTGTAACGTTATTTTCCCATCATGGTAATTTGAAAGCAATTACATAAGATTAGTTTAATCTTTTAAAACAGCAATGGACTTTTCAAAAAAAATCCCTAATTATATCATTGAACAAAAATAGCAATGGACTTTTAAAAAATCCCCAATCATACAAGGGTGTTGTGATGTTTATTGTTATGCCCCTGGTACTCACTTGTTGACAATTTTGCACCTGGCTGTTTTTTCAGGTCCTCTTTGATAGTTCGGGTTTGGGATTTGTCTTTGAGATTCAGGTTTTATATCCGCCGCGAAGGGTAAGAATCCTTCTAGTTACCAAATAAAATAAGAATATAAATACCCCTGGTTTATAATAAATCTATTTGATTTATTTTTTCATAAGTTATTAGATATACAACCTACAGATGCATGTAGCGTTACAATTGCAACTAGTCAATTTTTTTTTTATTTGAAAATCTTTTAATACAAGTTGACCATTTTAATATATTTCTTTCTTTTTCCGAGTACGTCTATGTATTCACATTTGTTCAACATATGGTCAAAGCTTTCCCATGACAATAGCATGGGACTTCTAGCATCATGAATCATGTCTACTTTTTGAATTCCTAGATACCAAGACTCCTTCAATAATGTCATCATGATCATGATGACTATTTTATTTTTTTCTTATGGACCAAGTCAAAATCTAATAATGTCATCATCTGCGACTTCCTGGGATTTTCTGAAAAGAAAAAGTTAACATCAAACTGTTATAAAAGTGACACTTATTTTCTACAATTACATCGCTAAATAATTTGAACATGGGTTCAGAAAATCATTCATCTGATCATTGTTACGATATTGTAATACCAATTTATTTTAACCGGTCTTCTTGGGGACTATCAGTAAACCTCACCAATGAAAATATTGAATCCTTGTGGGATTTTTGTGACCAAATTTTTGTTTCGGAAGTCGAAGGGAAGTACAGTGGGCCTTTGTCGTGGATTGGGATCTACATCTCAATAGCATCATTATTTTGCATTCTTGCCATGGTAGCTGATCTGTTCAATGGTTTTCAAAGAAGAAAATTTTGGTTTCCAAGTAAGTATTTCTCTCTAAATGCTGTTTCTATCACAGTGATAGCCGTTGCAATGAAACTCCCTGTGGATTTGAGTAGTCCAATGCCTGGGTGGGTGGACCAAGCAGCTAAGCAAGGAAGCTTAGTCTTTATGTGTATGATGATGGCTAACTTAATGCCTTCTTTGGCGTCCATGGACAACAAGTCACTTATTGCAAATGTCGTAGGTTTTGCTATTCTCATTATCACCATAATTGTGAATATGTTTATGGAGATTAATACTGGAGTTATTGAGAGAGAAGGTTTTAGTCTTGCTATCAATAAGTGGACGTTCATAGAGCCTCACTTCATGGATGTAGGATACATCTATGTTGCTTTTTTACTCTTCTTACTAATAATTTTGATCTCTTCTGCTATAACACTTCCAATCTCTAAGCAAATTCTAGAACTCAAGTATCAAGCAATTAGCAAAACAACTTTATATGATCATTGTCCCCAAGATACATTTGATATTCAGAAGCTGCAACAGCATGTGAAAAGATACTGGATCATGGCAGAAACTGGTAGCCCTCAATTTGTGATAGCTTGTAACCCGTTATCACGTGCTTCCTGCGTAATTTGTTTAACTGGTCTAGCCATATACATATCGCTTCTGGTGTCAATTTTAAAATTTCCATTTCGGATAAGATTCCAATCAGATTACAAGTGGTCAATGGTTGCCATTGTTATCACACAGTCCATTGGAGTTGGAGTGGGTGTCATCTCCCCAATGTTTAGATGTTTTACGGTTGTGAGCTTTAAATCTTTTACAAGGTGGAATAGGAACCATTTGGAGGTATTTAAAGTAGAGAAGTATTGGACTCAACAGTTGTATGAATGGAAAGAAAGTCATATAACTTTTCTATCAAATGGCCATAGATCAAGAAATCTTATACGTAATTTGAAAAAACCTATTCTAAGTGCTTGGATTGGATTGCAGAAGGTGATTGTGGTAACATGCAAAATTATAGGGCTCATCCCCACAGTGGTTCTACTCATTTTCATGTATTGTTCATATTATTTCAAGTCAATAAAAGAAATGATGCTTAATCCACCCTCAAGCACTCACGATATAGATGAAGACCTTAGCAATTATGTTTTGTTACTTGAAGACATTATGGAGTTTGCTGAAAGAACACTTAAACGAATTTCAAACTCCATGAATCGCGTGATGCAAAAGGCCGAGAAGGAACAAGACGACAATCTCTTAAAGTTTGTTGAAAGTTCTATTGGATTCAAGGGAGTAGAGAATTTTGACATTTGTCAAGTTCAACCACTACTTTCTATTGAATTTCCTAACAGTTGGAGCTTACCAATTGTCACCTTAACGTGCATCGCCATTGCTCTCCCGCATATTGGTAAGGATGCAACTAATAACTTGTTCAAATGTGTTGGTGAAGGTCTTTTTTACACCCATATTGTTGAGGAAAGCTTGAACAATGCACGTCAATATGTAAACATTCAAAAGGCAACTATGACATTGTGGGATGAGGTTGAAGACAAGTACAAGTGGTTAGAGAACACTTTGGAAAAAAGAGCTTATGAAGGAAAAACATCAAGAGAGATCCTTGAATGGTTTGCTAACAAAGCAGAAGAAATTGTGATAGAAGTTAGCAAAAGCACAAATAGAGGAGAACCGGTGGAATACCTTCCATGGAAGTTGATTGTTGCTAATTCAATGTATCGAATTACACAAACAATCATTCTTACCAACCAAAGTAACATCTTAGAGATCAATGAAGAATGGTTGTTTACACTATTATCTCACATGATTGCAGACATATTGGTTGCTTGCTTCACCAACATACCACGAGTCATAACAATAAAATGCCATGAAACTGCAATAGAAAAACGAGAAGCTAGTGTTGAGGCTGCAGCAAAGCTTCTTGGTAGGACTACTGAGATAATAAAAAGACTTGAAATGTATGAATTACCAAACATTCATCAGGATAAGATGGCATTTATTGATGAATGGCGTCTTCATTTGCAATGTATCCCTTAACATTTGTTGTCTTTCATATAGATTGAAAGTAATTTTCTGACTTCATAACACAATTCTTGTCTGTGTGTATACATAGGCTTAATATTTGGTTGTAATTCTTGTTTTTTTTCACCTTAAAATATGTTGTCTATCATATAGATCGAAAGTAATTTTTCAGTTTTATTGTGTTCATGGGCATATCTTTACATCTTTCTTTTCAGTTTTGTTTGTGATCTTGGACATCTCTTAACATCTTTCTTTTCATATATTGATTCATGTTGAGGGTGTTGGATGGTGACACTTTCGATTGGGAAAAAACCGTAGCATATTTTCATATTGTTGCATATAATCTTCAGAAGTATAATATTGCATATTATATTTCAGTGGATATGTTCGTTTTACAATAGTTGTTGAACTGAAATATGGGCAATTGGGAATGTGGTATTATATATATTAAGGTTCAACTTTTTTGGAATGTATAACTTTGGGTTAATGACCTAAAAAGGTAACGAACTTTGGTCTTTGTCCATATTTAGGTAACCATGTTTTTTTTCGTTCACATTTGACTATTGAACTTGTTTGACCTGTTCAAAATAAGATAATCTGACCAATAATTAGCGGTAACATTACCCTATTATGAACAGGTCAAACAAGTTTACTGGCCAAATGTGTACAAAAAAACATGGTTACTTAAATATGGACAAAAACCAAAGTTCATTACCTATTTTGGTAATATTGGGTCCTTTATGTTAAGTGCAAGTAGTCATAAGATCCATTGATGGAAAATGAAATTGGGTTGTCCGGTCTTGTGTATGAGGAGATGGTTAAGTCTTGGGCCAACCCAGTTTAGGCCCAGGTAGTTAGGGGTTAGGTTGTATACGCTTAAAGGGCTAGGTTGTATGTGTTTTAAAGACGCAACACAGCTTAGCCCATGACTAGTTGGGACTAAACTGGGTTAGACCAAGCCTAACCTAATTATTCATTAACTGTCGGAGCCTGATCCAAGGGCACACAGTCCTTAAGACGGTTCTTTTCTAGTATTACCAAAACGGGTAAGAAACTTTGGTTTTTGTCCATATTTAGGTAACCATGTTTTTTCGTACACATTTGACAAATAAACTTGTTTGACCTCTTCATAATAGGGTAATATTACCATAATTACCAGTCATTTAACCCTATTTTGACCGGGTCAAACGAGTTCAATGGTCAAATGTGAACGAAAAAAACATGGTTACCTAAATCTGGACAAAGACAAAAGTCTGTTACCTTTCTAGGTCATTAACTCGTATAATTTTAGAGTAACATCATATTTACATGCACCATGATGGTTAATATAATGTCTTTTTCCTTTCAACATCAATAAAAATAGACATATCCTTCAAAAGAAACTATATTAGTCACATCATGCACAGAACTTGATGTTACCTACGTTGAAGTTGAGTAACTTCAAGTGTTTATGAGAGGGTCATGTAGGAAAAGAAAAGGGTGCACGTCTCTATTTATAAAGGGATAAACATCTGACATTTGTTTTCACTACCGATGTGGGACAGAAAGATGGGAAGTGAAAAGGAAGTTAGGCATCCCAAATTGTAGGCACCATCAATTATTATCTTAGGTTTTTTGGTTTTGAATTTTATAACTATAAACTAAAAACAATTGTATAGGTTTTAAAGTTTTTCAAACCAATCCTAATATCTATCAACAACATGGCACTTCTTCCAAATTTCATAGGTTTTATTATTGCAACAATCACTCTATTACAACATTTGTGTCTGATTTAAAATAAGGAACCAAAACACAAAACCATTTACTAATCTGCACTTTTGGGCCCAATTTAGGACCCATCAACAGCTATCTTTTGGTAATTATATAATCTATTCAAAATATTTTCTTCAGCAAATATGTAAATCAAAATTTTATGGTAATATAGTGACTTTATTGTAATTCTTGAAATGTGGTTATCAAGAGAAAATGGATAATCGGTCATTTGGTTGATATTGCAACAAAATTATAAATATAATGACATAATTGAGAAAAAAACTCGGTGTTAAAAATTAAAACTTTGTGATAATATAGTGACTTTCTTGTAATTTTCCCTACTAATAATAAAAAAAAAAAGTTGTTTTAATTGATTAGATACACATATAGCTTTCTATGTGTTGAATTAAATTAGATTAATATGAATGTCAATGCTAGATTTGCTTTCAAAATACGCAAATTCATTAGAATAAATCAATCACCTTTTTTTTTTAAATGGTTGCACACATTGGCTTGGATGTAAGCTTTATGCTTATGGAAATGTAAATTGTGTGGTACATACAGTTTCATTTGGTTGTAATATTGATGTTATTTTGTGTGTCAGATTCGGTTCTAGGATATTGGGTTCTGTCACACCCCGAAAACCGAAGGCGGAAACATTTCCGGGGTTGACTCCACATTGAGTATCAAATCCAATGTACATAGTAAGTAAAGTAAATCAACCATTACATTACATATATGAAAGTTATACATTTGTTTCAAAAGCATAAGTTATACATGTGATACATAGAATATATAAACAGCACGAAACGAGTCTTCTAAGAACTCCGTCTTCGCACAAAAGGATCCTTGGGTACCTGTCTAGTGTGAACCTAAGAATACAAGCGGTTTGAAAATCAGCATAAAGCTGGTGAGTTCATAAGCGGTTTTGTTTTCTGAAAATGTACTAGTTCCCTTAGTTTTCTGAAAATGTGGTTATCCAAGAAAATCCCATATTTTCTTATGTAAAGTTAGTTTCCAAATCCGAAAAGTAAAGTAAACGATGTACAAAGAAAACATGATTGTTCTTGTGAATTGTAGTTCAGTTATTTAACTTGTTATACTTTTCTAGTTACATACTACTGTTACTCAGGAAAATCCTATATTTTCCTACATGTGTGAGTGTGAACTATTACTGGTTCTGTGTGAGCTAACTGATACTGATTCCGATTATGTTCATTATTATCCATAGGAAAACCCCATGTTTTCCTGAATGAGTGAGGGTGTGCTATTACCAATTCTGGTTATGTTCAGTGTTCTCCCCCAGGAAAACCCCATGTTTTCCTGAATGAGTGAGGGTGTGCTATTACCAATTCTGGTTATGTTTAGTGTTCTCCCCAGGAAAACCCCATGTTTTCCTGAATGTGTGTATGTGTGTGCCTGTCATCCTTGAACGTACATTAGCTTTACTACGTACATAAAGCTAGTAAATGAGTCTAAAGCGTTAATAATCTAGATTGTGAGTCCTTAACCATACTCAGACTAGATATGACTCGAGTCGTGGTCAATATCCTTTTTATGACTTTTGTCACCCTTGAACCTTTCGGTTCGGCTGTAGCTAGCAGCCAGGTGTGGGATTGTCAGTCCCGTATAGATCTATACACTCAAGCCACGCTCTCCTACGTACGGAGATTCTGGTTACAGGGGCAGTCCTCCACTATCTCGTGCCGAGGAAGTGTTAAAGAGGACGTCTCTCCAATCTTTAAGATTACTCTTTACTTCTCGCCTAGAGAAGTAGTATTGTCACACCCCCAAACCAGAACGGCGGAAACGTTCGGGGGCAGAGGACGTCATATTCAGTATCATAACAGTTCATAGAAAGGAAAGTACACACCACCATAATATAAATATATTTGAAAAGTTTACATGATTGTATATGTTACATGTTTGCAAAAGAAATCAAATACAAAATGGTGATCCAAAATATGTTACTAACGCCAGCGCGTTAGTCTTCAGAAGTAGTTGCTACCTGGTCTAGCGGTTTCCTGAGAATACAAGTTATTTCAAAGAAAAAGTGTCAACATTTAAGTTGGTGAGTTCATAAGTGGTGTTTTGAGAAAATGTATGCCATTCAAAAGTGTTGTATGTTTTCCAAAAAATGTAGTATTTCAATTGTAATGAGTTATGATTCGTGTGTTGAAAATGAATGTATTAGATCCAGAAAATCCCATATTTTCCCTAATACTTGAGATATGATTTGTTGTGTTTTCCAAGAAAAACCCTTATTTTCTTATAAAAGTATGAAATGCATATGAATGTTCGTGATATAAGTTGCAACTAATTGTACCGAGAAAATCCCTAATTTTCCTATTAGTTGTTTGGTTTGTATACAGGAAAAACCCTTATTTTCCTGACATAACTCGTAGTCTCTAAGACCGAAAATCGCAAGCAAACGACGTTCTTGTAAGTTGTATCATAGTTTTACATAGTAAAGCTATACGAAGATTCGCACTTGTTAGATGAAGAATAGTTTTAATAGCTACTCGTTCATAAAAGCATAATACCATAATAATTGTATATCCAATGAGTTTTATAACCATACTAAACATAATATGTCTGTAGCGACGTTCTTCAGGCGTCGTAGCGTTATGAAAACTGTCACCCCAAAAGACGGACTGTAGCTAACAGTCAGGGTGCGGGATCATGACTTCCCGTATAGATCTATACACATTTGACACGTTCTCCGAACGGGAGACTCTGGTTATAGACAAGACTTGTAGCGATACCTTTTATCAAAAAGGCAGTGTTTGAAGATGTACACGTCTCATGGATTCTCAACTAAGTCTGTATTAAAGTAGTAGTTTGTATGCAAAGTTTATCCTTTTTCACAATGTTTGACAAAGCATAAATCATAAGTTCTTTGAATGCATAAAATGATTTAGTAAAGAATGTTACCCTTGATATGATGTATTTGTATGCAAATGTATAAATAAAACATATTTTTATTTATAAACATATTGTATCCCAAGAGGGTAAAGTTGTGTTGTGAGGCGTTTTGCATGATAATGACTTCATAAGACAGTTAAAGTAACAGTATGAAAAGTATATAAAAAGATCGATGTTTCACACGATTTTAGTCGTGTGTTTACTTGTATTCCCCCCCCCCCTAAAAGAGTATAAAAAGCATTTAAAAACGCATTTAAAGTGTGCTTGCAGGGATATGAACTCACCTGATAGTTTGAAGATAGCGAGATGGAAAACCGGATAGAGTTTCGTCTCGGGAAACAGATTTTCCTCGGGATTCTCGGGAATCTCGGGAGTAAAATCGACCCTCGGGACTTGAGCAAAAAGACCAGAGCTTCGGGTTTGAACGGGCACGGAAAACGAGGCAAGATTGTGAGAGAGAGGAGAGAAATGAGCATTTTTCTCGGAAGCCCTCGCATCCTATTTATAGGAAGGCTGAACCGCCTCCGAACGCGGGGCGTACGCCCGTACGCAGCGCGTACGCGTACGTCATGCATGACCGAAGCCTCGACTGCCTCGGCTTCAGATGGGACGGGTTGCTGGGTACGCGGGTCGGATGGGACGGCGGGTCGGACGGGACAGCGGGTCGGACGGGTCGGGCAAATTCCGAAATTTTGATTTAAATAAATATATAATTTATTTAATAAACTTCAAAAATTCATATCTTCTTCATACGAACTCCGTTTTCGATGGTCTTTATATCCACGCGTAGGTGAGACTACGCTCTACAACTTTTGTTTAGACTCCGTTGGCAAATTCCGAAATTATTTTTATTATTTATTTTATAACTCAACGTGTTTAAGGAATTTCTTTGAAAATTCATAACTTCTTTATCTGATGTCGGTTTTTGCCAGACTTTTTACTGCTGAAATACCATTGTCGAGACCTTCGATTCTCGTTTAGGTCATTCCGGCCAAAAGTCGCTCGATCTCCGATTCGAGTTTTTAGTTGTCTACTGCTATATTCGGATCTTGGAAAAATCATAACTTCCTCATACGAAGTCAGATTTGGACGTTCTTTTTGTGTACGCTCACGGTTTAATGTTATCTATAACTTTCATTTAGATACCTAAGGCTAAATGCTATCATATTGAAACTTTGCGTTTTCCGTTTAATCGGTGCTGTCGGTTTTGTCGGAAATCTTAGAATGGTCATAACTTCTTCGTCATAACTCGGATTTTAGTGTTCTTTATATATTTGGAAACCTTAAGACGATATCTACTACATAGTGTACTCCAATCAGAGCTTTTGAATAATGCATTTATCGATGATATTCCTATTACATTCCAAAGAGGTTACAAGACTCGATTTATAATGCCCGAAAATAACGGGTTGTTACATCATCCCCCCGTTAGAGGGAATTTCGTCCCGAAATTAAATACAAGATAAAAGTTTTAGGGGCTGAGGAAGAGATGCGGATACTTCTGTAGCATTTGGTCTTCCCGTTCCCACGTGAATTCGGGTCCTCTCTTAGCATTCCATCGAACTTTTACTATTGGAATGCGACTCTGCTTAGTCCGTTTAACTTCCCTATCCATGATCTCGACGGGTTCTTCCACAAAGTTAAGATTTTCGTTTAACTCGATTTCATCGAGTGGAATTATAAGTGTTTCGTCGGACAAACACTTTTTCAGGTTCGATACGTGGAATACTGGATGCACTTTGTTAAGCTCGATTGGAAGTTGGAGTTTGTAAGCCTCTGGACCAACTCTCGAAATGATTTCGAAGGGTCCAATGTACCTGGGATTTAGCTTTCCACGCTTCCCAAAGCGTATCACGCCCTTCCAGGGTGAGACCTTCAGTAGTACACGGTCGCCAATCTGGAATTCCAAGGGTTTACGTCTCCTGTCGGCATAGCTCTTTTGCCTATCCCTTGAGGACTTCAGTCGTTCTCGTATTTGCACGATCTTTTCGGTAGTTTCTATGATGATCTCCGGACCAGTGAGGGTGCTATTAGGGACTAGACCTTTTGCCATTTGTGTGTCGCCCACTTCCGTCCAGCACAGGGGTGATCTGCACTTACGGCCGTAAAGGGCTTCGAATGGAGCGGTCTTGATACTAGTATGGTAACTATTGTTATAAGAGAACTCGATCAAAGGCAAGTGAATATCCCATGCCTTGCCAAAGTCGATTACACATGCTCACAACATGTCTTCCAAGGTTTGGATCGTCCTCTCACTCTGTCCGTCAGTTTGAGGGTGGTATGCTGTAC
Source organism: Lactuca sativa (assembly GCF_002870075.4). Classification (NCBI taxonomy): domain Eukaryota; kingdom Viridiplantae; phylum Streptophyta; class Magnoliopsida; order Asterales; family Asteraceae; genus Lactuca; species Lactuca sativa. The sequence continues at coordinate 125,550,933 of NC_056623.2, read as the reverse complement.
TCATGTCCAACCTTGTTCCCATGGATTTTTGCAATGATTGCCAAAATCTGGAAGTGAACCTGCTGTCTCTATCTGAGATGATGGACATCGGTACTGCATGAAGTCGTACGATCTCCCGGATATAGGTTCTTGATAGTTTTTCCATCCTATCGGTTTCCTTGATCGGTAAGAAATGGGCTGACTTGGTTAATCTGTCGACGATTACCCAAATAGTATCTTGGCCACTCTGAGTTTTGGGCAGTTTGGTTATGAAGTCCATGGAAATCTGCTCCCATTTCCACTCAGGTATTTCAGGTTGTTGGAGTAGACCTGAGGGTTTTTGGTGTTCTATTTTTATTTTGGCGCAAGTTAAACACTCGCTCACATACGTAGCGATCTCCGCTTTCATGTTTGGCCACCAGTAGAGTTGCTTGAGATCTAGATACATCTTGTCTGACCCTGGGTGTACGGAGTATGGGGTCCTGTGTGCCTCGCTCATAACTACCTCTCTCAATCCACCAAACTTGGGTGTCCAGATCTGGTTCATGAGGTAGCGTGCTCCATCACTCTTGATTTCTAAATTCTTGTCCATTCCCCTAAGGGCCTCACCTGCCACGTTTTCGGGTTTCAAGGCCTCTATTTGAGCTTCCTTGACTTGCGTTGGCAGGTGCGAATGGATTGACATAGCTAATGACTTCACTCTCCGGCCTGAGTACTCCTTTCGACTAAGGGCATCGGCTACGACGTTTGCCTTTCCTGGATGATAGCGAATCTCACATTCGTAGTCGTTGAGAAATTCGAACCAACGTCGTTGTCTCATGTTTAATTCCTTCTGGTCGAAGATGTGTTGGAGGCTCTTGTGGTCCGTAAAGACTGTGCACTTGGTACCGTAAAGGTAGTGCCTCCAGATTTTAAGAGCGAAGACCACTGCTCCAAGTTCTAAGTCATGAGTGGTGTAATTGACCTCATGCGTTTTCAGTTGTCGTGAGGCATATGCAATCACCTTTCCCCTCTGCATTAGTACACAACCCAGCCCTTGCTTTGAAGCGTCGCAATACACCACAAAATCTTCGGTCCCTTCCGGAAGAGAAAGGATAGGTGCACTGCAAAGGGCTTGTTTCAAGGTTTGAAATGCGACATCTTGCTTTTCTCCCCAGTTGTAGGTCACACCTTTCTGGGTTAAAGCGGTAAGAGGCTTTGCGATGCTGGAGAAATTTTGGATGAACCTTCGGTAATAACCAGCAAGACCTAGAAATTGGCGAATTTCTGTTGGTGTAGTTGGTGTAGACCAGTTTTCGATAGCCTTGATTTTCGAGGGGTCCACGTGGATTCCTTCTTTGCTGACCACGTGACCGAGGAAGTCCACCTTTCTAATCCAAAACTCACATTTTGAGAATTTTGCATAAAGTCTCTCAGTCCGTAACGTCTTTAAGACTTGTCTCAGGTGTTGACTATGTTCTTCTTTATTCCTTGAATAAATGAGTATGTCGTCTATGAATACTATCACAAATTTATCCAAGAATGGACGACATACCCGATTCATTAGATCCATGAATACGGCTGGGGCATTGGTTAGTCCGAACGGCATCACTACGAACTCGTAATGTTTGTACCTCGTCCGGAAGGCCGTCTTGGGAACATCACTCTCTAGGACTCGCAGTTGGTGATATCCCGACCTTAGATCGATCTTGGAAAAGTAGTTGGCTCCTTGGAGTTGATCGAATAAGTAGTCGATTCGGGGTAGGGGGTATCGGTTCTTGATGGTAAGTTTGTTGAGTTCTCGGTAGTCGATGCACATCCTGAACGATCCATCTTTCTTTTTCACAAACAACACGGGTGCTCCCCAAGGTGAGAAGCTCGGCCTGATGAATCCTTTTCCAAGTAGTTCATTCAGTTGGCTGGACAGCTCCTGCATCTCTGCCGGGGCTAATCGATAGGGCGCTTTGGCTACTGGGGTAGCTCCGGGAATTAGATCGATTCTGAATTCGACTTGTCTTACGGGTGGTATCCCTGGAAGGTCCTCGGGAAACACGTCGGGAAAATCGCATACGTCGGGCACATCCTTGATGTCCCGGACTTCGCGTTTCACGTCTACAACATGCGCTAAAAATGCGTGACACTCCTTGCGTAGGTACTTCTGAGCTTGGATACTTGAGATGATACTAAGAGTGGTACTAGGTTTGTCGCCCAAGACAAGGAAGGTTTCGCCGGTTGGCAGATTAAGGCGAACGGCCTTATCGTAACATAGGATGTCCGCACGATGTGAACTCAGCCAATCCATGCAATGATGACATCGAAACTCCTAATCGAGACTGGCATGAGGTTGATTTGAAAGAGATTATCGTTTAGAGTTAGGGTGCAGTTTAAATATATCTCCTTAGTGCCTTCGGTTTTCCCGTTGGCCATTTCTACTATGAACGGTTCACTTAATGATTGTGGTATTGGTTTTAGCATGCTTTTAAAGTCGTGACTCACAAAACTCCTTTCCGCTCCACTATCAAACAAAATGCATGCATACGAGTTATCGAGAAGAAACGTACCCGTAACAACAGTAGGGTCCGCAATGGCTTTATCTTGTCCCATTGCGAAAACTCGGCCTCTTCTGCCGGTATTCCTGTTGTTTGCCTTCGGGCAGTCCTTGCGGTAGTGCCCTGTGCTCCCGCACTCAAAGCAAGCGCGGCTTACTCCGGTATTACCAGTGGGGGCGAATTGTTGGGTTTGCTCCTTGCAATAGCGGGCTATATGACCCTTCTTATTGCACCTGGTGCATTGAAGGTCACGGCAGAGACCGTGGTGGTGGAAGTTGCACTGGTTACATTTTGGTAGCTTTCCATTGTATGAGCTTGTGGGGGCAGAATTGGTAGGTACAGTAATAGTGTGGGTCGCTATCACTTGTTGTTTCTTGGGGTTCTCCTAGAGGGTTTGTCCCCTCCTCTTGTTCCAAGGCTTACTCTGGCCCTGAGCCTCCCTAGGTGGAATTGCGGCAGCTGTGATGGTACTCTGTTTCACTCTGTGGTCGATGAGTCGTTGTGCCAGGCGTTTAGCGCTGTTGTAGGTGATAGGGTTGGAAGCTAGGACATGCCCTTGAATCTGGGTGACAACCCCCAAATGTACCTTTCGACCTTCTTTGATTCTGGGTTGACCATGGTAGGGCACAAAGCGGCGAGATCGTTAAACCTAGTTGTGTAGGCGACTAGATCAGACCCAGTCATTTTCAAATTCCAGAGCTCCTGCTTAAGCTTTTGCACTTCACCCCTCGGGCAGTATTCTTCCAGTAGTAGTACCTTCAGTTCTTCCCAGCTCATGGCGTTAGCGACAGTGAGCGTCACTGAGTTCACATGGCTTTTCCACCAAGTGAGGGCTCGATCTATGAAGGTGCAAGCAGCGAACTTAACCTTGCTTGTTTCTTGGCACGAGCAGATCTCGAAGACCGTTTCGGTCTTTTCGAACCATTGCATTAGTGCAATGACTCCGCCACTGCCATTAAAAGTCTTTGGCTTCGAGTTGGAGAACTCCTTGTAAGTACACTCCCTCACATGACCCTGGCCGGGGCCACGATTGGGATGATTCGTGCTGCTTCCCGTACCTCCATTTGCATTGGAGTTTATTTGAGAGAGAGCTGTTGCTACTGCTGCTGTGATAGCGGCCTGGACCATTGCCGGATCATAAGTTAGTGGTGGAGGTGGTGGTGGGGTTGCGTTGGTACGTGCTGATCTACGAGGAGGCATTGCGCTGCCAAAAGAAAAAAAATGAGATATTATAAGTTTCGGTGGTTGCGAGTTGAATGTTATTGAGTTAACTATCTAAAATAGATTAAGAATTTGGTTTGACCAACACTGGGTTTTGAGCTTGATTCATCAATAACGTTTGAATGGATGCACTTATGAATTGAACGGACTACACATGATTAAAACAAGAAAGAGATATGCCCTATATATATTAAACATATAGTTGTGTTACATCCGAGTTTAGACAAAACTTTTTGACCTTTCTAAAGGTCTCCGATTACAGAAAGTTTTAAAGAAAAGAATACTCTTATCTGAAGTCCTAATTTATAACAAAATTTGAAATCCTGGCAGGCACTATTTGCGACGTAGGTTGCGCTTGGAGCTTGACTCCACATCTGATTGCTTCGATTCCATTAGGCACCGATCAAAAGCGGCTTGTTGCTCCCTTAATTCAGCTAGGGCTGCAATCATCTGTGCCTGAAATGCCTCAGACTGGAGTTGAGCATAATCTTGTATCTTGTCCAGCCTACGGATGTCAGAAGTGTGAACCTGCACTTCCACGTTGACATCCTGGAGTCGGCTTGCTTGAACTCCGGATTGATAGGACTGATTGGCTAACTTACCTACCATTACTGGGAGTGCTCGATCAGCCGAGCTTCCACCGCGGACATCATAGAAATCCCGACACATGCCATAGGGAGGGCGTATGCCTTGTTGTTGGCTCCAATGATGGAGGTGACTCCCCCAGACGGGAGTGGGTCCTTGGAAGTTCCTCACATGGACAGGAGGTTGAATGGGTGGTGGATCGATCACTTCCGGCTCTGAGTCAGTACCGGAGTCATCACCCACTTCTATGGGTTCCTCATCCTCTTCGGGATCATCTTTGATCCATCCTCCGTTGCCTTGGTTGGGAAAGTAGGGGTCATTGGGGTGGTGAAATCCAGCCATTTGACTGTACGAGAAATAGGGTCATAAGAATTGAATAAAGTTGAAACATGCAAAACATGTAAGTTAAATTAGTTTAGATAGCAAATACTCCTATAGTATTTAAATTCTTGTGTTTGATTCTAGTAACGGTTTGGTAAGTTTTAAAATTTGTTGTCCACTGCAGACACCCCTCGGCACACGTTAGTCGGCTCTCAGACAAATATAGTTGATCAGGCTATATCCTTCCCAGTTCCGATTACATGTCCCAAGGCGTACCTGCACTGCACAACTTATTTATAATACTTCTAAGATAGTCCGATGTGAAACTGTTATTAGTACGAAATGAATGCATGCTTACTTTACAAAAACTAAATAAATTTAATTTCAAAAGTATGACTCTTCTCAGAGTGTTTTTGCCCAGTTGAGTTTATAGTTGTATACCAAAAATGGTTTTGATATACTTAATTCACTATAAACGATGCTCTGATACCAATCTGTCACACCCCCAAACCAGAACGGCGGAAACGTTCGGGGGCAGAGGACGTCATATTCAGTATCATAACAGTTCATAGAAAGGAAAGTACACACCACCATAATATAAATATATTTGAAAAGTTTACATGATTGTATATGTTACATGTTTGCAAAAGAAATCAAATACAAAATGGTGATCCAAAATATGTTACTAACGCCAGCGCGTTAGTCTTCAGAAGTAGTTGCTACCTAGTCTAGCGGTTTCCTGAGAATACAAGTTATTTCAAAGAAAAAGTGTCAACATTTAAGTTGGTGAGTTCATAAGTGGTGTTTTGAGAAAATGTATGCCATTCGAAAGTGTTGTATCTTTTCCAGAAAATGTAGTATTTCAATTGTAATGAGTTATGATTCGTGTGTTGAAAATGAATGTATTAGATCTAGAAAATCCCATATTTTCCCTAATACTTGAGATATGATTTGTTGTGTTTTCCAAGAAAAACCCTTATTTTCTTATAAAAGTATGAAATGCATATGAATGTTCGTGATATAAGTTGCAACTAATTGTACCGAGAAAATCCCTTATTTTCCTATTAGTTGTTTGGTTTGTATACAGGAAAAACCCTTATTTTCCTGACATAACTGGCAGTCTCTAAGACCGAAAATCGCAAGCAAACGACGTGCTTGTAAGTTGTGTCATAGTTTTACATAGTAAAGCTATACGAAGATTCGCACTTGTTAGATGAAGAATAGTTTTAATAGCTACTCGTTCATAAAAGCATAATACCATAATAATTGTATATCCGATGAGTTTTATAACCATACTAAACATAATATGCCTGTAGCGACGTTCTTCAGGCGTCGTAGCGTTATGACAACTGTCACCCCAAAAGAAGGACTGTAGCTAACAGTCAGGGTGCGGGATCATGACTTCCTGTATAGATCTATACACATTTGACACGTTCTCCGAACGGGAGACTCTGGTTATAGACAGGACTTGTAGCGATACCTTTTATCAAAAAGGCAGTGTTTGAAGATGTACACGTCTCATGGATTCTCAACTAAGTCTGTATTAAAGTAGTAGTTTGTATGCAAAGTTTATCCTTTTTCACAATGTTTGACAAAGCATAAATCATAAGTTCTTTGAATGCATAAAATGATTTAGTAAAGAATGTTACCCTTGATATGATGTATTTTTATGCAAACGTATAAATAAAACATATTTTTATTTATAAACATATTGTATCCCAAGAGGGTAAAGTTGTGTTGTGAGGCGTTTTGCATGATAATGACTTCATAAGACAGTTAAAGCAACAGTATGAAAAGTATATAAAAAGATCGATGTTTCACACGATTTTAGTCGTGTGTTTACTTGTATTCCCCCCCCCCCCTAAAAGAGTATAAAAAGCATTTAAAAACGCATTTAAAGTGTGCTTGCAGGGATATGAACTCACCTGATAGTTTGAAGATAGCGAGATGGAAAACCGGATAGAGTTTCGTCTCGGGAAACGGATTTTCCTCGGGATTCTCGGGAATCTCGGGAGTAAAATCGACCCTCGGGACTTGAGCAAAAAGACCAGAGCTTCGGGTTTGAACGGGCACGGAAAACGAGGCAAGATTGTGAGAGAGAGGAGAGAAATGAGCATTTTTCTCGGAAGCCCTCGCATCCTATTTATAGGAAGGCTGAACCGCCTCCGAACGCAGGGCGTACGCCCGTACGCAGCGCGTACGCGTACATCATGCATGACCGAAGCCTCGACTGCCTCGGCTTCGGATGGGACGGGTTGCTGGGTACGCGGATCGGATGGGACGGCGGGTCGGACGGGACAGCGGGTCGGACGGGTCGGGCAAATTCCGAAATTTTGATTTAAATAAATATATAATTTATTTAATAAACTTCAAAAATTCATATCTTCTTCATACGAACTCCGTTTTCGATGGTCTTTATATCCACGCGTAGGTGAGACTACGCTCTACAACTTTCGTTTAGACTCCGTTGGCAAATTCCGAAATTATTTTTATTATTTATTTTATAACTCAACGTGTTTAAGGAATTTCTTTGAAAATTCATAACTTCTTTATCTGATGTCGGTTTTTGCCAGACTTTTTACCGCTGAAATACCATTGTCGAGACCTTCGATTCTCGTTAAGGTCATTCCGGCCAAAAGTCGCTCGATCTCCGATTCGAGTTTTTAGCTGTCTACTGCTATATTCGGATCTTGGAAAAATCATAACTTCCTCATACGAAGTCAGATTTGGACGTTCTTTTTGTGTACGCTCACGGTTTAATGTTATCTATAACTTTCATTTAGATACCTAAGGCTAAATTCTATCATATTGAAATTTTGCGTTTTCCGTTTAATCGGTGCTGTCGGTTTTGTCGGAAATCTTAAAATGGTCATAACTTCTTCGTCATAACTCGGATTTTAGTGTTCTTTATATATTTGGAAACCTTAAGACGATATCTATTACATAGTGTACTCCAATCAGAGCTTTTGAATAATGCATTTATCGATGATATTCCTATTACATTCCAAAGAGGTTACAAGACTCGATTTATAATGCCCGGAAATAACGGGTTGTTACAAGTATCTACGACTAACTAAGTTCTTACATGCCTGACCTTTACACTCGAGTCTAGGTGTTTTATTAAGGACATTACACTCGAGCCTAGGTGTTATCTAAATGATGACTGTCCTTTACACTCGAGCCTAGGTGTTTTATTAAGGACATTACACTCGAGCCTAGGTGTTATCTAAATGATGATTGTCCTTTACACTCGAGCCTAGGTGTTTTATTAAGGACATTACAGTTGTTCTGAGTTATTTAATGATTACTTATCCTTTACACTCGATCCTAGGTGTATTATTAAGGACGTTACAATTTATTTGTATGTTACGATGGTATTTATCTATCACACTCGAGCCTAGGTGTATTGTTAAGGACATACAGATGTTTTATGTTTTCTAATGGTGTCTGTCTTTTACACTCGAACCTTAGTGTTTTATTTCAAACATTACAATGGTTTATGTGTTCTATCAGTTTAAATGTGAACAATCAAACGTGAAGTATACATTATAACAGTGTATAATAAGAATTGAAAATCGGGTTAAAACAAACAACTCTGCAAGTTAAAAATAGTTTGTTAAAAAGTTTTCAATTCATAAAAATATACAAATATGAAATCATTTAACTGAAATCGTCAGTTTAAGTACAAGATATTCTTGTACTTTTGCTTGTATTCCCCCCTGAAAACATTGAAAAACCATTGAAAAAGGGTAGGGGTATGAACTCACCGGACGCGGAAATGTGTCGGTTTCGGATGCTAAACGTTGAATCGAGGCCTGATAACACGCGAGGTTCCTATGTAAAATGAAATGGCATACAATTATATCTAATTAGATTCACAAACTCTAATTAGATATGAAGTTACACTCCAACGAACGAAAACGCCTCAAAACGGGTGTTTGGAGTGACCCGGGTGACATCTACGGACGGGAATTGAAGCGAGGGACTTGGGATTTGAGTTTACTCCCCAAGAGTAAACTCCCTAATGAAGTTTACGGCCTATACACCACTCACACATGAGTTCACGGCCGTGAACTCATGTTGGCAAGGTTATGGAGCTTAAAGGGGTCACAAATGGCTATTATCACTTGGAAATGCTTGGAATAATTTTACCTAAAGCTTGGAATGAATTAAAATCACCAAAAACAACACTTAAGGGAGTTTACGGCCTTAGCATGGAGCCTATGGCCGTAAACTCTCATATTCCCTTGAATATGTGTTTTTAAGGTCCCAAAGTTAATCACATGTGATTCTAAAAATTCCTACAAGCCTTGAAATGATGTTTGGACACAAAATGACATGCTTTTAGGAGTTTACGGCTATGGAGCACCTTCTATGGCCGTAAACTCTCAAATGAAGAGTTTTGTTATGTTTAAGGTCCTTAAACTATTTTTGGTTGGTTCTATGATTTATTCCAAGGCTTTTGGTGGTGTTGGATGGCTTTCTAACACCTTGAAAATGAGTTTACACCCATTATTGAGGAGTTTACGGCCCAAGCACATGCCTTGGCCGTAAACTCATACAAACCTCTCAAAATTTATGATTAAGGTGTTCTAGGTCCATAACCAATATTCTAAAAGTCGTATCTAAGTCTTGTTTGATCCATGGAAGGGTTTAAGGGCTTAAAACCCCTTTAAATATGGGTTTACAGCCTAAGCACCATCCTGGGCCGTAAACTCATATATAAGGCTCTAAATCATGGTTTGAGGCATTCTAATTCCATTTTATAAAATCATCTAGCCATATTCAAGGTCTAATTGTGGTTTGGAAGGGTTTTGTTGCTCCAAAAACCCCATTTATATGAGTTTACGGCCTAGGACTGTTCTAGGGCCGTAAACTCATGGTAACGGTCCTAATCCATGGTTTAAACTCGAATTTGAAGGCTCAATATGATGCAAAATGAGTATAGGAAGGTACCTTGAAGATTTGAGACCTTAAACTTGAGATTTGGACCTTAAATTCTAGTTTGAGGAGAGAGGTTGGAGTGAAAGTTGTAGAATGGAGAAAAAGCTTCAAAATGAAGACTTGGATCACTTTAAATAGTGTCCAAGTTTGGGACACGGTAGAATTCTACCCGATACCGGCGTTAGACGGGGCTTTTGGTCGCACCCGGCCAATTTGCCGTAACCCGATATGGTTGATTCTAGAAATGTTCTGATCATTAATATGAGACGTTAATGAGTTCTAAGGGTATTAAGACACTTATTAAGTCATAAAATAAAATATACATTAATGACTTAATAAAATGTTGGAATCGGAAACGAAATCGGAAACGGCGATTGGATGATCGGAACGAGTTGCGAGTAGGGTTACATTTAGGGATATGAATTTCGGGTTGTTACAGGTTCATTCAGAGCTTTCTTTACACTCACCCACATAATCATCTCATTATTTTGAGAAACAAGCCCTAAATGGTGTTCGCTATTTTTTTAGACTAAACTACAACAATGGTCGCAGCGATTAGCTGAAAATTGTCATTTTGGTCCGAAAAAGGTTTAGACTTGCACTACCGGCCCAAACTTTTCATTTTGTTGCGATCTTGATCTGTTTCATAATTGGAAGTGTGTGAAATGACCTTTTTTACCCGCTTTATTTGGTTTTCCCTTTTCTTTTTATTGATTTTGTATTTTTCTGATTAATATTTAAACACAAAAAAAAACAAATATAACCCTAACCCACCCATTCTCCTTCCCCTAACTCCCATTTTCTCTATCTTCATTTGCTGGAAAAAAACAAATATAAACAATAATAACATGTTTCGAGTCGTTCTATAATTCGGGGCCATGACCCAAAGATCAAGTATCATAAGGCTTTGGGCTTTGGGAATGAGAGGTTTAGACCCATTTGGATGTGGGTAATGTAAATTATGTGATATATGATTTTGGTTTGTGCTTTTTGGAGTCAAAGGGTAAAATGGGAAAAGTGGTGTTTCGGACTTCTTTTATGAATTAAGGATTTTAGTCTGATGTGTTTTAAGTCAATAGTAATTAGATAGGGTTGTAGAGCTCCGTAATACCTTTCCATGGATATAAAGATCATCGAAAACGAAGTTAGAACGAAGAAGTTATGACCGTTAGAAGTTAGGATGGTTTTGGACTTAGTCTAGTACATTGGGCGTACAGGAAGCACGATGGGCGTACTAGGTCATTCCTGGTATGCGCGGCATACTAGGAGTATGTTGGGCATATGCGATCAGTGCCCAAACCCTATTTTCATGGTTAGAGCCCTATTTAAGCTACTTAACTTCCCCAAACCCATTTCATTCTCAGTCTCCACCTCTCCAACACCCTCCCTTGAAACCCTAACCCTAGTTTGAGCCTTGTGAGCAAAAAGAAGGTGTTTTTTAGTGCTTTGGAGTGTTCTTGGTGCATCATGGGGAAGAAGGAGCTCATTGAAGAAGTGTTGGTTGCATTGGAACTTGTAGATCTAGACTTTGCACACCTTGATCTTTCTTTTAGAGGTATAAAGCTTGAATCTTGATAATGTAATTGTTAGACCTATCTAGTTTGGGTGTTATCAGGTTTTGGTCACTTTAGTGCATAATGTTTAGATCTTGAAAGTTTGAGACCTTTTTTATGGATAAAGTTGGAAACTTTATCCATCTAAACATCATATTAATTCAGATATAAAGCTAGGAGACTTGCACTTAATGGATTAAGTTAACAGAGATGCTCTTTTGGTCCCTTTAAGGCTTAAAAACTAGATCTTGGTGGTTTGGACCATTCTAATGGATAAAGTTGGAAACTTTATCCATTATGGAGCTTTTAAGATTAATAAAAATGTGATCTTGTTCCTTCTATTCCTTCCATGCAAGTGTCATGATGTCTTAATGGATTAATAAGTTAGGGTTTCGGCTTTTGGACCTTTCCTAGAGATGGAAAGTCATAAAGGTGGGAACTTTATGACTTAGAATGATGTTACGGGACTATATTTGTGTATTGGATGAAAGGATTTAAGAGAATAAGCCCTTAATGGAAAAGTGTCATTTGACCGAGTACGTTGGGTGTACCTTTGAGTACATTGCGCGTACCCATGTGCAGTCCCATCCCTAGATTGTGAGTACGCCATTCGTACGAGCTGAGTACGTTGGGCATACATTCAGTCTGAAATTAGACTTGTTAGCTTTGACTTCTGTTGACCGTTGACTTTTTGACCAAGTTTAACCGTGGGTCAAACTTGTGGATTTTGGGCTATTAATTAAGATTGTATATGGTTCTGGTGTTAGTGGGTTCGTGGGTCCAAGCAGTGTGGAAAAGGGATCATATCGTTGTGTTTCAGAGTTCTTCAATACAAGTGAGTCTTCTCCATGTGCTTGTAAGTTGAAGGCGCCAATGTCGACTCACCAAATTGTATAGGTGGGATGCTAGTTGTCTTTATGACTCTTGCATGTTTGTATCAGCCTGTGTGGTAATATATATGTGCAAACCAATTGGGTCTTATTTTTTGTTACTATGATATGTGTTACTATGTACTGAGACTACGAGTAGTCTCCAGTGTTGCTGATAACCCACCGGGCGTGCTTGTTGCCCAACGAGACTTCGGGTAGTCTCTTGGATTGTTGATGATAACCCATAAGGCATGTTGTTTGCTCATTGAGACATCGAGTAGTCTCTAGATTTGTTGATAACCCATATATGTTTATTTATGTTGTGTTGCATGTGGTATTTTAGGGAACTCGCTAAGCTTTGTGCTTACGATTTGTGGTTTAAATGTTTTCAGGTTTTCTTATAATAAAGGAGGGGCACGGCTCGATTGCATCGCATCAATGGGAGGCTTGTGCACGTGATAAATTTTAACGATACTCTGATAAATGTTTTAAGATTAAATGGTCCTATTTAAGATTCTGTAGTTTTGATTTGAATAAACACTTAAATTTTTAACTGAAACTTTTGGGTTGAAATTTGGGGCGTTACATAAAACACCGTTAGAAAATTTGAACACTACTATCGGAAAAATATGAACACCGCCCTCGTTTTTTCGACACCAACTCCGTCGATGCCACAAAGCCATCAAGGGACAACATCGTAGGACCTCGAATGTCGATATCATCTTCACTTTCTTGGTTCGTCTTCTCCACCATAAATCATCTCCAAAACCGATCATCTGATTCAGATCGACGGCAGCTGTGAACCACATATTCGTCAATGTTTGTAAATGAAGCAGCGGTTCGGCGGTTGTTTTCAGGTGTATGTTTTGCGTATGAATAAGTAAGATGATCCTAATGAATTACACAGGAGGTAGGTTTTAGATGTTTATGAAACCCTAGCGCCGCCACCCTTCTCATCTGGAACTAGGGTTTTTGTCTTCATGAACTGATGAGCAACAAGGGTTTTCATACGGATCGGTTTACATACACCGACAAAGATGATGATGCAAACCCTAGCACATCTCTTTCTCAAATCTTACATCGACACTAAAGAAGAAGGATAGTCGCCATGTTCGTCGAGTTACACCAATGGTTTACATACACCGAATAAGACAGCGCTACAGACCTTAGCTCTGTAAATCAGGAGATAACCTCTATGACAGGTAGCGCAGAAAGAGAGATAACGATGTTAGGGGTTGTGTCTGGAAACTCGATCATGTACTCAACGACAGATTCATATGGAACATATCTAAATTTGAGACATAAGCAGAGGCTTCGTCATCTTTGGAAAATCAAGCCATAGACGATGGAAATGACCCTAGATATAAATTTTGCTGGTGAAATGGATGACACTGCCGAAGTCAGCATCAGAAAATGCTAGGGTTCTGGAAAGAGGTGGTGATCTGGTGGTGGTGGTATGGATGATGTTGTGGTCTGAAAACTTTGAAGAGAGAGAGAGAGGGTGAGAGAGATAGAGAGAGAGAGAGAGAGAAATGGAAAGATAGAGAGAGGAAAAAAAAGAAAGAAAGAAAGAGCATGAGAGAGAGAGAGAGTGTGTGTGTGTGTGTGTGTATGATGGAGTTAATGTGTTAAAGGTGAGATTCGGTAGTGTGTCATGGAGTTAATGTGTAAAAGCTGAGGTTGGGTTAGGTATGTTGGGTAGGGGTAGTTTCCTTTTATTAAAGATGGGGTTAGGTTGTGTAACACCTGGTTTTAAAAGTGGTCCATTGCTAGGGGTTGCGACCCAATCAACAGTTTTCATAAGGGTTAGGGCCTTGGGAAAGGAAGGATTTGGCCCATTTCGGATGTGGGTGTTAGGGTATTTGTGATCCAAGTGTTTGATTGTGTCTTCGGAGGCCAAGGGTATAATTGTAATTTGACATCTCGGTCTTCTAGGGATTTTGGGCTCTTGTTCGTCAAGTTTTTAAGTAATAAGGAGTTGTTATAAGCGTAGGGCTTCTCGTCACCTTTCCATGGATATAAAGTTTGTCCAAAACAGACTTAGAACGAATAATTTATAGCACTTTGAAGGTTTTGACAATTTTAGCCCCTAATGAAGATTTGTGGCAAGTCAGTCCCATGCATGCATGGATAGCATGCACATGTTTAGCTGGGTACGCCCAGCATAAGCTAGGTTATGCCCAGCGTATAAAGTTATATGATCGCTGGTGGTTTGTGAGTACACCGGGCGTACTAAGAGGTATGCGGAGCGTATTACATTCAGACCAAAACCCTAATTTTAGGGTTTGGCATTATAAAAGGAACATTATGTCTCAATGGTCAACCTCCCTTTCACTCAAAAGAAGCCACAACAAAACCTTAATCCATACTTGAGTGATCTTGGAGCTTAGAAGGCCTTTTGAGAGCATTTTGGTCTTTTGGATCCATTCTCCAAGGAAATAAAGGTCAAGGCAAGGTATTGGTGCAAAAGAGAAGTTCCAGATCTGGGATTGTTGCTTCATTTCAGACCTCTTCAAGGTATAAAGTCTTGAACTTGGTCCTTGAATGAACTAGATTCTTATGTTGAGTTTTTAGACCTTTTTGGTCCCAAGAATGGAGCTTTAGTGTTCCAAATCTGTTTTAAGCTTAGGGTTTCCATCCTAGGTGCTATGTTATGCTCATTTCCAGGGAAATTAGTTACCATATTTCAAGTTTGGGTCCATTTGGTGGGTTGCAAGCCACCAAGTAATCTACTTTATGGGTTAAGACACTTTAATGGACTCAGATCTGCATTTGTAGCTTAAGGTATTAAGGGATTAAGCCTTTTTGGAATTTATGGCTAAACAGGTTAGTACATTGGGCGTACAAGCCAGTACGCGTAGCGTACAAGCTATGCAAGTTGTACGCTTAGCGTATAGAGGAGTACACCTTGCGTACTCAATAGATAAACCTTGTCATGTCATGTCATGTCGCTATACAAGGTGGTCTGATTTGCTACCCCTAATGAAGGAATGCATGTATAGTTATACTTGTTGTCTTTGTGATACTTGTATGTGCCTAGTAGGGAGGTGAGTGTGGGTGGGGTCCCATATCTCATCACTAGCTGAGTTTGGACGGGGTTTCATATCTTATCATTAGCAGAGTTTGGGCAGGGCCCATGATAGGCAAAGCCTTAGGTCTGGAATATATATTATTGTGTATGATTCTTTATGTGCTAGCATGATTATATTTTATTGTTTGCATGTGTATAGCAGGCGGGGCCCAATGACAGGCGGGGCCTAGGAAAAATAGATATGTATACCGAGCAGGGCTCGCTGCCAGGCGTGGCCTGATGTCAGACTCTTTCTGATGTCGGGTGGGGCCCGATGAAGGGGCGAGGGCCCAATATATGTGATTGTGTGTATGGTATGTGGTAGTTTAGGGAGACTCACTAAGCTTCGTGCTTACGGTTTTCTGTTTTGGGTTTCAGGTACTTCCAATTGCAAAGAGAATAGCTCGGGATGACTGCATCGCACACACAATGAAGTTTATCCTAGGATGATTACTGATGTTTTGATTATAACAATTTCCTTAGTCAAAGTCACAATTTCCATTAAGCATGTAATTAGTGAAAGTCAACTAGCATTAAGAACCAAAAAGTCACCAAATCCAAGAGGGGTCAAATGCTTTCACCACCATGTTGGAGGAAATGTTTTTATGATTGCGTGAAGCAAAAACAACACAAAAATCATTTGTTGCTTGCTAATTTGAGGATCCTTTACTTAATCAAGAAATTAGTCAACTAATCACCACAAACACATTTAAACTCATGAACTAAAACATACAAGTAGTGATAAGATGTTAAAACACAAAACATTCCCATAAAGATTTAATAACATGTTCATGGATTCTTCAACATTCAACAAATTTTCAAAGGATTCAACAAAAGTCAACCAAGATTAGTTTAGCCAAGCATGGCTAAACTCAAAGAAACAAAGTTAGAGAAGATTGTACCAAACATTAAGCAAGAATCAAGAGGTAAAAAGATGATGTTCTTAAGGTGTTCTTGGCCTTCAAAAGTCTTCAAATCTTCAGAGAGAATCTTCAAAAATCGGATGTCTAAGAGTTTGCAAAAGATGGGCACCAACCTTCCTCAAATAGCCTTCCAAATGGATTTCCGAAATTACCCCTGCAGGGCCTTGCGCGACCTGCGTGTTGTTGCGCGGGTGGTGCCTGACATGGGCTTCTTTGAGTTTTTGGGCCTCCAAAACATATCCCACTAGCCCAGATCGAATCCAATCACCTCCTAGCCCATTTTCTTCAATTTTTTCTTCATTTTAAGCCCAATTTGGCCTCTCCAAATCCTCCAAACTCGCCCGATTAATAATCTACGCACGCTTGAATAAACTCCCGCATCTTGCAAATTTAAAGTTTATTTCTCTCCAAGCCTTCAAATAATCATCAAGCTCGCTCCATGCATCATCTCCACAATCACCAAGCCTAACATCCTTTTTGTCTACCAAATCCCATCGCTTCCCATACGTCCCGAACACTCCCGCTCTGCTAGACCCGAAAACCTGCAATTATGCTCACAAGATTCGAAAGTACCCGAAATAGTCATAAAATAACAAAAAGGAAAATATGCATGGAAATTATCTAAATTATGAATGAAATATGATAAAATAAACTATAAAATGAAGTAAACAAAACAAACTATCAAGTACGTTGGGCGTACTCAGCTTGAAATTGGACATGTTGGCTTTGACTTCTGTTGACCATTGGCTTTTTGACCAATTTTAACTTTGGGTCAAACTTGTGGATTTTGGGCTATTATATAAGATTGTATATGGTTCTGGTGTTAATGGGTTCGCCAATCCAAGCTGTGTTGAAAAGGGATCATATCGTTGTGTTGGAGAGTTCTTCGATACAGGGGAGTCTTCTCCATGTGCTTGTGAGTTGAAGGCGCCAATGTTGACTCATGAAATTGTGTAAGTAGGATGCTAGTTGTCTTTTTGACTCTTGCATGTTTGTATGAGCCTGTGTGGTAGTATTATCACAACTAGGAATTCTATACCATGTAACAACTACAATGATAGCATTTGTGAACCAAAAATGTGAAAGCATGTATGATGCTTATTCAATAACAACAAAATCCCCATTAAACACTCTATACAAGAACTTCAAATAGTCAACAAAGAATTGGAAACCCTAGAAATCCCGGTTTATGTCCATTATGGGCTAGGATTTCCTTATTGGGCCTAATGCGCCAATATGCTTCCAATTTGACTATTTTGGGCTTAGAACTCTTAAATGGGCTCTAATTAGACCCACTTTCATTTATTTTAACATTTTGGTCCATAATGGGCCTAGAATGAAATAAAATACCCTAATGGACCTTATTGGGCCATAACTAACCTAATTAGCTTTAATGGGCTATGAAACCCATAATTCTTGACAAATTGGGCCGTAAACCATCATAGGAGCCCAATGGGCCGAAAATCATCAAAATGGGCCCATGATATGGAATTAAGCACCAAAGGCCCAAAAATTCTATTCTTTCTTCACCCTCTCTCGGCCCAAGTTAAAAGGGGGGGGGGGGGGGAATGAAGGTTGACTTTGGAGGTGCCACCTCATTTTTGTTTAGAGGATAACTAGGCAATTATTCATCATATAACCAAGCACACTCAAGTTTCCATGCACTCCACTCCCCCTCTCTTTTTCTTCTTCGGCTGAGAGCAAGAGGAAAAACACACACACACACACCTTCAAACTTCTTTCAAACTCTCTCTAAGTCTTCAAGAACATCTTCTTACCCTCCATCAAAATTTTCAAGATCTAGGGCACTTCAAGGAAGCTCTTCAATAAAATTCATCATTCTAGGTAAGTTAAAGCTTAGATCCATGGCTTAGCTTCTTGAAATTGTTATAAATCTCCTTCTAACTCATGAAAGTTCACAATCATGCTTCTTAGAACCCATCTAAGCCAAAGTCTTCCCAAGAAGCTTTCTAGGGCCGAAAATAGCATCAAACATCTTCCATTTCTCCTTCAAATCGAAAACAACAAGCAAAGGTGAGTTCATACCCCTCTATTTTCGGTTTTCATATGTTTTATGGGGGAGAATACAAGTAAAATGTGTAGATCTATGTGTATGTGTATGTTATGTGTGATTTCATGTGTTTATGTTATAAATATGTAACAAAAAGAAGGGAAATCTCGAGATCTATGGATCTAAGAGGAAGATAAACATGATCTAAGACATATTACACTAAACAAGTTAAGAAAAATTACCCTCTATGATTAAAAGAAACATATAGCAACATAAAACTCATTTTTGGGCTATAATTGTCAAACAAACCAAAGTTGAGTGGAAAAATTGTTATTTACGGTTTTCTTAAGAACTAAAAGGGTCAAAACAGTAAAAATAAGTTTTTTTATGAATATCATACTCTATTGAAAGTTAGAAATAAAATTTAAGGCTTATTGGGCTAAATCTTGGGATTTTCTGCCCATTAAGCCAAAACTTGCGAAAATTACAACTTTCAAGGGGTGGAAATGGTAAACTTCTCAAAACAGGGGGAAAAGGGTGAATAAAACAAATTCAGGGGTTAAAATGAGGTAATTTCCAAACAAGGATCAAAATTGTAAACTTTTTTGATTTTGGGTCAAAATTGTAAAAGTTGCAAAAGGTTTGGGCTTTAACTGAAAAATACTTTTCTAGAAGGGCTGAAACTGCCAAAGAATGAGTTTTGAGCTAAAAAGATCACTTGAACAAGCCTTTGGGTCAAAAGCATCAAGAAAATGGTTTAAGGGCTTAAAATGTCTTTTTATATATAAAAGGACTAAAATTGTCAATTTTACCAAAGAATGGCTGAAAGGGGTTCAAACCAAGATTTTTTAGTCAATCATTTTATTTTAAGATATTTGAGTTAAAATAAAAATACCAAACTACAATTCATGAAAATGGAAAGATGAAAATACGTATAATTCCAACATCGTTAAAAATAACCGACCGGCCTTGTTCCAGTGTGAAATTAACAAATCACCCAATCAAACTTTCCAACAATCAAACTATACCTAAAACAAGTAAACATTCAAATCTTTGGGCTTGAAAGTTCCAATCATGCTTGTTGGGCCTTTGTGACCCATTAACATGATTTTTGGGCTCAAGGGATACTAATAAATGTTATTAGGCCTTCTATGACCCAATTTCATATTTAAAGGACCCTCAATGGCTTCAAATGCTATTGGGCCTTAGTGGCCCATTAGCAATGCTAGTAAGGTCCAAATGAATCAAATGCGAAACCGGCCATCGTGCTCTTCGTATAACCAATAGCCATAAATAATATGCAGGAATAGTAGGATATTGTAATCCTCTTCTCCTCGTTTATTAGGCCTATCGTCAATCCAAGTAAACAAATACGGGTCGATAATCAATAGTAATCAAAGTCAATTGGGATTTAGTGAGTAATAACGGGCGGCACTAACGTGTGTCGGTCGTAGTCTGTAGTTATAATCAAAGTCTCCTGGAGGGAGAGCGAGAGTTTTGTGTATAGATCGATATGGGGTGACTCCCCCACACCTCAGCTGTTCGCTACAGTTAGACTCGGCCAGTCTAGGGTGATAAAATCTTAAGATCAATTTCGGCGTTCACCAGAGTGCCAAGACAGACGAATTAGTCATTATCATGCATGGTTATAACGACTCACATAAATAAATCCAATAATAATCAACTAATCAAGGCAAATCAAAAACCATTCAAGTGACGGAATAACAATTCGAACAGTTATATGATATTTTTTTTATTTGTCGGAAAACATCGGGTTTTCCGGGGAAGTTCAACATTTTTTCACTGGTACTTTTAATACGAAGTTTTTCAACTATACACGCCTAGAAATCATCAAGCATATATTTACGGATCTTCACACTTTTATATAAACAATGGTCTTTTCAGAAAATATCGGATTTTCTAGGTTGTTTTCTTTCAAACTACATAAAACATTTTTCATCTCAAACCTGCTTATGAACTCACCAACATTCCATATGTTGATCATTTTTCAAAATAACTTGTATTCTCAGGTAACAGGTAAGCTGAGGAGTAGTACCAAGTATGTTAGGGTGTTGTGATTTTAAAAACTATCAAACACTTTATGTTATGGATTTGTAATGTTAAAACAATATACTTGATGTGAACAATGTCAGTTGTAAAATATTGATGCATGGTGATGTTTATGTTATGATTCATGTATATTCATTGTGATGATATTCAATATAAGTCACGCAAGCCCTCGGATGTTTCCGCCGTCTGGTTCAAGGGTGTGACAAGAATATATGTACAAACCATTTGGGTCTTATTTGTTGTTACTATGATATGTGTTACTGTGTACTGAGACTACGAGTAGTCTCCAGGGTTACTGATAACCCACCGGGCGTGCTGGTTGCCCAACGAGACTTCGGGTAGTCTCCTGGATTGTTGATAACCCACAAGGCATGTTGTTTGCTCACTGAGACATCGAGTAGTCACCAGGGTTGCTGATAAACCATAGCTGTTTATTTAGGTTGCGTTGTGTGTGGTGTTTTGGGGAACTCACTAAGCTTTGTGCTTACAATTTGTGGTTTAAATGTTTTCATGTTTTCTTATAATAAAGGAGGGGCACGGCTCAATCGCATCATGTGACAACCGTCAATTTTCGGTCAAGTCAAAGTCAACTAAAGTCAACAAGTCAAACCGGTCAACTCAATTTGCCATGAGTACTAGAGTTTACGTTATGTAACTTCTAAACAACTCTCTATTCTAATGAGAGATCATAAATCGAAAAGTGCGTACATTTAGATCTCCTTAACCTAAAACGGTGGTACGTGGAGAGCCAAACCGATAAAACAATGTTACATACCCATCGGGAGTATGCAAGATCCCTAATCAAGGCTTAACGGGGTTTAAGGACCTTGCAGTGCGTAGCCGGACACTCAAAAAGGTCACCAATGAAATCTCTCCCAAATATCTCTCTGTATGTGAAATCTCTCCAAGTACGTCAAATCTCTCCCAAATCTCTCTAAGTATGTCAAATCTCTCCCAAATCTCCCTAAGTATGTGAAATCTCTCCCAAATATCTCTCTGTATGTGAAATCTCTCCAAGTATGTCAAACCTCTCCCAAATCTCTCTAAGTATGTCAAATCTCTCCCAAATCTCTCTAAGTATGTGAAATCTCTCCCAAATATCTCTCTATATGTGAAATCTCTCCAAGTACATCAAATCTCTCCCAAATCTCTCTAAGTATGTCAAATCTCTCCCAAATCTCCCTAAGTATGTGAAATCTCTCCCAAATATCTCTCTGTATGTAAAATCTCTCCAAGTATGTCAAACCTCTCCCAAATCTCTCTAAGTATGTCAAATCTCTCCCAAATCTCTCTAAGTATGTCAAATCTCTCCCAAATATCTCTCTGTATGTGAAATCTCTCCAAGTACGTCAAATCTCTCCCAAATCTCTCTAAGTATGTCAAATCTCTCCCAAATCTCCCTAAGTATGTGAAATCTCTCCCAAATATCTCTCTGTATGTGAAATCTCTCCAAGTATGTCAAATCTCTCCCAAATCTCCCTAAGTATGTGAAATCTCTCCCAAATCTCTCTCTGTATGTGAAATCTCTCCAAGTATGTCAAATCTCTCCCAAATCTCCCTAAGTATGTGAAATCTCTCCCAAATCTCTCTTTGTATGAGAAATCTCCCCAAGTATGTCAAATCTCTCCCAAATCTCTCTGAGTATGTGGAATCTCTCTCAAATCTCTCTCAAAATCTCTCCCCGACTTTCTATAATCACTCGGGGCA
Organism: Lactuca sativa; assembly: GCF_002870075.4. NCBI lineage: Eukaryota > Viridiplantae > Streptophyta > Magnoliopsida > Asterales > Asteraceae > Lactuca > Lactuca sativa. The sequence continues at coordinate 125,529,152 of NC_056623.2, read as the reverse complement.
TCCCGACCCTCGAATTTGGCGAAAAATAGCCCAAAATCGGAAGTCTACGCGAAAAACGGACTTAAGGAAACGAACCCTCCGAACCGAAAGTACTATTCATCAACCGAACCGAGAGTACTGTTCATCAACCGAACCGAGAGTACTGTTCATGAACCGAACCGAGATCACTGTTCATCCGAGCCGAATCGCGCGTAGAAGGAAGGTCCGAACCGAGCCTCGCATAGAAGGAAGGTCCGAACCGAAGTTACTGTTCATTACTGTTCACAACAGTTCCTTCGGTTCTGGCTCCCCTTCGGACCGAACCTCCTAACGTCGCTTCTCGCCTTCGCTTCGGACTGTTTCTCATCGGACCGAGCCTCCGCTTCGCGTCCCGCCTCTAGACTCAGCCTATCGCGTCCGAACCGTGCACCATCTGACCGAACTTCGGCCCAGAGACCGAGCCTCGGCCGAGATCCGAAGGGTCTCGCTGGGAAAGCTCGGATTTCACCCGTTTTTGCGTATTTTTGCGTTTTAAACCCATTTTTAATTATTTTAACATAGGATTTTCACCCAAAACTTTATTTTAAATTATAAGACCCCTAAATTAATGATTTAATCACATTTTAACGATAAAATCTTATTTAAAAAGGAGTTGGTAAAGTACAAAAAGAAGAGTGTTGACCTTACTTTAGTTTATGACGCAAGCAACCCCCACACCCACTCCATGACAACCCACACTCCTCCCCACCATACCTTGTACCTTTTACTCCCTTTCACAAGTAACCCCCACAATCTAAGGGCTGATCTTACAACCTCTCTCCTCATTCTCTTCAAACACTCTCAAATTACACCAAGATTGAACTCCAACTTTTTCTCTCCAACTTCTCTCTCTAACTCACGATCTCAAGGCTGATCATCAAGTGTTCTTCCACTCTTGGTAAGTGTAATCCACCCTCCCTGTGATTCTCACACTTCATTCTACTCGAATCATTGATAGCTCATACAAACTCCATAACTATCATGCTAGATTCTCGAAAATCTTCAAGACATTCCAAGTGTCCTTGAGTTAAGCACCTCCATTCTTCAACAATCATCTACTGAAAAAAACTTAAGGTGAGTTCATACCCCTACATTTTCATGTTTTCTCAAGTTTTTAGGGGGGGAATACAAGCCAAAACATCAAGAACATATCTAAATTCTTCTAACAGCTTTCATCAGAAAAGTTGGACTCCATTCACGGACTGTTTTGGACACCTTAAACATTTTAGTTTTCAAAACTGTTTTAGGTGCATGTAGTTCCACTTCTTAGCTTTAAAATGACTACTTGCACATCTCCATACGATTTTTCTACAATTTATGGTGATTTTTACAAAACTACCTATCATTTCAAACACCAATCAGGACCAGTCTGTGATTATGGACTTTTTCACCTAAGTTACAGGTCATTAAAAATCATGATAAAAATTATGAGTAAACTAGACACATTTTGGGAACTCCCAGAATTTACGGATTTAGTTTTCGACTTCGTATGATTTTTCTATGAATTTTCAAAAATAGTGTAGAAAGGCTGAAAATTTGTTAACAACTTGTAATTTTTACAACACTTTGTATTATGTTGAGCAAAGTGTATAAGGTCAAGTTCTAAGTATTGAATGTGATACGTTGTAAAGTTTATCATCATAAACTGAAAATAAGTCATTCATGATAAGATTATTCATTCATTTAGAACATGTATATATATATATAAACTATAATAAGCATAGTTTAATGGATTTCATAATCCTAACGCTTTTTCATAAAAGAGTTCTTATATATTACAAACGTTTTGGATAAAACTATAATAGGTATAGTTTTCGATACATCACATAACACACACGTACGAAAAGGGTACATTCATACAGAAAGGTTTTACACTCCCGCATACAACTTGTAAACTTGTTAACCTAGATTGTGAGACATTCTCTTTCCGTACATCCGACTGCGGAATATAAAATCCTGTACGTTATAATCAGAGTCTCCCGGAGGGAGAACGTGATAATTGTATATAGATCTATATTGGGTTTGACACCCCACACCTTGCTGCTAGCTACAGTTGGACCTGCAGGTCTACGGGTGATAATTGTCATTTCAGTTTTTCGACGCCTGAGAAACGTCGTGGCAGGTTCATTTAGTCTTAAGTATGATTATAGCGGCTCACATATGGATATAACAATACATAAAGTTTACGGGATTTTTATAAAACTTTAATGGGTTTTATGTCGATTTTAAAATCACTTTTATCTCAATAAGTACCGATATTACTGTCTACATTCGGTTTTTGGTATTTATGACTACACATCACACTACAAGAAAAAAGGCCTTTTACGACGCTCATTGCGCGTCGTAAATGGCTCAGATGACGCGCAAATGCGTGTCAAGGAAGGCCATGTCATAAAGATAGACGACGCGCATTTGCGCGTCGTCTAGAGACGACGCGCATTTACGACGCGCATTTACGACACGCATTTACGACGCGCGGTTACGACACGCAATGCGTATCAAGGAAGGCCCTGTCATAAAGGAAGACGACATGCATTCGCGTGTCGTAACCTTACGACGCGCGTGTTAATGACACGCAATGCGTATCAAGAAAGCCCCTGTCAAGAAAGGCCATGTCATAAATGAAGATGACACACATTTTTGCGTATCGTAATTTTAAATTAAAAAAAAAATTATTTATGGATTTACTTATTTTCATATTAAATTTGCATTTTATGTCACATAATGGAAAACAAAATACCATATACAAATAATACAATGCATTGCACAAAAGTTAATGTTACACAAATAATCATTCGAATAGTAGACAAATGTAATACTACAAATAATCATTCCAATAGTAGACAAATGTAAGATTTCAACATTTTTTATATAATTAACTAAATTATTAGCCAAATTTCCTAAAATACCAACATACTTTTCTATGAAGAGCATTAACACTATTCTTTTCCATCAAAAACTTCAAAACCTGCATAATTAATTTAATGTTTAATCAGCTACAGGTCAATAAGGTAGGTTTAAGCAAAAGAGGTTCATAGTAGTAAGATTTTACTTACCACTGTTGTTAATGACATTGAAAGAAGCAGCCCAACAAACACCCCCTCAGAAGGATTATTACTAAATGAAACCACAAACAAAGTTAAAAAGTCAAGTATTTTGTGACAACCCCGGAACCAGGGGTAAGACTGTTTTTACCCATGGTATGACCTAATACATGATAATAAAGACTTGTTTAACAAAAAGAAAAATGATTTCTCACGTGACATCACTATTAAGAATTGATGAAAGAGGGTACTCCACACTGTATTGCCAACAAGCTTGACACCAACACCTAAAAGCTGGAAAAAACAATAACAGAAATAAAAATAAATGTAAGATTTGAGATAACAGATGCATAATTCACATGTCTACTTTTACCAATTTATTTTATGCAACATATATGCAGCTGACAGTTAGGAGTAAAATAAGGGATGGTTGCATATTTAGTATGATAAATAAAGAGATTTGTGGCATAAGGGTGCATAAATAATAAAAAGAAAAAAGGAAGAGGAAAGTTGACTTACATAATCAGCAAATTTCTGAATTGGTGCTTTTAACATAATACATAAGAGTGGTCCCAAAGGGATAGCTGGCAGCAAAAAATCTCAGGCAAAAAAAATTCCAGGAGAAAACAGTTAGTACCTCAAAAGCAAAGGTTTTATAGGGTTAGGCATGCACCTGCAAGACAGGGACTAAGATTATAAGTGATGTGAATGGGACATAGTAATTAAAGGAATTTTTGTTACCATTGTTCCATGCATAGTGGTTGGGGTAGAGTGTTTTTCCATCACTGTTAACACGGAAGGGTCCAAGTTCTTCCATGGCTCCATATCCAAACAACAAGCATCCTAGCCCAGTAGAATACCTTCATTAATAGTGGTTCGATCTTACTCTAAATTTTGGTGCATTTGGATGATGATCTTTAGAATCTCCATTCTGATTCATGAATATTCTAATTAATTTGGTATTGTAGAATGTAGATTGGTATCTGCATTATTAAAGTTCATAGGACTTACTACTGACTCACTTTTCTTTTTTTAATCATTAGCCTTATGCAGCTCTCAAAGCTAGAGAATATCTTGATAAGCCTGCAATACATGAGACAATGGTGAAGGTATGTAGATTATATCTTATATTTCCTACACAAATATAGACAACTGTATGTTGATGTCATTATGCAGGTTAGCGCTTATCTGCTTGGAGAATACAGCCATCTTTTGGCTAGACGACCTGGGTGTAGCCCAAAGGACATTTTTGTCATTATACATGAGAAGCTTCCTACTGTATCGTGAGTATTTCTATTTCTATACATCTATGTTTTCTTTTGTGATCATCATCTATTTTTTTTTTGTTTCTACAGGACTCCAACAATATCCATTCTTCTCTCAACATACGCAAAGATTTTGATGCACTCTCAACCACCAGATCCCGAATTACAAAACCAGACCTGGGCAATATTCAGCAAGTGAGTTTATAACAAATAGGAGCTACACTTTTTTTTTGTATATGCAAAATTTGATAATATTTAATTTCACACACATTGACAGATATGAAACATGCATTGATACTGAGATACAACAAAGAGCTGTACAGCTATTCATTTTCAATAGCACACTTGCAAAAATTTTAAACTTTTAAAACCCATCTTAGAAGGACTAAAGGTTAGAAAGGAGAAGTAATGAAGCTATGAGTTGAGAAAAGAGTAATCACAGCAAGGTCTCTAAAACAGACCTGCTGTTCAAAATGGATTTACTCCAAAATCTAAAACAGAAACATAGATTTAACTAAATTTTATAGGAAACTATGATTATTCAGGATTCCAGAACTATAAAGAACTCCTTCTAACTCCAAAGGATGAATTAAATATGAATTTTACAAAAAGGTGTATCACTTCTGTCTCCAACAAGACAGTCAAGTGAGGTTGGCCAATTCTACCCAACTTGTAAGTAGAATTCGTCCATACCAAAATTCAGAGAAGTAAAGGACATACAAATGAAAGTCTCAGAGTTGGAATTGAATGAAAAGCATTTCCCAAGCTCCGGATATAAAATTCACATTGTGGGCAATCACAACACTAGTAAAAGTTGTTGACTGCCCACTGATCTGGAGTCTGGATCAATTCTAACCAATTTATAATTGGAAATAACACCCCATCTGCTCCAGATCTTAAATTCATAATATCAGGAACATATAGAAACTTGGAATCACTCTGGATCCTTTTCCAAGCCTTATAAATGATGAAAACAAAATGACATATCAGAACAGACCCGAATCAGACCTAACAGCAAAGATTCCATTCTTGCACATAGATAAAGTCCTTACCAGTGAGGTTGGCCTGCTTAAGAAAGTTAGCCAACTCAATTTGTGAACTTTGGGAACTGGTTTGGGGTCCGTTTGAGTTCTATAGCTCAAGGTATGATTTTTACAATATGACTATAGATCTGATGGAAAACAAAATCATAGGCACCCGTGATTCCGTTTTAGTTCTATAGCTCAAGGTATGATTCAAAGCCCTTTATTTTAAAGACAAAAGATCTCAAATATACATGATAAGGTTTCTCACGAAGTGTGATCTTATGCTTGTTTTCTATATATAATCCAAAGAAACACAACCATTAATTTAACCAAAAGAAACTCAACACAATTTAGATATCATGATTTGTTACTTACCCCTTTTCTGTCGGAAGGACGAGGTGCTAATTCCTTCTTGGTGACAACATGCCCTTTATTTAGACCCACAAAGAGTCCTGTGTTTGGATGTTTTGGAGCCATTGGAACCTGAAAACATAAACATATATTAGCGTAAAGCAACATACACTTCACAACAGTTCATCAACTTAGCCTATGCAGTTTTAATTCAATATGACCTGAAAACCTTACAAGCCTCAGACTACAATCAAAATGCGCAATATATATTCTTATTAAACATGAAGCTGATTACAAGATATAAATGAGTTTATGCGTGCCAATAAGTTTGTAAACACCAGCAAGCTTATAAGCACATGGAAAGCATCTCGGAACTATAAGAAGATGCGGGAAAACTAAAAGTACAACGAGGGAAGAAAAACAACCTGGGCAAGAAGAATTTGAGACCAAGTAAACTTTAGTTGCTGTACATTTTACTTGCTTCTTGAAAGAAACCCCCAAATTCTTAACTCCACACCGGAGGAATATCACGTGATGTACGTCAACGAGGATGTAAGCCTGAAGTGGGCCCTCAATTCTACAATAACAAAAAGTGTATCTTGTTATATGTAACAATATGATGAAAACAATGTAAAAGGGGTTGAGTATTGAGGTGGTTTAGTAAATACTTTGCTTTCCAGACGAGATTCTATCAACTTCAGCTTCTCATCTAATTTAAACATCATCAGAGTTGGTTCTGTAAGAATAATTTCATGCAACAAATGTGATAGTCATACTAATTTAAACATCATCAGATTTGTTTCTATAAGCATGTGTAACTATTAACTCGAGAGTAACAACACAATATACTACTTGTCTTCATTTTCAGATAAGGTGCAATGGCGTTGCTGTTCAAGGTAATATCCAATATTTTTCCTATTTTTAAAATTACTAAATTACCAATATCACTTATCAGTGTGCATTCTATTCATTACCTATGTTAATGTTACAGGATCCAACAAAGATTTCAGTGTATCGTGACAAAAGGTTTCCAGGAACACAATAAGAATATGAACGCGCACTCAAAAATTCAACAACCGTATACATTGGCAACATGTCTTTCTACACTACTGAAGAAAAAAATGGGATAAACCTTGTTTAAGAGATTTATCAATTTCTGAATCTAAGAGAAAAATTAATATTAGATCTGGAGGCTGATGAAGTTAAAGCAAAGAAGAACAAGGAAAGTTTTTTTTGGAGATTGTAATATGGCCTTATGATGTCTTCCAAACAGAACCGAGGCAGTTAGCCCAAAAGGGTAACATAGGCTCATGTAACCCACAACTTCATCCAACTCATGCAAGTGGTGCACTTGGATTCATGGGATCTATTAGTTGACCTAGTTAAAGCTCATTGCATACCTCCCAAAGACTCGTTTATTATCTCTAAATATGATAGACAAACTAAACTTCAAGTCAAGAAACCTGCACAAAAAAGTGAACTTATTTTTATCACAGATTAACACATAAAACCCAATAAACAAAAAGAGGATCAGACCATATAAATTAGATATGAAATAGAACAGATAATGCTCATTAGAGAAAAGGAAGCAAAAGAGAACATTTCAATGAATCTAAAACCTATTTCCACTAACAATTAATCTTAAAAAATGAGAAGCTGGAGAGAGAAATAGCACATACCAAAGAGAATTTTCAACTGGGGAAGGAGAAAAGAAAAAACAGAAAAAAAAAACAGAAACCCTAACCAACCTTGGTCGTTGAGATGATGGTGGAGCTTTTCCCTTGACGCAAAACCCTCCATGGTATCAAGCTCAATCTCTGTAGCCCTACGATCTGCCATGTCCAAATCTCTCTCATCCTCCAAAGAATCGTCCAACCCAACCGACCTTCATAGCCATTTCTATTGATTTCCAACTTGATATCATAAATTATGTTTCGACATGAGAGTGTGGGGAGGTTTCAAGAAGAATAGAGCAGAAGCAACAACGCAAAAGATAACATTAGGTATCGAGGGATAATTGAGTTTGATTAAAAAGGTTATAAAACTCGTAATAAAGGAAGACAAACCTCTGGAACAAATAAAGAAGTAGAATGTTGATGGTGATTGATCATGGAGTTTCGAGACCTTGACTTTAATGGAGCTACTGTTCTACTTGATATGGAAATCACTCTAAACTGTACCCCTTTGATCAATTTCATGGCCTGGTGACCAAAAAACCTTCGATTTCACTAAGAACCGGAACCCTAGTTCCAACAATAGTCAATTTTTGGTATTTGATTGAGAGAGAGAGAGAGAGAAGAAGAAGAACGATTGAAAGAAGGTAGAGGAGAGCATGGCGGGGTTTTTAATTTTTTCAGAATTTCATTTCCCCCTTTCCCCCACTATTAAAGGATGGAACGCGCGTTCCTTTAAAAAATATAAAGCGACACCCTTAGACGACGCGCATTTTATTATAGGTGCCCTCCGTGTTTTTTTTAGACACTAATTTAAGGGCGCGCAATAATGCGTGTCTTCTATCCTTAAATTTTTTGAAGAGATGACATTTTTCTAATGTCACTCTCCTTTGCGTAACATAGATCAATGAGCGTCGTATTTTGCGCGTCGTAAAAGGCCTTTTTTCTTGTAGTGTCATTTGAAACCACATTTATAACTTTAAGTATAGACGATACTTGTTATTTTCTCGGTCCTGAGACTTAGGACTACATATACATTAAGTATTAACAAACATAAGAATTTGCGGGAACATCATTTAATCCAAGTGCGTTTATGTCAATTTAAGCACATTTTATTTTCCTTTAATAAGAAAGGTTACTTACACATTTTGGTCGTCGGTTATGAGACTACATTACATAAACTTTATAAAGAAAATATCGGATTTTCCTGAATACATATCATATCATTTTTACAAGGAAAACGGTCTATTTCTCCAATAAAATCTCTTATGAACTCACCAACCTTTGTGTCGACACTTTTCAAAACTACTTGTATTCTCAGGAATTCAGTGAAAACAGGAAACCAACAACGTTTTGAGGATGGGACGATAAATCGTCAAATAGTTCATTTTGTTTCATAATGTAATTGATCCGAATCATGTAAACATATACATTGGTGTAACTTTTTCAGTTATATTTATGATGGTTGTATTTACTTTGAGCACTATTATACTCATTGTTGTGATACTCTACATGAAGTCCTCCACCCTCGAACGTTTCCGCCATCCTTGGTTTGGGGGTGTGACACATCACATCAATGGGAGGCTTGTGCACGCGATAATTTTTAACGATACTCTGATAAATGTTTTAATATTAAATGGTCCTATTTAAGATTCTGTTGTTTTGATTTGAATAAAAACTTAAATTTTTAATTGAAAATTTTGGGTTGAAATTTGGTGCGTTACATAAAACACCATCAGAAAATTTGAACAACACTACTGTCGGAAAAATATGAACACCACCCTCATTTTTTCGACACCAACTTCGTCAATGTGACAAATCTATCAAGGGACAACATCGTAGGATCTCGAATGTCGATATCATCTTCACTTTCTCGGTTCATCTCCTCCATCATAAACCATCTCTAAAACCGATCATCTGATTTACATCGACGGTAGGAGTGAACCACAAATTCGTCGATGTTTGTGAATGAGGCAGCGGTTCAGCAGTTGTTTTCTGATGTATGTTTTCAGTATGACGAAGTAAGACAATCACAATGAATTACGGAGGAGGTAGATTTTAGATGTTTATGAAACCCTTGCGCTGCCACCCTTCTCATCTGGAATTAGGGTTTTCGTCTTCAAGAACTGATTAGCAACAAGGGTTTTCATACGGATTTGGTTTACATACACCAACAAAGATGATGATGAAAACCCTAGCACATCTCTTTCTCAAATCTTACATCAACACTGGAGAAGAAGGATAGTCGCCATGTTTGTCGAGTTACAATAATGGTTTACATACACCAAAGAAGATAGCGCTACAAAACCCATCTCTGTAAATCAGGAGATAACTGTTGAAATAGTGTCTAAGGCTGCAACTATATTAGGATAGTATTTGACCCGATTGTGCATGGTCCTTTTGGGTTGCCTTCACCATAGCAACTTGACAGGATGATTTGTAATGAGAGAAGAAATATTATTAATATATTATGAGAATAATATAAGGATTAATAATATTGTTATTTGATTGATATAAGTCATAAATTAATTAGGAATTAATTTGGTGACTTAAGGAGATTAATTAAATAGAAGGGCATAAACTGTTAATTGTATGATAGTTGTACTTTGGGCTATAATTTGGTGACTTAAGGAGGGTTTTGGGGCTTTGGATAGACCTAGAAATCATCCAAGGTTTATCATAAGGGGGATTGGATTGCTTAGGGCCTAAGTTATCCAATTAGGGTTTAAGGGTGAAACCCTAGGAGCCTTACAAGTATAAATAGACCCAAGGGGTCAAGGAAATCGACTCACTTGTCTTTGGAAGAAACTTGGCCGACTTCTTGCCCTCTCCCCTCTCTCTCCAATCATCCTCTTGCTAAGTTGGTGTTTGTAAGCCATTAGAGGAGTGGCAATTGTGACTCTAAGCTCCAAGGACAAGAAGATTCTAGCAAGCAACTCAAGGTAATATTTTAGATCTATTTTCTTGTGGTATTATACTATATCTATAATCAAAAGTCTTGGATACTTTGCATGTTCAATTAGATAAACCTAGATCCAAGCATTAGGGTTTGTATGTGCACATAGGAATGTTCATATGGCTAAAACCCATCAGTGGTATCAGTGCCTTGATTGGTTTCTATTGAATTGATGCATTGGTTTCTTGATTGTTGATTGCAAAATTCGAATTTTGTCCTTCTGCCTAATGAACTTGGCGAGTTCCATAGTGGACTCGGCGAGTAGGCCTCAACTCGGCAAGTCCATTGTGGTACTCGGCGAGTTCGAGCGTCAGAAAGAGCTAGTTTTGGGATTTCTTACTGTTTATCTTATGGAAACTTGCCTTTATCTTAATGGGTCAATATAAATCCGATTTTAACATATATTTGAGTATATCCTTGACCTAATTAAAGATATTTATCAATTAATTGAATAATAATTTCCTTATGTGATAATTGATTGATTATTTTAATTAAATTGGTAAATTGTTTTGCAAGAAACATTTAAATAAATCAAATAAAGATAATTATGAGATTAAATGGTTAATTTGAATTATTTGTTATTTGATCCCTTATGTTTTGAAAAGTTTAAAACTTGTCCTCAAGTTTTGAAATTTATGTCTTGTGATTAAAAGTTTCATTTAGACAATTTAAATTTCAAACCCTAGAATTTTACAAGTTTAAAATTCAACCCTATACTAATATAATATTACAAGATTAATATATATATATATATATATATATATATATATATATATGTATAATTAAAATGCTAGTCTTACGGTTAGTAAGCCTCATTCACGAAGTCGGTCTATAAGGTGGGTATAAGGTTGCGGCCTATAAAATGGCGCTTAATGGGTGAACACTCTCACCCACTGCTTGCTTGATCGGTGGAGGGTCGTTAGCCGAACGGGTAGGATAGGGCAACCTCATCTCCTCATTAAAAATATAATATGAAATACAAAGTAACTACATGTTTTTCAAAATTCCCAATCCTAATTACTTTAGGAAAAGTGAATTGATGCAATCCCATGAAATTACACTTTGCACCCTTGCTAAGAAGTTAGTGGAGCGTGTGTGGTTTACCGACACACTAATTGGTTCTAAGCAACGGTGGCAAAGGGTGATTAATTGTTTATCATAGTTCGATGGAGTGTGTGTGGTTTACCGGCACATCGAATAGGTGATTGTTACAATGAAGGCACCATGTGAATTTGCATGGTAATTCACACCCACTTTGTGATCCTCGGTATCCCAGTCACAAACGAGAGGGGCATATCGAGATTTAAACATGCCATTGAAAGGTTCAATGAATCTCATCCAAACCTAGGAATTCTCAATACATTTAGAACTTAAAGTTAGGTTTTCATGGTGGAGAATTAGTGAATCGTCATTCACTTACCTTCAAATTGTTTGCATGTTGGATTACGGCATCCCTTTTCTAATATGTAAATAATGTTGTTGGATCCTAGCCCTAATTTTTCATATTGGGTGATAATTAGGGATTCTAATTCTAATCAATCTTTGTCCTTTCTATTTGTAGATGTCGAACTCGAAAAACGTTGTTGCTAGTTCATTCACATTGATGAGCCTTTGCCAAAAGGTGACTTTCGATGGAACGAACTTTAGCGAATGGATAAGATACATTCGCACGGTTGCTCGCTACGAGGACAAGGAGTATGTCCTTGATGAGAAGCTCGAGAAGATCAACCCAGAAATCGCTACTCCGGCTGAAATGGCTGCTTTTGAGACTCATGAACGTGATGCAACGAAGGTTCATTGCATCATGATAGCCACAATGAACGCCTAATTCCAAAATTCCTACGAGGACATGTATCCGTATGAAATGCACCAAGACTTATTGGAGAGATACCATCAAAACGCGAGGCAAGAACGTTACAAGATCTTCACTAACATGATCTCCGCCAAAATGTGTAACAGCCCGGAATCTCAGGTATTGTTAAATTATGTTTTTGGGGTGAGTTAAGAGGGGACTCGGCGAGTTGGAGCCTAGACTCGCCGAGTAGGATCGCAGACTTGGTCGCGGGTTCGCGACTGGACTCGACGAGTCCGATATGGACTCGGCGAGTCTACGCTGTTTAGCGAAAACCCTAACCGTTCAGGTTTGGGTCGTATATAACGCACTATATGCCGTCATTGTCCGTCTTTTAGTCGACTGAGAAGAACCCTAAGCGGCTGTGGGCATCTAGAGCAAGATTGAAGGCCATTGGTGACTTGAAGAAATTGTGGTGCAAGGAGGAGGAGAGTCTTGGCTAAAGGAACTGCAAGGGATTCGAGTTCTGAGGTTTGGGGACACAGAGAGTGCGTTATTCAGGTAATATTTCGGATCATTTCTGTTATATTGATGTGTGTAGGGATCTAAGGTTTATGGAACCCATTTGGTGATTAGATGGATTATTGCCTTGTTACCCAAACGAATATAACCCTGTATTAGGACCTTTAGAGGTCCAGAAGGTCCCATGCTTGTGTATTTCGGAACCATACGGATCCCAGGATGCAGTTTGAGCGGTTGCATGGCATGGACTCGCCGAGTTCGATGAACAGACTCGGCGAGTAGCTTGAAGATTAACTGGGACTCGTCGAGTTGTTCTTCAGACTCAGCGAGTTGAGTCGGGGTGGCCCCGCGATTCTTCCAGGAGTAACTCGTCGGGTCAAGGAGGGCACTCGACGAGTAGATAGGGAATCTCAGAGAGTTGGAGGACGTCTAGACTCGCCGAGTCGCCATGGCACTCACCGAGTCCGGTCGAGTTGACCGTTGACCGTTGACCGTTGACCAGAGTTGACCTAAGTCTGACTTCTTAGGGATAGTCACACTTAGAAGATATGAGTGTTAATGAGGGATATGTGATGTTATAGGGAGGTTGTAGCTCGTCGGATTGTGCACGAGTGATTTCAGGATTTGCTAGCTTTCAGCATTCACGAGGTGAGTCTTCTCACTATACTGTACCCGGAAGGGTTTGACTGTGTGACCGGAAGGTCGGATATGATATGTGATATGTATGCTATATGTGGTAAGTTATTTGTTATATGTGCTATGTATGTCATGGGCCGGAAGGCGATTATATTATGGGCCGGAAGGCAATATGTTATGGGCCGGAAGGCGATATGTTGTGTGATGGACCGGAAGGTCGGCGTGGGTAGGACCGGAAGGTTTACCCAGCAGGGACAGAAGTCCCCTGAGACACATGGACCGGAAGGTCAGGGCCTGGAAAGGCGTATGTGCGTAAGTTGTATATTGGGGAACTCACTAAGCATTTATGCTTACAGTTGTTATGTATGTGTTACAGGTACTAGCGAGGACCGTGGGAAGGCGCCGGCGTGATCGATACACACTGAAGGATGTTTTTTTATGATCTTGGGATTTAGACAGTTTGTATTTGACATGACACTTAAATTATTTATGCCTTGTTTTGAATGGAAATACTTTATTCTTAAAACGAAAAATTTGTTTGAAAATTTGCGTTGTTACAAAATGGGTCATGGAGAATCTCTAACCGTGCACGTGCAAAAGATGCAAAGGTATGTCTATCGTCTTCGCAAGTTGAATGTTGACTTTGGGGAAGACTTGGCAATCGACATGGTGCTTCACTCCTTGCCTCCGTGTTACAATCAATTTAGGATGACCTACCACATGAACAAGGAGGAGGTCACCCTAAGTAAGCTCCAAGGTCTCCTTAGGGTTGCTGAGAGCAACCTCAATTACAAGTCTGTTGCACCCACTCCCAATCCACCCGCTGCTTCTATTTTGGCCATTGGGCAAGGAAGAGGCAAGAAGAGGAAGGCTCCGTCTAAGATCCACCGCAAGGGAAAGTCCCGAGATGGTTCCTCTTCTAGTGGGACCAAAGTTGATCCCGCTAAGCCTAACCCTAACCCAAAGGAGGCAGAGTGCCACCATTGCCACAAAATAGGGCATTGGAAGAGAAGCTGCCCAGACTACCTGCAAGCCATCAGGGAAGGAAAGATCAAGTCGTCTTTCGCAGGTATATACACAATTAAATCTAATGAATCATATCATGCTATTTCTTGGGTCCTCGATACCGGGTGTGGTTACCACATTTGTTCTGAATTGCAGGGACTAAGAAGAAATAGGGATGTGGAGCATGGAAGAATAAATCTAATCATGGGGAACAAAAGATCGTCGCCTGTGACCAAGATTGGAGTGTATTCTCTAGTGCTTAGGAATGGTTTATATTTAGATTTGAATAATTGTTGCTATTCGCCAGAAATGGCAAGAAACATCATTTCATTTCATGGTTTGTTTAGACAAGGATTTAGATTTTCTTTTAATAATAAGAAGGGTTCTATTTGTGCTTATCTAAATGGTGTCTTATATTTTGAAGCAATACCATGTAATGGAATTTATGAAACTGTTATGATTATAGATAACCTAGGAAATGATGTTTTATGCATGGATTCTTCCAATAGTATGGATAAAGCATCCTTGTGGCATTGTCGTCTTGGACATGTCAACAAGAAGCGCATAGCCTAACTCCAAAAGGATGGAGTGTTGGAGTCATTCGACCTTAGGGAAGATGACACATGCGAGTCTTGTTTACTTGGAAAGATGACCAAGTCACCCTTCACTAGTGCATGTGAAAGGGTTGAGGGTTTATTGGACCTCATACATACCAATGTATGTGGACCCTTTAGATCAACCACGAAGGATGGAAACCGCTTCTATGTGACTTTTACCGATGACTATAGTAGATATGGGTATATCTATTTAATCAAGCAAAAGTCAGAAACGTTTGAAAAGTTCAAAGAGTTCAAGAATGAAGTGGAGAATCAATTGGGCAGGAAAATCAAGATGCTTCGATCCGATCGAGGAGGAGAGTACCTAAGTCTTGAATTCCACGACTATCTCAAGGAGTGTGGAATAGTTTCACAATTGACGCCACCTAGGACACCGCAGTTGAATGGTGTGGCAGAAAGGCGTAATCGAACCTTGTTAGACATGGTCTGCTCTATGATGAGTCGTGCTTCACTACCTATCTCATTTTGGGGGTATGCCTTGGAGACTGCCGCCCATATCCTTAACCAAGTCCCTACTAAGAAGGTTGCCAAAACACCTCACGAAATGTGGACAGGGAAGGCTCCCTTGTTAGCACATATCAAGGTTTGGGGTTGCGAGACTTTCGTAAGACGAGATACTCACGACAAGCTCGAACCTCGTAGTGAGCGACGTATTTTCATCGGCTACCTGCAGAAATCCTTTGGATATCTCTTCTATAGACCGAAGGACAATGTTGTCTTTGTTGTGAGGAGAGGAGTTGTCCGAGAGCAAGAACTCATAAGCCAAGGAGACAGTGGGAGGAAAATCGAGCTTGAAGAGATTCAAGAGTCGATTGATGAAGGAACCTCTACCGCTGGCGCTCAACCCGAGGAGGAAACTCTGGTTGAACCGATTGACGAGTCCTTACCTCTTAGACGTTCCGAAAGAGCTAGAATTCAACCCTAATTTTATGGTTTTCATATTACTACCGAAGGGGACACGTATATTAGTGATGGTACACTAATAAATCTAGATGAACCTAATAGCTATAAGGAAGCCATGGCAGGCCCGGAGTCTGAGAAATGGAAAGAGGCAATGGACAGCGAGATCCAATCCATGTATGAAAACCAAGTTTGTAATTTGGTTGATAATGTGCCTGGACGTAAGACCGTTGGGTGCAAATAGATCTTCAAGAAGAAGACCGAAGTGGATGGAAACGTACACACATATAAGGCGTAATTGGTTGTGAAGGGCTTTACTTAAACTCCCGGAGTTGACTATGATGAGACCTTCTCACCAGTTGTGAAGATAAAGTCTATTAGAGTGATGTTGCCGCATTTCATGATTATGAGATTTGGCAAATGGATGTCAAGACCGCTTTCCTTAATGGAAAGTTGGATGAGGATGTTTACATGGCTCAGCCAGAGGGTTTTGTTGATCCGAAGCATCCAAATAGAGTGTGTAAACTTGAGAAGTCCATTTATGGACTTAAGCAAGCGTCTCGTAGATGGAATCTTTGCTTCGATGAGAAAGTCAAAGAGTTTGGATTTGTACGAAGCGAAGATGAATCGTGTGTATATGTCAAAGCCAGTGGGAGTATAGTAAGCTTCCTCGTTCTGTATGTCGATGACATACTATTCATAGGAAACGACGTTCCGACACTGCAGGAGGTTAAGTCCTGGCTCGGGAAGTGCTTCGCTATGAAGGACCTCGGAGAGGCTTCCTATATTTTGGGAATAAGGATAGTGAGAGAACGAAGTAAGAGACTAATAGGACTTAGTCAGAACACTTACTTAGATAAAGTACTAAAACGTTTTAGTATGGAAAATTCAAAGAAGGGAGAATTACCGATACAAAGTAATGCCAAGTTGAGTAAGACTCAAAGTCCGAGTACCGAAGCCGAAATAGCAGAAATGAGCCGAGTACCATAAGCTTCCGCAGTTGGCTCAATCATGTATGTTATGACTTGTACTCGCCCTGATGTAGCCTTTGCTTTGAGCATGGTTAGTAGATATCAAGGGAACCCTGGCAGAGCCCATTGGATTGCGGTCAAGAATATCCTTAAGTACCTTAGGAGGACCAAAGAATGTTTTTAGTCCTCGGAGGGAATGATGACTTAAAGGTGCGAGGGTATAGTGACGCCAGCTTTCAGACCGACAGGGACAACTACCGTTCGCAGTCGGGCTGGGTCTTTACCCTGAATGGAGGAGCAGTGACTTGGAAAAGTTCCAAGCAGGAAACCGTAGCTGATTCAACGTGTGAATCAGAGTACATTGCAGCGAGCGAAGCGTCGAAGGAGGCAATATGGTTGAAGAACTTCATCGGTGATCTTGGAGTTGTACCTGCCATAAAGGAGCCCATTGAGATTTTCTGTGATAATGAAGGAGCGGTTGCATTGACCAAGGAACTGAGGGATCATGGTAAATCTCGTCATATCGACAGAAAGTATCATTTCATTAGACATCGAGTAGAAGAAGGACACCTAGTGGTTAGGAGGATATCATCAGAAGATAACCCAGCAGATCCGCTTACGAAGGGACTGAGTAGGGTTAAGCATTTGCAGCATGCTAGGAGTGTTGGACTGAAGGATGATATTATATTAGATTAGATAGTTTTAGAAACTTGTAATAGATAAATGTAATTAACATTTGATGATTAAATAAAGGAGTATTATTTATAAGTAAAGCTACTGTCTTATGTTAATTGTTTAACTATTGTTTCACTTTGCATGTTTTGACTTCCAGAATAATTGAGTTTATTAAGAATAATCGAATTATTCAAACAATTCACAATCGTTCATATGCTGGAAGTAGGTATGAATGAAGATTGTCATCAATTGGTGTGTAGATTGTCTAAATGGTATTAGACATAGCAAAAGTTTGCTGCAACGTTCATGAGTGCTTATGAACTAGTTTTGAGCATTGGAACAAACCCGCGCTTGCTGGAATCACCTTATGGAATGTGACGAAAAGGTTGATCGCAAGACGATAATATCATATGGTCTTAAAACCTACATATATGGTTTGTTATTTGTTAATTGGTTGTACATTGATAATGCAAAACCGCATCAGTAACTTGATGTTATAAAACACATTGTTGTGTATAGTTGATTAATGAATAAGTAAATGCATATAAGTCGAAGTTTATCTGTTACTTTTATCCTAAGAGGGTAAAAGCGATATCTCAGCCGCTCGATGATTTGATTTGACTTATGTGTCGGGCCCGGTCAGAACTGAATTGATGTGTTCGATTAAGTTCTATGTCAAGTGAATCTGAGATTGAGAAACCAAATGCTAGACAATTGGTTCCATATAAATGTATGCATGATATCTAAACAGAGGACTGTACGATCCCTTATCTAAAGGACAAGATTGATAAGATCAGAGTTTGACAGCGTCTTTGAGAGCTACGATTGCTAATCGGATTATGCTTGTGTATATAGTTACTAGACTTATCCAAGTGGGAGACAGTTGGAATAGTGTCTAAGGCTGCAACTATATTAGGCAAGTATTTGACCCGATTGTGCATGGTCCTTTTGGGTTGCCTTCACCATAGCAACTTGACAGGATGATTTGTAATGAGAGAAGAAATATTATTCATATATTATGAGAATAATATAAGGATTAATAATATTGTTATTTGATTAATATAAGTCATAAACTAATTAGGAATTAATTTGGTGACTTAAGGAGATTAATTAAATAGAAGGGCATAAACTGTCAATTATATGATAGTTGTACTTTGGGCTATAATCCCTTAAGGATAAGGGGTGGACGGTTTTGGGGCTTTGGATAGACCTAGAAATTGTCCAAGACTTATCATAAGGGGGATTGGATTACTTAGGGTGTAACGACCCGTCTCTGGTATGATGATTCCTTGGAATTTATTTTGAAGTTTTGCAAGAGGGACTCGGCGAGTTCATAGCCTGACTCACCGAGTAGGGACGGGATTTCGAGCACGTGTTAGCTGGCGACTCGGCGAGTCCATATTTTGGACTCGGTGAGTCTGTCTGTCTGGGAGAAACCCTAAATCCCCGAGTTGCCAACTATTTAAGCCACCTTATGGCCTCCATTCTCGCCTCCTTCACCCTCAGTGAGCTGTGAGAAAACCCTAATTCGTTCTTGAGTGATTTTAAGTGATCTTGTGTGCATTTGTGAAGGCTTGAAGAAGGAGAAGAAGAAAGGAGCAAGGAGAAGAGTTGTAGAGCAAAGATTCAAGGGGAAACCAGAGTTCTTTGAGGTATTCTTCGGATTTCCTTCACTTTTATGCTTTAAAACCCCCCTCTAGATCTAGTTGATGCTTTTCTCAAGCCTTATGTTGATATGGAAGCCCTTTTATGTCGAGATATCCTTAGATCTGTCCATTTAGGAGTTGTAGAGCCCAGATCTATTGCCTTTATGGAGCTATTTGGCATGATAACCATAGATCTACCCTTTTAAGTGCCTTTTTAGCCTTTATCCCCTTTTTCATGTGTTTGTACACGTAAAGTTGGAAACTTTACGTGGTAAATCAGCTTATTGGACTCAGATCTATCATTTGTATGTAATGGATTCAAGCAGAATCGAGTGTAGAATAGTTGCATGGTTGTGACTCGGCGAGTCGGAAGAACGACTCGGCGAGTCGAGTCACGAGTCCCCGATTTCTTTCTTTTGAGCGGTGTCGAGTGGGACTAGTGAGTAGTGGAGTGGACTCAGCGAGTTCGAGGGTAGACTCAGTAATGGAGGGACTCGGCGAGTTGTTCTTATAACTCGGCGAGTCCAAGGCAATCTCCTTAAGCTCAAGAACAACTCGTCGAGTTGTTCATATGACTCGGCGAGTCGGATGAAGATTGTCTGAGTTCTTGGATCGAGAGGGTACTCGTCGAGTCGATGTCATACTCGACGAGTAGCCACGAGTAGGATTGAGAAGTGAGATTAGAGACTCGGCGAGTTGGCGGCCCAACTCGGCGAGTCAGGTCAACTGTGGGTTGACTTTGACCGAGAGTTGACTTTGACCAAGGGTAAAAGAGTCATTTTACCCAGTGCAGTGTTTAGTATTTGACTGAGTGTGTTTATGGACTTGTAGCCGGGGAGATACCGGAGCAGCAGCAGTTAGCCCTCAGAGCCATTCACTCAGCAGCCAGTTCACGAGGTGAGTTTCCTTCCAGTAGGAACGGGTCTAAGGCCACAATGCCGGCCCGTTTAGCTAGCAGTAGTTTCCGGATGTTGATCTGATACAGTAGTTAGTATGTTTGATGCCTTCGTGGCTCAGACAGGATTTATGTGTTATGTGTTCCGGGCTACGGCCCGATGTAGTATGCAGTATATGTGAGTTTATGCCAGTTGATATGTTATGATATGTTGTGTTCAGTTAGCTTCGGACTTCGGTCCGATGGAGGGGCAAGGCCCCAGTCAGGTAGCTTCGGACTTCGGTCCGATGGAGGGGCAAGGCCCCAGTCAGTTAGCTTCGGACTTCGGTCCGATGGAGGGGACAAGGTCCCAGACAGTTAGCTTCGGACTTCGGTCCGATGGAGGGGACAAGGTCCCAGTCAGTCAGCTTTGGACTTCGGTCCGATGGAGGGGGCAAGGCCCCAGTCAGTTAGCTTCGGACTTCGGTCCGATGTAGGGGACAAGGTCCCCGTCAGTCAGCTTCGGACTTCGGTTCGATGGAGGGGGCAAGGCCCCAGTATGTGCTTGATATGTTGTTGTATGGTATGTGGTAGTTTGGGGGAGCTCACTAAGCTTCGTGCTTACAGTTTCAGTTTTGGTTTCAGGTACTTCCGCAAGCAAAGGGAAGAGCTCGGGATGATGGCATCGCACACACCACAGCTTCAGCTTTTATCCTGGGAGTTGATTCAGTTTTTGATTTTGATATGATACAGTTTTTCCCTCACAGTGTTTTTATTATGTTTGAGATACATCACGTATGGTTTTATGATATGACACTCAGATTATGGTTTTTGGTTATGTTGAAAAATGAAATTTTTGGGTTGTATTTTTGGGTCGTTTCAAGTTGGTATCAGAGCCTTGGTTTGAGGGATTCGGATACACTTCCGGGTGTATCTGAACTCAAACTAAGGGGAAATAAAAAGATTTTTAAAAAGGAAAATGTTTTCTAAAGAATTTTGAAAGCACTTAGAAAGAAAGAAATTTTTAAACGAGATAAGGGTGTGGTGCATGCGATCAGCCGTGCTCAAGTAAGTACTCCCAAATTACCCATACAAGTTATTTGTTCGGTTTCAGTTCCAGTAGAACAGCATGCTAGTATAGGACTAAGGATCTAGGAGGATGCCTTATGTGCCTGCTTTATCTGTTACAGCTTTATGAGTATTGCATGCATTGAGTAGACAGCAGTAGGATAGCCTGTTTAGGTTATGCCTGATAGTATGAGCTTAGCATTGTATGCTAGTACAGTTTCTCGTTATGAGAATAGTTTTGCCTGAGTATGTTTCCTTTATCCGAATGCTGCTTGCTTCGTGCTTTGTGGGGTTCTGAGTGATGGGAGTTAGCCATTAGGTGAACACGTCACACCACATGTGATCAGGGTTGAATAATCCCAGAGTGCTGGAACTGGCCCTATTGCGCAGCTCTTGTTTGAGTCCAACCGTTATAGGGACGGGTCTTTTACTTGAAGGATTATCTGATCCTCGTCACATGTGATGGTGTTCAGGTGGTGGCTAATTAGCATTATAAGGAGACCTTCAGCAGCTGAGGACTAGTTGAGTTGAGTCTGAGGTTTCCCTAGGGCAAGCCTAGGATGAGAGTAGCAGAGATCAGTAGTAGTAGAAGTGACTTGGTGGAGTCAAGGCAGTTCTTGAAGAAAGTACGGATAGATGTGGAAGGTAGTATGGGCCCGTACTACTGAAAGCAGAGGATCCGTACTCGAATCAAGAAAGGCTGAGACAATACCAGGGAGCTAGTTGTAGTATCAATGATCCCTTGAGATATTTCCGTTTTCTGATGTAGTTGTGATGTGTTTCAGAATGGTGGTTTTGCGTTCCAGACCAGCAGCCGGCAGTGGAGGTGCCGGGGAGGGATCAGGTTCAGGCTCGGGGGACGAGCGCATGGATGAGCAGACCCGAGAGTTTCTTTCTTCGGAGATTACGCGCATCATTTTAGAGCAGACTCCTGTGATCTTCGGTTCGATCAAGTAGGGAATTCTAGAGCTGATGGATGAGAGATTGGGCACCTTCCGTGCCGAGGTGGCGGCCATGATGGGGTCACGCACCCTTACTTTCAGGGAGTTCAGGGCATGTGGAGCTCCGGACTATCATGGGGCGCGAGACCCCATAGCGAGTACTAGATGGTTGGCGGATGTGGCCAACGCTTTCCGCACTAGCAGGTGTCCCGAGGGGGACAAGGTCAGATTGGCGTCCTGTCTTCTGAAGGACAGGGCACGAGATTGGTGGGAGGAGGTCGGACATGCCATTGGAGATGATGCAGCATTGGACGCCATGACCTGGGCTGATTTCTCTACCAGGTTCGGGGCGGAGTTTGCACCGGTTATTGAGGTGCAGCAGTTAGCTAGGGAGTTTCAGGACCTCATCCAGACTACAGAGACAGTGGCGGAGATCACCGCCAAGTTCAGGGAGAGGGCTCTTCTCGTTCCTCAGTACGTGGCTGATGAGGAAATGAAGAAGGCCCGTTATCATGAGATGTTGCGGAGCGATATCCGCCAGTTTGTGAGCCGGTCCAGCTGTAAAATGCTGGAAGATATGATTGCTAGGGCTCGGGAGAGGGAGATTGATCTCGAGATGGAGAAGAAGAGGAAACCGGAGGCGGTTTTGGGTTCAGGCGGTTCGGGCAAAAAGCCCAGGGTTTCAGATCACAGGTCCAGGGGACAGCCGAGCCACGGTCGATGTGGTAGGTGTGGGAAGATGCACGATGGAGCGTGCAAGGCAGGGAGTTCCGGCTGCTACAAGTGCGGTCGGATTGGGCATTTGAGTAGGGATTGTATGGCCCCTGCTACTGCCGTTGCAGCATCAGATCTGATTTGCTTTCAGTGCAATCAGAGGGGACATAAAAAGTTCCAGTGTCCGAGCTTAGCCGCAGCAGGGAAGGTGGCTGCACCTGCCCCTGCTACTTTGAGGATTACAGATGGCCGGCAGGGCCGAGCTGATGCGCCAGTGGCGAAGAGTAGGGCGTTTCAGATGACAGCAGAGGAGACGCGAGCGACTCCTGATGTGGTGACGGGTATGTATCTTCCCTTCATCTCTTTATTATTATTATCGTTTGAATATTGCTTATGATTGTATGTTTTATTTAGGGTCGTTCTCTGTGAACGGCATTTCTGCTATGGTATTATTCAACTCGGGGGCTACCCGATCATTTGTATCTCTTGCGCTTAGCAAGAGATTTAGTAGAGCTCCAGGGGAGCTGGATTGTCCATTAGAGGTTGAGATAGCAGATGATAGGACCGTGAGGGTCGGCAGAGTGCATAGAGGATGTTCTCTTCAGTTGTTTGATGAGCAGTTTTCAGTGGACCTGGTACCTATTCCCCTGCGAGGGAATAAGGTTATTGTGGGCATGGATTGGCTAAGCCCCAATGGGGAGGTGATTGATTGTTAGCTTCAGCTAGTGAGGGTTCGCACTCCCAGTGGGGGAGAGTTAGTGATTCAGGGCGAGAGGCCACAGCATGGACCGACCTTTTGTTCCGCCGCAAGGGCGAGGCGCTATGTTTAGCAGGGTTGCGCCGGTTTTGTAGCTTACGTCTTGGATGCCCGGGAGAAGGGCAAGACGACAGTTGATGATGTTCCTATAGTGCGAGACTACCCGGATGTGTTTCCCGATGATTTGTCGGGGATACCTCCTGAGAGACAGGTTGAGTTCAGGATCGACCTAATTCCTGGTGCGGCTCCGATAGCCAAGGCACCGTATCGACTAGCTCCCCCTGAGATGCAGGAGTTGTCTACACAGCTGCAGGAGCTGTTAGACAAGGGTTTCATTCGGCCGAGCAGTTCGCCTTGGGGAGCGCCGATCCTATTTGTGAGGAAGAAGGATGGGTCGCATCGTATGTGTATAGATTATCGGGAGTTGAATAAGGTAACGGTGAAGAACCGTTACCCACTTCCGAGGATAGATGATTTGTTTAATCAGCTTCAGGGAGCGTCTTGGTTCTCCAAGATCGATCTACGCTCCAGTTATCATCAGATGCGGGTTAGAGATGAGGATGTACAAAAGACTGCTTTCAGGACCAGGTATGGTCATTATGAGTTCGTGGTGATGCCATTTGGGCTCACCAATGCTCCAGCCGCGTTCATGGACCTCATGAATCGTGTGTGCAGGCCGATGCTGGATCGTTCAGTGATAGTATTCATAGATGATATCTTGGTATATTCCAAGACGCAAGAGCAGCATGAGGAGCACCTGCGGGAGGTGTTGGAGGCTTTGAGGAAGGAGAGACTTTTCGCAAAGTTCTCCAAATGTGAGTTCTGGTTGCGCGAGGTGCAGTTCCTTGGCCACCTCGTCAACCAGAAGGGTATTTTGGTAAATCCGGCCAAGATAGAGGTTGTGATGCAGTGGGAGGTCCCGAAGTCTCCATCTGAGATTCGGAGCTTCCTAGGGTTGGCAGGGTATTATCGGAGATTTATTCAGGATTTCTCCAAGATAGCAGTGCCGCTCACCCGACTGACCAAGAAGTCGGTGGTATTTCGTTGGGGGCCTGAGCAGCAGGCAGCGTTCGAGACCCTCAGGCAGAGATTGTGCGAGGCTCCAATCCTTACCTTGCCAGAGGGAGTAGAGGACTTCGTGGTCTACTGTGATGCCTCGATCACAGGTATGGGAGCAGTATTGATGCAGCGAGGCCATGTGATAGCTTATGCCTCGAGACAGTTGAAGCCTCACGAGGCTAATTATCCTACCCATGATTTGGAGCTGGGGGCGGTTGTGTTTGCCCTCAAGATTTGGAGGCATTACCTTTATGGGGTCCGTTGTACTATTTACACGGATCACAAGAGTTTGAGGTACCTTATGGATCAGCCGAGCCTGAACATGAGGCAGAGGAGGTGGTTGGATGTGCTAAAGGATTATGATTGTGAGATCCTTTACCATCCATGGAAGGCCAACATGGTGGCCGACGCCCTAAGCCGCAAAGTGTCGACGGCCCCTATCAGAGATCTGTGTTTGAGGATGACAGTGATCACTCCGTTGTTGGAGCGGATCAAGGAGGCTCAGATGGAGGGCCTCAAGGAGGAGAGGCAGAAGTATGAGAGGATAGTGGGCCGAGTAGCCTCGTTTGATTATGACAGTCGGGGATTGCTGACGCTTCACGGGAGGGTGTGGGTACCGTACTGGGGTGGAGTACGGCAAGTATTGATGGACGAGGCTCATAAGTGTCGATTTTCTATCCACCCAGGGGTGACGAAGATGTATTGAGATCTTCGACCTGATTATTGGTGGCCCTGCATGAAGCGGGACGTCGCCTGGTATGTTGAGAGATGCCTGACCTGCAGGAAGGTCAAGGCGGAGCACCAGAGACCTCACGGCAAGATGCAGCCGTTAGACATTCCCGTGTGGAAATGGGAGGACATCACCATGGATTTTGTCACCAAGCTTCCCAGGACCGCACGAGGAGTGGATTCGATATGGGTAGTAGTGGATCGGTTGACGAAGAGTGCCCATTTTATCCCGATCCAGGAGAGTATATCGGCGGAGAAGTTAGCCGATATCTATGTGCGAGAGATTGTGGCACGTCATGGAGTGCCGGTATCGGTGGTGTCAGACCGAGATGTCCGTTTCACATCCAGATTCTGGAAGCGTTTCCACGACGAGATGGGTACTCGTCTCCATTTCAGCACCGCTTTCCACCCTCAGACGGACGGGCAAAGCGAGAGGACGATTCAGACTCTCGAGGACATGCTTAGGGCATGTGTTCTAGATTTCGGTGGCAGTTGGGATACGTATCTTTCGTTAGCGGAATTTTCATATAACAACAGTTATCATGCGAGCATTGATCAACCTCCCTTTGAGATGCTGCATGGGAGGAAGTGTAGGACCCCGATCTGTTGGGGCGAGGTCGGTCAGCGAGTCATCGGGAGCACAGAGGTGGTGCTCAAGACGACCGAGTTGATCCAGCAGGTCCGTAGTAGACTGCAGACTGCGCAGAGTCGGCAGAAGAGCTACGCCGACAGGAGGCGTTCAGACTTGGAGTTCCAGGTGGGAGATATGGTCCTTCTGAAGGTCTCACCTTGGAAGGGTGTCATCAGATTCCGGAAGAGGGGCAAGTTGGGCCCCAGGTTTATTGGTCCTTTCAGGGTTTTGGCCCGGATGGGTCGGGAAGCTTATCGGTTAGATCTTCCTGAGGAGCTTAGTCAGATCCACAACACTTTCCATGTGTCTCAATTGAGGAAGTGTTTGGTGGATGAGTTAGCAGTCGTTCCCCTAGAGGATATTCAGGTTGATAGCAGCCTGAATTATATTGAGAGGCCGGTCGCGATTCTGGACCGGAAGACCAAGACCTTGAGGAACAAGGAAATTCAGTTAGTGAAGGTGCAGTGGCAGCACCGGAAGGGGTCTGAATGGACGTGGGAGGCTGAGGAGGAGATGAGAGAGCACTACCCAGAGATATTTGCAGATTCAGCCGTAGCAGACTTCGAGGACGAAGTCTGAGATAAGTGGGGGAGAATTGTAACGACCCGTCTCCGGTATGATGATTCCTTGGAATTTATTTTGAAGTTTTGCAAGAGGGACTCGACGAGTTCATAGCCTGACTCGCCGAGTAGGGACGGGATTTCGAGCACGTGTTAGCTGGCGACTCGGCGAGTCCATATTTTGGACTCGGCGAGTCTGTCTGTCTGGGAGAAACCCTAAATCCCCGGGTTGCCAACTATTTAAGCCACCTTATGGCCTCCATTCTGGCCTCCTTCACCCTCAGTGAGCTGTGAGAAAACCCTAATTCGTTCTTGAGTGATTTTAAGTGATCTTGTGTGCATTTGTGAAGGCTTGAAGAAGGAGAAGAAGAAAGGAGCAAGGAGAAGAGTTGTAGAGCAAAGATTCAAGGGGAAACCAGAGTTCTTTGAGGTATTCTTCGGATTTCCTTCCCTTTTATGCTTTAAAACCTCCTCTAGATCTAGTTGATGCTTTTCTCAAGCCTTATGTTGATATGGAAGCCCTTTTATGTCGAGATATCCTTAGATCTGTCCATTTAGGAGTTGTAGAGCCCAGATCTATTGCCTTTATGGAGCTATTTGGCATGATAACCATAGATCTACCCTTTTAAGTGCCTTTTTAGCCTTTATCCCCCTTTTCATGTGTTTGTACACGTAAAGTTGGAAACTTTACGTGGTAAATCAGCTTATTGGACTCAGATCTATCATTTGTATGTAATGGATTCAAGCAGAATCGAGTGTAGAATAGTTGCATGGTTGTGACTTGGCGAGTCGGAAGAACGACTCGGCGAGTCGAGTCGCGAGTCCCCGATTTCTTTCTTTTGAGCGGTGTCGAGTGGGACTAGTGAGTAGTGGAGTGGACTCAGCGAGTTCGAGGGTAGACTCAGTAATGGAGGGACTCGGCGAGTTGTTCTTATAACTCGGCGAGTCCAAGGCAATCTCCTTAAGCTCAAGAACAACTCGTCGAGTTGTTCATATGACTCGGCGAGTCGGATGAAGATTGTCTGAGTTCTTGGATCGAGAGGGTACTCGTCGAGTCGATGTCATACTCGACGAGTAGCCACAAGTAGGATTGAGAAGTGAGATTAGAGACTCGGCGAGTTGGCGGCCCAACTCGGCGAGTCAGGTCAACTGTGGGTTGACTTTGACCGAGAGTTGACTTTGACCAAGGGTAAAAGAGTCATTTTACCCAGTGCAGTGTTTAATATTTGATTGAGTGTGTTTATGGACTTGTAGCCGGGGAGATACCGGAGCAGCAGCAGTTAGCCCTCAGAGCCATTCACTCAGCAGCCAGTTCACGAGGTGAGTTTCCTTCCAGTAGGAACGGGTCTAAGGCCACAATGCCGGCCCGTTTAGCTAGCAGTAGTTTCCGGATGTTGATCTGATACAGTAGTTAGTATGTTTGATGCCTTCGTGGCTCAGACAGGATTTATGTGTTATGTGTTCCGGGCTACGGCCCGATGTAGTATGCAGTATATGTGAGTTTATGCCAGTTGATATGTTATGATATGTTGTGTTCAGTTAGCTTCGGACTTCGGTCCGATGGAGGGGCAAGGCCCCAGTCAGTTAGCTTCGGACTTCGGTCCGATGGAGGGGCAAGGCCCCAGTCAGTTAGCTTCGGACTTCGGTCCGATGGAGGGGACAAGGTCCCATACAGTTAGCTTCGGACTTCGGTCCGATGGAGGGGATAAGGTCCCAGTCAGTCAGCTTCGGACTTCGGTCCGATGGAGGGGGCAAGGCCCCAGTCAGTTAGCTTCGGACTTCGGTCCGATGTAGGGGACAAGGTCCCCGTCAGTCGGCTTTGGACTTTGGTTCGATGGAGGGGGCAAGGCCCCAGTATGTGCTTGATATGTTGTTGTATGGTATGTGGTAGTTTGGGGGAGCTCACTAAGCTTCGTGCTTACAGTTTCAGTTTTGGTTTCAGGTACTTCCGCAAGCAAAGGGAGGAGCTCGGGATGATGGCATCGCACACACCACAGCTTCAACTTTTATCCTGGGAGTTGATTCAGTTTTTGATTTTGATATGATACAGTTTTTCCCTCACAGTGTTTTTATTATGTTTGAGATACATCACGTATGGTTTTATGATATGACACTCAGATTATGGTTTTTGGTTATGTTGAAAAATGAAATTTTTGGGTCGTATTTTTGGGTCGTTTCATAGGGCCTAAGTTATCCAATTAGGGTTTAAGGGTGAAACCCTAGGAGCCTTACAAGTATAAATAGACCCAAGGGGTTAAGGAAATCGACACACTTGTCTTTGGAAGAACCTTGGCCGACTTCTTTCCCTCTCCCCTCTCTCTCCAATCATCCTCTTGCTAAGTTGGTGTTTGTAAGCCATTAGAGGAGTGACAATTGTGACTCTAAGCTCCAAGGACAAGAAGATTCTAGCATGCAACTCAAGGTAATCTTTTAGATCTATTTTCTTGTGTTATTATACTATATCTATAATCAAAAGTCTTGGATACTTTGCATGTTCAATTAGAGAAACCTAGATCCAAGCATTAGGGTTTGTATGTGCACATAGGAATGTTCATATGGCTAAAACCCATCAATAACCTCTATGACAGGTAACACTGAAAGAGAGACAACGATGTTGAGGGTTGTGTATGGAAACTCGATCATGTACTCAACGACGGATTCATATGGAACATATCCAAATTCGAGACACAAGCAGAGACTTCTTCATCTTTGGAAAATCAAGTCACTGATGGTGGCAATAACCCTAGATATGAATTTTGCTGGTGAAATGGATGGCACTGGCGGAGTCGACATCGGAAAATGCTAGGGTTCCAAAAATAGGTGGTGATCTGGCGGTGGTGGTATGGATGATGTTGTGGTCTGACAACTTTGAAGAGAGTGAGTGAGAGAGAGAGAGAGGACAAAGAGAGAAAGAAAGAGCATGAGAGAAAGAGAGAGAGAGAGAGAGAGAGAGAGAGAGAGAGAGAGAGAGAGCGTGTGTGTAGGATGGAATTAATGTGTTAAAGGTGAGATTCGATAGTGTGTGATGGAGTTAATATGTAAATGGTGAGGTTGGGTTAGGTGTGTTGGGTAAGGGTAGTTTCCTTTTATTAAAGATGGGGTTAGGTTATGTAACACCTGGTTTTGAAAGTGCTCCGTTGCTAGGGCGGCGGCCTAATCAATAGTTTTCATAAGGGTTAGGGCCTTGGGAAAGGAGGGATTTGGCATATTTCGGATGTGGGTGTTAGGGTATTCGTGATCCAAGTGTTTGATTGTGACTTCAGAGGCCAAGGGTATAATTGTAATTTAACAACTTGGCCTTCTAGGGATTTTGGCCTCTTGTTCAGAAAGTTCTTAGGTGATGAGGAGTTGTTATAAGCGTAGGGCTTCTCGTCGCCTTTCCATGGATATAAAGTTCGTCGGAAACAGACTTAGAACGAAGAATTTATAGCACTTTGAAGGTTTTGACAATTTTAGCCCCTAATGAAGATTTGTGGCAAGTCAGCCCCATGCATGAATGGATAGCATGCGTGTGTTTAGTTGGGTAGACCCAACGTAAGTTGGGTTACGCCCAGCGTATAAAGTTATATGGTCGTGGGTGGTTTGTGAGTCCATCGGGCGTATTAAGAGGTACGTAGAGCGTACTGCATTCAGACCAAAACCCTAATTTTAGGGTTTGGTATTATAAAAGCAACATTATGTCTCAATGGTCAGCCTCCATTTCACCCTAAAGAAGCCACTACAAAACCCTAATCCATATTTGAGTGATCTTGGAGCTTAGAAGGCCTTTTGAGAGCATTTTGGTGTTTTGGATCCATTCTCCAAGGAAGCAAAGGCCAAGGCAAGGTATTGGTGTAAAAGAGAAATTTTAGATTTAGGATTGTTGCGTCATTTCAGACCTCTTCAAGGTATAAAGTCTTGAACTTGGTCCTTGAATGCACTAGATTCTTATGTTGAGTTTTTAGACCTTTTTGGTCCCAAGAATGGAGCTTTATGGTTCCAAGTCCGTTTTTAGGCTTAGGGTTGCCATCCTAGGTGCTATGTTATGGTCATTCCCATTTAGTTGCCATATTTCAAGTTTGGCTCCATTTGGTGGATTGCAAGCCACCAAGTAATCGACTCTATGGGTTAAGAGACTTTAGTGGACACAAATTTGCATTTGGAGCTTAAGGTCTTAAAGGATTAAGCCTTTTTGGATTTTATGGGTAAACAGGTTAGTACATTGGGCGTACAAGCCAATACGCGTGGCGTACAAGCTATGCAAGTTGTGCGCTTAGCATACAGAGGAGTACGCCCCGCATACTCAACAAATAAAACCTTGTCATGTTGCATCGTGTCAGACAAAAACACGACACGATGACCCGATTTGCCACCCCTAATGAAGGAATGCATGTTTAGTTATAATTGTTGTCTTTGTGATACTTATATGTGCCTAGTAGGGAGGTAAGTGTGGGTAGGGTCCCGTATCTCATCACTAGCTGAGTTTGGACAGGGTTCCATATCTCATCAATAACAGAGTATGGGCGGGGCCCATGATATGCAAGGCCTTAGGACTGGAGTATATAGTATTGTGTATGATTCTTTATGTGCTAGCATGATTATATGTTATTGTTTGTATGTGTATAGCGGGCGGGACCCAGTGAAAGGCAGGGCCTACGAGAAACAGATCTGTATACCGAGCAGGGCTCGATGCCAGGCGGGGCCTGATGTCGGACTCTGTCCGAAGCCGGGTGGGGCCTGATGAAGGGGCAGGGGCCCAGTATATGTGATTATGTGTATGGTATGTGGTAGTTTGGGGAGACTCACTAAGCTTTGTGCTTACGGTGTACTTCCAGTTGCAAAGAGAATAGCTCGAGATGACTGCATCGCACACACCATGATGTTTAGCCTGGGATGATGACTCTGATGTTTTGATATGATACTCTTATTTGATGTTGGAATACTATGACTTATGTTTTGATGAAATGATTCAATAACTATTGTTTATTTAATGGTTTAAAAATGAAAATTTTTTGTCATGATTTTTTAGATGTTACAGGTTGGGTGGGTAGCGAAATGGGTGGCACTGACTTTGTCTTCTCCGATTGACTGTCACCTTGTATTCTCCGGTTTTCCAGCGACCGCGCTTGTAGATCTGAACTGATGTCATCGTCACAGATCTGAACTCTGGAACTTGAGGGTTTCCAGATCGGACGGTTGACCCCACCCCTAACGTCGTTGATATGGGTTACAACGTCCTTCTCTGGCTCGATCTATATTCAACGACCACCAGAACAAATCAATATGTCTTAGAACATCCTCTGAATTGATCTTTCGTCGAATGATCACCAGAACAACTCCCTACCAACTCTGATGACGAACAGATTTAGAAATAACAGTCCTTTCCAGCAACAATGAAGGTTTTCAGATCGAAGGAGTTCCGGCGAAGAGCTCCATGTCGTCTTTCAGATCTTCACAGAACTATGCAGCGGAGATGGAATCCGACGACAATGGTGGTCGTTTTCGGTAGTGACAGTGGTTTCAGAGAGAGAGAGAGAGAGAGAGAGAGAGAGATGTGAGTGGGTGGGTGGGCTTTTGGTGGGTTATGAGGGGGTAGGTTTATTTTTTGTTTTGTTTTGATTAAATACTAGTAAAGGAAATAAAATGAAAAACAAACAGAAAGGACAAAAATGTCAGTTTAAAGAGTTTTAAAAATTTCTGAACCAAAATTGCAACAAAATGAAAGTTTTGGACCAATGGTGCTAGTCAAAAACTTTTTAGACAAAAATGACAATTTTTTACATACCCTAGAGACCAATTTTATAGTTTTTCATTTTTATTTTTTATTTTCCTTGTTTATATTTATAGTTTTAATTCATTAGCGGATAATGCTTCTATTGGTTTACAAAACCAATGGTATGTGTTTGTATTTGTAAAACATAAATATTAGGTTGAGTCTGTTTTTTTCAATTCTTTATAAATCGACACTAACAACACTAAACCGTACAGAGCACATACTTTATGACATGATGTCAGGATTTGTAATAAAAATAAAGTCATTTATATGTTTTATAGTTGTTTTGTATGTTTTTTTAATATATTTTTTTAGTTTTTGTTCACCTCTAATCTGAGTCTCCCTATCAGTTAAGTTGTATCTTGGAATTTGGGAAAATATATTTGATCGTATTAACGTATATTTGCCTTTCTTGGTAATTTGAAAGCAATTACACAAGATTGTTTTAATCTTTTAAACAAAAGTATTTATAAAAAGAAGATTTATAAGTGCAAAGAAACAATGAATTTTTAAAAAATCCCCAATTATAGCATTTGCAAAAATAGCAATGGACTTCAAAAAAATCCCCAATTATACACGTAGCCTTACAATTGCAACTGGTCAATATTTTGTCGGTTAGTTATTTACAAAATCTTTTAATACAAGTTTGACCATTTTAATATATTTCTTTCTTTTTCCGAGTACGTCTATGTATTCACATTTGTTCAATATTTGGTTAAAGCTTTCCCATAATAAATTATAGAAGTGATCATTTATATTATGTTTTATCTCTAATTAAATAAAATATGTAAAATTTAACTAAAACCATGACAATAGCATAAGATTAGGAGCATCATATAAGTCAATGATGTCTACTTTTTGAATTCATATATACCAAGACTCCTTCAATAATGTCATGATCATGATGACTATTTTTTCTTATGGACCAAGTCTAAATCTAATAATTGTCATCAGCTGCGACTTCCTTCGGATTTTCTGAAAAACAAGTTAACATCAAACTGTTACTTATTTTCTACAATTACTTCGCTAAATAATTCAAACATGGATTCATACTCATTCATCCGATCATTGTAACGATATTGTATTACCAATTTATTATGGATACCGGTCTTCTTCGGGACTATCTGTAAACCTCACCAATGAAAATATCGAATCCTTGTTGTATTTTTGTTTGCAAATTTTTGATTTGGAAGTCGAAGGCAAGTACATAGAGCCTCACTTCATGAATGGAGGATTCATCTATGTTGCTTTTTTACTCTTCTTACTAATAATTTTGATCTCATTTGCAACGTATCCCTTAAAATTTGTTGTCTTTCATATAGATCGAAAGTAATTTTCTGACTTCGTAACACAATTCTTGTCTGTGTGTATACATAGGTTTAATATTTGGTTGTAGTTCTTGTTTCTTTTGCACCTTGAAATATGTTGTCTATCATATAGATCGAAAGTATTTTTTTTTTGTTTTGTTTGTGTTCATGGGCATATCTTTACATCTTTCTTTTCAGTTTTTTTTGTGATCTTGGACATCTCTTAACATCTTTCTTTTCATATATTGATTCATGTTGAGGGTGTTGGATGGTGACACTTTGGATTGGGAAAAAGAAACGGGGCATATTTTCATATTGTTGCATATAATCTTGCGAAGTATAATATTGCATATTATATTTCAGTGGATATATTCATTTTACAATAGCTGTTGAATTAAAATATGACCAATTGGGAATGTGGTATTATATTTATATTAAGGTTGAACTTTTTTAGATTATATGACTTAGAGTAACATCATATTTATATGCACCATGATGGCTAATATAATGTCTTTTTCCTTTCAAACATCTATAAAGAAGACATTTTCTTGAAAAGAAACTATATTAGCCACATCATGCACATAAACTTGATGCTCCCTAAGTTGAAGTGGAGTAACTTCAAGTGTTTATGAGAGGCTCATGTGGGAAAAGAAAAGGGTGCACATTTCTATTTATAAAGGGATAAACACCCAACTTTTGTTTTCACTACCGATGTGGGACACAAAGATGGGGTGGAAAGGAAGTTAGCCATCCTATATTGTGGGGACCATCAACCTAAATTTAAATTTAGGGTTTTTGGTTTTGAATTTTATAACTATAAATTAAGGAGAATTGTATATGTTTTAAAGTTTTTCAAACCAATCCCAAAATCTATCAACAAGGCACTTCTTCCAAAATTTCATAGGTTTTATTCTTGCAACAATCACTTTATAACAACAATTGTGTCCGATTTAAAATAAGCTTTCTGAACCAAAACACAAAACCATTGACTAAATCACACTTTTTGGCCCAATTTAGGACCCATCCACAGCTATCTTTTGGTAAGCATATAATCTATTCAAAATATTTTCTTCAGTTATATTGTAAATCAGATACACAACAGTCTGTTAGTTTAATACACAACATAAAAGTAAATCAGATACACAACAGTCTGTTAGTTTAATACACAACATAAAAGTAAATCAGATACACAACAGTCTGTTAGTTTAATACATAACATAAAAGTAAATCAGATACACAACAGTCTGCTAGATTAATACATAACATAAAAGCTCAGCATCTAGCATCCACAACGGGCCCATACACATTGAAATTGAAACTCTCAATAGTCTCATAAACTAAACAAAAATAAGGGAAAAGAAATAGTAGTTAAACCTTAAAAGCATAAAGTCATGGCATCCTCTCCATTATGTAAAATAATAATTAGGCTACTCCTCATAGCTATTATCATTATTCTTATAATTCACTTGCTAACAAGTTTTTCATCATTCATGTATGTATTCATGTTTAAAAATTACACATATATATAAATATGCCTACACCTCTCATATCATGTGACAATAAAATAAACATTTAAAATCTTAAATGGAAGCCATTGAAGGATTATAGCCATTCCTATGTAACTTTTGCCATCTCCATGCAACCCTCAAACTCTTTTCAAGATCCGTATATTGTGCCGACCAATTAAGCTCACGGAGGATCTTTGACGGGTCACTAAATACTTCTGCATAGTCACCGGGTCGCCTTGGAAGGTAGTCTACTTTAATTGATGCACCCGTTGCCTTTTTACAAGCCTCCACAAATTCTTTGACTGATCTTCCTGTTAAAAAGAGTAAAAAAGAAGGATCAGGTCGTGTTTGGTTTAATCGATTCTGGTGAAATGACGGAATTGGGATTCGCGATTCCATTCCGTGTACGTATGGAATTCAATTCGGACGGATTTCATGTTTGATGGATCGTCGTAGGATGTGTTTGGTTCATGGATTCCGGCGGAAGACGACGGAATTTGAATTCGAGATTCCATTCCACGACCGCGTGAGAATTTACAATTTCGTTGTGCTTTAGTTCCTTTGATAAATTACATTCCTTTCAAAAACGTTATGCATACCAAGCTTTATGTTTATTTACAAAAATACCCTTTTTCACAAAAATATATGGAACAACTTTCTTTTTTTTAGAACGTTCTAGAAAAAAGTTTCGATAAAAAATACTAAATTGCCAAATTTCTTTTTTGAATTATGGACTTAATGAGAATATGACTTAATCTTGTAAGCTATATATACGTATTTCTTTTTCACTTAATACAGAAAGACTGACTTAATAGAAAAATTCAGAAAAATGAGTTTTTTCCCACTAAAAATCTTTAAACATCGTTTTATCAAGATAGCACTTCATGAGACCCATGCCAATGGGAAAAAAGATTGAAATTTTTTTGTAACCTCTCACATGTGCAAAAGACGTAAATGCCCTCCTCCAAACCATACCACCTTAAAGATAATGAATGAAAAAATCGAGATGCATACCTCTTCCTGTCCCAACATTGTAAATTCCAACATGTCCTGGTTTTGCTTTATTAAGTGCTTTAACATGAGCATCAACTAAATCAGTCACATCAATGTAATCCCTTATACAAGTTCCATCAGGGGTTTTATAGTCCGTTCCTCGAACCTGTAT
Source organism: Lactuca sativa (assembly GCF_002870075.4). NCBI lineage: Eukaryota > Viridiplantae > Streptophyta > Magnoliopsida > Asterales > Asteraceae > Lactuca > Lactuca sativa. The sequence continues at coordinate 125,492,991 of NC_056623.2, read as the reverse complement.
CACATAGGTCATAAGTCAACAAGTCAAACATACTAAACAATATCATATACATGTAAGGGTTTCTTTTTGACTTAATACAGAAAAAACAACTTAATAGAGAAAATTATGGATAAAAAAATAAAAACTTTCCCCATCAAGTCCTAACTTTTTACAAAATTACCCTCATTTACTTTTTCCTTCCATTTCCCAAATGTGCCATCATCTTCTTAGATAATTTTAAGCATCATTTATTCATACAACACTTAATATAGATTGATAACAAAGACGTGAGTTTTCTTTGCTATTTAATCGAATATAGAGTATATTACATATTTGGTCCCTGAGCATAGTCAATTTTTGCAAATTTGGTCCCAAAATGTTTTCTCTTGCAATTTTTGTGATTCTTTTGAGGTTCTTGTAACGTTTTTTATTTCTATTCCAAGTAAAATGTCTATTTCTGCCCCTGAGTATAGCTTATTTTTGTGATTTTGGTCCGAAAAGTATTAACTTTACATGGACTGGGCCAAAAATGTCGCAAAAACCTCAAATAAAGAGAAAATTGAAAATGATAAAAAAAATGTAATTAACTCTAGAACATAACTATAAAGTTTGCATAAAATTCATTAAAAAAAAAAAGGAAAAAAGAAAATGACCTTGAGGCCATTGGTGATTCCACGAGCTGCATCAAAGCATGCACCCGATATTCTTCCATGTTCACGGAGTTCTGGCCTTGGTGCTTCTCCTAATCTTCCCTCCGGATCAGAACCAATCACATTGAAGTATCTGAATTTTTTTTTTAAAAAAAAAGCAAGAAAATAAGGACATGAGACAACTCACACTGACACCTTGTACTTTATTTGACATGTATTAGATTAAGAGTAGGGGTAATAATGTCAATAGGACAAAAATTGCAACTTTTTGTCCCATCCATTAGATTAAACAAGGTCTTGCTCTTGGTTCCCTCCTATGCGCAAAACACCAAAATGCCCTTGTTTGACATGCATTGGACTAAGACTAGGGCTAATAATGTCAATAGGACAAAAATTGTAACTTTTTGCCACATCCAGAAGATTGAACAAGGACTTGCTCTTGGTTCTCTCCTATGTCCAAAAGACCAAAATGCCCTTGTACTGCGTTTGACATGCGTTGGATCAAGACTAGGGCTAATAGTATCTATGAGACAAAAATTGCAACTTCCCGTCCAAAAGACTAAACAAGGACTTGCTCTTGGTTCTTTCCTATGTGCAAAAGACCAAAATGCCCTTGTACTGCGTTTGATATGCATTGGACTAAGAATAGGGCTAATAATGTCAATCGGACAAAAAATGCAGCTTTTTGCCCCATCCAAAAGATTAAACATTTACTTGCTCTTGGTTCTCTCCTATGTGCAAATGACCAAAATGCCCTTGTACTACATTTGACATGCATTGGACTAAGAATAGGGCTAATAATGTCAATCGAACAAAAAATGCAGTTTTTTTGCCCCGTCCAAAAAATTAAACATTAACTTGCTCTTGGTTCTCTCCTATAGGAAAAAGACCAAAATGCCCTCAAACACGTAAAATACCAACCTTAGAATCATCACGGCCATATCCGAGTTTTTATGGAAATCCAAGATAATATCTTCCGCCATCTTCTTGGCTTTTCCATAAGGATTAATCGGAAGCTGGAATATGCAACAAAAAGATATCATTTACACAAGTTTATAAGGGGCCTTTTATTATTGCATATCAATTTTAGTAATTTAAAAGTAAAATTTGGTAATTTAAAATGCCCGTTTTTTGTTTTTGTCAAGGGAAATTACCTGGGGAGTTTCTTCTGTAATTGGCATCTTTTCAGGCTCTCCATATGTTGCACAAGTACTAGAGTATATTAGTGTGTTCACATTGTGTGCTGACATGGCCTCCATCACCCCAAGTGTATTTGATGTAATATTGTGATAATACCTGAAATATTAAAAAAATTTAAATAAAATACTTCTAAAAGCAAGTTAAGCCATTGCATAACATTATTAGCATCCTAGGGATAAGACATGACATTGACAAGACAGAATAAGTTGTACTGTGTTTGACATGCATCTGACTGGAACTAAGTCCAAGACTGATGTCAACGGGACAAAAATTGTCACACCCAAAAAAGATTGGGCAAAGACTCTTCTGCTTATTTTAAGTCTATGCAAAAGACATGAATGCCCTCCTTGTCATCATCATTGAAAATAGCCCAAGAAAGTTTGTCTTGTTCTAAGGTTATTTTCAATGATGAAGATGAGAAGGGCAATTATGTCTTTTACACCTTTTTTGGTAGGACAAAAATTTGCAAATTTATCCTCATTGACATTACTCCTAGTCAAATGCACATCAAATACAGTACAACCTGTTTTGTCCTTTTGTCCTTATCTGTAAATTTCCCTAATAACCTCCAAAAACCAAGTACTTAGGAGTGGGACCCACAATACTAACTAACAATTTTTGGGATGTGATGTCATAATTCGATTCAAATAACACTTACTTTAGGGGATCAAGGGTACTCTCTCCAACATATGCAACTGCAGCAAAATGCATCACTGCATCAAATGCATTTTCAGCAAAGATTTTGTTCACCTAAACTCTTTTGATCAAGGAAACAACGAATAAACATTATCAACATTTATTCTTACTAAGGCAAGCATGCAGGGACATTTTGGTAATTTGGTTGTAGGTTTAAATTTCAAAAAGGATACGGCTTTTGGATCTCCCAAATCAGCATAAATGAATTGAAGTCTCCCATGTTCTGGGAAGAGATCTTGAAGAACTTTGATAGCTCCTAGGTTTCCACGAGAGAGATTATCCTATCACACACCAAAATTTAACGGTATAAAGTTTCGATTTTTTTAATGACTTAATCTGAAAAACTATATACGGATGTTTCTTTTTTAATAAATCAAGAAAGAAAGTTTTCCCTTATTAAGTAACAACTTTTTTATAGATTTGTGTTATTTTCTTGAATATTTTTTAAACATCATTTATGAAAACAATAAGAAATAGATTAAAATAGAAAAAATACCACTATAGTGACACGATGATTATCTTTTAGAAGGCGTAGGGCTGCATGTGAACCAATATAACCAGCACCTCCAGTTACTAACACATGAGTGACACCAGTTTCATGTTGAGAAAACTTCAAATCAAAAACACAAAAAAAATGAATCAGATATTTAATGTGTAATTTAATAGTGCAACAAATAAGATCCAACAACCCCTAGCAAATATCAAAAATACCCTTTAATAGAAAACCTATAAAGGAACATCATCAACTAATTTGTTGAATCTTTCCTAAAAGGGGAATTTTAGACAACTTATGGGAATCCCAAAATAGAAAGTTTTGCAAATTTTGTAGGGATTTAAAGAAAAGAAAGAGGCATAATTGAATAAAAGGAATACATACAGGACTAGGGGTGTTGAAAGATGGGGATTGTTTAAGCATAAGAATGCATATTGCAGTAAGTCCTGCAGCTAAAAGGATCTTTCCTACAACACCATTTTTCTTCTTTGGGTCCACATAATCCATGCCTACAAACACAAAAGGAAACAGCTTCAAATCTGTGTACTTGATCTGTTTCTGAGCATATAACAGAAGCTAATAAATCTTGGAAGATAGTGAAATGAAGGTTTTATGAGATGATTAATGGAGTAAATTAGTGAAAAGATGTTAATATTACCTCCGAGAGGATGAGATCGGGTAGGCCTGGGTTGAGTTCTTGATCTGCTAGGGTTTAGCATTTGTTGAAGAATCTCGCTATGAAAAATGTAATTACAGATGAATCTGATGCGAGTCATTGAAACAATACTTTTGTTATTCGTTAAAGAAAAAGGAGATTCAACAAAAAAACAAACAAACGAGGGACCTCTAAAAGGTACGAGTTATTATGTCGACAACTGAAACTGGCCCCTCTTGCTATCAATTCGCTATACACAATTCAAAATTCAAACAAACCATCTCGAAAACAGGGAAATTTTGGAATTTCAAAAACCCATCACAGCTCAATCGCCGACAGAATTCAAACAAACAGTAAGAATTCTCGATCAATTTCAATATACAAAACCAAAATTCAAACACGCGGATTGGAGGAATCGAAGAAGGAACATCATGTAAAGTTGTAAACGATCCACAGAGCTAGAAGATTGAGTAAAACAACAGTACATGAGGTTAAAACTTAAAACCGTTACCTGAAAATGTAAGCATTTAAAGCAGCAGGGTATGTGAAAGATAATCAGACAAGATCTGTGAAAGGAGCAGAATCGAGGGGTAGGGAGCGAAGTACGACTTTACAACGCCAATGAATGTAGTGATATGATATAGTACGAATTGGGTTTTGATTGATTGAAATTTGGGAAAAGGGAAAAGGGTTTAATCAAGAACAAAAACGTAAGAAGGAGAAATGTAGAGAAGACGAAAAGAAGAAAAGAGTGGTGGTGGAAGTAAGTATCGGACCAAGTCTTCCTTACCTTCTCGTCGTCTGTCACGTTTTCAATGGAGGAATAGGAGTTGGGTATGCGGAGAATTCCTCGTTTGTGATGCCATGGTCACGTAAATGGTGGGGTAAGAGGTGTGGGCGCCATGGGAGGGAGAGAGGAACACGTAGGTTTACTAGACAATTGATTACCCTGTTTTCTGCTTTAGAAAAAGCTTCAACTTTTAGGTGTTTTGGACATGGGTTTCAACATTTTATTGGTATTTATTGGTGTGAGATGTAACAATATACTTATTATATTGTGGGTTTCTCTTTTAGATATTTTTGTTATTAAATTGAATATTTATAATTTTATATCTTCATATGAATGTGTGAAGTAACATGCAAAATCATGAATGTAATTTTATTTAAGTCCTAACATTGTAATTTTAAAAAAGTATTGAGATTTTTTTTAAAATATTCCCTCTTGTAACATTGTAATTTTTTTATTAATGTATATAAAAGTCAATTTAATAATAATATTATTATTATTATTATTATTATTTATTTGGTATTTGGATATGATTATAATAATTCGCTATACTTTTTAAAATAGTATATATTATTAGAAAAATAAAAATAGGATATCGTTAAGAAACAAAAACAAAATATTGTAGTATTTTTATATTTAACCCCAATATTGTTCATACGATTATTAACGAAGTAAAACCTTACACCTGTCGACTTTTATTAGTTTAGGAAAAAACTTCTGCCATATAGTATTTTACAAACCATGTGCACAGCGAGGATAAACTTCACATAGGTACAAGGTTAAATGGTATCACTTCCTAATGAAATTGAGTGTTACGTAATAATTATCATAAAAATATGGTTGTATGTCACACCCAATAAGTGTTGTCATACTTAATTTAAAAGGTTTAAAAAGAATAAAAAAATACATTTTAAAAAAAATACGACCATTCAACGGTCAATTGGAATGACAATAGAAAGAGAAAAGCGCCCCTTGGAGTATCACAATGCGGTCTCTACCGCACCAAAACCAAAGGAAGGGGGTGGTATTCTAAGTTGATATGGCAAGAGAGTACACCTTCTACCGTATCCACTCCCCCAAACCTAAATACCCCAAATTGTTTTGTTTCAGGATACAATTTTGTGAGTAGATTATTGTTTATATACCCCATACTTTATGTAACTAAGCTAGGCATATAGTAATATTATTTTTTAATAAAATTGTTATTATCATCATATCATACATACTTATAAAACTAATATTTTTTCTTGAATCTCATGCATTTGAAACCCTTTTTGTTAACTTACTCAAACCACATTCATTTGAAACTCTTTTTTTTAACTAATGCAACTCAAAAGTTTTCTTAATTATGATTTAACCCTCAAAAGTTTTATAATTTATATTATGTTTAATTAACATTTAGTGAAAAGTTTACTATAAAAAAATCAATCTTTTAGAAAGACATGCATACAAATCATATATAAATTTCAAAAAGAAAACAAACTTAAAGGTTTTTTGTGTTTGGTTGAGGTCTTATGACCACTTTTGGAGATATATTATTATATTAGAACTTTTAATTTGTAAGTTTGTTATACTAATTCGTTTTTATATTTTCTTCGTTTTTGGATTATTGGAATATAGTCATTGTATATTGTGGTTTAATCGTTAATATATTGATCATATGTTATATAGGGTGATGTCGAAAATATTTAATTAAATACTTTAAATATGTTTTTTTTGTTTTGTAATTATACCGTTTCAAAAAACCTCATAGATGGTCCCTATGGTTTCAAAACTTTTAATGTTTAGTCCTTCCGTCTAACACCGTCAGTTTTCTACCGTTAAGTGAAGGGCATTTTCGTCATTTCAATACCCAGGGACCATTTATGAGGTTTTCTTTTTTTTTTTTGAAAAAAAAAAGAAAAAATAAATGAAATTTAAAAGGGTCCCACCCTCTCTCTCTCTCTCTCTCTCTCTCTCTCTCTCTCTCTCTCTCTCTCTCTCTCTCTCTCTCTCTCTCTCTCTCTCTCTCTCTCAGTGGCTTTTTCCCCAAAAATTATGTCAACAAATCCATTTAAAATCAACAAAAATTAAATAAAACATTGAAAATTTTCAATGGAATCAGAAACCAGATGAACGATTTGAATTAAGAAAGAATCATGAAAGGAACTACAGATCAATCATCGTTCCCTCCATATTTTTCTGGTCTTTAAAGAAACTCAAACTCCACATCCAAATCGGCAATGTAGAAGGAACTGTAGGCTTGCATCTGATTTCTGAGGTCCGCAAACATCTTGTCTCTATCAAATCTCCAACTCTCAAGTTTGAGATCCAATGGTTGATCATGCATTTTTCCCTCCGATTTCTCCAATCTAAAATACGTAATTGTTTGGATCTGTCTGGACAACAAGCTTCAAGAATATCTCCAGCCCTTTATGGTTTACGGATTTCATGAACAAAACCCACCACATCACCACTGTGTTTCACTCCTCTGATTTCGCCTTTAGTTTACACCATCTGGAAGATAAAAATCTCTACTTGTTATCAATTTGGTTGGATAAAATAACTGATAAAACTATAGTTTGGTACACCGATGGAGGCACCCCAACACCAGTTAGATCAAAAGTGGAGCTCACCTCCATCACAATATTTCAGTAACGAGGAGATAACTAGAAACAATAAGTGGGTAATTTTTGTCGATCCCATGGAGGGCACCACCGGTGATTAATTTAATTCAAAGAAGGAAATCGGAGGCGGAGGCGGCGATTGGTGACTCTCGTCGCCGACAGTGGTGGTGAGATGCTCCGGTGGCTTCTTTTTTCAATTTCATTTTTTTTCTTTTTTTTCAAAAAAAATAGAAAACCTCATAAATGGTCCCTAGGTATTGAAATGACGAAAATGCCCCTCACTTAACGGTAGAAAACTGACGGTGTTAGACGGAAGGACTAAACATTAAAAGTTTTGAAACCACAAGGACCATCTGTGAGGTTTTTTGAACTTAGGAACTAAACTTGATATTTTTGAAAACCACGGGGACCATTTTTGAAGTTTTGTCTTAATTAAAACTTATGTTATACTTTCCATCTCTCTCTCTCTCTCTCTCTCTCTCTCTCTCTCTCTCTCTAACCTCTATTATATATATATATATATATATATATATATATATATATATATATATATATATATATATATATATATATATATAATAGAGGTTAAAACACTTCAACCAAATTTCATTTAAAATCTAATATTTTAAATGTTTTTTAATAACGACTGTAAAAATTTTAACATGTGTTACTTATTTGACTGCTTAATAAAAATATTAATGTTTTGAAACTCCTAACTTTTAAACTTATATTATTTAATTTGTTAGTTAACTAAAATATTTTTCCTATATAAAGATAACATTTTTATGTTTGGTTACTCATATTTGTTTATGTACTTAGAAAACAAGGTGTACATAGAATGACTACTTCAATTTCACATAGGAATCGATACCACTAGAGAGGTATGTTGTCTTTAACCGGTGGTAGGAGATCCACATACCATTTTTAATTATTTATATTAATGCTTAGTAATAACTATTTTATATTCCTATCAACCTTAATTTTTTAGATACAAATTAAGGAAGAGGATTCTCGGCGCACCAACATAAAGTCAAACGTACGCTTTGCAAAATATGTAATTAATATTAAATATCATATTTACTAATCAACTTATTTTAAAACTTTTGATGACATTTATGTATAATGATATATTTTGGATGACTTCATTCTTAATTTCAATGTTTAATATTTGAAAGTTCATATATGAAACCTTGGATGTTTTTGTGTAATATAAATAGTGTAATACAAAGTTTATTAGTTCAATATTGTTTATTAATAGTTCATTCAAAATAACTTATTTCTTATTTTATCCAAAAAAACATTATCGGACATAAGAAAAGTAGATTATATTAATGTTATACAAAAACTTATAATACATATCGGATATTATAAAAGTAAAAGTAAAGTTTATAAGGTATGACCTATATTAGATAGTATCAAAATATAAGTTGATGAATTTTTATGTTATTTGATAATTCGGCTAATGCCCAAAACATGACTAAAAACGTAAATTTCAACATATTTATATTTTTTTTCCATAATTATTTTAACCGCTTAAATTCATTCTTACGCAACGCGCGAGGTTACACCTAGTTCTTAAATAAAATTGTTATCAAGTTAGTTTAAACATTTTTTAACGACTTAATAAAATTAATTGTAACCAAACCAAATAATATTTATTTTAACTATTTTAAATTATTATGTTTTGGTTTATTAAACCAAATATATTAAGCAACATATTAAAATTTTATATTATTGTTATTTGTTTGTTTAAGTTGTTCTCTAATTAAACAATAAATTTGACAACCAAGTATGATTTGATATAGACATGAAACTATATAATGTCATCGGATAATACCCTGTACGCAAAGGGCGTGGGGTTGATGTGGCAATGTCACCTGCATGTGAACACCACCCCCTACGGTGATAGGTGATACATAAGTGATGTCAATGTGTGTCAATATTGTGTGCAGTAAATACATAGATCTTGTATAACATTTAATATCAAATAAAGAATCTCTTTAGTTTACCTATAGATGTAGCTTTAGCAAACAGATCAAGTGAACCATGTTAAATTTCATTGTGTTATTGTTTAATCTTCTTAGAATAATCTTCTATATCATTGTTATTTTGTTTGTCGAGATTGCATCTTAATACCCAACAATTAGTATCATAGTTATGACTGAAGAAGGGAAGATCAAGATCAATAAATTCGAAGACCATGATTTTGGATTTTAGAGGATGCGGATTGAATATTATCTCTACTAAGAAAAAGTACATCTTCCCTTGAGTGAAAGAAAATCACAAGGCATGAAAAAAAAGGTTTGAGATATTTTAGATCGACTAGCCCTTAGTGTGGCCAGGTTGTCGTTGGCAAAGAACATTTCTTATAAATTATCAATGAGGGAAATCGATAGCCTTTAAGATAAAAGGCTAACTCATGTCCTGGTTAGGACAACTAGCTTATTGCTCTACTGCCTCCCCAATAAGCATATGGATTGATAAAGGCGTTATCTAACATGTATAAGAAACCTTCAGTAGCAAACAAGGTTTTCCTATCACACAGTTTGTGACAACCCGAAATTTCTATTACGTACAAACATATCAAGTCATTAGAAGTCAGAACAGTTGCTGTCAATTTTCAGACTTTTTAGAGTAAGTTTGAGTATTTCATGATTTCAACTTTAGTGATAACAGGAGAGAGTGTCACACCCCCAAACCAAGGATGGCGGAAACGTCCAGGGGTGGAGGACTTCATGTACAGTATCACAACAACGTGTATAATAGTGCTCAAAGTAAATACAACCATCATAAATATAATTGAAAAAGTTACACCAAAGTATATGTTTACATGTTTCAAAATCAATTACATTATGATTACAAAAATAAATTGTTGACGGTTTAACGTCCCATCCTCAAAGCGCTGAAGTTTTCCTGTTTCACTGATTTCCTGAGAATACAAGTAGTTTTGAAAGAGTGTCAACAATTAAGTTGGTGAGTTCATAAGAGTTTTGTTTGGAGTAGAAACCGTTTTCCTTATAAAATCGATAGAGTTGATCTCCAGAAAATCCAATATCTTCTTAGTTAAGTGTAAACAGAATATTCCTATATGATGTATTGATGAAACCTAGATTGACCCGTAGATTTCCCCTATAATCGTCCAGCGTATATAAGTTATATAAGATTTAAGTTGATAAAACGTTGAATATAATGGGTCTGCCCTAGGTCCACAACCAAACAAGGAACAGGAGATGAGGCGGGCCCACCAATTTTAAGCCAATCACGACTAGATTCTATATAACTCTATCATATACACTTAGAAATTATAGCTGAAAACTAACAATGCGAAAGTGAATGTGGACTTAAACCCAATAACCGGAACCAATCCTAGTGTAGTGCACGAAATAGTAATAGTGACTGTGAACATAAACTATACATATCATAGTTCATCGGATAGTGATAGTGACTAGTGAACATGAACTATGCATATTATAGTTTACCAAAAGTGGTGGTGATGGTGAATATAACCTATACCTATCATAGTTCATCGGATAGTGATAGTGACTAGTGAACATGAACTATGCATATTATAGCTTATCAAAAGTGGTGGGGATGGTGAATTCCTTTCTTGTAATTAAGTTCATAGGGTAGATGAAACATAAACTATACCTATTATAGTTTATCACTTTGTTTGTAATATATATATACCATAACTATACCGATTATAACTAGCGTATTCGTTTGTGGGGGTATAATGGCTTAACTATACTTATTATAGTTTATCATAATTATCCATAGTGGTAATAACTCTTTTGTATGTGTAAAACCTTTAATAATGTGTTTGTTATGTAAATAACCCTAAACTATACCTATTATAGTTTATCAATTATTTGTGTGGGTAGTGAGCATAAGCCTTACTTGTCATAATTTACCAATGTTTATATTTTAATGGATATAGCCTTGTAATATCATTTATATATTTACCATACTTGTGGAGGTGTAAATCCATTTGTTTTCTGATGTATGTCTATATAAGAATACAAAATTGTCATATATTGCAACTACACATAATCACATAATGATGTATACCTTGCTCAACATGTTACAAGGTGAAATTAAATTTATAGTGTTTTTCTGATAATAACATTTTCTGTAACTGTTATTGGAAAATTTGTAGAAAAATCATAAGATGTCCAAATCAAGTTCTGTAACTTCTGAGAGTTTGGAAAATGAGTCTAGTTTGTTCATAATTTTTATTATAATTTTTAATGACCTCTTACTTGTGTGAAAAAGTCCATAATCACAGACTGGTCCGGATTGATGTTTGAAATGATAGGCAGTTTTGTAAAAATCACCATAAATTGTAGAAAAATCGTATGGAGATGTGCAAGTAGTCATTTTAAAGCTAAGAAGTGGAACTACATGCACCTAAAACAGTTTCGAAAACTAAAATGTTTAAGTCGTCCAAAACAGTCCGTGAATGAAGTTGAACTTTTCTGATGAAGGCTGTTAGAAAAGTTTAGTTATGTTTCTTGGTGTTTTAACTTGTATTCCCCCCCTCCCCCCCTCCCCCCCCCCCCCCCCCCCTAAAAACTTGAGAAAACATGAAAATGTAGGGGTATGAACTCACCTTGAGTGATTTCAGTAGATAAGCGTTGAAGAAGAGAAGTGTTCAACCCAAGAACACTTGAAGAATCCCTTGAAGATTTGAAGCTCTAACACAATTATAATGGAGTTTGTGTAAGATATCCATGATTTGGGTGGAAATAATTGAGATAATCATAAAGAGAATGGATTATGCTTACCAAAGGTGGAGGAAAAACTCAAGATCAGCCCTGGAAATCTCGAATTTCTAGAGAGAGAAAGTGAGAGAGGAAAGAGTTTGATCTTCTTGTGAAATGAGAGCAAATGAGAGAAGTGAGGAGAGAGGATGAATATTCAGCTCTCAAAAACATGGGAAAGAGTGATGATTGAGTGGAAAGGACATTGATGTGACCTAGGTAAGGTGGGGAGGTGTGGCTGGTCATAGAGTGGGTGTGGGAGTGGTTGCTTGTGTCATAAAGTAAAGCAAAGTCAACACTCCACCTCTTTGTACTTTACCCACTTGCTTTTATTATTTAAATAAAGATTTTTATGAAAATATGATTAAATTGTGAATATTTAGGGTTTATTATGTTAAAATATGATTTTGGGTGAAAACCCCGCGTTAAAATAATTAAAAACGGGCCTTAAACGCAAAACTACGCGAAATACCGGGAGAAAATGAGTTCCCAGCGAGATCTCTCGGTCCTAGGCCGAGGTTCGGTCCCTAGGCCGAGGCTCGGTCCATGCTGATGCTGAGTCGGAAGCGAAAGGCGCGAGCCAGAAGCGAGAAGCGAAGGGCGAGGGTCCGTCCGAAGGCTCGGTCTGAAGGGTCAGAAGCGCAGGTGAGGGTTCGGTCCGGAGATAAAAGACGAGAAGTCAGAACTGAATGAACAGTAGTGAACAGTACCTTTGGGTTCGGTTAGTGAACAGTACCTTCGGTTCGGTTCCTCTTCATCAGAAGGTTCGGTTCCTAAGAGGACTTTCGGTTCCTTAAGTCCGTTTTTCGCTTAGACTTCCGTTTTTGGGCTGTTTTCGCCGAATTCGAGGGTCGGGATGCCCCGAGTGATTATAGAGAGTTGGGAGAGATTTCGAGGGAGATTTGAGAGAGATTCCACATACTTAGAGAGATTTGGGAGAGATTTGACATACTTGGAGAGATTTCACATACAGAGAGATATTTAGGAGAGATTTCATATTCTTAGAGAGATTTGGGAGAGATTTGACATACTTGGAGAGATTTCACATACAGAGATATTTGGGAGAGATTCTTGATAAGAAGAGATAGAGTGAAAACGATTGAGAGCGGTTTCGTGTGTGATGAATGTGAGTGTCCGGCTTCGAAATGCAAGGTCCGTGAACCCCGTTAAGCCTTGTTTAAGGATCTTGCATACTCCTGATGAGTATGTAACATTGTTTTATCGGTTTGGCTCTCTACGTACCACCGTTTTAGGTTAAGGAGATCTAGATGTACGCACTTTTCGATTTATGATCTCTCATTAGAATAGAGAGTTGTTTAGAAATTACATAACGTAAACTCTAGTACCTACGGGCAAATTGAGTTGACCTGTTTGACTTGTTGACTCTAGTTGACTTTGACTTGACCGAATATTGACGGTTGTCACAGAGAGGATGCACTAGGGTTATTGTGCAATGCAGTTTTTCCAAAACTCTAAGAAATTAGAGTTTACTGCTTGAATAAAATATTTTCTGACAAAAACCCTAAATCTGAGAGTATATATAGAAGATCTAGTCATTATTTTCACTTTTTCCAAAACTTTTCAAGATCCAAAACCATTCTCTCTCAAGTATCATCCAAAAAGATTTTCAAGATCTTCAATCTAGTAAGTGTTTCTAGTTTCCTTAAGTGATTATATGCTTAAATCTAGTGTTTTAAAACACTTCTAACCGTGAAATCATTCCAAAAAGGTTGATTCTTCCTTTTCACCAAGAACACACACTAGTGTTCTTGGACTTTTAGCTCCTTTCAAGCTTCCACAAAGTAAGTACTTCTATCCTAGAGTCTTTTAAAGCTTGCTATACATCTTAATATCAAGGAAATGTCCCTAGAACACCAAGAACAAGGTGTTTATGGTTCAAGAAGTTCTTGAACCGTAAACACCAAGTTATGGTGCAAAGTGGTGCCTTAGGGTGCCTAGATGCTTCACAATGCCTTAGGGACTTGTCTAGATCCATCCTTGATGAGTTTATCACACAAAAAGCACAAAAATATCACATTTATATGTGTTTACGGTTTGGGGATCTCCCAAAACCGTAAACACCCCAAAAGGTGTATAAATGTCCCATATTTACTCCTTATGCCTAGAATCTAACCTAGACTATTACCTTGATGGGCTAAGGACTTGAGAAGCCCCAAATACCATAACCTTATGGGTTTACGGTAGTAAACCCAAAGGAAAATGGTTTAGGGACCGTAAACTCCAATTAGGAGTGAAATGGTGCCCTAGTACCTTCCATAGTCAAATACATCAAAGTAGAAAAGCTTCTAGGGACTCTTAAAGCTTCAAACATCAAATGGTCACAAAGGGGGTGAGTTTACGACCGTAAACCCTTTTGCTAGTGACCATAAAACCGTATACTCCCTAAAGGAGTGTTCCTTGAACCCCAAGCACACTAGCCTTTCCCTACAACACTTAGATGCAATCCTTGGGACTTATAACACTTGTATAAGGTGTTTAGCATGTACTAGGGTGTCTTGACTTTGTTTATTAGTTGTTTAAACACTAATTGGATACATATATGTGATATTATATGTTAACTAGGATCATAGAGTGTGTTCAAGACTTCACTTGACACCTAGCAATCCTACACCTTCAGTTCATCCGTACCACTCACTACAGGTGAGTTCATACCCCTTAATCAATGGTTTAAATGTTTTAAATGCTTTTATAGGGGGAATACAAGTTAAATACTTATAGTTATTACATCAATCACATGTAATTAATAACTACAAAACCAGTGGTTTTCTTACTGTTCAAACTGTTTATCAAACTGTTTTACAAACTCTTCTACTTATCAAATACTTTTACTTAAACTCTTTCATACTTATATATTTTCAAATGCATGTCTATGTATGTATAGTTATATAAGTAATGTTTAAAAGACTTAGGAAGGCCAGCTCGCTTTAATTCCTTTTCCTTGTTTGGATGTGGCTTTAGGGCATCGGTTATCCGTCTGAAGGTCGTTTAAATATTAGTTGTATATCATGTATACATACATAGTCATAAAAGTTCCTTCAATCAGTTCTATACCTTTGGGTAGCAAGGGTACACAAACATGATCATACATTGCTAGTAAACTACTATAGGAGTAGTTTAGGAAGACACTAATACTATTACTAGAACAATGAAACATACAATGAGTCAGTTCATACATGAGTCAAAAGATATAATGCCCTTGGGTAGCAAGGGTATACAAACATGTTAGCACTATGATGAGAAACAAACAATAGACACTATGACGAGAAACAAACATACAAGCTAGATAGAGAAAGAACACACAATACAGCTAAAACACATATACATTACATATACATTAACACAGTTATGTGAGCCATTAAACAGGACATGGCACTACCTGCCATGACTGTTTTTGTATCAGAATCTCCTTAATTGGGGAGCGTATGAGTTTGCGTATAGATCTATACTAGATTGACTATCCTACACCTTGCTGCTCGCTACAGTGGGACTTGCAAGTCTACGGGTGCCAAATGTCATTTCTTACGGTGTCTTGTCGTTTTACTAGAGTCAGTAGCTGGATACAGGCCGGTCACATGTTACTTTGAACACCTTTTGTTATTAAGGTAGTTAGTACAACAATAGTCACATATTACAAATACTACAGTACTATGATATTTTCCCATTTCATTCACTTCGTGAATATTCACACGATGCACGATAATGCAAAAACTATATTTTTGGTAAATGATAGTCAGTATTGGGAAAATACACACTCTTACAAGAGACATACACACGGACACTAGGTGCCTTGGTAGAAGGCTACCATTAGTAGGAAACATAGGGTTTTCTAGGAGAGTTCAAACATTATACAAAACATTGTACAAAACATCTTACAAATGCTTTCATACAAACACAAACTTTAATATACTTATGATCTCACCAGCTTTAAAGCTGATACTCGCTTTCATAATAACTTGTATTCTTAGGTCACCAATAGATAGGTACAGGTGCCAGGCTTTTGAGAAGATGGAGTTCGATCAAGACTCATCTTTTATTTTGATATGTATATTTTGGTGTCTATATAACTTGACAGAACACACATGTATGAAAATTATATTATTAATGCAATGGATGATGTTGTTGCTTGTTTACTGTTATTCATTGTTGTGATACTGTACATGACGTCCTCCACCCCCGAACGTTTCCGCCGTTCAGGTTTTGGGGTGTGACACAGTTAGTGAATACAAAGATGAAGGAAGGTGGCTCACTGAAAGACCATGTAAACGAGTTCAACTCAATAACATCAAGATTTATATATGTAGCATTGGGTTTAAAGACAAAGTCCATGAACTAATGGTATTATCTTTGCTTCCTGAGAATTCGTCCAAAACCGTTACGATATGGGTAGTTCATCCGGGACCATGAAGCTGTTGGATTAGTGTCTAAGTCCATAACTATAATTGGTATATACTTGACCCGACCCGACATGGTCCATTTGGGTTGCATGACATCATGCATTTGGATAGACTAAAATGAGAGAAATAACACTTAAGGTTTATTAATATATTATAAGTTATAATATATTAATAAGATGATTTAATTAGTATTGATCAAGAATTAATCTAGAATTAATTAAGTGATCAAAAGAAGACTAATTAATATATGAGTTGATTGTGTAAATCATCTAGACTTGTATAGTGGGCTAATGCTCCACGGATTATAGTTGGGATAAAACCCATAGGATGCTCCATGGTGTATTTGAACCCATGGATCCAAGGGAATGGAAAGCCATGACAATTAGGGTTTACCCTAATTGTGTCACACTATATAAACATATCATTCTTGTTAAAATCAGCCACTAAGTCTATGTATGCAGGGCAAGCCAATTTCATGAAGTGATGATTTCTCTCTAAGTTTTTCCAAGTGCATATGATGTTGTGTGAACCATTTGAGGTGTCACATTTAGGGCACTAGGCTCTTGAGCTCCACGGAATCAAGCACCAAACAAGAGGTATGTAATTCTACTAGAATTTATATTATGTGTACTTTATATTATGCTAGTTAGAACAATACCTTGGAAATTGATATTTGCATTTATAATAGAGAAAACATAGATCCAAGGTATTTAGGGTTGCATGTACAACATAAGAGTGTTAGATTGATCAAAACCCAACAGTGGTATCAGAGTCTAGGCCTGTTTTCACTTATACTTGATGCAAATTGGCTAAAAATCGAATTTTGGTGCTGTCTGCATAGTCGACTCGCCGATTCCATGATGGGACTCGACGAGTCCAAGTGTAAACTCATCCAACTCGCCGAGTTGGTTCATGCACTCGACGAGTTGGAACTCCAAACAACATATCTTCGAGTTTTGGTGCTGGAATTGGTCTAGAATCATTACCTTTAACTGTTTTGGACGTATAAAACCTATTTTTTAAGTGGTAATGATTATGCTAAACCAATTTCAATGTTATATTTAATGTTTCAAGTTTTATATGTGTTTATGTAATTCTTGAAAAATGTTGATTATGAATGTTCATGCTTATGAGTTTTGGTAGATCATAGGAATTATGTGCAAGTTGTTTGTTAGTATAATTCTTGATCTCAATGAAGTTATATGGAGTCCATAACTTGTCCTCAAATTATGGATTACCAAGAGTTTTATGTTTCTTTATGAGTTAGTTTAGATTAATGAAAAAATTGTGTTTTAGTTGTTTTCAATCCAAATTAATCTAGAGTTAGTTCATAAAATATGTTTTTGTAACTTATCTTTAAGTTATATGAAAAGTCATATTTATGAATCTTAAAACTCATAAATATGTCATAGGTTACATAAAAGATGAAGAGTCTTTTTCATTAAATGGTTTTATGACTCCATAACTTGTCTTCATGGATGTTGAAAAGTCACTTCCTTCAAGTTGTTATTAAAAGATAAGGAGTTACATAAAAATGAAGAGTCTTCATTTTAATGTACATTAAACTCATAAGTTATGAAATGAAAAGTCTTGAATAGTTTCAAAACATTCCCTCAAGTTTTGGAATTTGTAAAGTCACCCCATGTACACTTTAATTCCAAACCCTAGAATTTTAAAAGGTTAAAATTCAAACTTTATGGACTTCGTTAAATTAATTAAACTGTTTAATTAAAAGAGTTAATAATTCCATAAAGACATGGTTTAAGTTTAATTAAATTAATAGTATAGTTTAATTAATAGATTAAACCACCAAGTATTTTAAGTGTTTAAAATACACCCTTATACTATTATTATAATTTTAATTATATAGATATGTATAAGATAAAGTCAATCTTACCATTAGTAGGCCTCATTCACGAAGCCGGTCTATAAGGGGGGTATAAGGTTACTGCCTATAAAATGACAGTTTAATGAGTGTCCACTCTCACTCACCGCTTCCTTGACTGGTGGAGGGTCATTAGTCGAACGGGTAGGAAAGGACTATAATTCTCCCTTCATTAAAAGTATAATGATAGATACTAAGTAACTAAACACTTATAAATTTCCAATCTTAGTTACTTAGGAAAATGTGAAATAGGTGCTAACCCATGAAATTACACTTTGTACCTTACAAAGTCGTTAATAGAGCGTGTGTGGCTAACCGGCATGCTAATAAGGACTAGTAAGAGTGGAAAAGGGTAACTTTGCTTTATTATAGATCGGTGGAGCATGTGTGGTTAACCGGCACATCGATTAGGTGATAAAGTTAAGGGTACCAAGTCAATTTGCATGGTTATTCACACCTTGTTTGTGATCCTCGACATCCCAGTCACAAACTTGAGAGGGCACAATCGAGATTCAAACATGCCATTGAAAGTTCAATGTATCTCAAAAGATCTAGGAGTTTCAAATCCAATTAAAACTTAATTATATTTCATTTTTCATGGTGGAAATTGGTAAATCGTCATTTACCTACCTTCAACTATTTTATAACTTGGATTACGGCATCCCTCTTCTAGTTATAAATAGGTTGTTGGGTCCTAGCCTTCATATTTCATATTAGGTGTTATATTAAGGACTTTAAATCAACTAACTTGAATTTCTCCCTTATAGATGTCTCCTTCAGACAACTATGGTCTTCCCAAATCTTTAGGAACAAGCTTCCTAATGAAGATGATATCCCAAAAGACAATCAAGGTGAAAGATTAATCCCTTTATTGAGCACTAATGGGACTAGAAATCATACATCACTTCCTCGACCTCCTCCAATAATTCTCCATATCCCACAAGTTTTAAGACTTGATAAGTTCTAAGTCACTCAATCCTTATTGGAAAACAAAGTCTATATGTGCTTAGGTCTTGGAGATTAAGTCACATATTGACAAGCCGGGAGAGTCGGGTGTCGAAGTCTCGAGGTAGCTGGCTGTTGACTTGGTTCTTCAGTCACTCCCTGATGACAGATCACGACATGACCCTTAATGATCTTACCTATTTGCTTGATGATGCTGAATCAGCAATGATTTGGAGCATTGGTAAAGCAAATTAGATTGGAAGATCTACTTCCCAAACTCTCATGGACTTTAACAATGATAACACTAGAAGTCTAGAAAAACTTTCTCTTCCTAATGGAAAGGTATCGACCATGGTCAAGTCGTTTGACCTAATGGTAAAGAGAAAGGCTAAGTCTGTGATATCCTGTATACCATTTCCAAAGAGTCCATATGTTTCCTTTTGCTAATAGGAGGGGTATTGGTTGCGAAGATATCGAATTTACCTGAAACCTCATAAGGATGGTAAAGTCAAAAGTTTGGCTCTACTTCAGGTAAAGTCTGTTATCTAACTCTATTAAGTCTCTTTTGGAGATTCTTAATACATGATGTAATGTAATTACATTTTGATGTTTTTAAAGAATCAAAGGAAGCTTAAAGAAAAGGTGTGTTGATTATGATCGCATGGTTCGATGACCATAATTTTGAGCCACTACATAAGAGTTATGAGATATTGCTTAGGAATAGATAACGACAAAGTTTTCATATGAATTTGCATTGTAAGGATAAGTTTTTTTTCCGCAGGTTTTAAAATAAAAGAAAAGTTTTGATTTTATTTATTTTAAGTATCCTTACAAAGGCATTTGTGAAAAATTGTTGCTTATATGTTTCCATTGATAAACAATATTGGAAAATGAATTTGATTCTTTCGCCTGTGGTAGTGTCATAATTTATCAAATAAGGAAAGATTATCATCACCCAAGTTTCAGTTGGATAGAAACTTGGAATCATGCAAGTTGTATTGTGTGATGAATGAAAATTTTCATCTTTGGTAAATCAAGACTAATTCCTTGTTCACATTCGCATGTGAGTCAAGGGAATGAGTAAAGGATCGGGTACATTAGGTTGTGCACTAGTCAGGTCCACCACAAAGGTTGATAAGATTATTCGTTATGATTTACTAAAGTTTAGTAAATATGATTATGCTTACAAGTTTAAGTGTAATTCTGAAACATTGGAAAAGTTTCAATGTATGGCAGAATGAATAAGAAGAATCAAATAAGGCAGAAAGATAAAAGTTTCTCCAATCTGAAGAGATGGCGGAGTACTTGTGTATCTTGTTTTATGATTATCTTAGTGATTATGGAACCATATCACAATTGAAGCTCTAAGGACACCTTAGTGTATTTGTTTGCTAAGGAGAGGAATCGTGAATTGTGGAAATGGTTAAATCAAAAGATAAATCATACTTCGTTCTAAAATCAAATCTTAGAGTCATACTCCAAGATTGAGCCTTGAGTGACTTAATCTTTATAAAGTTCATAACACTTGTCAAATGTAGAGTAAGATGTTTCCTATTCTTGTACATTTGAGATTGGTAAGTTGTGATGTTTTGGATAAAACAAAGACCAACTAATACCAATTATGAGAAGTGTTTAACTTGATAAGAATCCGCACTAACTCTTGAATATTTGTTTTGTCAAAGAATGGTTCTTGACAAAGAGAATCTTATATGTCAAGAGGACAGTGGGAGTATTGAGATAGTTTCAAGAACTAATCAAGAGTTTTGTTAATCACTAGCCCACGACTCGAGGTCTGTAACCTATCGTGTTGACATATTCTTATTTCTGTGTCTATTCCAGTAAAAGTTGACTATGCTTGTGAGTTCTATGAGTTCTCAATTGTTTGCATAACAACCTGGAAGTAATGGTAGGCCCTTGTGCTACCAAGTGGCAAGAAATTAAGATTGAACAAGTTCAGTCCATATGTGTTTAGATTTGTCACTAACCTTGTCTTGTGATTATGGTTATGACAAATTCACATGGATGGGAACACATACACCATAAAATCTAAGTGTCATAAGGTTTCTCTTTGATTCATGAAAATGATGGTGAGGAAACGCTTTCACTAAGAAGATTTTAAGTAGACAGCAGTTGTGATATTTGCATTCTCATATAGTTAATGGAGCATGTGTGGTTAACCGACACACTAACTATTGAAAATTGTCAAAGGGTCTAGACAAACATGTGAGCTATCTAAGGAAAGGTGTATGATTTTGATAAAGTCTTATCAAAGCATCTTGTATCAGAAATTTGGACTTTGGTAAGAAAGTCAATAAAGTATTGATTTCAAGAAGTCCAACTAATTTCTGGATACATGTCAGAGCTAGTGGGAGCATAAGTGTTATTGTAACAGCTCAAATTTTCAAATGAATTTTCATTAAAACAAAACATCATTATTCGACAAAAGGGTTTTATTCCAAGTTTATTTCAAAAATATAAATAATAAATCTCCAGGATCTTCAACCGTGGCAGTGTGTACGTGTCACGCCGGCGCCTTTCCACGGTCATCACTAGTACCTGAAAAACATAAACACAACTAGTAAGCATAAATGCTTAGTGAGTTCCCCAGTATACGACTTGCCCACATACGCCTTCCGGCCCGAACCTTTCGGTCCACATAACATTGCCTTCCGGCCCGTAATATATTCGCCTTCCGGCCCATAATATATATCGCCTTCCGGCCCGTATAGATTGCCTTCCGGCCCATAGTGTTTTGCCTTCCGGCCCATGATAGTATAAAACATAACACATGTAACATAATACACATAACACATAAATCATATATCATGCCGTCCTTTCTATCACATAGAGTCTCGCCTTCCGGCCCGTATAAGCATACATCACATATAAGCACACATCACATATAAAGCATCTACCTCTCTAGACATAGCATGAATATAACACATACGACCTCCCGGTCTCACAGTCAAACCCTTCCGGGTGAAGTATAGTGAGAAGACTCACCTCGCAATATGCAAGCTATAGACTCTTCGAGCTACTCGCACACGATCCGCTAATCCGCAGGTTCCCTATAATACCACATACCTTTATCAATGATCTTATCAAACAAGACAACTGACCCTACTAAGTTACACACAGGTCAACGGTCAATCTTGACCAGACTCGTCGAGTGCAAAGGGCAACTCGACGAGTATAGGCACCCTGACTCCACTCGCCGAGTCTGAAGAACGACTCGGCGAGTCCTAGTGAATCTTCAAGCTACTCGCCGAGTCTGAAGAACAACTCGGCGAGTCCTAGCGAGTCTTCAAGCTACTCGCCGAGTCTGATCAATGGACTCGGCGAGTCCTCGCCATGCAGTCAATCCGCTGCCTCCTGTATTTCGCATGATTTAGAAATATATAGATATGGGGCTTCCTGGACTTTCACATATACTAATACAGGGTTTTTAAACACTTATAACATCACTACAATCTAACAATCCCTTAAATGGGTTTCCTAAACCCTAAATTCGCATACAACATAAAAGCTACAGATTTTGATCCGAAGATTACCTGGAAACGTGTTCCCTGTGTCCCCAAACCTCCAGTACTCGATTCCTTTGATCACCACCTTGCCCTTCCTTGTCTAACAATCTCTTCAAGCTTCCTCTAGCCCTCACTATTGCTCCAGATGCCCACAGACTCTTAAGATGTCTTTAATCGGCTAAAAGACGAGACATGACGGCCATAAGATCATTATATACGATTCAGAATCAAAACGGCTAGGGTTTCAGCTGAACAGCGTCGACTCGCCGAGTCCCTATTGGACTCGTCGAGTCCAGTCGCGAATCTGTGACCAAGACCGCGGTCCTACTCGGCGAGTCACGCACCAACTCGCCGAGTCCCCTCTTAAATGTGCCCCAGAAATAATTTAAAGGAATACCTGAAATTCCGGGCTGTTACAACTCTCCCCCACTAGAACTAGACTTCGCCCTCGAAGTCTCATTCTGCGAATAACTCCGGATGTTGCTCCCGCATTTCTCTTTCCGGCTCCCAAGTCATCTCCGATCCCTTCCGATGTTGCCACTGAACCAACACCAGAGGTATCTCCTTGTTCCGTAGAACCTTGATCTTCCGATCCCTGATAGCTACCGGTCTCTCAGCGTAATTCAGGCTCGCATCCACCTGAATATCTTCTAACGGAACCACTGCCGCTTCATCGGCTATACACTTCCTCAACTGTGATACGTGAAAGGTATTGTGAATCTGACTCAGCTCCGCTGGCAACTCCAACCGATAAGCCACCCGGCCTACCCTTGCAATTACCCGAAATGGACCTATGAACCGAGGCCCCAATTTGCCCCTCTTTCTGAACCGAATCACTCCTTTCCAAGGAGAAACCTTTAGGAGAACGAAGTCGCCGACCTGGAATTCGAGCTCGGATCGGCGTCTGTCCGCATAACTCTTCTGTCGGCTCTGGGCGGTCAATAACCTCTGCCTCACTCGCTGGATCTGCTCGGTCGTCTGAAGTACAATCTCTGTACTGCCCATCACTCTCTGCCCCACTTCTCCCCAGCAAATGGGAGTCCGACACCTCCTACCATACAACAACTCAAAAGGTGGCATACCAATGCTCGAATGATGGCTGTTGTTGTAGGAAAACTCAGCCAACGACAGATGCGCATCCCAGCTACCCCCGAAGTCTAACACACACGCTCTAAGCATGTCTTCCAATGTCTGAATCGTCCGCTCGCTCTGACCGTCGGTCTGGGGATGGTATGCGATACTAAAATTCAACTTAGTACCCAACTCCTCATGGAATTTCTTCCAGAACCTGGAAGTGAAACGTACATCGTGATCCGAAACAATCGAAGTCGGCACTCCATGCCGAGATACTATCTCTCTCACGTACAACTCTGCCAACTTCTCTGCTGATGAACTTTCACTAATGGCAAGGAAGTGTGCACTCTTTGTTAGCCTATCCACAATCACCCAAATCGCATCGACTCCTCTGGCCGTTTTCGGCAATTTGGTGATGAAATCCATCGTGATCTGATCCCACTTCCACTCAGGGATCTCCAAAGGTTGCAACTTACCGTGCGGTCTCTGGTGCTCGGCCTTAACTTTACGGCAGGTCAAACACCTCTCAACGAACCAGGCAACGTCTCTCTTCATGCAAGGCCACCAGTACTCCTTTTTCAAATCCAGATACATTTTCGTGGCACCGGGATGGATCGAGAATTTCGATCTATGTGCCTCCTCCATCAAAGTAACACGCGTGCCGCCCACGAATGGCACCCAGATCCGACCCCGAAATGTCAGAAGTCCCCGCCCATCCGTAACGAACTCTGAAATCAACCCGACGACTCGCTCCTGTTTCTGCATCCCAGACTTCACAACCTCGGCCTGTGCCCCACGAATAGTATCTAACACCGGAGTCATCACCGCCAATCTCAAACATACGTCCCGCAATGGAGTACTCTCCGCCCTACGACTCAATGCATCAGCTACCACATTAGCCTTGCCTGGGTGGTATAGGATCTCACAGTCATAATCCTTGACCACGTCTAACCATCTCCTCTGACGCATGTTTAGGTTGGGTTGATCCATCAAATACTTCAAACTCTTATGGTCCGTGTATATGGTACAACGAACCCCGTACAGGTAGTGACGCCAAATTTTGAGGGCGAACACTACTGCCCCCAACTCTAAGTCATGCGTGGGGTATCTCGCTTCGTGAGGCTTCAACTGCCTCGATGCATAGGCTATCACATGGCCCCTCTGCATCAATACTGCACCCAGTCCTGAAATCGATGCGTCGCAATATACAACAAAGTCCTCCATCCCTTCCGGAAGAGCCAGTACTGGTGCTTCGCACAGTCTCTGACGAAGTGTCTCGAAGGAAGTCTGCTGCTCGGGTCCCCATGAAAATGTAACACCCTTTCGGGTCAATTTGGTAAGTGGCACCGCGATCTTGGAGAAGTCCCTAATGAACCTTCGATAGTACCCCGCTAACCCAAGGAAACTCCTGATCTCCGAAGGTGACTTCGGTGCCTCCCAACTCATCACCGCTTCCACCTTGGCCGGATCGACCAATATCCCTGCCTGATTTACAACGTGCCCCAGAAATTGAACTTCCCGTAACCAAAAGTCGCATTTGGAGAATTTTGCATATAGCTTCTCCGACCTCAGTACCTCAAGGACCTCCCTCAAATGTCCCTCATGCTGCTCCCTAGACCGCGAATACACCAGAATGTCGTCGATGAACACAATCACAGACCGATCCAGCATCGGCCTGCATACCCTGTTCATGAGATCCATGAACACTGCTGGGGCATTGGTGAGCCCAAAAGGCATCACCACGAACTCGTAATGCCCATACCGCGTCCTAAAGGCTGTCTTCTGGACGTCCTCATCCCGCACTCTCACCTGATGGTACCCTGATCTCAAATCAATCTTGGAAAACCAAGATGCCCCTTGCAACTGATCAAATAGATCATCGATCCTCGGTAACGGATAGCGGTTCTTAACTGTCACCTTGTTCAGCTCCCGGTAATCGATACACATCCGGTGTGAACCATCCTTCTTCTTGACGAACAGAATCGGTGCTCCCCACGGCGAGCTACTCGGCCGAATAAACCCCTTTCCCAACAACTCTTGAAGTTGCGAGGACAATTCTTGCATCTCTGGAGGTGCAAGACGATAAGGCACCTTCGCAATAGGCGCAGCCCCTGGAACTAGATCGATACCAAACTCCACTTGCCTCGCAGGAGGTATTCCCGGCAAATCCTCGGGAAAAACATCTGGAAACTCGGGCACCACTGGAACCTCCTTCAATGTCTTCGGTCTCTCGGAACTCTCCCGCGTATCCATCACATACGCCACAAAACCGTTACATCCCTGCTGTAGACATTGCCTCGCCCTAGCGGCCGAACAAAAAGCTGATCCCGAACGGGTACCCTCGCCGTATACCGCAAGAACTCCCCCACTAGGGTCTCGTATTGTCACCAACTGACGCTCGCAGTCGATGACAGCGCTGAAACGGCTCAACCAGTCCATGCCTACGATGACACAGACATCACCCATCGCAATAGGAATTAGGTCAATCGGAAACGCGACCCCGAAGATCTCTAGCACACATCCCCGAAGAACCTCCGTAGCACAAATCACCCTCTCAGCCGCAATGGAAACGCTCAAAGGCCGACTTAACGGCTCACGACTAATGCCGATATGCTGACTAAAAGCTAACGATACAAACGATCTACTCGCACCCGAATTAAATAATACAAGAGCAGGCATAGAGTTCACAAGGAAAGTACCTACACATACATTAACATAAGCATAACATTTCGACCTTTAATTAAATACATGAAGGATAACATACCTGCCACAACATCGGGCGCAGCGCGGACCTCCTCCGCAGTCAGCTGAAAGGCTCTTCCGCGAGCCCTCGGGGCCTCGACCTTCGCCGGTCGGGTCTCAGTAGTCCGGGTAGTAGGTGTAGCTCCCTGACGAAGTTGCGGACACTCGGCCTTCCGATGGCCTGTCTGGTTGCAGTGAAAGCAAACCATAAACCCCTTAGGGCAATCCCTGGCAATATGTCCCTCTTTGCCACACTTGTAGCAACCACCAGCTCGACACGCCCCCTCGTGACTCTTACCGCACTTCGCGCAAGTGCGACCCTTCGAACCTCCCATCCTCGAATCAGCGAACTTAGTCCGCTTGGCTGCCGGCTGAGACTGGGCCGGTCGTCGATCCACCTGCCGAGACTCGGCCTCCTTCCTCGCTTGAGTCTCCAACTCGATCTCGCGCTTCCTGGCGTTCGCCTGAAGCTCAGTGAAAGTACGATAGGTGGAGTTTGACACAAACTCCCGAATTTCCCTCTTCAAAACACCCAAATAGCGGCTCATCCGCGACTGCTCCGTAGATACCAGCTCGGGGCAGAACATTGCCCTCTCATGAAACTTCCGTGTGATCACTGCCACGGAATCAGTACCCTGCTTAAGGGTCAAGAACTCCTGAATCAATCGCTCCCTCTCTACCGGGGGAACGTACTCATCCCTGAACATCTCCATAAACCTCTCCCATGTTACCGCCGAAATCTCTGCCTGAGTGAAGTTCGCTGTCACGAACTTCCACCAATCCTTCGCTCCCAGACGGAGCTGGTTCAAGGCGAACCGTACCCTCAAGTGCCCCGGGCATGAGCAAGTATAGAAACACCCCTCGATGTCGGCGATCCACCTCATAGCTGCAATCGGGTCCTGCGTCCCATCAAATTCAGGGGGTTTCGTGTTGCTGAATTCCCTGAATAGTAATGAATCACCCCCTTGCGGCCTGGCAGCAGCCACCGCTGCGGTAGCGGCAGTAACTGCAGCTTCAGTAAGTGCGGCGTACCGCTCCTCAAACTCCTCCATCAACGTGGTCTTAATAGACCCAAACATCTCCGGGATCTCAGCCCGGACCGCCGCAGCTACCTCTTCCTGAATAATCTGACGAATCTCATCGTCACTCGCACCGCTCGAACTCGCCCCATTGCGTGTGATAACCATGATGTCTCTAAAATACAACATAAAATCATCAGAGACTCCACCAAGTACAATTGTACTCGGTACGCGCCCTACCCCGTCTCCGATTTCCAGGGATTCTTATTTGAGTCTTCCACTGATCCGGTGCCTTCGATAGTACGGGCCCAATACTACCGACCACACCGTATCAGTATTCGTCCCAAATCCTCCTCCCCAAATCCCGAATAATGAGTACTCTACCTCTAGTATGCACTATCTACTTGCACGCTACCAAATATCTCATATAAGCAATCTCCCTAGACTAAGGCATCACAAAACAGGCAATTCTAGTCCTATCATGAATGCCTAGTCTTCTAGCATGCATAGCAATTCATAATTCAGTGCATAACATAACATTGCAAGGTATTCTGGGGACCTTTACCGTTCGGACGCTGGCTGCACGTACACACTGTTCCATCCTTGTTTTACCGCTTCATCATTTATAAAATGTGGTGTCCTTATTATTTAAAAAGATTTTTCCTCAAATCCCCGGTCTGAGTTCAGTTGCACCCAAAAGTACACCCGAATCCCTCAAACCAAGGCTCTGATACCAATTGTAACAGCTCAAATTTTCAAATGAATTTTCATTAAAACAAAACATCATTATTCGACAAAAGGGTTTTATTCCAAGTTTATTTCAAAAATATAAATAATAAATCTCCAGGATCTTCAACCGTGGCAGTGTGTACGTGTCACGCCGGCGCCTTTCCACGGTCATCACTAGTACCTGAAAAACATAAACACAACTAGTAAGCATAAATGCTTAGTGAGTTCCCCAGTATACGACTTGCCCACATACGCCTTCCGTCCCGAACCTTTCGGTCCACATAACATTGCCTTCCGGCCCGTAATATATTCGCCTTCCGGCCCATAATATATATCGCCTTCCGGCCCGTATAGATTGCCTTCCGGCCCATAGTGTTTTGCCTTCCGGCCCATGATAGTATAAAACATAACACATGTAACATAATACACATAACACATAAATCATATATCATGCCGTCCTTTCTATCACATAGAGTCTCGCCTTCCGGCCCGTATAAGCATACATCACATATAAGCACACATCACATATAAAGCATCTACCTCTCTAGACATAGCATGAATATAACACATACGACCTCCCGGTCTCACAGTCAAACCCTTCTGGGTGAAGTATAGTGAGAAGACTCACCTCGCAATATGCAAGCTATAGACTCTTCGAGCTACTCGCACACGATCCGCTAATCCGCAGGTTCCCTATAATACCACATACCTTTATCAATGATCTTATCAAACAAGACAACTGACCCTACTAAGTTACACACAGGTCAACGGTCAATCTTGACCAGACTCGTCGAGTGCAAAGGGCAACTCGACGAGTATAGGCACCCTGACTCCACTCGCCGAGTCTGAAGAACGACTCGGCGAGTCCTAGTGAATCTTCAAGCTACTCGCCGAGTCTGAAGAACAACTCGGCGAGTCCTAGCGAGTCTTCAAGCTACTCGCCGAGTCTGATCAATGGACTCGGCGAGTCCTCGCCATGCAGTCAATCCGCTGCCTCCTGTATTTCGCATGATTTCGAAATATATAGATATGGGGCTTCCTGGACTTTCACATATACTAATACAGGGTTTTTAAACACTTATAACATCACTACAATCTAACAATCCCTTAAATGGGTTTCCTAAACCCTAAATTCGCATACAACATAAAAGCTACAGATTTTGATCCGAAGATTACCTGGAAACGTGTTCCCTGTGTCCCCAAACCTCCAGTACTCGATTCCTTTGATCACCACCTTGCCCTTCCTTGTCTAACAATCTCTTCAAGCTTCCTCTAGCCCTCACTATTGCTCCAGATGCCCACAGACTCTTAAGATGTCTTTAATCGGCTAAAAGACGAGACATGACGGCCATAAGATCATTATATACGATTCAGAATCAAAACGGCTAGGGTTTCAGCTGAACAGCGTCGACTCGCCGAGTCCCTATTGGACTCGTCGAGTCCAGTCGCGAATCTGTGACCAAGACCGCGGTCCTACTCGGCGAGTCACGCACCAACTCGCCGAGTCCCCTCTTAAATGTGCCCCAGAAATAATTTAAAGGAATACCTGAAATTCCGGGCTGTTACAGTTATGCTAATAATCATCATGTTAGTGGGAGCATGATTATTATGTTAAGTGTTGCAAGTAAGCAATGTTAATTATAGAAAACAAAAGTTTCAATTTTCTTTGAAAAGTTGTTTTGCTATAATTAAGGGAGAGGATTTTATACTTCGTTCCAATTCTACAAGCTTAAATTGAGATTTTAATCAACTTTAGTCAAGGATATATATGAATGTTATGTTGGAATGGTTCAACATAAGGAAACTCTATATATATATATGTTGCGTTCTCAAAATTCGATTATGATTATGGCATACCTCTTCATAGTTCGAGTTATGAAAACATGGAAAATAAAAAATTTTATAGCATGAATCGTGTCCCATATGATTCGGATATAGGTTCGATTACATGTGCTATAATCCGGTCTAAATTTTCCAAATGCCTAGGGCATTAAGATGGAAAAAGAATAGAACTGGAAATGACTAAAATGATTAAGCAAATTGTCGAGGACAATCTGAGGTTTACCAAAGATTGGTTGCTCATGGACAATTGGAAGTATAGAGTAAGGACCATATTGACATATTTTGAAAAGAGGCAACTCTTGTTCAAAGTGATGGTCAAAATGGGAATATGGAATTGTTTCCATAGGTGGAAGTTATTCTTTGAATCTGTGTAAGATTAAAGAACTTAATGCAAAGAAGGATGTTCAAAGGAATGTACTTTGAATTTGAGACTTCATTTCCATGGAATTGCTTTCCATTGGAAATACTTTGTAATGTCTGTTGGCAAGTCTTTATGGCTTGTGTGCACATTCATTACAAGAGGATCATTGCATATAAGTTTAGAATTAAACAAATTATAGTAAATGGCAAGAGTTTGTTATTCTTACATTTACAATAAGGATTGGAATTGTGAAATAAGCATCATTGAAATGTTGTCAATTGATGTGTTTCACAAAGAGAGGACCATATGTAAACATAGTGTGCATACTTGGAGTATGGCATAACTATTATTTGGAAAAACATAGTGTGCATGCTTGGAGCATGGCATGACTATTGTTTTAATTCAAGTGTTAAGTTGATTAATCGAAACATGAATAATGAGTAATCAATATGGTGCTTAGATAAAAGGGTTTTTATTTACACTCGATAGTTTGGGGCCATATAGGATTATGTATTATTCTTGTGTTTCACTTTTCATGTTTTGATTTCCAGAATAACTAGGTCGTTCTTCCTGAATGACTAAGTTATTCAAACCATCCACAATCGGTCATATGTTGGAAGTAGATATGAATCAAGACTGTCATGAATCTGGCTTGTAAGATTTGTCTAAGGTGCATTAGACATAGCAATGATTGCTACAACATTCATGAGTGCTCATAAGTTCTGAGTATTGGATTCAACCCAAGCTCATTTGAATCACTTCATGGATTTTATCACGAGTGAATCATGAGACGATAATATCTTATATTCTTCAAACCTAGAGATATGAGTTGTTGGCTATGAGTTGGTTATACTTTGATTACACAAAAACACATTGGTAACTCGATGTTATAAAACGTGCCTTTGTGTATGATTCAACAAGTAGTCAGTACAAGCATATGAGTCGAAGTTTATCCATTCCTTTTACCCTCAAAGGGATAAAAGCGATATTTGTGGGCCCCTCAAAGGGATAAAAGCGATATCTGCGGGCCTGGACTAATTTGATTTGTTCAATTCGTCAATCGTCATAAATCGGAAATCGGGAAACAACAAATGGACAGAGAAAATGATTATAATCCATGTCTCAGTCCACATGATATCTAGAATGGAGGAATATATGATCATTTATCTAATGGACGCATCATTGATTTGTTCAGAGTTCAACAGCGACTTTTGAGAGCTACGATTGCTAGTCGGGTTATGAAGTTGTACTTGCAATAATAGTTTTAGACTTATCTAAGTGGGAGACTGTTGGATTAGTGTCTAAGTCCATAACTATAATTGGTATATACTTGACCCGACCCGGCATGGTCCATTTGGGTTGCATGGCGTCATGCATTTGGATAGACTAAAATGAGAGAAATAACACTCAAGGTTTATTAATATATTATAAGTTAGAATATATTAATAAGATTATTTAATTAGTATTGATCAAGAATTAATCTAGAATTAATTAAGTGATCAAAAGAAGACTAATTAAATATATGGGTTGATTGTGTAAATCATCCATACTTGTATATTGGGCTAATGCTCCATGGATTATCAAGTTGGGATTAAACCCATAGGATGCTCCATGGATGCTCCATGGTGTATTTGAACCCATGGATCCAAGGAAATGGAAAGCCATGACAATTAGGGTTTACCCTAATTGTGTCACACTATATAAACATATCATTCTTGTCAAAATCGGCCACTAAGTCTATGTATGGAGGGCAAGCCGATTTCATGAAGTGATGATTTCTCTCTAAGTTTTTCCAAGTGCATATGATGTTGTGTGAACCATTTGAGGTGTCACATTTGGGGCACTAGGCTCTTGAGCTCCATGGAATCAAGCACCGAACAAGAGGTATGTAATTCTACTAGAATTTATATTATGTGTACTTTATATTATGCTAGTTAGAACAATACCTTGGAAATTGATATTTGCATGTATAATAGAGAAAACATAGATCCAAGGTATTTAGGGTTGCATGTACACCATAAGAGTGTTAGATTGC
Source organism: Lactuca sativa (assembly GCF_002870075.4). Classification (NCBI taxonomy): domain Eukaryota; kingdom Viridiplantae; phylum Streptophyta; class Magnoliopsida; order Asterales; family Asteraceae; genus Lactuca; species Lactuca sativa. The sequence goes on along the minus strand of NC_056623.2, from coordinate 125,460,594 downwards.
TCAAAACCCAACAGAAGCTCACTTTCAAAGGCATTCATGACCTAATCCTTGTTGAAGATATATCCAGAGGAAGAAGGTATCAAATGATGGGTTTTGATAAGCTAAAAACAATCTTTTCAATAAAACTCTTATCAACAGCAAACAGAAACAATTTTAAAATAACTATTATTTTAAGACCATTTTAAAACAAAACCACCAGACCATTTTAAAACAAAACCACCAAGAATTCATTTACATGATATAGAAAGATTATAAACAACCATAGGATGTTTAGATGACAAACTTTGAAGTCTTTGATACCACTTGGCAATTGGGGAGTCGATGAAGATGACAAAAGCCCAAAGTAGATATTCTATTATTTATCCACCAACAAGATAAAGTCACCAAGAATGTTAATTAGTTATCTCTAGTAAAATACTTCTGCAACGTTTAAGAACTTATCCCAAATAAGTCTTAAAGGAGAAGCACTTCATAAGCATCCAATACTTTCACTTGTCTTCAAAAGAGAGAAAGAGATTGAGAGAGGGGAGTGCTCTTAGCTTTTGTAAGAAACAAGAGAGGATATCAAAAGACTAGCTTCTAAATGAAAGCCTTATTCTCTCTTATATACATACATTTGATATCTAAGAGCCATGATGTTATTAAATGCAAAGGGATGGGACATAGAAGCATGATGCATATAAGAATAAGTCACACAAGCAACACACCATCCCTCTTATATGGTTTAGGTCGAAAAGAAGAAAGGTGAGAGAATAAGAGTGTCATGCACTTCACCCCATCAAAATAATGTATATTTTGAAGTCTAGTAAAATCATATGTGTCTAAAAACTTGTACACGACATATTTAATCATACCATATGATTAAATAGCTAGTTATACTCTTTAAAATATTGTTTTCATAAAATAATAATTTTCCAATATTATTTTCACAAAATAATAATTTTTCCAAAGATAAAAACAAAGATGAATATATTTATTAATAATCAAATTTTCATCAAAAACTCAACAAGTGACAACTTGCTAAAGGCATGACTCAATAGGATCATATGTTATTGGCAAACATCATTCTAAAATGATTATTGACCAAAGGGCTTCTAGCCCAGTGGTATCAGGTGTTTCCCTCCCTCCTTGAGGTTGAGGGTTCAAGTCCCGTCGTGGACATAAGTGGATTTAAGGAGTAGTTTAGGAGTATGTTAGATTTTCCGTTTAAAAAAAAATGATCCTTGAGCATATAGATCCAACATGAGAGTGCTCCAAAAATGTGTTAAGTACCGAAGAAAGGGGAAGAAAGTCCAACGGGGGTGGTGGTAGAGGAAGAATGAAGTCAAAGAGGAGAGAGAAGTCCCAAAGTAGGAAGAATATTACTTGCTAGAATTGAAAAGAAAATGGTCACTTTTAAAATCAGTGATGAAACCTTCGAGCGAGAAGGTAGCGATGAAGTTTACGTGGAAGAAGATTTTGATAATGCGCTAATTGTTAATATAGAAAAGTTTGACTGAATCATGGATTATGAATTTGAGCGCTTAGTTCCTTGCAATTCGTTGCATACAAGTAATGCATACTTCAAGTCTTATAGTGACAAAGTACGGATTTCATATAACAAGAGCCTAGATATCATCGGAGTAAGGTATGTTGTTTTCAAGATTAAATTGGGTTCAAAGTTGACTATAAAGAGTGTCAAGTACATTCCGGACCTGAATGAGATATTGATATAAGTGTGGTAGTTGGAAGAAAAAGGACATAATGTTGATTTTTGGTAATCACCAGTAAAGAGTAACGAATGGGAACTTTGTAATTGCTCGAGGAGCATTTATAATATCTGTTTTTCATAATAGATATTATTCCTAGGAGTATAACTTCTTTATAAGACAAGTAGGTGATGTAAAGCATGAAGTTTTCTTAAATGAGTATATAGAAGGTGTAGCAGTGTTTAGTTGTGAAGTAGAAGGAGAAATATGAAGAAAATAAAGTAGGTTTACATTGTTGGAAAAATCGCAATGCACCCTTATGATAACCCAACATGATGGTTAATGGAAGTCAACGACCCGGTCGCAAAGCAATTTGTAACGTTCAAGTTTTGGTAAGTTTCTCTTTTAGCCCTTAATGTCAAATGCTTCACTTTTTGGTCCCTGACTAGTACACGGGGCGTACTCTATGAGTACGTTAAGCGTACTAGCTCTCTGGTTGATCACGGACTTCACCCACGTACACTGGACGTACACACGATTTGGACAAACCCTAATTTTTAGGGTTTTCTCCATATTTAAACCACATTATAACACCTCTTGGACACTTATTGTCACAACTAGCATTTTTAGCTAGGAAATTTTGTCTTCATGTAAAAATCAACTATTGTATAACTTGTATTCTAAGTTGACGTCATGTAATATGCTCATTCAAAATCAACCATTTGAATCAAAACTCATGAGTGAAGTTCAAAACCTATTCAATACATCTCATATACTCAACTATGGGTTTGAAACCCTAATATCCTGGTTCAAACTCGGAATGGACAAGGATCCTCTTATTGGACCTAATGGGCCAGTAAACTCTCAATTTGGTTATTTTGGGTCAAGGAACCCTATTTGGGCCTTAAATAGACCCATATTCATTAAATAATAGCATTTTGGGCCATAAGACTTCTCATAGACCTTATTGAACCTCAAATGACCACTTCATTCTCATGGGCCTTTTTGGGCCGTAAACAACTCTCTTGAACATTTTGGGCCGTAAACCCCATTCCTTCATCACCTTTGGGCCGTAAACCCATAAATCCATCTTAGATTTAGATCCTCCTCAAAACATGACAAATATCGTGTTTATACTCCTAGAATCATCATATTTTTCGAGGATCCTCTCAAGGAAGTGTGCTAGACCGAAATCTCCTTCTCATTCTTCATCAAAAACAGAAATCTTCAAACGAAAGTGAGTTCATACCCCCTATTTTTGGTTTTTACTATGTTTTGGGGGAGAATACAAGTTGTTTTGTGTAGATCTATGTCTATATGCATGATTTTGTGTGTTTTTCATGATATAAGTGTGATTATGTGTTAGAAACTCCATAAACTTAAAGATATGCTAAAAGATTATGATATTTGTAGAACATAACACTTATTACAACTTGTTATGCAAAGAAAAGGTTTAAAACATTTTAAAGTTGTTAAAAACTAAGAAAATTGCATGAGAGGGCTAAAAATGACAAAATAACCAAAAGTGAGGTTATTATATATAACTCACGGTTTTAAAGGACCAAAAAGAATTTATTTTTGCTAAACATGAATGTTTATGGCATTTGCGGTTTTCAAGGGACTAAAAGTGTAAATTATCACAAATGGGCCTTATTTTGGGCTTTCACGGCTTTAGGGCCAAAATTATAAAATTTTGGACTTTTGTGAGCTTAAGTGTCATTTTAAACAAAGTTGTGCCAACAATGTAAATTTTCAATGAAAAGGGCTGAAAAACTTAAATTATTAAAACTTAGGCCAAAGAGATAAATTTATTTATACATGGGGCCGAGAATGCACATTTTCATAAACTTAAGCCAAAAATGATGTTTTTGACAAAAGAGGGTTAAAATGTTAATTTTACTTAAAACTAGCCTTAAATACAAAAACCTTACCTTAACCTGTCGGCATTCGAAAAACGTCACGACAGGCGAAATCGTCATTATCGAGTATGGTTATAACGACTCACTTGGAGGAATTAACACCATTATGAAATTTACGGAATACGACATCTGTTGATAATACGGGAACACACACTCATTTGTATTCAGTTTCAGGGTAATGAAATCACAACGTCTTTTTGCAAACAGACAACATCGGGTTGTCTGGAATTATTCACTTCATACACTCACAAACATTAATACACATGCATTAATACAAGATCTGACACAAACATTTCAAACGGTTTTTCAGAAAGTATCGGATTTTTTGGTGTTTACAAAGCAATACAAAACATTTTACTCAAACATGCTTATGAACTCACCAACATTTTTATGTTGACCTTTTTAAATTGACTTGTATTCTTAGGAAATGGTTAAGCGGGTTGGCCAGCAAGAATACCTGGATATTTTGTTGTGTTTATTTTATCATAATATTTGGATATTTTGGCATGTAATATTGAAATACAATACTCGATGTAAACAATGACGGTTGTAATATTACATGTGTGATGATGATGATGTTTTGTTTCAATTATATACACTGTGATGATACTACAAAAATGAAGTCACCCAAGCCCCCGGATGTTTCCGCCGCCTGGTTCGGGGGGTGTGACACTTATGATCAGCCTCTATCTTCCTTTACCCTGAAAATGAAACCCTAAGTACCTCTTTTGAGTTTTGAGCTTGTAAGTGTGATTTTGGTGGTGTTTTAGTGAAATAATAAGAAGAAAAACTCTTGGTGGTTGATTGAAGGAATAGCTTAAACTTGTAGACCCAGGATTACATTCTAATTTGCAAGCTTTTTGAGGTAAAAAGCTCACACCTTCATGGTCTTATATTCTAGATCTATTTTATGATGTTATTTATGCATTTTGCGCCTTTTAAGTAAATATGAGCTTTTAATCTACTCCAGAAGCAATGGATGCTAGATCTTAGCTCCAATGAGGCCTATAATTCATAAAAATGCAAACTTTCTGGATGTTATTGGTTCATGCAAGCATTAAGACCTTTATTAAGCTCTTTTTGAGCATTGAGTACCATTTGAAGCCATGTATGGGTGTAAAGTTGCCAACTTTACTTGATAAGTCACCCTTTTGGACCATATTTGAGAGTTTAGCTTGAGGTCTCAATCGATTAAGTGCTTAATGGAGTGGGTTGTTAATCTGGGGAGTACGTTGGGCGTATCCAGCTGGTACGCTACGGGTACTAGCCCCGGATGGAGTACGCTAAGAGTACGAGCTAAGTACGCACCGTGTACTCAACAGATGGGCTTTTGGGCTTGACGCTCTCAGTATTGGGCCATGATTTGGACATTGAAGATTGGGCATGGTTGAGCCATGAGACTTCTAATTTCAAGCTTTTGCTAGTAGTTGGGATCCTTTGGATTTAGGCCCATGATAGGTTTTGGGCACAATTTGAAAGATTGGGCCATATTAGGGTTTAGGTTGCTACTTAATATTTGGGGGTTGATTTTGGGCTAGATGAGAAAAAGGGTAAAATGGTATTGTACCTTGGTTGTGGGTTAAGTAGCTTCAATTCTTGGTTGGGTTGAGATCCAATTATTAATTGGGTATTATTTTGATGATGATAGCGCGAGGATCTTCCATACCAGCATACCGAGATTTCATTTGATTGTTTCAGTAGCTAGAGGTGAGTTTCCTCACTGTATTTAGCGGGTCGAAGGCACCAATGCCGGCCTATGAATTATATGTTAGTATGCTAGTTGTTTGCATCACTCTTGCATGTGATATGTGTTTATATGTTACCGGGTAAGGCTCGATGTCAGACGGGGCCCGATGACCATTCTTTATGCTATTTATCTTTGTGGTTATTGCAATTGTTATGTATTATTATGTTTATATGCTTATATGTATATCGGGCAGGTCCCGATGACTAACTGATCTGTATACTGAGTGGGGCTCGATACCGGGCGAGGACCGATGTCGGGTGGGGCACGATGACGGGCGATGCCCATTATATGTTTGATATGTATGGTATGTGGTATTTTGGGGAATTCACTAAGCTTTGTGTGCTGACGGTTTTCAATTTATGTTTTCAGGTACTTCTGGTTCGAAGGGGAAGGGCCCAGGATAATTGCAGTGCACACACCACCTCGTTCTGCATTTCTTTATCACTATGATGTATTTGATACGCTCTGATTTACCGTGACTCTTATGATGATATTTTGGGATAATGGTTTTATTTATTTATAAATCGAATTTTTTAGTCTTATTTTTTGGACGTTACACGAGTATTGTTTGTCGCGATGCGTCAAGTGTCCAGCGCGGTGGACACATGTTGAACAGTTGAGACACGTAGCAACAGGAGATGAAATGTGTCATTTGTTGCGACAAGATAGGCTTGTGTTTGCGATATAATTCCTCAGATTTTCTGCAAATAAACATTGTTTTGTGTTCAAATGAAGCGTTATATATATATATATATATATATATATATATATATATATATATATATATATATATATATATATAATGAGATCATAGAGAGAGATAGAGAGAGATTCTTCTTGGGATATTGATCAGAAAGCCGATGCTAGAACGTGAGGGTATGAGCTATTGACTGGGTTGAGGTATCCTCTTATTTCATTTTTACATTATCATGTTTAATAGTTAGACCCGAGTGTGTTTATGGGAATTTGTGATATGGTGCTATTACGACCTTAATGGGAAGATTAGTAGATAAATTTGTAGGGATTTGAGCATTCTAACACTCCTAAGGTGTACATGCAACCCTAGAAACTTTGGATCTATGATTTACTATGATACATGCAAAATTGACTTTCCAAGGTTCTTAACCTATCTAGCATACCATGGGGAACTTTTAAAGACAAATGCTAGAAGAAGAACATACATTTTTTTTAGTTTGGATTCCTTGAGAACCTTGTGAGTCTAGCACCTCAAGTGTGATGCCTCAAATGTCTCACACAACACTACAACTCTTGGAATAGACTTGAGATAAGTTCACTTACAACTCAAAATCGGCTAGCCCTCTATCTTGTACAAGTAGTGCCGATTTTCCTAGACTAGGGGTCTTTATATAGTTGTGGCACAAGTAGGGTTACACCATGTAAACCCTAATTGTCATGGTTTTTCATATTCCATGATCCATGGGTTTGTAACCTCCCTGGATTATCCATGGAGCACCTTATGGGTATTAGCCCAATCCATACAAACCATGGATCCTTAGTCCATTATATAAGAATAGATTATTTACACAATCAACCCCATATATTTAATTAGTCTCTTTTTGATCACTTACTTAATTCCAAATTAATTCATTGATCAATACTAATTAAACAATATTATTAATATATTAGAACTTATAATATATTAATAATCCTTAAGTGTCCATTCTCTCATTTAGTCTATCCAAGTGTTGTAATGCCATGCAACCCAAATGGACCATGCCAACCGGGTCAAGTACATCCCAGGAATAGTTATGAACTTAGACACCTAATCCAACAGTCTCCCACTTAGATAAGTCTAATAACTATATCTGCAAGAATAACTTCAGGAACCGATCAGCAATCGTAGCTCTTTCAAGGTCTCGCGAAACTGAGATGATGATGATACACCATTTAAGATAAGTGATCATATAATCCTCTATTCTAGATATCAACCGGACAAATACATGGAACAATTTCTTACTTATTGTCCAGCAGTTTGTTTCCTGATTTCCGATTTGTTTGACATAGAACTTAATTGAACAGATCAACTTAGTTCTGACCGGGCACGGTACATGGGTCAACACAAAATCATCGAGGGGCCTAGATATCACTTCTAATCCAAGAAGGAACAGATAAACTACGACTCATATGCTTGTTCTACTACTTGTTGAATCATACACAAAGGCACATTTTATAACATCAAGTTACCAATGCGTTTTCGTACAATCAATGTATAACCAACTCACAGGCAACAAGTCATATCTCTAGGTTTGAAGACTTATATGATATTACCATCTCACGATCACTTGAGATAAATTCCATGAAGTGATACCAGTGAGCGTGGGTTGAATCCAATAGTCAGAACTTATGAGCACTCATGAATGTTTCAGCAACTCGTGCTATGTCCCATACCTTGGACATCTACAATTCAGCTGCATGACAGTCTTGATTCATATCTACTTCCAACATATGATCGACTATGGATGGTTTGAATAACTTAGTCATTTGGGAAGAATGACCTAGTTATTCTAGAAGTCAAAACATGCAAAGTGAAACACAAGAATAATCGAATCAAATATGGTCTCAGAACTTATGAAAATAAATAAAACATCTTTTATTTATCACCATATTGGTTACACATTATTCATTGCAATACTGTTTCAAACTATCAACTTTATACTTGAATTAAAACAATAGTTGTCCCATGGTCCAAGCATGTACACTATGGTTTTTCCTAAACACTAGTCATGCCATACATCAAGTATGCACACTATGTTTTTCCAAACATTAGTTATGCCATACACCAAGTATGCACATTAAGTTTGTCTATGATCTTTACTCTGTGAAATAGATCGATTGAACATAATTCCAATGATACTCATTTCTCAATCCCAAATCCTTACCGCAAATGCAAGAATTCCAAATTCCTGCCATTTACCTAATTTGTTAGATTCTAAACTTATATGCATTGGTCCTCTTGTAATGATTATGCACAAAGTCACAAAGACTTGTCAATAGACATTACAAAGTATTCCAATGGAGATCAACTCCATGGAAACGAAGTTTCATTGCTTTGAACATTCTTCTTGCATTAAGCCTAATCTTACACATATTTAATGAATAACTTCCACCTATGGAAACATTTCCATATTCCCCTTTTGACTACTACTCCTGAACAAGAGTTGCCTCTTTTCAGAATATGTCAATTTGTTTCTTCCAAAATTAACACTATACTTTCAACTGTCCCTGAGCAACCAATCTTTGGTAAACCTTAGATTGTCCTCGACAATTGCTTAATCAAATTAGTCATATCTAGTTCTAGTACTTTTCCTTCTTAATGCTCTGGGCATTTGGAAAAATTTAGAACAAATGAATATTATAGCACATGCAATCGATCCTATATCTGAAGCATATGGGACACAATTCATAAAGACATGATACTAGACCAGTCTTTTGCTATAATATTTCTATTTCTATTTGCCAAGTTCTCATAATTCAGATTATGAAAAGGGATGCCGTAATCATAATCGAATTTTAGAAAGCAAATAATGGACCCATATATAGAATTTCCTTATATTGAGTCATTCCAACATAAAATTCTTATATATATATATATATATATATATATATATATATATATATACACTTGACTAAAGATGATTAAAACCTCAATCTAAGCTTTTAGAATTGAAATGAAGTATAATTTTCTCTCCCTTAATTATAGAAAAACAACTTTTTCCCAATTGAAAGTTTTGTTTTCTATAATTAACATTGCTAACTTGCAACACTTATCATAATTATCATGCTCCCACTAACATGAAAATTATTAGCATAACACTTATGCTCCCACTAGCTTTGACATGTACTCAAAAATCAGCTGGACTTCTAAAAATCAATACTTTATTGGCTTTCTTAACAAAGTTCAGACTTCTGAATGCTTTGATAAAACTTTATCAAAATCATACACCTTTCCTTACATAGCACACATGTGTGTCTAAACAATTTCAGAACTATGAAAAGGGATGCCGTAATCATAGTCTCAATTGTTTAGACCTTTTCCATTCCTCACAAGTCCATGTTAGTGTGTCGGTTAACTACACACACTCCATTAACGACTTTAAGAATGCAAATATCATAATTGCTATCTACTTAAAATCTACTTAGTGAAAACGTTTCCTCACCATCATTTTCATGAATCGGAGAGAAACCTTATGACACTTAGATTTTATGGTGTATGTGTTCCTATCCATGTGAATTTGTTAAAACCATAATCACAAGATAAGGTTAGTGACAAATCCAAACTCATATGGGTTGAACTTGTGCAGTCTTAACTTCTTGCCACCTGGCAGCACAAGGGCCTACCATAGCTTCCAAGTTGTTATGCAACCAATTAAGAACTCTTATATTCAAAGCTAACTTTAACTGGAATGGGCACAAAAATAGGAATACGTCAACACGATAGGTTGTAAACCTCAAGTCGTGTGCTAGTGATAAACTATAGGTTTTTCTTCTTGATTGGATCTAGAAGCTTTTCCAAGATCTTTAAGACTCCCACTGCCCTCTTGACATATAAGACTCTCTTCCAAATATTCAAGAGATAGTGCGGATTCTTTATCAAGACAAACACTTCACACAATTGGCCTTAGTTGGTCTTTGTTTTATCTAAAACATCACAACTTACCAATTTCAAATGTACAAGAGTAGGAAACTTTTACTCTTACATTTGACAAGTGTTATAAACCTTTCTTTAAGATATGTCACTCAACTTACAGTCTTGGAGTATGACTCTAAACTTGTTTTGGAACGAAGTATGACTCATCTTCTTGATTGAACCATTTCAGCATTTCTTGATTCCTCTTCTTAGCCATAGGAATGCACTAAGATGTCCTTAGAGGACCAATTGTGATATGGTTTCTTAATAATTAAGATGATCACAAAACATGATACTAAAGTACTCTCCCATCTTTTCAGATTTGAGAAAATTTTATCTTTCTGCCTAATTTGATTCTTCTCATTCGTTCTGCCATACATCGAAACTTTTCTAATGTTTCAGAATTATACTTAAACTTGTAAGTATAACCATATTTACTAAACCTTAGTAAATCATGACGAATAGTCTTATCAATCTTTTGTGGTGGACTTGACCAGTGCACAAGAATGTGTACTCGATCCCTTAGTCCTTCACTTGACTCACATATACATGTGAACAAGTAATTAGGTTAAATTTTCCAAAGATGAAGATTTTCATTCATCATACTATACAACTTGTATGATTCCAAGTTTCGGTCTAATTGAAACTTGGTTGATGAGAATCTTTCCTTATTTTGTAAATTTAGACACTACCACAAATGAAAGAATCAAATTCATATTTCCAATATTGCTAGAAACATACAAACATCACTTTTCCATAAATTTCATTGCAAGGAGATATAAAATAAAGTAAAACAAAATTTTATTTATTTATAAAATGTGGAAAAAAAATTTCCTTACAATGCAACATTAAATGGAAACTATGCTATTACATATTTCCTAGAAATATATCATAACTCTCTAAGTAGTAGCTCAAGAATCCAATCTTCGAACCATGCGATTGAAATCCATCTTCACGATCAGATTCAACATACTCTTTCTTTAAGTTCCCTTCCCTTTGCTTGATCCTGCCAAACACCAAAATGTAACCGAGTCACATTTTGTATTAAGAATCATCAATAAGGAAGTTAGCAGAGTTAGATAGTGGACTTACCTGAAGTAGATTCAAACCATTTTGATTTTTCCTTTTCTCTTAGATCTTTCAGGTAGTTAGGGCAATTTCGCAACCAATGCCACTTCTCTTGACAATGAAAACATATAGACTCTTTGGGAATGGTACACGGGACTATCACAGACTTAGCTTTTCCCTTTACCTTTTGGTTTACCGGGTTGACCAAGGCCGATCCCTTTCCATTGGGAAGAGAAAGCTTTTTTGGACTTCCAATGTTACCATTGTCAATGTCCATGGAAGTTTGAGAAATAGACCTTCCACCCATATTTGCTTGACCATTGCGCCACATCATTTCTGACTCAACAACAACAAGCAAATAAGATAGATCTATTAGGGTCATGTCGTGATCTATCACATAGTAGTTCTTAATGAACTCACTATATGACTCATGAAGTAACTGAAGAACATAGTCAATAGCCAACTTCCTTGGGACAACGACACCCAACATTCTCAACTTATCAATGTGTGACTTCATTCCTAAGACTTGAGTGCACACAGGTCTTCCATCTTTATGTTTCATTGCTAGTAGGGCTTGAGTGACCTTGAATTTTTCAAGTCTTCGAGCTTGTGGGTCAGGGAGAATAAATGGAAGAGGTGGAGTTAGAGAAGTATGATTTCAATAAGATTTGGGAAGATCATAGTTGTCTAAACCAGACATCTACAATGGGAGATATTCAAGTTAGTTGATTTTAAGTCCTTAATATAACACCCAATATGAAATATTAAGGCTAGGACCCAACACAATATTTTATAACTTAGAAAAGGGATGTCGTAATCCAAGCTATAAAATATTTGAAGGTAGGTGAATGATGTTTCACCAATTTCCACCATGAAAAACGAAATAGATTATTAGGTTTTAATTGGTTTTGAAACTCCTAGATTCTTTGAGATTCATTGAACTTTTCAATGGCATGTTTCAATCTCGAGTGTGCCCTTCAGGTTTTGTGACTGAGAGTCGAGGATCACAAAACAAGGTGTGAATTAACCATGCAAATTACTAGGTACCCTTAATGTTTACCCCTCAATCGATGTGCTGGTTAACCTCACGCGCTCCATCAATACTATGATAAACATTAAGTTACCCTTTGCCTACCTTGTTAAGTCCAGCTAGTGTGTCAGTTAACCACACGCACTCAACTAACCGACTTAAGCAAAGTGCAAAGTGTAGTTTCGTGGGTGGGTTAGCACCTTATTCACATTTTCCTAAAGTAACTAAGACTGGGAATTTATAAAACATTTAGTTACTTTGTATTTATCATTAATACTTTTAATGAAGGGAGAATTCTAGTCCTTGTCCTACCCATTCGGCTAACGACCCTCCACCAGTCAAGGAAGCAGTGGGTGAGAGTGGACACCCATTAAGCTGCCATTTTATAGGCAACAACCTTATACCTCCTTATAGTCCGACTTCATGAATGAGGCCTACTAACGGTAAAACGATGTTTTCTTATACATATATAATTATTATTAAACTTATAATATTATAAAGTATAAGGGTTGAATTTTAACTTTTAAAATTCTATGGGTTGGAACTAAAGTTTTTTAAAGTAACTTTACATGTTCCAAAACTTGAGGGCAAGTTTTGTAACTTTCAAAACTTTTCATCTTTCATAACTTATGAGTTAAACGGTTTATTAAAATGAGAGACTTTTCATTTTATGTAACCTATGTGTTTCTTTAGTGGACTTTAAAAGGATGACTTTTGGTAATCCATAACTTGAGGACATATTATGGATTCCGTTAAAAAAAATAATGATCAAGAATTAAATTATGCAAGTTACAAATAATGCCTATGATCTTCTAAACTCATAAGTTCATGAACATGCATATCAACAACTTCAAGAATCATAAAATTAACCATATAAAAATTGAAATTTTGATAATAGCTATTGAAAATAGATTAGCATAACCATTACACCATCTAAAACAAGTTTTATAAGACCAAAACAGTTTAGGGTAATGTTTATAGTCCATTTTCAGCAGCAAAACTCGAAAATATGCATTTTGGGGCTCCTACTCGTCGAGTGCACGAACCTACTCGACGAGTATGATGAATTTAGTCATGGACTCGTCGAGTCCCCCTATGAACTCGGCGAGTTCATGCTGCAGAGTGCAAAAAAACTGAGTATTTTCACAATTTTGCATCAAGTATCAAACAAACAAACCTAGGCTCTAATACCATTGTAGGGTTTTGAGCATTCTAACACTCCTAAGGTGTACATGCAACCCTAGAAACCTTGGATCTATGTTTTACTATGATATATGCAAAATTGACTTTCCAAGGTTCTTAACCTATCTAGCATACCATGGGGAACTTTTAAACATAAATGCTAGAAGAAGAACATACCTTTTGTAGTTTGGATTCCTTGAGAACCTTGTGAGCCTAGCACCTCAGGTGTGATGCCTCAAATGTCTCACACAACACTACAACTCTTGTGAAACGACCCAAAAATACGACCCAAAAATTTCATTTCTCAATATAACCAAAACCATAATCTGAGTGTCATATCATAAAAACCATACGTGATGTATCCCAAACATAATAAAAACAATCCTGTGCGGAAACTGTATCATATCCATGTGATATAAAAATCAAAAACTAAATCAACTCCCAGGATAAAAGCTGAAGCTGTGGTGTGTGCGATACCATCATCCCGAGCTCTTCCCTCTGCTAGCAGAAGTACCTGAAACCAAAACTAAAACTGTAAGCACTAAGCTTAGTGAGCTCCCCCAAATTACCACATACCATACAATAATATATCAAGCACATACTGGGGCCTTGCCCCCTCCATCGAACCGAAGTCCGAAGCTGACTGACTGGGACCTTGTCCCCTACATCGGACCGAAGTTCGAAGCTGACATCGGACCAAAGTCCGAAGCTGACTGGGACCGTGTCCCCTACATCGAACCGAAGTTCGAAGCTGACATCGGACCGAAGTCCGAAGCTGACTGGGACCTTGTCCCCTACATCGAACCGAAGTTCGAAGCTGACATCGGGCCGAAGTCCGAAGCTGACTGGGACCTTGTCCCCTACATCGAACCGAAGTCCGAAGCTGACTGATCATAACATGAACGTATCACTTAACATGAACACACATAATCCTGTCTGAGCCACAAAGGCATCAAACATGCTAACTACTGCGTCGGATAAAAATCCGGATACTACTGCTAGCTAAACGGGCCGACGTTGTGGCCTTAGACCCATTCCTACTGAAAGGGAACTCACCTCGTAAACTGGCTGCTGAGTGAATAGCTCGAAGGGCTAACTGCTGCTGCTCTGGTATCTCCCCGGCTACAAGTCCATAAACACACTCAATCAAATTCTAAACACTGCACTGGGTAAAATGACTCTTTTACCCTTGGTCAAAGTCAACTGTTGGTCAAGGTCAACTCTCAGACAAAGTCAACTCTCGGTTGACCTGACTCGCCGAGTTGGGCTGCCAACTCGCCGAGTCCCTATTCTCACTCCTCGACCCTACTCGCTGCTACTCGTCGAGTATGGCATCGACTCGACGAGTACTCATTCGATCCAAAAACTCAGACAATTTTCATCCGACTCGCCGAGTCATATGAACAACTCGGCGAGTTGTTCTTGAGCTTAAGAAGATTGCCTTGGACTCGCCGAGTTGTATGAACAACTCGCCGAGTCCCTCCATTACTGAGTCTACCCTCAAACTCGCTGAGTCCACTCCACTACTCACTGGTCCCACTCGACACCGCTCAAAAAGGAAGAAATCGGGGACTCGCGACTCGACTCGCCGAGTCGTTCTTCCGACTCGCCGAGTCACCGCCATGCAACTATTCTACACTCGATTCTGTTCGAATTCAAAACATACAAATGATAGATCTGAGTCCAATAAGCTGATTTACCACGTAAAGTTTCCAACTTTACGTGTACAAACACATGAACAAGGGAATAAAGGCTAAAAGATGCTTAAAAGGGGTAGATCTAGGGTTAATATGCAAAATAGCTCCATGAAGGCAATAGATCTGGGCTCTACAACTCCTAAATGAACAGATCTAAGGTTATCTCGGCATAAGAGATCTCCCATATCAACATAAAGCTTTGAGAAAGGCATTAACAAGATCTAGAAAGGGTTTTAAGGCATAAAAGAGAGGGAAAACGGAAGAGTACCTCAGAGAGCTCTTGCTTTCCCTTGAATCTCTGCTCTACAGTCCTTCTCCTTGCTCCTTCCTTCTTCTCCTTCTTCAAGCCTTCACAATAGCACACAAAATCACTTAGAATCACTCAAGAACGAATTAGGGTTTTTCTCACAGCTTTTGAGGGTGAAGGAGGCGAGATTGGGGGCTAAAAAGTGGCTTAAATAGTGGGCAACCCGGGGATTTAGGGTTTCTCCCAGACGGACAGACTCGCCGAGTCCGGAATATGGACTCGCCGAGTCGCCAGCTAACACGTGCTCGAAATCCCGACCCTACTCGGCGAGTCAGGCTATGAACTCGCCGAGTCCCTCTTGCAAAACTTCCAAAATAAATACCAAAGAATTATCATACCGGAGATGGGTCGTTACAATTCTCCCCCACTTATCTCAGACTTCGTCCTCGAAGTCTGCTACGGCTGAATCTGCAAATATCTCTGGGTAATGCTCCCTCATCTCCTCCTCAGCCTCCCACGTCCATTCTGATCCCTTCCGGTGCTGCCACTGCACCTTTACTAACTGAACTTCCTTGTTCCTCAAGGTCTTGGTCTTCCGCTCCAGAATCGCGACCGGTCTCTCAATATAATTCAGGCTGCTATCAACCTGAATATCCTCTAGGGGAACGACTGCTGACTCATCCACCAAACACTTCCTCAACTGAGACACATGGAAAGTGTTGTGGATCTGACTAAGCTCCTCAGGAAGATCTAACCGATAAGCAACCCGACCCACCCGGGCCAAAACCCTGAAAGGACCAATAAATCTGGGGCCCAACTTGCCCCTCTTCTGGAACCTGATGACACCCTTCCAAGGTGAGACCTTCAGAAGGACCATATCCCCCACCTGGAACTCCAAGTCCGAACGCCTCCTATCGGCGTAGCTCTTCTGCCGACTCTGAGCAGTCTGCAGCCTACTACGGACCTGCTGGATCAACTCAGTCATCTTGAGCACCACTTCCGTGCTCCCGATGACCCGCTGACCGACCTCGCCCCAACAAATCGGGGTCCTACACTTCCTCCCATACAGCATCTCAAAGGGAGGTCGATCAATTCTCGCATGATAACTGTTGTTATACGAAAATTCCGCCAACGGAAGATACGTGTCCCAACTGCTACCGAAATCAAGAACACATGCCCTAAGCATGTCCTCGAGAGTCTGAATCTTCCTCTCGCTCTGCCCGTCTGTCTGAGGGTGGAAAGCGGTGCTGAAATGGAGACGAGTACCCATCTCGTCGTGGAACCGCTTCCAGAATCTGGATGTGAAACGGACATCTCGGTCTGACACCACCGATACCGACACTCCATGACGTGCCACGATCTCTCGCACATAGATATCGGCTAACTTCTCCGCCGATATACTCTCCTGGATCGGGATAAAATGGGCACTCTTTGTCAACTGGTCCACTACAACCCATATCGAATCCACTCCTCGTGCGGTCCTGGGGAGCTTGGTGACAAAATCCATGGTGATGTCCTCCCATTTCCACACGGGAATGTCTAGCGGCTGCATCTTGCCGTGAGGCCTCTGGTGCTCCGCCTTGACCTTCCGGCGGGTCAGGCATCTCTCAACATACCAGGCGACGTCCCGCTTCATGCAGGGCCACCAATAATCAGGTCGAAGATCTCGATACATCTTCGTCGCCCCTGGGTGGATAGAAAACCGAGACTTATGAGCCTCATCCATCAACACTTGCCGTACTCCACCCCAGTACGGTACCCACACTCTCCCATGAAGCGTTAGCAAACCACGACTATCATAATCAAACAAGGCTACTTGGCCCATGATCCTCTCACACTTCTGTCTCTCCTCCTTGAGGCCCTCCACCTGAGCCTCCTTGATCCGCTCCAACAACGGAGTGATCACTGTCATCCTCAAACATAGATCTCTGATAGGGGCCGCCGACACTTTGCGGCTTAGGGCGTCGGCCACCACGTTGGCCTTCCCTGGATGGTAAAGGATCTCACAATCGTAATCCTTTAGCACATCCAACCACCTCCTCTGCCTCATGTTCAGACTCGGCTGGTCCATAAGGTACCTCAAACTCTTGTGATTCGTGTAAATAGTACAACGGACCCCATAGAGGTAATGCCTCCAAATCTTGAGGGCAAACACAGCTGCCCCCAGCTCCAAATCATGGGTAGGATAATTAGCCTCGTGAGGCTTCAACTGTCTTGAGGCATAAGCTATCACATGGCCTCGCTGCATCAAAACTGCTCCCATACCTGTGATCGAGGCATCACAATAGACTACGAAGTCCTCTACTCCCTCTGGCAAGGTAAGGATCGGAGCCTTGCACAATCTCTGCCTGAGGGTCTCGAACGCTGACTGCTGCTCAGGACCCCAACGAAATACCACTGACTTCCTGGTCAGTCGGGTGAGCGGCACTGCTATCTTGGAGAAATCATGAATAAATCTCCGATAATACCCTGCCAACCCTAGGAAGCTCCGAATCTCAGATGGAGACTTCGGGACCTCCCACTGCATCACGGCCTCAATCTTGGCCGGATCCACCAAATTACCCTTCTGGTTGACGAGGTGACCAAGGAACTGCACCTCGCGCAACCAGAACTCACATTTGGAGAACTTTGCGAAAAGTCTCTCCCTCCTCAAAGCCTCCAGCACCTCCCGCAGGTGCTCCTCGTGCTGCTCCTGCGTCTTGGAATATACCAAGATATCATCTATGAATACTATCACTGACCGATCCAGCATCGGCCTACACACGCGGTTCATAAGATCCATGAACGCGGCTGGAGCATTGGTGAGCCCAAATGGCATCACCACAAACTCATAATGACCATACCTGGTCCTGAAAGCAGTCTTCTGTACATCCTCATCTCTAACCCGCATCTGATGATAACCGGAGCGTAGATCGATCTTGGAGAACCAAGACGGTCCCTGAAGCTGATCAAACAAATTATCTATCCTCGGAAGTGGGTAACGGTTCTTCACCGTTACCTTATTCAACTCCCGATAATCTATACACATACGAAGTGACCCATCCTTCTTCTTCACAAACAGGATCGGCGCTCCCCAAGGCGAACTGCTCGGCCGAATGAAACCCTTGTCTAATAGCTCCTGCAGTTGTGTAGACAACTCCTGCATCTCAGGGGGAGCTAGTCGATACGGTGCTTTGGCTATCGGAGCCGCACCAGGAATTAGATCGATCCTGAACTCGACCTGTCTCTCAGGAGGTATCCCCGGCAAATCCTCGGGGAACACGTCCGGGTCGTCTCGAACAATAGGAACATCATCAACTGTCGTCTTGCCCTTCTCCCGGGCATCCAAGACGTAAGCTACAAAACCGGCGCAACCCTGCTGAACATAGCGCCTCGCCCTTGCGGCGGAACAAAAGGTCGGTCCTCGCTGTGGCCTCTCGCCCTGAATCACTAACTCTCCCCCACTGGGAGTGCGAACCCTCACTAGTTGAAGCTCACAATCAATCACCGCCCCATTAGGGCTTAGCCAATCCATGCCCATAATAACCTTATTCTCTCGCAGGGGAATAGGTACCAGGTCCACTGAAAACTGCTCCTCAAACAACTGAAGGGAACACCCTCTATGCACTCTGCCGACCGTCACGGTCCTATCAGCTGCTATCTCAACCTCTAATGGACAATCCAGCTCCCCTGGAGCTCTACTAAATCTCTTGCTAAGCGCAAGCGATACGAAAGATCGGGTAGCCCCCGAATCGAATAATACCAAGGCAGAAATGCCGTTCACAGAGAACGACCCCGTCACCACATCAGGAGTCGCTCGCGCCTCCTCTGCTGTCATCTGAAACGCCCTGCTCTTCGCAACTGGCGTCTCGGCTCGGCCCTGCCGGCCATCTGTAATCCTCAAGGTAGCAGGGGCAGGTGCAACCACCTTCCCTGCTGCGGCTAAGCTCGGACACTAGGACTTTTTATGTCCCCTCTGATTGCACTGAAAGCAAATCAGATCTGATGCTGCAATAGTAGTAGCAGGAGCCGTACAATCCCTACTTAAATGTCCAATCTGACCGCACTTGAAGCATCTGGAACTTCCTGCCTTGCACGCCCCCTCGTGCATCTTCCCACACCTACCACATCGACCGTGGCTCGGCTGTCCCCTGGACCTGTGATCTGAAACCCTGGGCTTTTTGCCCGAACCGCCTGAACCCGAAACCGCCTCCGGTTTCCTCTTCTTCTCCATCTCGAGATCAATCTCCCTCTCCCGAGCCCTAGCAATCATATCTTCCAGCGTTTTACAGCTGGATCGGCTCACAAACTGGCGGATATCGCTCCGCAACATCTCATGATAACGGGCCTTCTTCATTTCCTCATCAGCCACGTACTGAGGAACGAGAAGAGCCCTCTCCCTGAACTTGGCGGTGATCTCCGCCACTGTCTCTGTAGTCTGGGTGGGGTCCTGAAACTCCCTAGCCAACTGCTGCACCTCAATGACCGGTGCAAACTCTGCCCTGAACCTGGTAGAGAAATCAGCCCAGGTCATGGCGTCCAATGCTGCATCATCCCCAATGGCATGTCCGACCTCCTCCCACCAATCCCGTGCCCTGTCCTTCAGAAGACAGGACGCCAGTCTGACCTTGTCCTCCTCGGGACATCTGCTAGTGCGGAAAGCGTTGGCCACATCCGCCAACCATCTGGTACTCGCTATGGGGTCTCGCGCCCCATGATAGTCTGGAGCTCCACAAGCCCTGAACTCCCTGAAAGTAAGGGTGCGCGACCCCATCATGGCCGCCACCTCGGCACAGAAGGTGCCCAATCTCTCATCCATCAGCTCTAAAATCCCCTCCTTGATCGAACCGAAGATCACAGGAGTCTGCTCTAAAATGATACGAGTAATCTCTGAAGAAAGAAACTCTCTGGTCTGCTCATCCATGTGCTCGCTCCCCGAGTCTGATCCTGATCCCTCCCCGGCACCTCCACTGCCGGCTGCTGTCCTCGGACGCAAAACCACCATACTGAAACACATCATAGCAATATCAGAAAACTGAAATATCTCAAGGGATCATTGATACTACTACTAGCTTCCTGGCCTTGTCTCGGCCTTCCTTGATTCGAGTACGGATCCTCTGCTTTCAGTAGTACGGGCCTATACTACCTTCCACATCTATCCGTACTTTCCTCAAGAACCGCCTTGACTCCACCAAGTCACTTCTACTACTGCTGATCTCTGCTACTCTCATCCTAGGCTTGCCCTAGGGAAACCTCAGACTCAACACAACTAGTCCTCAGCTGCTGAAGGCCTCCTTATCATGCTAATTAGCCACCACCTGAACACCATCACATGTGACGAGGCTCAGATAATCCTTCATGTAAAAGACTCGTCCCTATAACGGTTGGACTCAAACAAGAGCTGCGCAATAGGGCCAAATCCAGCACTCTGAGATTATTCAACCCTGATCACATGTGATGTGGCGTATTCACCTAATGGCTAACTCCCACCATTCAGAGTCCCACAAAGCACAAAGCAAGCAGCATTCGGATAAGGGAAACATACTCAGGCAATACTATCCTCATAACGAGAAGCTACTCTAGCATACAATGCTAAGCTCTTACTATCAGTCATAACCTAAACAGGCTATCCTACTGCTGTCTACTCAATACAAGCATGCAATACTCATAAAGCTGTAACACATAAGGCAGGCACATAAGGCATCCTCCTAGATCCTTAGTTCTATACTAGCATGTTGTTCTACTGAAACTGAAACTGAACAAATAACTTGTATGGGTAATTTGGGAGTACTTACTTGAGCTCGACTGATCGCATGCACCACATCCTTATCTTGTTTAAAAATTTCTTTCCTTCTAAGTGCTTTCAAAACTCTTTATTTAAAAAAAAAAACATTTTCCTTTTTAGAAAAATCTTTTTATTTCCCCTCAGTTTGAGTTCAGATACACCCGAAAGTGCATCCGAATCCCTCAAACCAGGGCTCTGATACCAACTTGAAACGACCCAAAAATACGACCCAAAAATTTCATTTCTCAATATAACCAAAACCATAATCTGAGTGTCATATCATAAAAACCATACGTGATGTATCCCAAACATAATAAAAACAATCCTGTGCGGAAACTGTATCATATCCATGTCATATAAAAATCAAAAACTAAATCAACTCCCAGGATAAAAGCTGAAGCTGTGGTGTGTGCGATACCATCATCCCGAGCTCTTCACTCTGCTAGCGGAAGTACCTGAAACCAAAACTAAAACTGTAAGCACGAAGCTTAGTGAGCTCCCCATAATTACCACATACCATACAATAATATATCAAGCACATACTGGGGCCTTGCCCCCTCCATCGGACCGAAGTCCGAAGCTGACTGACTGGGACCTTGTCCCCTACATCGGACCGAAGTTCGAAGCTGACATCGGACCGAAGTCCGAAGCTGACTGGGACCGTGTCCCCTACATCGAACCGAAGTTCGAAGCTGACTGGGAGCTTGTCCCCTACATCGAACTGAAGTTCGAAGCTAACATCGGGCCGAAGTCCGAAGCTGACTGGGACCTTGTCCCCTACATCAAACCAAAGTCCGAAGCTGACATCGGACCGAAGTACGAAGCTGACTGATCATAACATGAACGTATCACTTAACATGAACACACATAATCCTGTCTGAGCCACGAAGGCATCAAACGTGCTAACTACTGCGTCAGATAAAAATCCGGATACTACTGCTAGCTAAACGGGCCGGCGTTGTGGCCTTAGACCCGTTCCTACTGAAAGGGAACTCACCTCGTAAACTGGCTGTTGAGTGAATAGCTCGAAGGGCTAACTGCTGCTGCTCCGGTATCTCCCCGGCTACAAGTCCATAAACACACTCAATCAAATTCTAAACACTGCACTGGGTAAAATGACTCTTTTACCCTTGGTCAAAGTCAACTGTTGGTCAAGGTCAACTCTCAGACAAAGTCAACTCTCGGTTGACCTGACTCGCCGAGTTGGGCCGCCAACTCGCCGAGTCCCTATTCTCACTCCTCGACCCTACTCGCTGCTACTCGTCGAGTATGGCATCGACTCGACGAGTACTCATTCGATCCAAAAACTCAGACAATTTTCATCCGACTCGCCAAGTCATATGAACAACTCGGCGAGTTGTTCTTGAGCTTAAGAAGATTGCCTTGGACTCGCCGAGTTGTATGAACAACTCGCCGAGTCCCTCCATTACTGAGTCTACCCTCAAACTCGCTGAGTCCACTCCACTACTCACTGGTCCCACTCGACACCGCTCAAAAAGGAAGAAATCGGGGACTTGCGACTCGACTCGCCGAGTCGTTCTTCCGACTCGCCGAGTCACCGCCATGCAACTATTCTACACTCGATTCTGTTCGAATCCAAAACATACAAATGATAGATCTGAGTCCAATAAGCTGATTTACCACGTAAAGTTTCCAACTTTACGTGTACAAACACATGAACAAGGGAATAAAGGCTAAAAGATGCTTAAAAGGGGTAGATCTAGGGTTAATATGCAAAATAGCTCCATGAAGGCAATAGATCTGGGCTCTACAACTCCTAAATGAACAGATCTAAGGTTATCTCGGCATAAGAGATCTCCCATATCAACATAAAGCTTTGAGAAAGGCATTAACAAGATCTAGAAAGGGTTTTAAGGCATAAAAGAGAGGGAAAACGGAAGAATACCTCAAAGAGCTCTTGCTTTCCCTTGAAGCTCTGCTCTACACTCCTTCTCCTTGCTCCTTCCTTCTTCTCTTTCTTCAAGCCTTCACAATAGCACACAAAATCACTTAGAATCACTCAAGAACGAATTAGGGTTTTTCTCACAGCTTTTGAGGGTGAAGGAGGCGAGATTGGGGGCTAAAAAGTGGCTTAAATAGTGGGCAACCCGGGGATTTAGGGTTTCTCCCAGACGGACAGACTCGCCGAGTCCGGAATATGGACTCGCCGAGTCGCCAGCTAACACGTGCTCGAAATCCCGACCCTACTCGGCGAGTCAGGCTATGAACTCGCCGAGTCCCTCTTGCAAAACTTCCAAAATAAATACCAAAGAATTATCATACCGGAGACGAGTCGTTACATCTTGGAATAGACTTGAGATAAGTTCACTTACAACTCAAAATCGGCTAGCCCTCTATCTTGTACAAGTAGTGCCGATTTTCCTAGACTAGGGGTCTTTATATAGTTGTGGCACAAGTAGGGTTACACCATGTAAACCCTAATTGTCATGGTTTTTCATATTCCATGATCCATGGGTTTGTAACCTCCATGGATTATCCATGGAGCACCTTATGGGTTTTAGCCCAGTCCATACAAACCATGGATCATTAGCCTACTATATAAGAATATATTATTTACACAATCAACCCCATATATTTAGTTAGTCTCTTTTTGATCACTTAATTAATTCAAAATTAATTCTTTGATCAATACTAATTAAATAATATTATTAATATATTAGAACTTATAATATATTAATAATCCTTAAGTGTCCTTTCTCTCATTTAGTTTATCCAAGTGTTGCAATGCCATGCAACCCAAATGGACCATGCCAACCAGGTCAAGTACATCCTAGAAATAGTTATGAACTTAGACACCTAATCCAACAAAATCTTACATCGAAATACTTAGTCTAGATGACGAGGCTTATAAAGCTTAATTTACAAGAGTTACATGATATGTGAGATTTAGCTAATGGCTTACGAAGTTAAGACATTAAGCGGTTGTATTATAGACTTTAATTAGTTAAGTGACATACGGTCCAGAATTTTAGTTGCTAGTACTTTGTGACAATTCTGAGGAACTTGTTATTTGTTTAATAGGTGTTAGTAAAGTGGCAAGCTAAGAGGCAATGAAAGCTTGTAACCGAAGCCGGAGTTAACCTTAGTAACTAGCTAGGTGAGTAACTATACTTTAACACCTAATGCTATTTATGTGTGCTGTTACACAATATATTGTGATATTATTATGTTGTGCATATATTGTAGTATGGTGAAATAAGTTCATGTGATAGTTGATATAAGAAGTAGATGTTGAGCGTGGCGTATTACTTTGGACGAAGTATATCCAAAGGTGTGTATTATAGTAGAGGTGACTCATTAGTTTTCCTTAAAGATATTACATGGCAATAACCAAATAGGTGTAAAAATACTAATAGGTCTCATAAGGAGTCATGAGACAATAACCAATTGATGTGATTTAATTAGTATATTTGATGTGGTGTACGTTGTTGGTGATAGGTCAATTTATATATGATGTTATATGTTGTTATGTTGTTGTAGTTGTTATTTACTAAGCCTTATGGATTACAATCTTTGTTGTTGTGTTTCAGGTTAGGTTGTTGTAGCGCCCAACTCGAATCAATAACTTGATGATAATATGATTCTTGGTGATAACTTCTTGTATTCCAATATGCTAGTGTATACCAAAGTGTTTTATAAAGTTTTAAATAGATAAAATTTAGGGTGTACTTAGTATAAAAATCTGGGTGCTACAACATTATATATGATCAGAGCTTTGAGGGATGTAGTAAACTCAATAGTTGAAGATATATAGACTTTTACTCCATGACATAGAAGGCTCGGTAACATGAGTAAGAAATAAATAGCTTAAACCAGGAACTTTAGGTATACCCAAAAGATTCACTAAAGTAAGAAATCCTCTGATTTTGTATGTTCCATCAGCAAATTATATGTTGCCAACTCACAGCCGAGATCCAGATACTTATTTTGAAGCCAAGAGCATGCAAGATTCAATACGATGGAAGAAGGATATATGGGATGAACTATGCTCACTTGACAAGAACAAGATTTGGTCTCTTGCTAAGTAATCAATGAAGAAGAATACACTAGAGAGTAAGTGGGTGTTCATGGTCAAAGACAAGATTGATATAAACAAGCGATATAAGGTCGGATTGATGATGAAGGGTTTATAACACAACGAGGGGAAATCAAAATGAAATATTATCCCTAGCTGTGAAGATGACCATAATCAGAATGGTCTTTGGTATTATCGTTGCAGGAGATTTTCATATAGAGAACTTTTACATGAAAACTACTTTCTTGCATGATATGACCTTGATGAAGATATCTACATGGAACAACCAAAAGGTTTTCGGATATCTAAGAAAGAAAACTTGGTGTGTAAATTAAAGAAAAGATTGTACAGATAGAAGCAAGAGCCAAGGCAGTGGTGCTTGAGGTTTAATGATTTCATGAAAGGAATAGGTATATGAGATGTGACAGGGATTACTGTTATTACCTTTAGAAGTTTAATTCCTCTTACATCATGATCTTTCTCAATGTTGATGACATATTGGTTTTAGATCCTAACATGCATGAGATCAGTAGGTTAAAGACACATCTGTCCATAAATTTCTAGATGGACTTAAGGGTTGAAAATCAAATTTTTGGCATGATTGTATTTAGAGACAAATTTTCATGTACTCTAACACTTTCACATGAAAAGTATATTCAGAATGTTTTAGAGGTGTTCAACTTGGTCAATACTAAGTCCATAAGTATACCTCATAAGATTCATTTGAAACTCTCCAAGAGTTAATTGACAAAGATGGAAAAGAGAAAATTGGAATGGAGACGGTTCCTTATTCGTCTATAGATGGTAGCTAGATGTATGCAATGGTGTTTATGAGACAAAATATTTCTCACACACAGATTCGTCACCAAATTCAAGTTCAATTGAAGAAAATAACATTAGGAATGAGTCAATTAGCTACTTTACTACTTGAAGGGAACTTTAGGAGTCTCCTTATGTTTCTGAAGGTAGAATATCATCCTTAAATGGTTCGTTATGCTGACATGGGGGTAGTGTAGACTCTCTAAAATATACTAACTCTATCTAACTAACATCATTTATATATAGGAAGACAAGGGAGTCAGTTAGGGTCTGACCAAAGAGGTCATGACAACTAATTTAAGACAGTATGACAAAACTAATTAACCAAAGTTGCGAAGCCTAGACTAATATTTATGATATAGAAACACATGAATTCAAACATCTAAGTCGCATAACTAAATCGAAGACATAAAGATACAAAATTGTCAAACCTTTGCATACAAACTCAACAAAACTATTACAGTATGCATGTCACACCTAGTTTTAGGATGTTTCTAATATCGAGATAGTGGGTCGTAGATGGATCGAGTAAGGGTCTTAGGATTCAAGGGAATAGAGTTTAGACCCTATCGGATATTGATAATGTTGGATTAAGTGATTAAAGCCCTCGAATTATGATTTGTCACAATTGAAGCAATTTTTGGTGAGTCTCTCTCTATGATCTCTCTTAATCTCATTGAATCGTGCGTTTCGTTTTTGAATTGTGATCGTTTAACTCATTGGATCAAATTTTCTTTGAAAAACCCATTTGTTGTGATCCCATTTTTGTTCGTTGATCATGTCCAAATCCAATCCTATTTGTTGTTCGATATGATTTTCAAATAGCAATTGTTCATTTAAATCGAGTTTTAAGTCCAAAAATTCATTGTAACTCAATCAATTTTATTTTCTCGAAATCTACTGTTCATCTAGTTCAAATAGAAGCCCAATTCTTATTATTCATTACTGTTCATCGGATGATCACGAGCCCAAAACTTCTTTTGATACAATATCCGAAAATGCTGAGCCCAATACATCTCATAAATCATTCAAGTGTAAGTCATTGTTAATCGTTTTCTTTTCTTACGCACTCAATGGCCTGACTCATGGTTTCTTCATCTTTTGATCATACCTTCATTTTCTTTTCTTTACATATTAACTTCGATTGGATTTGATTGTTGAGTTAGACTTGTAAATCGATTTTATCACTTCAATTTTAAAATCGCTTTTGTTCAAGTCTCAATCTGTTAATCGAAAATTGATTATTTGATCTTATCAATTTTGGTCAAGAACTCATGAGGGAGGCTTAGAACATGTGATAAAACACGTTTTTGATCTGAAATTTGGTGTTGGATACTTCGATTTCGTGTTTATTTGCACTTGATTTTGAAAAGTCAGAGTGAAGAAAAAGTCAAACTGTGTTTTAATCTATAGGAAGGATCGACTTTGAAGGATTAATTGATTTTAGATATCGAATGGTTTGATTAGAAAAGGCTGACTGATGAGGATCGCTAGTTCCAATTGGTATCTACTCGACAATCGACGATTCAGCTTATTTTTGAGTTGCTATCGATGTCGATCACTTGGGTTTCACAGTCGAAGTCGATGATTAAGGGTTGATAATTGATTTTGAAGGCTTGATATCGAATTTGTTTTGGTTTGATAGCGATAGACTGGAATTTGATTTCAATGTTTCAAAGGGATTAAAGAACGAATGGTTGGAGTCGCTGTGAAAAATTTGATGTCGATGTTTCGTTAAGATGATGAAGTTGGAATCGATGATCTTAATTAACGAATTCCTTGGTATTTGAGTTTAATAGCAAAAGAACGAATTGTGGATGGTTTGATAACGAACTACGATTGGTTTGATTTCGTGAATTGAAAAGGCAAAGAATTGGGTTGAGAAAATTGAACGAAACATTGTTGTCGATGATTTTGAGAAGCCTGTGTTAACGAAAATTTTGATTCAGTAAGTTACAAATGGTCCAGACTTGATTCAAAGGCTTCAATATGCATCGTTTTCGTTAAAATGGCTATGATAAATTTTCGTTAGTTTGGTGCCGATTGAATCTAACGAAGGGGTCATTGAGGAATCATACGAAGGGTAAAGGTGATTGTGTACGAAAGGAAGAAGAAAAGCAGAGTTTCGAAAATATCCCTCAAGTTTCAAAAGTTTGACAAATAGAAAAACCTTCGTATGATTGATCAAATTTTCGAATGATTTAAAGAAAAATGCTCAATTTTCGAAAACATCCCCTGAACTTTCGAATATTTGGCACTTCGAAATTTTACTGAAGTTTCGGATGTTTGACACTTTTCACCTAACTTCGAAATTTTTTTGAAGCTTCGTATGATTGGGTTACTCTTCGTACGATTTGAAGAAAAATGGGCAGATTTGTTGAAAATAGTCCCTGAGGTTTCGAATGTTTGGCAGTTCATACCAATTTTCGAAAAAG
Organism: Lactuca sativa; assembly: GCF_002870075.4. Lineage (NCBI taxonomy): Eukaryota > Viridiplantae > Streptophyta > Magnoliopsida > Asterales > Asteraceae > Lactuca > Lactuca sativa. Next base: position 125,432,314 of record NC_056623.2, on the reverse strand, counting down.
GACTGTTATGATGAGAATTTGAAGAAAATGCATTTCAAGCCCCTGCAATTTGTGCTAATTGACGCTTTCTACCCAGCTTTGGAAAATGGGGAGAGTTTTGCATATTTTGCTGTTTTGGGCGCAACGGGTCACTGCATAATTTTGAAATTGACAATTTCTACCCATTTTTGAGAAATTTTGTCAAAGGCGATCCGTAAATGAAGCTAAAAATTGAATATTTTTTGGGTTTTCCGGATTGAAGCACAAAGATTATGCCACATGTTAAAGGGGGGTTTTGACATGAAAAACTCCAAATAGAGCACGTTCTCTTTCCTTGAAGGTTTTATAATCAAATTTCGATATAAAAGGGGGAAAATTTTATATGGAAATTCAAACTTGAAGTTTTCATATTACGCGGATTTGAAGACCGAAATGATCTTGAAGTTTTGATGTTTACGAAATGATGCAATTGGAAGTTCGGAAATGATTTATTTTTGAAATGGCTTTGGAATTATTGAAGATTTTTGGGGTGTGTTTTTATGCTCAACTTTAGGGTGATCGATTTGGAGTTTGAGAAGCTCATGATCATTCGTTGATGCTCGGATTGTATGGTCTCACATCCCAGAGCCCAAATTGAAGAATCATGGAAGAATTGAAGATTGAAGTTTGTTTCGATATGTGTCACCTTTGAGGCTCGAACCGCATAGCTGCTCGATTTTGGAAGATTTGAAGTGGGTCATCCATTCCTAACTTTAAAGAGGAGAATGTTGGGGTACAAAGTTCTTCATGTATAACTTTGTAAATGGTTTGACTTTTGTAGACCCATTTGCATGTGGTGTATTAGCCTTATGACTAATGAGTTACAGAGTGAGAGAGAGACATGTAAACACCTCTATATAAGGTGGGTTCATACCACTTGTAGAGGTGTGCTTGAGAGATGTAGTTCATAGTGATTAGTGAGTGAGATATTTGTGAAGTTCTAGACTAGATCCCTTTTGTACTCATTTACTATGATCGAATATATCTTTTAGCACCCAAATCACCATGTTCATTGTGCAAAATTTAATTCCGCATGACAAACCATGTTCTTATGTCACTACAATTAGTATCAGAGCGGGTCTTCAAGATCAAGGTGATTCTTGAAGAATGATTCTCAGTTTGGCAACTTTTGTCACAATTGAAGCAATTTTTGGTGAGTCTCTCTCTATGATCTCTCTTAATCTCATTGAATCGTGCGTTTCGTTTTTGAATTGTGATCGTTTAACTCATTGGATCAAATTTTCTTTGAAAAACCCATTTGTTGTGATCCCATTTTTGTTCGTTGATCATGTCCAAATCCAATCCTATTTGTTATTCGATATGATTTTCAAATAGCAATTGTTCATTTGAATCGATTTTTAAGTCCAAAAATTCATTGTAACTCAATCAATTTTATTTTCTCGAAATCTACTGTTCATCTAGTTCAAATAGAAGCCCAATTCTTATTATTCATTATTGTTCATCGGATAATCATGAGCCCAAAACTTCTTTTGATACAATATCCGAAAATGCTGAGCCCAATACATCTCATAAATCATTCAAGTGTAAGAGGGTGTTTGTTTTTTATCTGCAGGTCTGCGCGACCTCTTCTGTCTGCGAGGCGCAGACCACGCACATACATAATGGTTTGCAGTCCGTTTGTTTTTCTGAAGTGCGTAGACATAAAAATGTCTGCGCGAGGTCTTCACCACGCAGATATGAGATAGCCACTTCTAAAGTCTGCAATGCCTTTGCCCTAAAAAAACACGCTTTTTTTTTTGGATTCCGCCTCCATTCATTGTCCAACCTCCCAGGCTCACCCAAAAAAAAACTCGACGACTCCATCTTGCAGCGAACGCCGAACATCATCGTCGATTGCAGCCCTCATCTTCGATCAAAACCGCCGATCGCAGACCTCCTCTCCGATCCAGCGTCCTCCGATTGCAGCGTCGATTGCAGCAGCGAGCGAACAGGAAGGGTAAAGCCTGAAATAGCGAGCAATCGGGTCTGTCACCTCCTCTCTCTCTCTCTCTCTGTCAATTTCAATTTCAATTCAACTTGTTTGATTCTTCAATTTCTTTTTTGATTCACATCCTTGTTCAATTTCTTGTTTGATTCACATCCTTGTTTCACAGAAAATCTTGGAGGTGTATAATCTATAATATATTCTTGCTAAAATTGAAAGCCAAATTCCCAGCAAATTGAAAATCTTACCTGTAAACAAATTGGATTTATATTTTTCTTTGATTGGAAGCCAATATACATAACTGTGAAGCAAAAGATAACATATTATCTTGTTGATTGTGATTGTTTATGCGTATATGAGTTTTGATTGTGTATATATATATGATTATTGATTGTGTATATGTATATGATAGTGTATATGTATATGATTGTTGATTGTGATTGTTTATGTGTATATGAGTTTTGATTGTGTATATATATATATGATTATTGATTGTGTATATGTATATGATTGTTGATTGTGATTGTTTATGTGTATATGAGTTTTGATTGTGTAAATATATATATATATATATATATATGATTATTGATTGTGTATATGCATATGATAGTGTATATGTATATGATTGTTGATTGTGTATATGTATATGATAGAAAGCATCAAAAAGAGTCATAAGTTTTGTTTATTTGATAGAAGTAAATTGGAAAACTCACTAGCTTTTTGAATGTGTTGTGGTACTAATGATTTTGATTTATAAATTTTTTTAGAAAATTAGCTTTTTGTGATGCCGCGTATGCACACACTCGAGGATTTATGGCCCCTTATCGTAATGTGAGGTATTGGCTTGGAGATTTTCGTCAAAGACGTGCATTGACCAATAAAGAAAAATTTAACCATGGACATGCAAAACTTCGGAATGTCATTGAGCGTGCTTTTGGTGTTTTGAAAGCACGCTTCCCTATATTGAAGAGGATGGCACCATTCCCGTTTGTGACACAAAGAAACATTGCCATGGCATGCTTCGCGCTTCATAATTATATAAGGAAAGAAGGATTGAGTGATGAGTATTTCGCACGATACGATGAACCCAATGTCCCGTTTCGAAATAACAATGTGGCCATTGATGATGATGAAGACGGGATTCCAACACATGGTACTGCAGCAGACCGTGAATATATGACTCAGTTACGTGATGAAATTGCTGATCAGTTGATGCACAATATAGATTGAATTGTTTTAAATGAAATTGTTATTGTAAAACATTTTTTTATTGTATGACTAATTTAGTTGCATGAATTTTATTTTCAATGTTATAAGACTATTATTATTAAAATTTTGGTGTTGAAAAATCATTTTAAGTTTGTAAAATAATTTTATTTAAAATTCAGTTTATTTCAGCAGCCTGCAGACGTTAAAAAACAAACAGTCTTCTTATTGCAGACTGCAGACGTTTGGTCCACCTCTTCTGCTGCAGAGGCTTGCAGATGTGGTCCGCAGACTGCAGACATTTTGGCTTCAGAAAAACAAATAGCACCTAAGTCATTGTTAATCATTTTCTTTTCTTACTCACTCAATGGCCTGACTCATGGTTTCTTCATCTTTTGATCATACCTTCGTTTTCTTTTCTTTACATATTAACTTCGATTGGATTTGATTGTTGAGTTAGACAAGTAAATCGATTTTATCACTTCAATTTTAAAATCGCTTTTGTTCAAGTCTTAATCTGTTAATCGAAAATTGATTATTTGATCTTATCAATTTTGGTCAAGAACTCATGAAGGAGGCTTAGAACATGTGATAAAACACGTTTTTGATCTGAAATTTGGTGTTGGATACTTCAATTTCGTGTTTATTTGCACTTGATTTTGAAAATTCAGAGTGAAGAAAATGTCAAACTGTGTTCTAATCTACAGGAAGGATCGACTTTGAAGGATTAATTGATTTTAGATATCGAATGGTTTGATTAGAAAAGGTTGACTGATGAGGATCGCTAGTTCCAATCGGTATCTACTCGACAATCGACGATTCAGTTTATTTTTGAGTTGATATCGATGTCGATCACTTGGGTTTCACAGTCGAAGTCGATGATTAAGGGTTGATAATTGATTTTGAAGGCTTGATATCAAATTTGTTTTGGTTTGATAGCGATAGACTGGAATTTGATTTCAATGTTTCAAAGGGATTAAAGAACGAATGGTTGGAGTCGCTGTGAAAAATTTGATGTCGATGTTTCGTTAAGATGATGAAGTTGGAATCGATGATCTTAATTAATGAATTCCTTGGTATTTGAGTTTAATAGCAAAAGAACGAATTGTGGATGGGTTGATAACGAACTGCGATTGGTTTGATTTCGTGAATTGAAAAGGCAAAGAATTGGGTTGAGAAAATTGAACGAAACATTGTTGTCGATGATTTTGAGAAGCCTGTGTTAACGAAAATTTTGATTCAGTGAGTTACAAATGGTTCAGACTTGATTCAAAGGCTTCGATATGCTTCATTTTCGTGAGTTTTCTCATTATACTTTGTACTGCCATATGTATCCTTGTGTGTAGGATTTTTGTATGTTGTAGTGATCGGTTAGATTGGTAGATCTATTATGATTACATGTATGGCTGGCTGTTGTCTGTTTGCTTATTTATGTACATATGTCGACATATTGTGCTTGGTTGGGTTGATGTATTTTGTGGGAACTCACTAAGATTTGGCTTGTAGTTGTTGATTGAAATGTTTTCCAAGTACTTATCGGATTGTGAAGGCGGAACTGTACATACGCATAACAACGATTTCATGATTCAAGATTCCACATTGTTTTCCTTATATCTCTGATTTTGAATTATGGTTTATGAAAAATGGTTTGACTATTAATGTAACTTTATAAAAATGGTTGTTTATTCTATTTCAAAAATGAAAAGTTTTATTTTGGAATTTAGGACATTACAATGCATGACCTAACAGATGCCAGTGATACAAAAGAGTGTTTCTATCTCAACCATCGAAGAAGAATATATGGCCATAACAGAAACTAGCAATGAGCTTATTTGATTGAAGAAATTTTTATCAGAGTTTGGCTTGAATCAAGAAGATCATGTTCTACACCATGATAACCATACAGTTCACGCGACGAAGAATCCAATGTTCCATAATAGGACGAAACACATAAAGATGAGGTACGACTTTATCTGAAAACTGATATTTGAAAGTACGGTAAACTTGAAGAAAATACATGGTGCGACGAATCTTGTAGATATATATTCTTCGTAATGGTAACGTTATGGAAGTTGAGATTATATATAGCTTGGACTGGCCTTCCAGTGCAAATTATAAAGGATTTGGGTTACAACTTCGATGAAATAAGAGGCTTTCTTTTAGCCTCCAAGTGGAAGATTATTGAGATGTAGAATCTAATTATGAAGGATGAAGCATTACAAATAAAATGGTCTAGGGTTCACCATACAACACAGTCTTGCCTTCGTCCTATAACGTAGTCTTGGCTTCATCTTACAACAAAGTGCAAAGTTGGGCTCAATGAATGTTGGAGATATTAAGAAGAAGTGAATACCAAAGATGTGTAGTCTCAGTTAGAATTTCTGAAGCACGATATTTGGTTAGGTATTCTTAGACGCTTCAATATGAAGCGACAACAAAATAGTTCTTGTCATGTGTATTGGTGTCCGTAAAATATTAGAGAACAAGTATTTGACTTTATGCCATCCTATCAAATGCCTATTGATCCGAACCCTAATTTTATGTCAACGGTATTGTAAATACATCTCATTTTTCGTAACCCTACGATGATATAAGTGATACACGATAATCATGAGTGTGTCGATAATGTGCATAGTAAACACATAAATATTGTATAACATTTGATATCAGTAAAGAATCTCTTTGGCTTTTGTGTCGACATAGTTTCATCAGACATATCAAATGAACCATGTTAGATCACCGTGTGTTCTTTTTTAATCTTCTTAGCATGACCATATGTTATTGTCCTTATGTTTGTCGATGTTGCATCTCAATACCCAACACATACCACCAAAGAGATTGTTCCAAAAGTCACGGGAATTTATTAGAATATCTTTTTGATATATACAGTATGTTTGAAAAAAAAAAAAAAAAAAAAAACTAGTTGGTAGCTAGACGCTAAATGATGGAAGATATAACTTTTATATGTGTAATTGAACAAATAGTTGTAAACTTATAAAAATGTAAAATTACATTAAACTTAAAAACTAAAATCTCCTAGAATTTAAAAGTTGCTTGAAATAGCTTTTATATTATTATTTTTATAGTAAAATTCTTAAGTTTGTATTTCCAAGTAAAATAAATCTGTTTCTTTGATTCGAGGTTTTTTTTTTTAATTAAATCTGTATATTGTGAAGTCTTATGTACTAATGATAAGTAGATTATTGTATATTGGTTTTGAGTAACAGTCGGTCATTATGAAACTTTATATATTTGGGATTATTAGGGTGGATGACATGTAAAATGTTAAATCATGTATCGCTAGTTGGAGCTTGAAAAAGGGTTCGATAAGGCTAAATTCGGAGCGATACAAATTAAATATCATTATACTAACTTAACTAGAGTATATATTCTCGTATAAAAAAATGTTTAAAATAATTCTTTAAAAATAATAAATGATTATTATTTTATTTTTATAATACAAAATGTTACATTAACTTTTAGGTATATATTTTGCATACCATGTAAGTTCATTATTACTTTGGAGCATAATCAATCTTTCTAATAACTTACAATATTAAAATTTAGTTGGAAATTAGACTGATTTAAAATTAAAATTAAAATATAAATAAATAAAATTTGACAGATCAAATTAAATAAATATACGAATAGAATAAGAAGCTGTGACAGGGAATGTTGATTAATGATTATTGATTACTATTGGTATTGTTGACTTTCAAAAGTCTACGGATATTGTTTAGTATGTTAGACTTTTAAAATACAAATTATGGTCATATAAGTGGCAATGTACTCATTCAATAATGAAGTTCGTTAATTAATAAATCAACTTACCATTTGCATGGTCAAAAGTACAGATATCTTATCAAATTCTAAATCTTTTCTTTATTTGGTAAAAAAAATTTATAGTTTCTCATAGTTTTTTTAGGAACGACAATAATTTATTAAAAGTCTAATCGGATGTTAGAAATAGGAACATTACAACATATATATCATTAAATTATTGTTGTGCACAATCTAATTTAATTTATATTTTCTGTTTATATTTGAGATCAGTAAAATGTGAAGTTAAATTGTCAAAAATATCTGTTTTAACGTTATATTACGAAAATACCAAATCATCCAACGAGTAGTCAGGATGACCGCCTCAAAATCTTTCCTTTTCGTTGGATATTGTAATACCCGCTTTGTAAAACCACGATGTAAGACATGTATATGTGTGTGGTTTAACTTGTTATGATGTCCACAAATCTCAATAATAAACCCTTTTGATACATAGGTACAAGTGGAAGACGCAATGATGTAAAATTATTAAATTATATATATATATATATATATATATATATATATATATATATATATATATATATATATATATTTAGAATAGCGACACGACGGGCTAGGGGCGTGACGTGTTCTCGAGACAGTAATTCAAGTTACATAAATTGAATAGTGATAGCATTATACTTTTGGGGAAACATGGTGCAAAAGGTTAGAACCCGATGTGGTTGAAAGTAGGTTACTAACTATTACAAGTGACAAAATTGAGAGCATTAGGTAAAGTAAGTGTCATGAAAGGTCAAGATCGCGATACGACCCAAGTAAGATTGCGACACATGTCTCACGCAGGTCTATAAACAAATTAAACACCCCAATTAGTCATCTCGATTTACTTACTCTCAAAACATATAACTAAGGTGCGAATTCACTTACTAAAACCTGGAGGGAGCTTAGGAAAGGGATATTTCAAAATTTAACCCATTAGTACTCTAAACCAAGATAAGAAATCTTGATTTCTTCAATTAGTTTATACTATAGTTTGAGAAATTGAGAATATTGGTACAAACCTAGATGAAATCTAAAAACGGGGAATGAAATCCGGTGTAAGATGTTGTAATAACATTAATACATCCATTGATATGGTTGGATATGACTTGAATGAAGTCAACCATAACCCTAATTTCATAAAACTTTTGAATGATGAAACTAGGACCATAACTCAATGGATTAATTAATTTAGGATAACTTTCTATGAAATATAACTTATGTAGTTGAAGTTGTTAAGTTGTATGTATGAGTTTGATACACTTGTTCATTAAAGAGTTGTACTATATGAATATATGAGTTATACTTATTGGTGGTTGTCGAGGCCAACAAAAACAAATATCCAAAATATTACAAACTAAAATATTGTATAGTGGTAAAGGGATCGTATCCACAGAGATTGGTTCGATTAATAACTCTATGAAAATCTTGTTATACAAATACTTGTGAAACTAAAATAAAATAAAAATTGGAGATTTTGGTTTTTTGAGATATTTAGAAGAAAAATAGAGTTAAAATAAGATTTAAAAACACAATTCAACAAAAGCAAGGTTTGATATAAAATCAATGAGGGAAAGATGGTTGACTTAAGGTTTCATCACTTGAACATTCATCATTAGAATCCAAAGTGCAATACTTGTCTTAAATATCTAATTTAGCTATAGTAATCCAAGAAGCTTAAGATTACCTAGATTTTTCTTAGTTATTAAAATTGCTAGAAAAGCTCATAACATATTCCCTTAGTTAAAGTCATAATTTCCATTAAGCATGTAATTAGAGAAAATTAACTAGCATTAAGAACCAAAAAGTTACCAAATCCAAGAGGAGTCAAAAGCTTCCACTACCATGTTAGGGAATATGTTTTTGTGATTGTGTGAAGTGAAAACTAACACGAGAATCACATGTTTCTTGCTAATTTGAGGATTTGTTACTTAATCAAGAAATTAGCCAACTAATCATTACATGTACATTTAAACTCATGAATAAAACATACAAGTAGCAATAAGATATTAAAATATTAAACACTTTCATAAAGACTCAAGGACAAGTTCTTGGAGTTCTTCAACATTCAATCAAGCATTTAAGTAAACTCACCAAAGTCAACCAAAAGAAGTTAAGTCTAGCATGGCTAAACTCAAGAAAACAAAATAAGAGTAGATTGTACCAAACATGTAGCAAGACTCAAGAGTAAAAAAAAGATGTTATTCTAATATTCTTGGTGTTCTTAAGGCTCCAAAAACTCCAAAGAAAGTCACAAAAATTGGATGTGCAAAAGTGTTGAAAAGAACCACACCAACCTTTTACAAATAGCCAAGATTGTGTGTTTTCAGAAATGCCCCTGCAAGGGCTTGCATGGCCTGCATGCTGGTGCGTGGGTGGGCTTCGCGAATGGTGCTACTGAATGGGCTTTTGAGTTTTGGGCCCTCATAGATTTAGCCCACTAGCCTAGTTTTCTCCCCATTGATTAGTATCCGATAGTTCTTCAAGTTTTCTTCGATTTAAGCCCAATTTTTCTTCTCTAAATCACCCATAGCTCGTGTACTTGCCCGATCAATAATTTTCGCATGCTCAAATATTATTTTGTCTTCATTTAAGTAAAACACCATATTCTTCAAGCTTCCTTTATCAACAAGGATACAAATTGCATCATCTCTACTAGTCTTCTAGCCCAATATTTCTTGTTGTCCACCAAGTCCAATCGCTTCCCACAAGTCTCGAACATCCCCGCTCTGCTAGTCTTCTCAAAATGTGCAATTATGCTCAGAAAACTAGAATGTACCCGAAATAGTCATAAAATAACTAAAAGGAAATTATGTATGATGATTAGCTAAATTATGAAAATGTGCTAAAATAAACTATAAAAAGAAGTAAATAAAATGAATCTATCAAATCACCTCAAGCTTGAACCTTACTTGTGCTCAAGTAAGACCAGACTAAAATGAACTCGAGATAAATTATCCTAAAAATAAAAGAATGGAAAAACCACAAAACCTGTCAAGATCAGTCAACATGGTTAGAATCCGCCTTACATGGACCCTACACGCCTTCTAATTGTTCCGCACTTTTCAAAAATACACCACATTCCTGAGCCACTTAATAGGAAAATAGATTTCGTCTGAATGTGGCATCCATTAGAGCGTACTAGACGAAGGAAACTGGGGATGTACCCAGTGGGGGCACTTTGAATTCACCAATGCAGACCATAATGCATGAAGGAAAGATGCCTCCATACACGATGATTCCTACATTTGTCAGGCTAAAGTTTATAATAACGAAATAGGGTTTGCAGCATGGCCTCCTGACACACATATGACTTCAGGGGTTTTTCCTTTGTACTGTACTTTACTGTCACACCCCCAAACCGGAATGACGGAAACGTTCGGGGGCAGAGAACGTCATGTTTAGTATCACAAGACATGCATCATAGTAATCAAAGACATAAACAGCCATTTCATTAGAAAAAAAGTGTTTGTAAAGTATGTGGTTCACATAACATAGACTACATATGTAAATAACAAAACAAGACATGAAGCTATCATGCTCCATCTTCTGAATCCTAGTGCGCGTACATGTCTGCTAGATTCCTGAGAATACAAGTTATTTTGAAAGAGAGTATCAGCATAAAATGCTGGTGAGTTCATAAGTTTTTGAGTGATGTAAAGTAAGTTGAAAGTTCTTTTTAGAAAAGTTCGCATGTTCCTCCAGAAGATCCTATATCTTCTGATATGTTGAAAGTCAAGTAAAAATGGTGCTACAATCCTTTCTATGAGTGCTAAATGGATACTAGTTCTATAAAACTCAGAGTAAACAAATAATCAGTTGTATGAGTCCTCATTCCACACCTAGACAAGGAACAGGAAATAAGGTGGAAGTCACACATCCCATTATTTGTTAGATCGTTCTTGTATAAAACCATGGCGTATTCCTTTGGTACTCGTGGAGTTAGCTGTAATAGTTCCTTTATGTGTGAAGAAAACATTCTTTTAAGAACAATTCTTATTTCCTTTAGTAAAAAATGGTAACTAAAATGGTTTCTTCTATAATCACTTAGTTTACACTAGCTATATATAATCTAATAACGAACAGATAGTTAGTTGTGTGGATCTGCCCTAAGCCCACAACCAAACAAACAGGAAGTATGGCGGAAATCGCACATCCAACTACCTATCAGATATTAATGATATGTATAACCCTCATGTATAAAATACAGTATTATAGAACTAACCACTTAAGGTCCTTTAAGTCATATTGGTTTAATAAAATGGATTAAACCCTTTACAGATGAGTTTCTAGTTTAGTTTACTCAATGTTCTATTGTTTGGACGACTACTAGAAGTAATGAAACTTTGTACTCTTGACGCCTTAGCCGATACTGATGTGAGTTTTGTATAATTGAATGTTTTATTTATTATAGTTAGGTACTTTATAGATGTACTCTGTATAAATAATTTCGATTTAATATATTTCTATCACCTCGTTTCTGCTAACCCTGATACGTGTAATCGTACTAGTGTTAACGCAAACCCGGAAAGATATATTATTATATTTTATCACCTCGTGCCTGCTAACCCAGGTACATGTAATCGTACTAGTGTTAACGCAAACCCGTAAAGATATATTATTATGTCTTATCACCTCGTGCCTGCTAACCCCGGTACGTGTAATCGTACTGGTGTTAACGCAAACCCAGAAAGATATATTATTATGTCTTATCACCTCGTGCCTGCTAACCCCGATACGTGTAATCGTACTAGTGTTAACGCAAAACCGGAAAGATATATATTTATGCTTATCACTTTGTGCCTGCTAACCCCGGTACGTGTAATCGTACTGGTGTTAACGTAAACCCGGAAAGATATATTGACACCTTAATTTATTACAAACAATGAGTTAAGGACACAATGTCTTCCTAGAGTACTAAGAACATTGTATAAGTGTGTAATTCTTGAATTGTTCATCTGTTATTGTTATAATATGATCCTTCCTGTACTTGTAATAGTATGTTCCTCCCTGTACTTGTAATAGTATGTTCCTCCCTGTACTTGTAATAGTATGTTCTTGTCTGTACTTGTTTTAGTATGAACTGAACCCCTAAGATAAACCTATTATAGTTTACTAGTATGTTTACTTGAACCGGTATTGACTTGAAGAAAATACTCATTTTATCTACTAAGTTATGATTATACTTTAAAAATGGAGTTTTGTAAACTATAAAGTAACATAACTTTAAAAGAGTTTTTGATACGTTTTGATCACTTACTATACATAAGCAATCCTTTAAAAGATGTTTATAACAAAACATTTACATAATTAACATTGTGTTCAACTTGTATTCCCCCCCCCCCCCCCTAAAAGCATTAAAATAGTTAAAAGATTGATTATAGGGATATGAACTCACCTTATGTGGGTGATTAAAACGAATATGCGCGTGAGGATGAAAAGTTCCACGAATGTATTCCCGAGACACAATCGAGTCCTAAATGACATAATATGGTATATAATGACATGAATTTAGTGTTTAGGGCAACTATCATGCAAGGAAACACTCCAAGGGACTAAGGGACAATTGAAATGGAGTGTAGAATCACATGTGATTGATCAAAGGAGTGTTAATGGCCACCATTAGGTGTTTACGGCCATGGGTTTATGGCCATGAAGTTTACGGCCATAAACTCATGGTAAAATGTGCATAAATGGGTGATTGAATGATTAGGAAGGTTGAATGACTATTGCTCAACAAGAGGATGAGCAAAACCAACTCTTTGGAAGGCTTTTGAGGTGTTTACGGCCACACCAAGAGTGTATGGCCGTAAACTCTCTAAATGGTGTATTTTTGGTCTTAAATCAAAGTGTTTCAAGAGTGCTTAACGGATAGCAAGTGTCTAGAAGTGTTTAAGGCTCAAGTTATGACCAAGACAAGGGTTTATGGCCATAACCAAGAGTTTACGGCTATAAACTCTTGAAGTTGATGAGATTTATGATGTTTCAAGACTATGATATAGTGTTTAACATGTCTAACTACATAATAGATGGAATACTCACAATTTTGAGGGCCTTTGAGGAGTTTTCGGCCTCCAAGAACAAGTGTGTGTTCTTGATGAAATATGATGATTTGAAGATCTAATATAAAAGAGATGATTTCATGGATGAAATCAAAGAGTGTTTCATGATTAAGAAGGATAACAACTTAAATATGGAAGAAACACTTACGTTTTTGAAGATCTAAGATGAAAGACTTGATGATACTTGAGAGAGTTTGAAGGGATTTCAGCCAAGGAAGGAAAAGAGTAAAGAAATGAAGTGCCCTCACACACACACACACACACACACACATATATATATATATATATATATATATATATATGTGACACACACACACACACACACATATATATATATATATATATATATATATATAGGATGAGAGTTTTCGGCCCTCAAGAGTTTACGACCGTAAACTCTAGTTTGCTGCCGTAAACTCCTTGTGGTGGAGTTTCCAGCTTGATTGCAACTTTCTAATCTCGAGCTAATACTTCATAACACTCAATCCTTAAGTGTACTAGGTTTAGAACTCTTTAGAATGACCTTTAATTGATGGGTTTTGAGCATTCTAACACTTCCTAAGTGTACATGCAACCCCAATAACCTTGGATCTATGTTTGTCTAATTATCATGCAAAGTTGATTTCCAAGGCTATGATCCTATCTAGCATACATGGGGAACAATTTTAACTTGAATAATAGATAGAACAACATACCTTGTTGTTGTAAGTGTTCCTTGAAACCTTGTGAGCCTAGCACCCCAAGTGTGATGCCTCAAATGCTTCACACAACACCAAATGCTATGGAGTAAACTTGAAGAGAATGTATAATACTCAAAAATCAGCTCTAGCCCTCTTGTTTCTTTAGTGTATTCAAGTGTAGCCGATTTTGGGAGATACATGGTCTTTATATAGTGTTGACACATTTAGGGTTACACCATGTAAACCCTAATGTGTCATGACTCTTCATTTCCATGACCCATGGGTTTGTAACTCCCATGGAGCCTCCATGGAGCATCCAATGGGTCCAACCCAACTTGATTATCCATGGAGCCTCTTAGCCCACTAAATAAGTTATGGATGATTTACATAATCAACCCATATATTTAATTAGTTATCTTTTGATCACTTAATTAATTCTAAAATTAATTCTTGATCAAACTAATTAAATAATATTATTAATATACTAGAACTTATAATATATTAATAAACCACAAGTGTTATTTCTCTCATTTAGTTTATCCAATTGCATGGTGCCATGCAACCCAAATGGACCATGCCGGGTCGGGTCAAGTACATACCAGCAATAGTTATGGACTTAGACACCTTATCCAACAGTCTCCCACTTGGATAAGTCTAATAACTATAACTGCAAGTATGACTTCAGGAACCGATCGGCAATCGTAGCTCTTTTCAAGATTTCTCGGAACTGAGAAGATGATGGTACGCCATTTCAGATAAGGGATCATATAATCCTCTGTTCTAGATATCAGCCGGACAAACACATGGAACATTAATCTTGCTTATTGTCCAGCAGTTTGTTTCTCGATTTCCGATTTGTTTGACAAAGAACTTAATTGAACACATCAACTTAGTTCTGACCGGGCCCGGTACATAGGTCAAAACAAAATCATCAAGGGGCCCAGATATCAGCTTCTAATCCAAGAAGGAACAGATAAATTTCGACTCATATGCTTGTTCTACTACTTGTTAAATTACACACAAACGCACATTTTATAACATCGAGTTACCAATGCATTTTCGCACGATCAATGTATAACTAACTCATAGTTAACAAGTCATATCTCTAGGTTTGAAGACTTATATGATATTACTATCTCGCGATCACTTGAGATAAATTCCATGAAGTGATACCAGCGAGCGTGGGTTGAATCCAATACTCAGAACTTATGAGCACTCATGAGTGTTGAGGCCATGTCCAACATCTTAGACCTCTACAACCAACTCGTGACAGTCTTACTTCATATCTACTTCCAACATATGACTGACTGTGGATAATTTGAATAATATGTAAAACAACATAAATATTTTGGAAGTCAATACATGCAAAAGAAATAATAGTAAACGATTGACAAGCGATAGCAACACTTTACTCATAAATAAACACAACTTTTATTCATCATCAAATGTCAATTACATTTTACAAATTTTCAAAATTATCTAACTACTAAAACTAATATCATCCTTCAGCACTATGCTCCTAGCATGCTGGAGATGCTTAACCCTACCCAGTCCTTTCGAGAGGGGATCTGACGGGTTCTCATCCGATGATACTCTCTTTGCCACAAGTATTTCTTCTTTTATACGATGTCTGATGAAATGATATTTTATGTCAATGTGTCTGGATCTCCCATGATCCCTTGGTTCCTTTGCTAAGGCAACTGCACTTTCACTATCACTGAAAATCTCTATGGGCTTCGATATAGATGGTACAACTCCAAGGTCTCCAATGAAGTTCTTTAACCATATAGCCTCTTTTACCGCTTTGCTTGCCGCTATATACTCTGATTCGCAAGTTAAATCAGCCACTGTCTCCTGCTTGGAACTTTTCCAAGAGATTGCTCCTCCATTTAAGGTAAAGACCCAGCCCGACTAAGAGCGAAAATTATCCCTATCAGTCTGGAAGCTAGCATCACTATACCCTACAACTCTCAAGTCACCACTCCCACCAAGGGTAAGGACCCAGTCCTTAGTCCTTCGCAGGTACTTGAGAATGTTCTTTACCGCTGTCCAGTGAGCCTTACCAGGATTCCCCTGATACCTGCTAACCATGCTTAAAGCAAAGGCTACATCAGGACGAGTACAGGTCATAGCATACATGATCGAGCCTACTGCTGAAGCATAAGGTACCTGACTCATTTCTGCTATCTCATCCTCAATACTCGGGCTCTGAGTCTTACTCAGTCTAGTGTTACTCTGGATGGGTAACTCTCCTTTCTTGGAATCTTGCATGCTGAATCTCTTCAACACCTTGTCCAAGTATGTACTTTGACTAAGACCAATTAGTCTTTTACTCCGGTTTCTCAAGATCCTTATTCCTAGAATATAGGCAGCTTCTCCTAGGTCCTTCATAGCAAAACACTTCCCAAGCCAGGACTTAACTTCCTAAAGAGTTGGGATGTCATTTCCTATGAGTAGTATGTCATCCACATACAGTACCAAAAAGGTAACTATAATCCCACTAGCCTTGACATATACACAAGATTCATCTTCACTCCTAGAGAAGCCAAACTCTTTGACCTTCTCATCAAAGCAAAGATTCCATCTGCGAGGTGCTTGCTTTAATCCATAGATGGATTTCTCAAGCTTACACACTCTATTAGGGTACTCTGTGCTGACAAAACCCTCTGGTTGATTCATGTAAACATCCTCAGCCAACTTTCCATTAAGGAAAGCGGTTTTAACATCCATTTGCCATATTTCATAGTCATGAAATGCAGCTATGGCTAACAATACCCTAATGGACTTAATCTTGGCTACTGGAGAAAAAGTCTCATCATAATCCACTCTAGGAGTTTGAGAGAAGCCCTTTGCTACCAGTCGAGCCTTATAAATGTGTACATTACCATCCATGTCGGTCTTCTTCTTGAAGATCCACTTGCACCCTACAGTCTTACGACCTGGTACATGCTCAACCAAGTTCCAAACTTGATTGTCATACATGGATTGTATCTCGCTATCCATTGCCTCTTTCCATTTAGCAGACTCAGGGCCTGCCATGGCTTCTGCATAGCTATTAGGTTCATTTAGACCTACTAGTGTCTCATCACTAATAAGTGTCTCACCTTCCGCAGTAATATGGAAATCATAGTAATGCTCAGGTACATTCCTAACCCTTGTGGAACGCCTCATAGGTACAACTAGAGGTATAACTGGATCAACAGGAGGTTCCTCCTCAAGTTGACTGCTAGGGTTTGAGGTTCCTTCACCACTTGACTCTTGAAGTTCTTCAAGGTCAATTAGCCTCCCACTGTCTCCTTTGCTTATAAACTCTCTCTCTCGAAAGACAGCCCTCCTTGCTAGAAAGACCACATTCTCACTAGGTCTGTAGAAGAGGTAACCAAAGGATTTTTGTGGGTAGCCGATGAAAATACACTTCTCGCTTCGAGGTTCGAGCTTGTCATGAGTCTCGCATCTCACGAAAGCCTCACAACCCCAAACCTTGATGTGGGCTAGACTAGGAACTTTTCCAGTCCACATCTCGTGAGGTGTTTTGGCAACCTTCTTTGTAGGGACCAGATTAAGGATATGGGTGGCAGTCTCTAAGGCATACCCCTAAAATGAGATTGGTAGCGTAGCTCGACTCATCATGGAACGAACCATATCTAACAAGGTTTGATTACGCCTCTTAGCTACACCTTTCAACTGCGGTGTCCTGGGAGGTGTCAATTGTGAGACAATCCCACATTCCCTTAGATAGTCGAGGAACTCAGTACTAAGATACTCACCACCACGATCGGATCGAAGCATCTTAATGTTCCTGCCTAATTGATTCTCAACTTCTTGTTTAAACTCTTTAAACCTTTCAAAAGTATCTGACTTATGCTTGATTAAGTAGACATATCCATATCTACTATAATCATCTGTAAAAGTCACATAATAACGATTAGCATCCCTTGTGGCATGTTTGAAGGGTCCACACACATCCGTGTGTATAAGATCCAAAAAACCTTCACCCTTCTCACAAGAACCAGTGAAGGGAGACTTTGTCATTTTTCCAAGTAAGCATGATTCGCAACTATCATCTGACTTTAGGTCAAATGACTCCAAGACTCCATCCTTTTGGAGTTAGCCTATGCGTTTCTTGCTTATATGTCCAAGACGACAATGCCATAATGATGATTTATCCAAGTTATTATCATTAGTAGAATCAATACACAATACATTATTTCCTAAGTTATCTACAACAGACACAGCTTCATACACACCATCACAAGGTAATGCTTTAAAATAAAACACATTATTAAAGAAAGCATTTATTCCACCAGTTTCATTAATAAAAGAAAAAGTAAAACCTTGTTTATACAATGCATGAAAGGAAATAACATTTCTTGCCATTTCTGGCGAATAACAACATTTATTCAAATCTAAAGTAAATCCACTACTAAGTAACAAAGTATAAACTCCAATCTTGGTGACAGGTGAAACTTTCCTATTCGCCATTATCAAGTTTATCTTTCCATGCTCCATATTCTCACTTCTTCTTAGTCCCTGCAATTCAGAACAAATATGAATACCGCAACCAGTATCAAGGACCCAAGAGTTAAAATAGAGTGAATTATTAGATGAAATAGTGTAAATACCTGGATGGTTGGGTTTAACCTTCCCATCCTTCAAGTCTTGCTGGTACTTTGGGCAGTTATGCTTCCAGTGCGCCTTTTCGTAGCAGTAGAAGCATTTAGCCTCTTTGGGATCAGAAGAAGGTGTAATGAAACCTTTCTTGGTTCCGCTAGAAGAGGAGCCATCAAGGGTCTTACCCTTGGTACCCTTCGAAGGGTTCTTTCTCTTCTTCCCTCTACCTTTCCTGATTGCCAGGACAGGTGCTGAGTTTGGAGTAGTAGCAGGAGTGGTCACAACCGACTTACCTTTAAGACCTGATTCTGCGGTCTTTAGGAGTCCCTGAAGTTTGCTAAGTGTAACTTCCTCCTTATTCATGTGGTATGTCATGCGGAATTGATCATAACGAAGGTAAGGAGTGCAAAATAATATTTATTGCTAACTCCTCAGGGAAGTTCACATTCAACTTCATCAATCTATCCACATACCTTTGCATTTTCTGCATATGGCTGGTAATGGGTTCTCCATCTTTCATTCGGGTTGTGATCATAGAGGAGATGATTTCATATCGCTCTTGACGAGCACTCTGATGGTAGCGGTCCATCAAATCCTGGTGCATCATAAAAGGATAGTAGTCCTCATAGGACTTTTGGGGTTCGGCTGTCATGGTGGCCATCATGATGCATGCCACTTTGGTTGCATCTCTTTCATGTGCCTCATATTCATCAAACTCCTTAGGAATAGCAGTTGGCTCAGGCGCCTTGAGCTCCTTGTCAAGAACATATTCCTTGTTCTCGTAACGAGTGACCATCCTGATGTTTCTGATCCAGTCAGTAAAGTTGGATCCATCAAAGATGACTCTCCCACAAAGGTTCATGAGAGAGAAGGAGCCAGTAGGGTTTGAGCCAGGAGTAGCATTGTTGGAAGACATCTGAAAAGAAGAAAGTAAGTTTAGTTTAGATATAGGGATAGTCCTTAATAAAGCACCCAAATGTAATATTAAGGCTAGGATCCAATCATAATATATTATAACCTAGAAGAGGGATGTCGTAATCCAAGTTATAACATATTTGAAAGGTAGGTGAATGACGATTCACCAATTTCCACCATGAAAACGAAATATAGATTATTAGGTTTTATTTGGCTTTTAGAAATTCCTAGATTCTTTGAGATTCATTGAACTTTTCAATGGCATGTTTCAATCTCGAGTGTGCCCTTCATGTTTTGTGACTGGGATACCGAGGATCACAAAACAAGGTGTGAAGTAACCATGCAAATTACTTGGTACCCTTAATGTTTTTCACTTAATCGTTGTGCCGGTAAACCACACGCGCTCCTTCCGACCTCATGAAAAACCTTAAGTCACCCTTTGCCTTCCTTGTTAAGTCCAAGTTAGTGTGCCGGTAAACCACACACGCTCCACCAACGACTTAAACAAGGTGCAAAGTGTAATTTCATGGATTAGCACCTTATTCACATTTTTCCTAAAGTAACTAAGATTGAGAATTTATAAAACATTTAGTTACTTTATAATAATCATTATACTTTTAATGAGAATTTATAAGTCCTTGTCTTACCCATTCGGCTAACGACCCTCCACCAGTCAAGCAAGCGGTGGGTGAGAGTGGACACCCATTAAGTCGCCATTTTATAGGCAAGAACCTTATACCCACCTTATAGACCGGCTTCGTGAATGAGGCGTACTAGCGGTAAGCCGACTTTGTTCTTATATATATATATATATATATATATATATATATATATATATATATATATATATATATATATATATATATATATTTATTTATTTATTAAATCATAATACTATAAGTATAAGGGTTGAATTTTAACTTTTAAAATTCTAAGGGTTGGAACTAAAGTTTTAATCAAGACTTTACTTGTTCCAAAACTTGAGAGCAAGTTTTGTAAAATTCCAAAACTTTTCATTTCTTGTAACTTATGAGTTTATTAGGGTATTAAAAAATGAAGACTCTTCATTTTATAACCCATGTGTTCTTTTAATGGTTCTTAAAACAAAGTGGCTTTTGGTTTTCCATAACTTGAGGACAAGTTATGGACTCCATTAAAACACATTATGATCATGAATTAATCTACCACATAGGTTACAAATAATTCATATGATCATCTAAACATCATAAGATCAAGAACATGAACATGAACACTTTCATGAATCAAAACTTACATTTAAAACTTTGTAATTTTGATAACTTGTTGTTGTAAATGGATTAGCAAACACATTACACCATCTAAAATGAGTTTTCAAGTACCAAAACGGTTTAGGGTAATGTTTCTAGTCCATTTCCAACAACTAAAGTCGAAAATCTGCATTCTGAGGCTTCTACTCGCCGAGTGCATGAACCTACTCGGCGAGTAGGTTGAAGATACACATGAAATCGGCGAGTCCCCCCATGGACTCGGCGAGTTCATCAGGCAGATTGCAAAAATATCGACTTTTTTCAACTTTCTAGCACAAATAACAAACAAACAAGCCTAGTCTCTGATACCACTGATGGGTTTTGAGCATTCTAACACTTCCTAAGTGTACATGCAACCCTAATAACCTTGGATCTATGTTTGTCTAATTATCATGCAAAGTTGATTTCCAAGGCTATGATCCTATCTAGCATACATGGGGAACAATTTTAATTTGAACAATAGATAGAACCACATACCTTGTTGTTGTAAGTGTTCCTTGAAACCTTGTGAGCCTAGCACCCCAAGTGTGATGCCTCAAATGCTTCACACAACACCAAATGCTATGGAGTAAACTTGAAGAGAATGTATAATACTCAAAAATCGGCTCTAGCCCTCTTGTTTCTTTAGTGTATTCAAGTGTAGCTGATTTTGGGAGATACATGGTCTTTATATAGTGTTGACACATTTAGGGTTACACCATGTAAACCCTAATGTGTCATGACTCTTCATTTCCATGACCCATGGGTTTGTAACTCCCATGGAGCCTCCATGGAGCATCCAATGGGTCCAACCCAACTTGATTATCCATGGAGCCTCTTAGCCCACTATATAAGTTATGGATGATTTACATAATCAACCCATATATTTAATTAGTTATCTTTTGATCACTTAATTAATTCTAAAATTAATTCTTGATCAAACTAATTAAATAATATTATTAATATATTAGAACTTATAATATATTAATAAACCACAAGTGTTATTTCTCTCATTTAGTTTATCCAATTGCATGGTGCCATGCAACCCAAATGGACCATGCCGGGTCGGGTCAAGTACATACCAGAAATAGTTACGGACTTAGACACCTTATCCAACATTAACAAGGCTAGAAGGCAAAGATCTTAAGTCTGACTTTTGGTTGGATTGGATGGCTTTACAAGATAGAAATTTCGGTTGTCACATTTACGATCTACCGTCTCACCTTCATTGCCTTTTCTCACAAAAAATATAAATAAATTAAAATAAAATAAAAACAACTCGATCTAAGAAACAGACACAAGGAAACCTAAGTCTTCAATCTTGAACTTCTTCTTTCGGTCTTCTTTCTTCTGGGATTGTCTTTTATTTCATTCTCTCTTAATTTTTTTTTGTTAAACATGAGAGAGGGCTTGAGCTTGAATTTAATCTTGATCTCTTATTCTTCTTTTTTGTTTCTTCTTTTCTTCATTTTTTTCTTGTTTTTGTTGTTTCTTCGAATTTTCTTCTATTATTTCTTGTTTTTGGTGACTCCGTTTTTCCAATTTTCTTCATGGTGGGGAATGCCTCAAGAATGGATGTTACCAAAAAAAATTATGGTCCAAAAAATGTGAATTTGGGGGACCTGTCTCAAAGCTCATCAATGTAAGGTGTGATGAAAAAAACCTAACTAACCATCTACTCTAGACCCATAGAAAAATTTCCTAGCCTAAAAAGGTGGTGAGAATCTAGCTAAGTAAGGCTAGGGTGAGACTCGAGAGTACTAAGGGGTATTTTCCCCAAAACCGAGATGTGATTCTTCAAATTTTCAAAATAGCTTACGAGGCTAATCTTTGCCTACACGCATCATCCTAACTAACCTCTTCCATTCACACCTAGACCCAATCAAGCTACTTGCATATGAACCCTACACAACCAGCCCAAAACGTGGTCCTTTCAGGCTCAAACTTTGTCCCACTTGTGAAACACAAGGAATTCCATGACGAAACCCAGGATCGATATGTGATTCAATATTTATGACCATTTTCCATGGTGCCTAAGAGATAAGAATAAATAGATAAAAAATGCATGCATGCTGATGTCACAACTAGCATTTTGCTAGGAAATTCTATTCTCATGAACACATCATCTATTGTAAGGCTTATACTCTAAATGAATATCATACCCTATGTTCAATCAACGTCATCCATTTGAATCCAAACCCTTGAATGAAGGTTAAAACCTAATACAATACATCTCATATGTTCAACTATAAGTTGAAAACCCTAGACATCCCGGTTCAAGTTCACTATGGACTAGGATTCTCTTATTGGGCCTAATGGACCAATAAACTTTCCATTTGACTATTTGGGCTCTAATTGGACCCACAATTATGAAACTAGAGCCTTTTGGGCCATGTGGGCCTAAAATAATATGTTTACCTCTAATAGGCCTTGTTGGGCCATAAATGATCCTAATTGCCCTAATGGGCCGTAAATCCTTCTAATTGGGCTTCATAGATTCGAACAAGTCAAAAGAAGGCCCAAATATTTCTTCTCTCTTATTCCTTTCTCTCATTCTTGGTTATGTGTGTGTGTGTGTGTATATATATATATATATATATATATATATATACATTGTAAAAAAAAGGAAGGGGGATAATATGGGGATTTTTAGAGCATGACACCTAAGTTTTACATGGTGGAAACCCATGCAAAATAAATCAAACATCTAGGATATGAAGTAACTTACCATTGAATAAAAACCATTAAGCTTTCTCTCCCTTATTCTCTCCTTTATAAATTCGGCCCAACCCTCCCCATTTCACCCTATTTTTCACTTCAAACAACACAAGAACTCTCTCAAATCTCCCTTTCTAGCACAAGAAAGTTCCCTCATTCATCCCTTCAAATTTTTGAAGATTTGTGGGTGTGTTCAAGAGTTTTCATCTAGATCATCAACTTTGGTAAGTTCTCACTTAGATCTATGATTAAACTTCTTGATCTCTTCAAAAATCTCCTCTTACCTTCATATTTTGTGGATCATGTTCATTAGAACCATCCAAGTTCAAAAACCTCCTCAAGAGGCTTGCTAAAGTCAAGATCTCTTCATTTCTTCATCAAAAACCGAAATCTTCAAACAAGGTGAGTTCGTACCCCTTGTTTTCGGTTTTCATATGATTTTGGGGGAGAATACAAGTTTCTTTGTGTAGATCCATGTGTATATGCATGACTATGTGTGTTTTCCATGAATTATTTGGTGATTATGTGTTGATTACTTCAATAACCCAAAAATAAGTTAAGAACTTGAATTTTATCACTTGGATCTTCGTAAGAACCTTGATGAAAGTATGTTTTATCACATATGTTACATATAAACTTGTAGATCTGGGAATTATACACTTAATATAGCAAAAATAAGTGTTGTGCTCAAAGATCTATAACTTATACTCAAAAATCAGATTTTGACATTAAAATTTTAACCCAAACTCGAACTGTTTTGACCCTCTTAATGGAAGTATTTTTCAAAAATATTTTACATGGACAAATTTCAGATTTATACCTTTAAAATGACTACCCTCACGTTTTCATACGATTTTTCTACAATTTGTAGCGATTTTTACAAAACTGGCTATCAGATTTGAAATAATTTCGTACCAGCCTGTGAAGGTGAGCAATTTTACACTTTTTAGAAGCCATTAGAATTTATGAGAAAAATTGTGAAGAATGTAGACCAAATTTCCAAACTTCCAGAATTTACGGATCCAAATTTCGACTTACGATGATTTTTCTACAAAATTTCCAACAACTAGGTCGGAAAAGCTCAAAAACCAGAAAATGTGTATTTTCACAAAAATCAAGCAAAAAATGATATTTTTGACAAAAATGGGTTTTAAAATGTTATTTTTACCACAAACTAGTCATCAACACAAGTTTTGAACAAAATAGAGACTAAAGTGTATTTCTTACAAAAATTGGACCTTAATTGTAAATTTTTGGCTTATTGGGCGAAGAACATCATTTTTACAAAAAGTGGGATTTTATGCTATTTTAGTGAATACTTGAACCAAAACCAACGATAAACTAACAAACGGATTAATTTGATCATTTTCTAGGTTATTGGGCCTTAGTGGCCCATTTTTATGTGTAATAGGTCATGTATACTATTTATATGTTTATTGGGCCTCATTGACCCATTAACATGTGCGACGAACCTTGGATACTATTTGTGTGCTATTTGGGCCTATAAATACCTTACATGTGAAATGGGCATTAGTTGTCCTTTCATATATATATATATATATATATATATATATATATATATATATATATATATATATATATATATATATATTTCGGGCCCATGTTATATAATTTCATTCCAATTTGGGCCTTTAAATGATTTACATGTTTAGCGATGCCTTAGTGGCTCACTTACATGGTTCATTGGGCCTGGAATGAGATTATACCTTTCTTCGCGTAAATTCGATTAAGGATCTAGTGAGTTTTGTCGGTTGGCACCTATTAAGTGTACGATCGTAGCCAGAGTCTCTTGGAGGGAGAACGGGGATTTGTGTATAGATCTATACGGGGATGACACCCCACACCTGAGCTGTTTGCTACAGTTAGACTAATTCAGTCTAGGGTGACAAAAACCTTATAATCAATAATCAAAACCGGCGTCCAACAATGCCAAGACAGGCAAAATTGTCATTATTTAGTATGGTTATGACGGCTCACTTAGAGGAATTAATGTTATGAAGTTTACGGAAGACCATTCTCTTTTCTCTTGGATTACTCGGAAACATACTCGTACTGGTACTCAACCTCGGGGGTTGGTATGACAGCTTTCTCTTTTACAGACAACATCGGGTTGTCTGGGAACATTCTCTTTACATGCTCTTTACTTTCTCTCTACATTCTCTTTACCCTTTTTAGTCAAATAAACAATAACATACATGCATTAATACAAGATCTAGCAGAAACGTACTAAACAGTTTGCAGAAAATATCAGATTTTCTGGTGGTTTTCAAAGTTATACAAATCATTTTCACAAACATGCTTATGAGATCACCAACATTATATGTTGATGTTTTCAAAATAACTTGTATTCTCAGGAAACCGTTGAAGCAGGATGAGTGAAACAAACTAATGGATATTGTGTTATATTTTGTTTCATCATACTCTTACTATTTTGGCATGTAATATTCAAATACAATACTCGATGTAAACAATGAATGTTGTTATATTACATGTGTGATGATGATGATGTTATGTTTCAATTATATTCACTGTAATGATATTTTAAGATGAAGTCATGCTCAAGCCCCCGGACGTTTCCGCCGTCTGGTTCGAGGGTGTGACATAATGTTCTTATTAAATGTCATGCTAAATTAAAACAAGAAAAGAAGAAAATAAAATAATTTTGGGGTTTTATAAAAAAATGAATTCAATTTAGTTAAATACTAATATGCTATGCAACATAACTAAAAATGCATGAAAAAGTAAAAAGAAAAGAGAATACCCCACCCTAAGCCTAAGAACAAGCATTATCCTTAATGCTCAAGTTTAGGATACAAATGACCTAAATCGGAGGATTGGGTGGAGGGAAATTTCCATGACAGTAATGGAAATCACATATGTCCTAGACTTAAAGGGAAGTGGAGGCTCCGTGCTATTCCAGCCTATCGACCTGGGTTGCTAAACTTTGAATGGCGCGTGTATTTTCTTGAGTCTGAGTGTCTATGCGTTGGACATTAGAGAACATTGTGGCAAAATGGTCAAAGAATGTTGGGTAAGTTGATGGGTTTTGGTATACTACAACATCCTATGGTGCACATACAACCCTAAATGCTTTGGATCTATGTTTTCTCTAATTATACATTCAATATTGTTTCCAAAGCATTAAGCCTACAACTATCATACAAAATGATATAAACAACATAAAAATGAGTTCTGGAGTTACCCCTTGATCGTGTCTTGTAGAGCTTGTTATGTTTGGCCTTTAAGAACTTAGTGCCCCAAGTGTTGCACCTCAAATGGTATCACAACACACCTTTGGACAAAGGATGACTTTTGAGAAATATTCTTGCAACCAAAATTGGCTCATGGAACTCCAAGGATCACTAGTGTGTCATTTTGGATGCTAAGGGGCTTCTTATATGGTGTGGCAAGATTAGAGATACACCATGTAAACCCTAATGTGTATGACCTTCCATATTCCTTAGGCTCTATGGGTTTAAACCCCCATGGATCATCCATGGGTTGTAACATTGGTTTGGCCCAACCTAAAGAATCATGGATCATTGGCCCACACCATAAGAATGAATAATTTACCAATCAATCCCCATATATTTAATTAGTCTCTTTTGATCAATTAATTAATTCCAAAATTATTCTTGATCAATACTAATAAAATAATATGATTTCATGTTAACATATTAAAACTTATAATATATTAACAAATCATAAATAACCTCTTCTCAAAAGTCCATCCTATCAAATTATCCTGGTGATATGCAACCCAAATGGACCATTCTACTCTCGGGTCAAGTACATACCACTTATAGTTATGGGCTTAGACACCTAATCAAAGAGTCTCCCACTTGGATAAGTCTAATAACTATTATTACAAGTACGACTCCACAACCCGACTAACAATCGTAGCTCTTAAAAGCCACTGTCAAACTCTGACCTAGTCAATGACATGTCCATTAGATAAGGGATCATATCTTCCTCCATTCTGGATATCATATGGACCAATACATGGATTATAATCATTCTTTCTATCCATCTATTGTTTCCTGATTTCTGATTCCTGACGACCGACTAATTGAACAAATCAAATCAGTCCAGGCTTGGCCAAGCACTTAGGGGTGTCATCACTAAATCATCGAGGGGCCTACAAATATCACTTTTAACCACATGGGGTAAAAGGAACGGATAAAATTCGACCCAAATGATTTCTTGTACTTACTCATCAAATTACACACCAATATGTTTTATAACACCAAGTTACTTGTGCGTTTACATATATCAATGTGCAACCGACTCGCAACTACAACTCACATGTCTCCATTTAAAGAATATAAGATATTATCATCTCACAATCACTCGTGATAAAATCCATGAAGTGATTCAAATGAGCGTGGGTTGAATCCAATACTCGAATATTATTCCAGGAGTACTCATGAACACTACAACTATATCTAAAACACCTAGACAAACTATAGACCCATTCATGACAGTCTTGCCTCAGTACTTACTTCTAAAGTATGATCAACTGTGGATGGTTTGAATAAAATAGTTGTTCGGGAAGTCAAAACATGAAAAGTGAAACAAAAGAATAATACTAATCCTATATAGCCCCATGTCACACCCCCAAACCAGAACGGCAGAAACGTTCGGGGGCGGAGGACGTCATATTCAGTATCATAACAATTCATAGTAAGGAAAGTACACACCACCATACATATAAGGGTTTCAAAATTTTTACATAATTATATTTGTTACATGTTCAAAAGATAAATATGTAAACATCTTTCAAAAGAAGTAATTAACGTCAGAGCGTTAATCCCCAAAAGTTGGTTTCCAAACCTGCTTAGCGGTTCCCTGAGAATACAAGTTATTTCAAAGAAAAAGCGTGTCAAAAATTAAGTTGGTGAGTTCATAAGCGGTTTTGAGAAAAATGTATGCCATTCCAAAGTTCGTGCGTTTTCCAAGAAAATCCCTTATTTCCTTATAAAAGTATGAAATGTGTATGACTGTTCGTGTTGTGAATTGTAAATAGTTGCACCAGGAAAATCCCTTATTTTCCTATTAGTTGATTGTTTTGGATATAGGAAAATCCCTTATTTTCCTAAAGTAATAGGCAGTCTCTAATGTCCAAGACCGAAAATCGCAAGCAACTGACATGCTTAAAGGTTGAGGCATAGTTTTATATAGTAAAGCTATAAGAAGATCGCACTCATTAGATGAAGAATAGTTTTAATAGCTGCTCGTTCATAAAATCAGACTACCATAATAATTGTCTATCCGGTGAGTTTTATAACCATACTAAACATAATATGCCTGTGGCGACGGTCTTCAGGCGTTGAAACGTTATGACGAACTGTCACCCAAAGGACTGTAGCTAACAGTCAGGGCGCGGGATCATGAATTCCCATATAGATCTATACACATTTGACACGCTCTCCTAACGGGAGACTCTGGTTATAATAGACAGGACTTTAAGTAGTACCTTTTAACAAAAAGGTAGCATTGAAGATGTAATCGTCTCACGGATTCTCAACTAAGTCTGTATTTAAAGTGACAATTTTGTATGCAATGTTTATCCTCTTTCTCAATGTTTGACAAAGCATAAAATCATAAGTTCTTTGAATGCATAAAATGGTTTAACAAATATGGCTACTTTGGATACCATGCATTTTGTATAAATCTAATGCATGCAAGGTATAACAAGAGTTTTCACGTTTTCACTCGGGATTAACTGGGTGTTTACTTGTATTTTCCCCCGAAATGTATTAAAGAACATTATAAAGTTTTTGAAGATGTATAAAAGGGGTACGAACTCACTTGATTGAAGTGGTTGTGTAGTCAAGAGAAGAATCAAGCAGAACTTCAACTAGAGAAAGTTGAAATCTTGAGAATCTTGGGGATCTCGGGAGTGTATAACTTCCTTAGGAACTCGAGTATGAAAAACCGGGGCTTCGGGAAGGCTTATCGAGGTAATCACACAGAGTAACGGTACTTAGGTGGAGAGAGGTGAGCACAAAACCCGATATCCTTAAGCTTCTATTTATAGGGGCTGATTTGGGGTCTCACGTCGTGAGTTTTGGATAGCTCACATCGTGAGGCTTAGTCAGCATGATCCTCTTCGATGAGTTGATGTTTCTGACACTCTGGAACCCATCAATCACAAGATCACGTCGTGATCATGGTTCCTTCACGTCGTGAGGCTGAGTCAGCCTCGAGTTTTGTGTCCCGTACTTGTAGAATCCATAACTTTCGCGTACGAGCTCCAATTTCGATGTTCTTTATATGTACGCGTAGGTGTGAAAAGGCTCTACAACTGTCGTTTAGACTCCATCGGCTAATTTTGACTTTGTTTTTTTATTATATTATTTTTAACACGCCGGGCCTGGAAAAGTCTGTTTAAATCCCATAACTCCTTCATCTGTTGTCTATTTTCGTCATACTTTTTACTGTTGTACTCCTATTGTCGGGGTCTTCAACTTTCATTTAGGTTGTGTCGGCTAAAGACCACTCGATCTCTATTTCGAGTTTTTAGCTGTTTATTGCTAGGTCAGAAACTTCGAAAATTCATAACTTCCTCATACGAAGTCAGATTTGGGCGTTCTTTTTATGTATGTTTGCGTTCTATTGACATCTATGACTTTCATTTAGATACCTAAGGCTAAAAAGTATTTTATTGAAATTTCTCATTTTATGTTTAGCAACGCTTTACCGGTAGTGTTACGAATCTTTGATTGGTCATAACTCCTTCGTTATAACTCGAATTTTAGTGTTCTTTATATTTTTGGAAACCTTATCACGATATCTGCCACATAGTGT
Organism: Lactuca sativa; assembly: GCF_002870075.4. NCBI lineage: Eukaryota > Viridiplantae > Streptophyta > Magnoliopsida > Asterales > Asteraceae > Lactuca > Lactuca sativa. Next base: position 125,402,241 of record NC_056623.2, on the reverse strand, counting down.
ACTCAAAAAGAGCTTTTTGAACATTTCATTTTTGATGATATTCTTATTACTTCACAAAGAGATAACAAGACTCGATTTTTAGACATTACATTGACCTGAAATAACGGGTTGTTACATCATCCCCCCCGTTAGAGGAAACTTCGTCCCAAAATTAATTACAAAATAAGTGCCAATGGACTAGGGAAGATATGAGGGTACTTTTGTTGTATCTGATCTTCTCGCTCCCAAGTGAATTCAGGTCCTCGCTTAGCGTTCCAGCGAACCTTCACTATTGGTATGCGACTCTGTTTAGTTCGTTTGATTTCCCTATCCATGATCTCGACGGGTTCTTCCACAAAGTTAAGATTTTCGTTAAGTTTGATTTTGTCGTGTGGAATCATAAGAGTTTCGTCGGACAAACACTTTTTCAGGTTCGATATGTGGAACACTAGATGAACTTTGTTAAGCTCGACTGGAAGTTGAAGTCTGTAAGCCACTGGACCAATCCTTGAAGTAATTTCAAAGGGTCCAATGTACCTTGGATTTAGTTTTCCATGCTTCCCAAAGCGTATCATGCCTTTCCAGGGTGAGACCTTCAGTAGAACGCAATCACCAACCTAGAATTCCAAGGGTTTTCGTCTTTTGTCGGCATAGCTCTTTTGCCTATCCCTAGAGGTTTTCAGACGTTCTTTAATCTAGACGATCTTTTTAGTTGTTTCCCTAATGATATCCGGACCGGTGAGAGTGCTATCAGGGACTAGACCTTTTGCCAACTGCGTGTCGCCCACTTCCGTCCAACATAGAGGTGATCTGCACTTACGGCCGTAAAGGGCTTCAAATGGAGCAATCTTGATACTAGTATGATAACTGTTGTTGTAAGAGAACTCGACTAATGGTAAGTGAACATCCCACACTTTACCAAAGTCGATCACACATGCTCGCAACATGTCTTCTAGAGTTTGGATCGTTCTCTCACTCTGTCCGTTAGTTTGTAGGTGGTAGGCTGTACTCATATCCAACCTTTTTCCCATGGATTTTTGCAACGATTGTCAGAATCTGGAAGTGAATCTACCGTCCCTATCCGAGATGATAGACATCGGCACTCCATGAATTCGCACGATATCTCGGATGTAGGTTCTTATTAGCCTTTGCATTTTATTAGTTTCCTTGATCGGTAAGAAATGAGAAGACTTGGTTAGTCTGTCGATGATCACCCAAATGGTATCGTGTCCACCCTGAGTATTGGGTAGTTTTGTTATGAAGTTCATGGAAATTTTTTCCCATTTCCACTCAGGTATTTCGGGTTGATGGAGTAGACCTGAGGGCTTCTGGTGTTCTACTTTTATCTTGGCGCAAGTCAAGCACTTGCTCACATAGGTAGCAATTTTTGCTTTCATGTTTGGCCACCAGTAGAGTTGTTTAAGATCCAGATACATCTTATCTGAACCTGGGTGTACGGAGTATGGAGTCTTGTGTGCTTCGTTCATAACTATCTCTTTGAACCCACTAAACTTTGGTGTCCAGATTCGGTTCATGAGGTAGCGCACTCCGTCACTTTTGATATCTAAATTCTTGTCCATCCCTCTAAGGGTTTCACCTGTCACGTTTTCGGGTTTCAAGGCTTCTATTTAAGCTTCCTTGATTTGTGTTGACAGGTGCGAATGGATTGATATGGTTAACGACTTCACTCTTCGACTAGAGTACCCTTACGACTAAGGGCATCAACCACTACATCCGCCTTTCCGGGATGGTAATGAATCTCACATTTGTAGTCGTTGAGCAATTCGACCCGACGTCGTTGTCTCATGTTTAAATCCTTCTGGTCGAATATATGTTGAAGGCTCTTGTGGTCTGTGAAGATGATGCACTTGGTACCGTATAGGTAGTGCCTCCAGATTTTTAGAGCGAAGACCACAGCTCCAAGTTCTAAGTCATGAGTGGTGTAGTTGACTTCGTATGTTTTCAGTTGTCGGGAGGCATACGCAATAACCTTTCCTCGTTGCATTAGCACACATCCCAACACTTGACTCGAAGCATCACAATACACCACAAAATCTTTGATCCCCTCTGGAAGAGAAAGAATGGGTGCACTGCATAAGGCCTGTTTCAGAGTCCAAAATGCGGCATCTTGCTTTTCTCCCTAGTTGTAGGTCACACCTTTCTGAGTTAGGGAGGTAAGAAGCTTTGCGATGCTGGAGAAGTTTTGAATGAACCTTCGATAATAAACAGCAAAGCCTAGAAATTTGTAACGCCCGTGTTTCTGGGTTTGCCATTTTTAGCAATGTAATAGTCTAGGTTAACCTTTGTAACCCAATTTGGAATAATAAAAATGTATTATTTGTGAATTATGTGTTTTATACTTATCTGCTTAATTATGTGATTTGATTTAATCAAGAATAAAAATAAGCGTAAAAATGAAATGTTATATAAACCCGATATTGATGCTCGAAGATGTAGTGGTTTAGATGAGGTTTCCGAAAATATAAAGAATGCTGAAATCCAAGTTATAACGAAGAAGTTATGACTTGTCGAAGTTTCGCGACAAAACCGGTGTGGCACAACGTGACGTAAATAGTGAATTTACGAAGGAGTGATATTTAGCCTTAGTGATCAACACGAAAGACGTAGATAATGTTCAACCGAGAGCGTGCATAGAAAGAACGCCTAAATCTGACTTCGTATGAGGAAGTTATGATTTTTCGAAGTTTCAGCTTAGTAGTAGACAGCCTCAAAAGTTCGAATTGAGATCAAGCGAGTTTTAGCGGAAACTTTCTAAACGAGAATCGAAGATGTCGTCAATGGTAGTGCAACGATAGAAGGAGGGACGAAAACGGACGTCAGACGTAGAAATTATGAATTTCTAACGAAGTTTTTCTGTCTCGGCCTACTAAATTAGAATAAATAATAAAAAATAAATTCAAAATTAGCCAGCGGAAATGAAAGTTGTAGAGCACAATCTCACTTACGTGTGGATATAAAGAACGTCGAAAACGGAGCTCGTATGCGAAAGTTATGAATTTTTGAAGATCGTGGCACACATACCAAAGCTTATCCAAAGCGTACGCCCAGCGTAACCAAGATTACGCCCAACATACTGAGTATGCCCAACGTACTTGGAAAGTACGCCCAGCGTAATCCCAGACCCAGCAGCCTATAAATAGAAACCGATATCAGCCATTTTCCTTGCCATTTTTCTTCCTTTCTCTCTAACTTTTGCATCGTTTTGCGTGCCAATTATATCCCGAAGCTCCGGTATCATTCCCGAGTCCCGAAGCAAGTTCCGAAGCCCCAAGGATCCTGAGCCAAAGCTCTGCCCGCGAGGAGCCCGGTTTTTGTGAAGATCTTCCAGATCTACCGAAGAATACTACTTCTGCAAGTCGTAGTGCTGTCCGATCATTTTTTGATCAAGTGAGTGTATAGTCCCTTTCAAATACACGATATTATACAAGTAATCGTTGAATGTATTTAAGAATACGGGTTGTGTGAGGGTATTATTATTACCTTCTAACACATAGACTTATATGACTCTCCTTGAAGTTTCTTCTTATGTGTTTACGTATTACTTGCTATTTGGATGGAGTATTGAAAGAGCATGCTATACAGTTTTTTTTTTTTTTTTAAATTATGTATAAAACATGTATGTTTTTATCTACTAATATGTGGGGTAGAACATGGGTAGACAGTTGGTGCGCAATGAAATAAATTGATGAGAGGCCTCATTGTTGGTGTTATTCTAGTCATTCAGCAGAGTATGGATGATGACCACGGACTATCATAGACAGTCTTGTGGAACGCTAGCAGGCTCATAACCTGTAGGTGTTGTGAACGATGTGTTCACCGGTGTACTCTATCCCCCACATGGTTGCCTTTAGGACACTTATTGTTGAGGAAGCCCCTCTGCAGTAATGTTCGTCCCGATGAAAATCCTAGATTAGATCCCTTGAGATAGATGTTATTTTCGGGACGTAAAGTGAGGATAATGGGAATGAGTAATCGGGTTATTGTTGATTGTTGAATTAAATATAATTATTTATTGTGGGTTGAAAACCCTATATGCTCACCAGGCCCCCAAGCCTGACCCACTCAGTTTATTTGTATTACAGGAAGTGGCATAAGGGCATAAGATGGATGAATCATCAAGTTGTTTTGTTTACAAGTCTGTATATGTATATATTTGTTGAATGACTTGTAATGTTATCGTTTATGCTTTATGGTCTGTATCGGAACATGACATCCCGATTTTTGATTGTGAAATGAAATTATATTTCTTTATGAAATGTTTTTATAAAAATCTATTTTATCATGTTTTGTTTTTGGGAACAAATTCCGCATCTCTTTTAAAATCAAAAGGATTTACTCTGAAAATGTTTAAAAAACATAAATGAAACCGGTCTTTTCTGGCCGAGATTTTGGGGATGTCACAGTTGGTATCAGAGCATTAGTTTAAGCGAGATAGGAATTTGTAGGATTTCTAGACTTAAACTTAGAATGCTAAGTGAAGATTGTGAGACGAGTGTGTGATATTATGGACACGAGCACTAGTATATTTTAGGAAGCTGCCTAAAATGCTTTTATGTGCTAAATGTTATATGTTGCCATATATGATATTATTTGTTCGGATCTACGGACTATTCTGGACAGTCCAGTGGAACACTAGCAGGCTCGCAACCTGTAGGTGTTGTGAACGATGTGTCCACTAGTGTACTCTAAATACCCATTGACATATATTGCGAGTGGAATCTCGAAAACAATATTGTCAATAAACGAGATAACCCTAGCAGCTGCGCCTGAAGTACAATATCGGCAGCTGCGCCTCATACAAAATGTCACAATTCCAGCAGGTGCGCCTAAAGTGATAGAACTAGCAACTGTACCTGACAGCTGTGTCATTGACAATGATGGACTTTGTACCTATTCCTTGGGATAATCCTTAAGAATGAATGAATGAGAAATAGCTGATCCATCAAATACTTTAAACTCTTGTGATCAGTATAAATAGTGCACCACACTCCATACAAATAGTGCCTCCAAATCTCAAGGGTAAACACCACTGCCCCTAGTTCCAGGTCATGAGTGGGGTAATTTGCCTCATGAGGCTTCAACTGCCTCGATTCGTAAGCTATCACGTGCCCCTCTACATCAGAACGACACCAAACCCTGAAATCGATGCGTCACAGGACACCACCAAATCGTCTAACCACTCGGGTAGTACTAGGATCGACACCTCACATAGCCTCCGTCTCAGGGTCTCAAAAGCCATATGATGATCCGTGCCCCACCGAAAGGTCACATTCTTCTTGGTTAAGCGGGTCAATGGCACAACAATTTTGGATAAATCTTCGATAATATCCTGCTAAACCCAAGAAGCTATGAATCTCTGATGCATTCTTCGGCACTTACCACCACATCACAGCCTCAACTTTGGCTGGATCAACCGAAATACCCTACTGATTGATGATATGCCCCAAAAACTGTATTTCTCGCTGCCAAAAATCACACTTAGAGAACTTTTCATAAAGCTTCTCCACACTCAAGGTCTCCAATACCTCCCTTAAATGTTGCTCATGCTGCTCCTTGGTCTTAGAATAGACCAGGGTATCATCGATAAAAACGATCACCGACCGATCCAGCATCGGTCTACATACCCTATTCATGAGATCCATGAACGCTACTAGGGCATTGGTGAACCCAAACAACATCACCACAAACTCATAATGGCCATACCGAGTCGTGAAAGTTGTCTTCGGTATATCCTCATCCCGAATCCTCATCTGATGGTACCCCGACCGAAGATCAATCTTCGAAAACCAAGACGCACCCTGCAGCTGATCAAACAAATCATCGATCCCCGACAACGAATAACAGTTCTTCACCTTTAGTTTGTCCAACTCTCTATAATCGATGCACATCCTGTGTGATCCATCCTTCTTTTTTCACGAACATGATCGGTGCTCCCCATGGGGAACTGCTCAGATGGATAAACGCTCGGTCTAGCATCTACTGAAGTTACGTAGATAACTCCTGCATCTTAGGCAGTGCCAATCCATATGGTGCCTTCGCTATCGGAGTGAAACCCGTCACCAAATCGATGTGAAACTCCACCTGCCTCTCCGAAGGCACTCCTGGTAACTCTTCAGGAAAAACATCCCAAAATTCCTATACAACCGGCACACTGCCCACATCTGTTGTGGTCTCAACCCTCGCATCTGAGATATAAGCCAGAAATCTCGTACATCCCTGCTGCAGAAATCTCCTGGCCCTTGCAGGCAAACAGAGAGTTGGCCCTTATGAGGCCTTCACACCATGTATAACCAGTTCTCCCTCACTTGGGGTTCAAACCCTCACCAACTGATTCTCGCAATCAATAACCAATCCATCCCGATGATCACCTTCAACCCTCGTAACGGTATCGGGACTAGGTCAACGTGAAACCTCTCACCAATCACATTCAAGACGCAGTCCTGATACACCCTCGCAACACTAACGGTGCGTTCATTTGCAATCTCTACCTCTCACCAAGTATAACATGGCTAACATATTGGGGAACTACTTACTTGGCTTGGCTGATCACGCACGTTGCACTCTCATCTTTTCCTTTCCTTCAAAAACTTTTTATGTTTTTTTAAAACAATTTTACCATTTCCTTAGTTTGAGTCCTGACACACCCAAGAGTGTACTCGAATCCCTCAAACCAAGGCTCTGTTATCAACTTGTAATGACCCAAATTTTACAAAGAAAATTTTCATTTTTGAATAATCAAACATATTTCCATACATTAAGAAATCCAGTTATGATTGTTTTCAAAACATAAGTAAAATACAACTTTTATTCCAAACATCAAAGTGTACCGTGAAAACGCTTGAGAGAGAGTGCACGCCACGCCATCACACCTTGCCCTTCCCCTTGGGATCTGAAGTACCTGAAACAAATCCACAACCTATAAGCTAATGCTTAGTGAGTTTCTCAGAGCATACCATACACACAGTCCACATATCACATATCATATTAGCTATATATATCACATAAGCTATGCATACAACTTATAAGGAAGCCAAGAAAACCCTCCAGGGTCTTACACCTAGTGCCACTGGAACCCCCACATGGTCTTACTGTAATACTGTCTGCCATGGGAACCCCCGCATGGTCTTCATGCCATGGGAACCCTACATGGTCTTCTTGACAAGTAGTTAACATACAAGCTAGTCATGCAAATATACTGGGAGGCTATGGAAACCCTCCAAGGTCTTATACCAATTGCCATGGGAACCCCCACGTGGTCTTAGTCTACTGCCACGGGAACCCCCCGGGGTGTTCCATGCAAATGCCATATTAAGATAACACATAATCAATTGACAATCCACATATCATGAAATGGGTCGGCCTTGGTGCCTTAGACCCATTGGTATGGTGAGATGACTCACCTCTATCTGAAGAAACCGAAAGCTGCTCTCCTAACTGACCGAAACCACCCACACTGAATAATAATATTAACCAACGTTAGGACCACACATGACCAAAGGGAAACCCAAACCCTAAGTCCTTCCATAAAGGACCAAATATTCTTCCTTTGTTAATGGGCCCAAGGTCCATGTCCAAAAATCGTTAATGGCTCTGATGGCCCAATAAGGCCTAATCATAACATATATGGCCCAAAATAGATTACTAGCCCACCATCCTCAAGATACGTCCAGGCCTAATAACCAATTGAGGCCCAACAGCTTTAAAGGCCCAAAACAGATCCAAGCCCATCTATGGTACGCGCAACGTATTGAGTCTCTGGTACTTATGCGCTGCATACGCTAGGTTACACCTAGCGTACTAACATATTAAGCACTTTCTCCATGAAGTTCTTAATAGTCGATTCCCTTACGTCCAAAAGTAAGATCTAAGCTTATTAAGATGACTTAGGGCATAAAGTTGGCAACTTTTTTCCTTTACATGTGTCATATGTTCCCAACACCCCAATTAAGACCTTTTTATGGTTCTTAACCCATACCTGAGGTCCAAACACCCACCATGAGTTCATTTTTATGTTATAAACGGACCAAAGGACCTCAGATCTAACATTTCCATCCTTTGGAGTTGCTTAACTCACAAGAGGAAGTCCAAAATCAACAAAGGGGGCTAAACTAGAAAACCCTAGCTAGATCTAGTGATTAAGGTGGAAAGGTGCAAGCTTTATACCTCTAGAAGCTCCTCAAGGTGAACTAGATGCAGATTCTTGAAGCCCAATGTCAATCCAAGCTTCCTTGACAACGTCTCATTCTTGAATGTCACTAAAAATGGCCACCAACACGCTTTCTAATCTCAAAATGGTCTTACAAGCTCTCTCTGGAGTAGAAGGACGTTCTAAGGCCATGGAGGCTCTGTAGAGTTTAGTCCAAGGGGCTTAAGGATGTTTAAATAGGCCTCAAGTCCGAAAATTAGGGTTTTGTCATCCGACACATATGCGCAACGTACTTCTGGTATGTCCAACGTATATACTGCCCCTTCGCGATCAACCTTGTGTAGTACGCTAAGTGTACTCATAAGTACACCGAACATACTTAAGGGACTATTATGCTAAAATTAGGTTTCTTCAAGGGTTTCAAAGTAATACCTAATTTTGAGTATTACAACTCTCCCCCACTTGAACTAGACTTCATCCCAGAAGTCCGTAGATGTGAATAGATCGGGATAATGCTCCCGCATCTCCTCCTCCGGCTCCCAAGTCCTTAAGAGCCTCTTCAGTGCTGCCATTGTACATTTACCAGCTTCACCTCCTTGTTCCGAAGACCCTTTGTCTTCCTATCTAAGATGGCAACCAGCTTCTCGATGCAGTTCAGGCTCCCATCCACCTAAATATCGTCCATTGAAATAACTGCGGACTCGTCAGCGACACACTCCCGATGCCAAGACACATGGAAAGTGTTGTGAATCTGGCTAAGCTCCTCCTGCAGATCCAAGCGATATGCCACCTTGCCCACCCGGTCCTTAAGGGTTTTCAGCATTCTAACACTCCTATGGTGTTCATGCGACCCTAGATGCTTTGGATCTATGTTTTCTCTATTATACACGCATACATTTGATATTACAAAGCATCATCCCAACTAGCCTACAATGGATTATAAACAACATGAAATACAAGTTAGATGACATACCTTTTAGTGTAGTTGAAGCCTTATACCTTTAAGAACTTACTGCTCCAAGTGTTGCTCCTCAAATGGAATCACACAACACCACCAACAAATGGAGGAACTTGAGAAGATGTCACTTGCAGTCATAAAATCGGCTTGACCTCTTGTGTTTCCACTAGTCACTCCTTAGTCCATTTTCATGAGCTCGAGTGGTTCTTATATAGTGTGGCAAAATAGGGTTACACCAAGTAAATCCTAATGACTTTCCATATCCCTCATGCTCCATAGGTTGAAACCTCCATGGAGTATCCATGGGTTACCACATGGGTTTAGCCCAACATGAAGAACTATGGATCATAAGCCCACTTTATAAGAATGAATGATTTACCAAATTAACCCCTTATATTTAGTTAGTTTCTTTTGATCACAAAATTAATTCCAAATTAATTCTTGATCAATACTAATTAAATAATATGATTTCATATTAATATATTAGAACTTATAATATATTAACAAACCATAAATAACCTATTCTCAATTATCCATCCTTCAGATTGTTCTGGTGCCATGCAACCCAAATGGACCATGCTACTCTCGGGCCAATTACATACCAATAATAGTTATGGGCTTAGACTCCTAATCCAACAGGGTCGTGATCCTGAACAGACCTATGTACCAAGGACCTAGCTTGCCCCTCTTCCGAAACCTGATAATTCCCTTCCAGGGTGACACCTTTAGCAACACGAAATCCCCAATCCGAAACTCAATATGATCGCCGTCGGTCAGCATAACTTTTCTGATGGCTCTACGCGACTCGCAGCCGGCCGTACACCTGTTAAATTAGCCCGGTAATCTCAATCACTAATTCAGTGCTCCCCATGACCCAGTGCCCAACCTCGTCCCAACAAACCGGGGTCCTGCACCTCCGAACATATAACATCTCAAATCGAGGTTGGTCGATACTGCCATGATAACTGTTATTGTATGAAAACTCTGTCAGTGGGAGATACGTGTCCCAACTACCTCCAAAATCCAACACGCATGCTCGAAGCATGTCCTCCAATGTCTGGATCGTCCTTTCACTCTGGCCATCAGTCTGGGAGTGGTATGCCGTGCTAAAATGTAGTTGAGTGCCCAGTTCCTCGTGGAACTTCTTTTAAAACCTGGATGTAAACCAGACATCCCGGTCCGAGACTACCGATACTTGCACCCTGTGCCTAGCCACCACCTCTTGTACATAAATATCCGCCAATTTTTCTGTGGATATACTCTTGTAGATCGGAATGAAGTGGGAACTCTTCGTCAGTCTGTCCATGATACCCATATGGCATACACACCTCTTACCATCCTAGGTAACTTCGTGATGAAGTCCATAGTGATCTCTTCCCATTTCAATGTGGAAATGGGTAGTGGATGTACCTTTCTATGAGGCCGCTGATGCTTGGCCTTGACCTTCCTGCAAGTCAAGCACCGCTCTACGAACCAGATGATCTCCCGCTTCATGTAGGGCCACCAATAACTCAGTCTCAAGTCCCTATACATTTTTGTAGCCCCTGGATGTATAGAGAACTTGGACTTGTGCGCTTCCTCTAATATCCTTTGCCTCACTCCTCCAGTCACCGGTACCCACACTCAGGCACACTACGTCAAAAGGCCACAACTATCCTTAAAAACAAAGGATAATGTCCCCAATTTTTCTCTATCTTCCAGTTCTCTTTCTTCACTCCCTCGACCTGGGTCTCTTTGATCATATCCAACAAAGGAGAAACCACCATCATCGTCATACAAATGTTACCAATCGGGGACCCCGTCGTCTTGCGGCTCAACGCATCGGCCACCATGTTGGCCTTCCTTGGATGGTATAGGATCTCACAATCATAATCCTTCAGTACATAGTGTTAAACCTTTAAACGGGTAATGGATCCATCTATGTGCACACGACTTTATGAAGAATATTAATAGCTATAAGTTGGTGAAAATATAGATAATCATGTATAATAGAGGTGTGAAAAAAACGAAGAGAGAAAAAATGACATTTGGTGCTCGAAAAATCGAACATAAGAAAAATCCGTAGCTAATCCGTAGTTACGGATTAGCTATGGAATTCTAACGGAAATCATATTCGGTAGCTAATCTGTGATTAGCTACGGAATATGATTTCCGTTAGAATTCCGTAGCTAATTGGTAGCAAATTAGCTACAAATTTTTCTTATTTGCGTTTTTTCAGGCACCAAACGTCATTTTTTTCGCTTTGTTTTTTCCACAACTATATTATACATGATTATCTATATTTTCACCAACTTATAGCTATTAATATCCTTCATAAAATCGTGTGAACATTTGGGATCAAGTACTCATTTCACGGTTTAACATTGTAACGCCTATACTTTTCACCAACTTGTAATGAGTTTATATTTGTATAAGTACTAGCAGGATACCCGTGCGATGCTGCGGCGCCAGATAGTCTTTTTCGGCAGATAGTTTCCATGTTGAGATAAATTTATTTTTCACGTCAAATAGTTCGTTTCATCCTTTTAGTGGATTGTTTTTTGAGAGATGGTACCTTTCAAAGAATAGTTTCTAGTTAGGTGCATAGCCGTGGGGCTGAATAGTTCCCTTTTCGGTGTTATCTATTAATCTGGTTTCTACTTTACGATTATGTAGTAAGGGTGTGCATACACAAAAAAGACAAAAATAATTTATAAAAAAATAATATATTTTAAAAAACTGAAGATATAATATAGTTAGGGGTGTGCAATCTGGCGATGTCGATTAGTTTTATTTTGACGACTAATTTACATATAACGATTAGTCTCTCTTTTTTGGCATGGGGAAAGGGGGGGGGGGGGGGGGGGTGATGGGTGGGAGTGGTGTCACAGAAACTATATTCCCTTCAATGCCACATAGACGTCAGATTATAGTTTACCAAAAAAATATGGTTCATTGCCACACCAAGGAGTGGTGCCACACTTTTTTTTAAAAATTTAATTTAAATAAAAACTTTATTTTTTTAATTAAAAACATAACATATCATTACTTCAAAATAAAAAACATTACTCATATTAACATAAGTTTATATAATAAAAAAGATTCATATTGACAAATTTATTATTATATAGATATAAAAATAAAAAGAAGTAAAAAAAATAGTACGCAAGATATAAAAGGGAAAGAAAAGAGTTAAATTGAGTAAAAGAAAATTAAATATAAATAGAAAATAGACATTAAAAGAATTTGTCTTAATATAAAAAAATTAGATTTCTAAAGAAAAATAAATAGGAAAGAAATTTAAAAAAAACAAACAAACAAAAAAAGAGAAAAGAAGAAGAAGAAAGAGACATAGTTTAAGAGGCAAGAGAGAGAAAAAAGTGAGGCTAAAATATACCGCAGTACAGTCAAGACTGCATCCAAACTGAAGAGAGGGAACGGTGAGGGCAAGGATGCACTCTCTCTATCACACCACTCCCCTAAGCCTAATATACAAAATGCGACATGACAGACTGCAGTTAATAATTGTTATATAGGTTCTTTGACGTTTTAATAATATATTTACATAACATTTCCATTATTTATAACATATATACATAAAGAGGATGACACAAATTATTATATATATTTTTTTAATGTAAAATTTTTGAGCAAACCATATTTTCCTCTCACTTACAATTGAAACAACTTCAACTGAAATTTAATTTATTATTTAATAGTTTAATATAACAAAATAAAAAAAATAATAAAGATATTAATGCAAACTACTTTGATTGACGTCTTTTTCCAATTAAAAAGCCTTATCTAACAATCTAAAATCTAAAAAGGTAAAATATCAAAGCGCAAATTGTATGTAAATTACATAATAAAAACTCAAGAAATCATAATTATTAAATTCTAAGACCAAAGGAATTTTAAATCCAAAGGACATTATTCTTGATCTACTAACCAAAATAATCTTTTCTTTATAGGTCATTTCTTGCTCTGAAAAGAACGCATATCTCAAAACAAAAGAATGCAGCCAAATCGTGGGGACTTTTTTTTATGTTGATGAATATCTGTATCACTTCTAGACCATAATCAAAAAGCAAACCTTCAAGGTCATTTCTTGTTCTGATTAATTCAATCAAAGTTCATTAAAGACATAAATATGTCAAAATTTCATGATAGACCTTTAACATTTACATGCCTAATTATCTCAACTTTGAGTAGTCACATGTAAACTTACAATTTTTCGCAAATCTTTCTACCTCTTGGTTTGCAATTGTAGCCTCCTTTGAAGAACCTAAACACCTTATATATATATATATATATATATATATATATAGATATATATATATATATATATATATATATATATATATATATATATATATATATATATATATATATATATATATATATATATATCAAAACGATTAAACTGAACTGCAAGCATAAGTTTACTATTATAATTTCACTATTTTTACATCACTTAACAACATGCATTTGTTTTCTTTCATACTTATTCATCCATCATTCTAAAAATCCAATCAAAACCATGTTAAAAAAACTTGTCTATCCTTATCTTCCACTATGGGGTTTTCAGGGGTGTTTTCATTCACTTTCTTATTTTTCTTAGCAATATCATTCTAAAAATCCACCACATACCATGAAATTTTGATAGCTTGCTTATAACTACACCTACACACTTTTGCCCTGATTTTAACACATTCTTTGTAGTTTCTTTGGGCTTTCCACTTGTATTAGCTAAAGACGACCCAAAATACATGGAGATTAAGAAATTTAAGTCGTGAAACTACTAAGCAAAAAGATTTAGGGATAAAAAAAACAACCTTTAAGGATGGATGTGCAAAACCTAAAAGCTCATCACAAATGAGCACCCATGATGCACTAGAACATCACTGGTTTCCCTTGTAAGTTGTCTATCTGAGATGAGTCTTCTTAGATTCTTTCATAGTGACATACAAACCATCAAATCAACGAAACAAAAAATAAAAATCAACTCAAACTGATTTAGAATTTACAGTCCATTACCTCTCTGCTAGATCATGTTGTGCATATGGATGTGTTTAAATCTATCTTCGTAACCTCCATCGTGATTTATATTTCTCTTCCTAAACTTTATCCAGATATAAAGTCTATAGACAGCTAAAAACTCGAAATTTAGATCGAGTGATTTTTAGCTTACACAACCTAAACGAGAATCGAAGGTCTCGTCAATAGTAGTACAACGGTAAGAAGACTGACGAAAACAGACGTCGGATGAAGAAGTTATGAATTTTTAATGGATTTTCCTATCCCGGTCTGTTAAAAATAATAATAATAAAAATAAAGTCAAATTTAGTTGACGAAGTCTAAACGAAAGTTGTAAAATATATTCCCGCCTACGCGTGCATATAAAGAATGTCAAAAATGGAGCCCGTATGAGAAAGTTATGGATTTTAGAAGATTTGGGTGCAATTTCCGAGAAATTCGCATGGATTGGAGCCGGCCACGTCACCATCGCGAGATCACGCCTCGTGTCCGACACATGTCGCAATCCGATTCGCCCAAAGCTTCGGTCCAATGCGTGTCCGACGTGCTTTGCCCCGTGTCACATTTCCGAGCCTCGCACCCGAACCCTCGCATGCGCGCCACCTGCTTCGCTCCGCTGCTGCCGCATGTCCTTCGCTGCTGTTGATGCCTGGCTCCTTCTCGGCCGACCTTTGCACCCTCGCCCTATAAATATAAGGGTTGCGAGATTACCCGAGTAACTTTGGAAAATTGTCATTTTCACCCCTTTATCAATATTTTTTTATCATTTTGACCTTCCCCGAAGCCTCGGTATCATTTCCAACACCCGAAACACATCCCGAAGTGCCCGAAGATCTGGAAAAATTTATCTTTTCGGTTTTGAAGCTCCAACCTCGCAGAGCCCGATTTTTCATTAAAACCCCCAGTTTTATCAAAAACGATCATTTTAAAAAACGAAATGTTGCCCGATTATCATTAAATCAAGTGAGTGTATAGTCACTTTCATCTTACACATAAATATGAAGTATTTTCTATAAAATACGTGCTATGTGTATATATATTGTTTGTTTATTTGAGATGGATGTTGAATGGATGTTTTATACAAGTTTTAAACTGTATATATATATATATATATATTTTTATCTACAAATATGTTGGGTATAACATGGGTAGATGAAATAGTTGGTGTGTGATAAAGCGATGAGAGGCCTCGATGTTGTTGGTGTTCCAGTCATCTAGCAAAGTATGGATGACGACCACGGACTCTTCTATACAGTCCAGTGGAACGCTGGCAGGCTCACAACCTGTAGGTTTTTGTGGGCTTGATGTTCATCGGTGTAATCCATCCCCCTCATGGTTGCCTTACAAACATATATGGCTGAGGAATCCCCTTAGCAGTAAAGTCCATCCCGATGATAAAATCCTTAGACTAGGTCCCTGGTATAGGTGTTTAGGGACGTAAAGTGAGGATAACGGGAATGAGTAATTAGGGTTATTGTTGGTTGATGAAATTAATAAATTTATTGTTGGTTGATGAAATTAATAAATTTATTATTATTTGTGGGTTGAAAATCCTATATGCTTACCAGGCTCCCAAGCCTGACCCACTCATCTTTCTATTTTACAGGTAGTGGACCCAGAGCATTATTTGGATGATGATGAGGGATTTTTAGATTATAGGCCAGTAGTTGTAAATAACTGTTGTAAGGCTTATAATGTATTGTTTATGCTTTTGATCTGTATCGAACATGACATCCCGAGTCTTTTTAATGAAATACATTTCTACGGAAATGTTTTGATAAATCTTTATCATATTTTTATTTTGGGAACAAATTCCGGAACACTTTTAATTAAAGGATTACTCTGATTTTATTATAAAAGCATAAACTAAATCAGTCATTTCTCGCCATGAAATTGGGATGTCACAGCTGGTATCAGAGCATTAGTTTAAGCGAACTAGGAATTTGTAGGATTTCTAGACTTAAACTTAGAATGGTAAGTGATGATTGTGAGATGAGTGTCTATCATAGTTTAGACACGAGCACTAGAATATTTTAGGAAAACGCCTAAAATGCTTTTATGTGCTAAATGCTATATATGTTTGCCATATATGATATTATTTGTTCAGATCTATGGTTTGATCCCGACCAGATCTGGAAACCTTATGTGTGTAGGATTCTAAGCGTATGACTACGATATTAGAACTAGCATATAAACGTTTCGGAGTCTATAGTGAATAAGGATCTAAATTCAACTTATTCGGTGTATAGATCAAGAATGGCATGAACTAGAAGTGGAGTTGGAAAAGCAAACGGAAACAGGAATCAACAGCCGCAACCCCTAGTACTTGAGCAAGTACCTGTTGAAGGAGTTGCACCTGAGCCAATGATGATGGCTGGGGTACAAGCAATGATGCAGATGATGTTGGATCGCCAAATGGAGGAGATAAGGCAATTACTGCAACATAATAGGGAAGAAACTACGGTCCCTATTGAACAGCCTAATTTGAATGAAGGGCAATCAGAAGGAGGGAACTACAATGGGACTGTTGGTCAAGCCAACCCACCGATAGTTAGACGAAACAACCAGGATGGAGGAAGTGATGGAAGTGGATGCAAATATAAAGATTTCATGGCATACAAACCACTGTGTCTATCTGGAAGTCCGACACCGGTAGAAGTTATAAATTGGATCTTCGAAATGGAGACAATGTTTGAAAGTTATGAGTGTAGCAACAAACAGAAGACAACACTTGCAATTCCTCTGTTAAAATCTAGTGTATTGAGCTGGTTGAAGTTACTAGCTGATTCGATGCCCAAGGGAGAAGTTAGCAAGATGTCTTGGGAAGACATTGTGGTACAACTGAAATTCCAATACTGCTCTGAGCAGGATCTTCTAAAAATCAATAATGAGTTTCAGAATTTGAAGAAAGGAAAAATGAGCGGTACTGAATACGTTGCTAGTTTCACAGAAAAGATGAAGCTTATTCCATACTTAGTTCCAACCGAACTCTCTAAAGTCAATAAGTTTGCACATGGTTTACCAACAGATTTTGGTCCAATGGTTAAGTAAGCAACCACATTGAAAGCC
This sequence comes from Lactuca sativa, assembly GCF_002870075.4. Lineage (NCBI taxonomy): Eukaryota > Viridiplantae > Streptophyta > Magnoliopsida > Asterales > Asteraceae > Lactuca > Lactuca sativa. The sequence continues at coordinate 125,385,052 of NC_056623.2, read as the reverse complement.
GCCATCTGGCCTGCTAAGAGTGTTGAGACCCAGATCAGGGAGAAGGGTTTGGAGAGGACAAATGTCAGTGAGAAAAGGAAGCTCAAAGTGAAGGGTTTTGAGCATTCTAATACTCCTAAGTGTACATACAGCCAGCCCTAAATACCTTGGATCTGTGTTTTCTCTATTATACATGCAAATATGAAGTTTCCAAGATATTACCCTATACTAGCATACAAATATCATATACTTGGGTAACAAAATAGATAGAATACATAGCTTTTTGATGTAACTTGTCTTCATGAAGCTTGAGTGCCTAGTGCCCCAAGTGTGACACCTCAAATGGTTCACACAACACCATGAACACTTGGAATAACCTTGAGAATAAGGATACTTTGGGTCTTTCTATTGAAATCGGCCTTGCCCTTTTGTGTACACACACTAGTACCAATTTCACCAACCAAGGACATCTTTATATAGTGTGGAGATTAGGGTTAAACCCTAATACCCATGACCTTTCATTTCCTAGGATCCATGGGTTAAAGCTCCATGGACTATCCATGAAGACTTAGCCCAACCTAAATGAACTTGGCCCACTACACATATATATGTAAGAGTCCATATTTAATTAGTTCCTTTTGATCACTTAATTAATTATTAATTAATTCTTGATCAATACTAATTAAATAATATGATTATATATTAATATATTAGAACTTATAATATATTAATATAAATCACTAGTATCCTTTTTCCTCATCTTGTCTATCCAATTGTCCCGATGCCATGCAACCCAAATGGACCATGTCGGGTCGGGTCAAGTCTTACCAATTATAGTTATGGACTTAGACATTAATCCAATAGTCTCCCACTTGGATAAGTCTAAAACTATTATTGAGTATGACTTCAAACCCCGACTAGCAATCGTAGCTCTCAAAAGCTTCTGTCGAACTCTGACCTTGCCGATGAACTCTGACCTTTGTTAATGACTTGTCCATTAGGTAAGGGATCATATATTCCTCCATTCTAGATATCATATGGACTGAGACATGGATTATAAATCATTCTCTCTGTCAATTTGATGTTTCCCGATTTCCGATTCATGACGACTGACTGATTGAACAGATCAAATCAGTCCTGGTTTGGCCAAGCACTCACATGTATCATCATTAAATCATCAAGGGGCCCACATCTATCGGTTTTATCCCGAAGGTAAAAGGAATGGATAAACTTCAACTCATATGGATTGTTCTACTACTTGTTGAATCATACACAAAGGCACATTTTATAACATCGAGTTACCGAATGCGTTTTCGTGCAATCAATGTACAACCAACTAATAGTAACAACTCATATCTCTAGGTTTAAAGAATATAAGATATTATCGTCTCATGATCACACGTGATAAAATCCATGAAGTGATTCAAATGAGCGTGGGTTGAATCCAATACTTAGAACTTATGAGCACTCATGAGTGTTGTAGCACAACTTTGTCCACCAACTTGAACCTCTACAAGCCAACCCATGACAGTCTTCATTCATATCTACTTCCAACATATGACCGACTGTGGATGGTTTGAATAACTTAGTCATTCCGGAAGAATAACCTAGTTATTATGGAAGTTAAAACATGCAAAGTGAAACACAAGAATAAATGAATCAAGTATGGTATCCAACCCTATGAATATAAATAGACCACTTTTATTTATCACCATACTGATTACTCATTATTCATTGTTTCGGTTTTATCAACTTTATACCTGAATTAAAAACATTAGTTGTCCCATGCTCCAAGCATGTACACTATGTTTTTCTAAACAATAGCTTTGCCATGCAACAAGTATGCACTCTATGTTTGTCTATGATCCTTTTCTTTATGAACTAGATCAATTGAACATAATTTCAATGATTCTCTTTTCACACTCCTAAATCCTTGTCTTAAATGTAAGAATTCCAAATTCCTATCATTTATCGAAATCTGTTTAGATTTTAAACTTATATGCATTGTTCCTCTTGTAATGATTATGCACAAAGCCACAAAGGCTTGGCAACAATCATTACAGAGTATCCCAATGGAGTCCAATTCCATGGAAATGATGTCTCAAGTTCAAAGCACATTGCTTTGAACATGCTTCTTGCATTAAGTTTCTCTAACCTTACACATATTGAAGACAACTCTATATTCTCATTTTGACTACCACTTCTGAACAAGAGTTGCCACTTTTCAGACTATGTCAATATGGTCCTTCCAATATTAACAGTATACTTCCAACTGTCCTTGAGCAACCAATCTTTGGTAAACCTTAGATTGTCCACGACAATTTCTTAATCACTTTAGTCATATCCAATTCTAGACATTTTCCTCCTTAATGCCCCAAGGCATTTGGAAAATTCAGAAATGATAAATATTATAGCACATGTAATCGATCTTGTACCCAAAGTAAATGGGACACGATTCATGATGTTTCACATAAAGACATTGTTCTAGACCAGTCTTTTTCCATAATAATTTTCGTTTGCCATATTCTCAAAATTTGACTATGAAAAGGGATACCGTAATCATAATCGAATTTTGAGAATGCAATATATAGAATTTTTTACTAAGTTGAACCAATCCAACATGAAATTCAAATATATATTCTTGACTAAAGGTGATTAAAATCTCAATATAAGCTCTTTAGAATGATTATAAACTCAATCTAAGCTTTTTATAATTGAAATGAAGTATAATTTCCTCTCCCTTAATTATAGCAAAACAACTTTTTCAACCCCTGCAACCTCATGAATTGAAACTTTTGTTTTATATAATTAACATTGCTAACTTGCAATACCTATCATAATTATCATGCTCCCACTAACATGATGATTATTAGCAAAATACTTAAGCTCCCACTAGCTTTGACAAGTATCCAGAAAACAGTTGGACCTCTAGAAGTCAATACTTTATTGACATTCTTACCAAAGTTCAGATTTCTGATACTAGATTATGTTGATAAGGCTTTATCAAAATTATACACCTTATCTTAGATAGCTCACAAGTGTGTCTAAACAATTTTAGAACTATGAAAAGGGATGCCGTAATCATAGTCTCAATTGTTTAGACCTTTTCCATTTCTCATAAGTCCATGTTAGTGTGCCGGTTTACCACGCACGCTCCACTAACGCCTTTGAGAACTGTAAATATCACAATTGCTATCTACTTAAAATCTACTTAGTGAAAGAATTTCCTCACCATCAATTTTATGAATCGGAGAGAAACCTTATGACACTTAGATTTTACGGTGTATGTGTTCTTATCCATATGAATTTGTTGGGTCAAAATATGGTTTATACTTTACTTTTCTGGGCATTGTATTTTTGTGTAATAATTGTGGATTTTCGGTCTAGTTTACGGCTGAGTTTACGACCGTAAACACCTTACGGCCGTAAACTCATTTACGGCCCATATGTTTCCGGCCCATATACAACATGTATAAATAGAGGTGTTAGGGTGAGGAGTAAAGATTGATGAGATTGTTGAACAGAAGTAGTTTACGGCCAGAGAGACAGGAGTTTTTATTTGTGTGTGAATCTTGTGTAAGGAGTTTCATTCATATCATTAATACAATCAAGATTCATCATATTCTTCTTCTTCTTCTCTTCTATTTTATTTTGCATCATCCGTTTGATTGGGATTCCGCACCATCAAACGGATCTGACTGATACACGGACATTTTAGGGACTTACAATTGGTATCAGAGCCAAGTTGTATCAGTCAAAAGGTTCATTATTTCATCCAAAAATCGAATATTCTGTGTTTACGGTCCAAGCTTACGGCCGTAAACACCGAGTTCTTGGGCCGTAAACTCTGTTTGGGGCATTATTTGAACTTATTTTCGAAATATTTTTGCGTTTTTGGATAGATCTCGCAAAAATAAGGGGGGTTTGTTCTTTGTGTTTTTCATAAAAAGGGGTTTTTGATCGAGTTTTGGAGCTTCAAAGTCGAATTTTCACGTAACCGGAAATACGGCCGGCGGCGCATTCCCGTTTGCGGTTAGGGTTTCCGGAGATCTCGGCTCGGCAGCGGCTTGCGACTCGGACGTGGCGGCTCGGAACTTTCGGCTCGGCTCGGAGTTGGCTCGGATCACGGCTCGCATTGAAGACGGCTCGGCTCGATGAAGTCAGCTCGCATCAGCGCTTAGAAGTCCAGCGCCTTAAAAATCGAAAGGGTTTTGGGGGTTGCCGGGTTCGAACCCGGGACCTCTAGTTCACAAGGAAGCCACTTAACCAAGTCGACCAACTGATTCCTTGTTTCATTCCTTCGAAAATTTAAACTTAAACACTACTTGTCGCTTTCAAGTTTCGCCAATTTGACACTTTCTGCCCAAAAACTAAATTTCTTTTATTTTTAAATTCCTTTTTCATCCAAATTAAAAAAAAAATTTAAAATAAAATAATAAATTAATTAATTAAATAATAATAATTGTTTTTATTTTTTATTTTTTATTTTTTATTTTTTATTTTTAATTTTGACCTTTTATTTCAAATTTTGATTTTTAAACTTTGACTTTTTCGTTTAATTTTTAAAATTTCAAGTTTAACCTTTCGGTTTGATTTTTAAGTTTGACTTTTCAAGTTTAATTTTTTTAAATTTGACTTTTAAGGTTGTTTTAAATATATATATATATATATATATATATATATATATATATATATATATATATATATATATATATATATATATGTATAATAATAATAATAATAATAATAATAATAATAATAATAATAATAATAAAGGGCATTTTAAATTTGACGTTTGCTTCTAGTTTTTTTTTAATTAATTGATTTTAAGGTATACGAGGGAATTTGAAAACATGAAAGAGAGTCGTCAGGAGACCTTAAGACAAAATTTCAACTTTTTCGATTTTATCCCTGGAGAAACCCTGGAAGCTCAGTTGCAGCGATTTACTACACTTACTACTGAGATGAATATAGTCGGGATCTTCTTGACTAAGTCCGAGATCAACTAAAAGCTATTGAATTCACTTCCAAAATCGTGGGACATGGACGTGGCTGACATCAAGAAGACAAAAGATCTCAATCGTCTTAGTCTGGCTGATATAATTGAAGAACTTAACGCTTTGAATTGTCGAAAAACAATGAGTTCAGCAAACCTTCCGGTCAATGAAGTGTCGTGTTCTCATTCATGTGAAGTTTCATGTTCTAAATCATGTGAAGATACGATTAAATTTCTTCGGGAACAAATTGATTTATTAAAAGGGGAAGTTGAGGACCTGAGATATAAAGGATATCAACTCAGGAAAGGACAGAAACCCCTGAAGGCTGAGTTAGAAGCAAAAACCAAGGACTTTAGGAAACTTCAGGAAGACTACAATAACAAATGTGAAAACTATGATTATGTAGTCAAACAAAATGCTGAGCTAGTGGCTGAAGTTGAATCTTTGAAAGGAAAGTTTGAAATCGCCAAACTTGATGTTAGAAAATATGATTTCTCAAGTGAGGTGGTTGCAAATATGATAGACCAAAGCATGCAGTTTAAAAGGAATCAACACAAGGGTCTAGGGTATGATAGTGTACCTCCTCCTTACAATCATAACTACACATCCATCCCTATGACAAAGAACGAAATTGACAGGGAGGCACATCTTCAATACGGAAAACGAGCTGGATTTGTGTCAGGAGGAGTTATTAATTTTGAAGATACTAATGTTGCTACTTCATGTGCAGGTAAAGTAGCAGAAGATGAGAACAAGGAGAACACTATTAAACAAACAAATGTCTCTTTGAGCTCTGAGTTTGTTGCTTCGAACTCAGCTGCTTCTGATAGACCTGTCGTTGAGAAATACAGGCCTCCAATTCCAGCTCAACAGAGTGCCTGTCGCAACTGTGCGTGTGGGAAAAGCAAGAGACAAGGCAAGGATACGCCACCAAGGGCAGGAAGAGACAACTCCCCAGTGAAGAAAAGGACATGTTTTCACTGTGGAACACCTGGACACATTGCCAGAAATTGTCCTAATCGCGCGTATGTTCCCTACTACGCACAAGGCTGGCAGAACACGTCAAGAGGGAGACACTCCAAAAGATACTCATCGAGATCACGATCAGACATTGACGACTGGAATGCCAAGAAGGCCAAGAATTCAACTCCTAAGGCCAAGCATCCAGCCCACAAGGCAAAGAATTTGAATCCCAAGGGCAAGAAGGGAATGCCGGCCAAGAAGCCCAGTTCAAGAGATGCTCCTGTGAAGCCAAGACCGGTTAGGTCAAAGTCATCTAGGCAGACGGCTTCAAGTTTCAAATCAAGTGCTGAGCCACCCATCGGATCGAAAAAGAAATGGGTTAAACCCAACTACAAATGGATTCTGAAGGCTCACTCTCCCAAAATTCCTAATGCTTCTAACGTTTCTACATCTTCTGTTTGTGATAAACAGGATATGTCATGGGAGAGAGTACCGTGCAAGGATGACAAAGGTCGACCCGGTTTCAAAATGGACTGGGTTCCAAAGATCAACTAATCCCGCACTGTGTCGGAGCAGCTATGGAGGCATATCCTCAGACTTCGGTTTGTTGGTAGTGGCTGCTCCTGGCATATGATTGGGGACATCTCTCAATTTTACAACACTCAGAATATTGTTCGAGAGTATGTGTCCATTGCGGGAAAGGAAAGAAGGAAGGAAAGAAGGGATCACACGGGGTTAATTCTTAAAGATATGAAGAATTTTCGGATCTGTTCTGAGATTATGCTTGCTGTTCTCAGACCTTCTAGATGCAGATTCAATCGGTGACTTACGGTTTGCGTTTTCTTCTCTATACTCCTAAGTTTTTTCTTAACCTGATTCACTTTAAAGACTAATTTTTGTTTTAGGTTAGTTTAAATTTGCGCATTATTTTCGTTTCTCTCCTATGCACAAATTTAGGGGGAGAAATAAAAACAAAACAAAAATTAGAAAATTTTAATTTAAAAAATAATATAAAAAAAAATCCAAAAAAAAAATTAGAAAATCAAAAAATCAAAAAATATGTTGGTTATGAAATGTGCTTGAGGGAGATGTTCTGGGAAGTGATATTATCAAGTGATAACAGGCAACCTGAGTTTGCGTAACGTACCCGAAGTTGAAGGGTCTATGCTCTGACTTGATGCGTCGGTAGGCACGAAAATTTTTAAATGGACTTGACTAGGGAGATTTGAACTTAGGAAATTTATAGACTTGACAAATCTTGACCTAGTTAGATACGTTCAGCCTGAAAATACGACGCTCGGATAGGTTGAGCAGGGAGATATATATGGGAATCTACTCGTCACATTAAATGAACCCGTACTTGGAACCGTGGCTTAACTTTTCCTCGATGTGCGGATTCTGTCCTTAATTCCGGTTGGATGGGGCGACTGGTAAATTCCGATAAATTAGGTTTGTAGAAAATCGTTTTCTTTCTTTCTGTCTGTTAGTCATATGTTGTCTCCTTTGCGTGACTTATAATCCGACCTGGTACACAACATATGCAACTCTATTTCTCTACAGGATATATATATGTGTGTGAAATATATGTATGAAATACTTCTCATCTGTTAGCCATATGCTGTCTCCTTTGCGCGACTTCTAATCCGACCTGGTACACAGCATATGCAACCTTCTTCTTCTCAACCCCTCTGAAGTAGTTAGCAATAGAATTCTGTATCTCTTCTCTCTTTGAATGATTGTCTGCTCACCCGGTGTAAGGAGTACTCTGGAAGTTCTTGATGGCTGGGGCATATCAGGAAGCGGGAAACACGTTTCAGTACACTTAAAAATTGAGCACATACAGATTGTCTATAGATCTCGCTGCTCAATTTAGGTGGACAACAATATCCCTGGTCGTCGTCAGATGAATGGTCCTTAAGATATAGTATCTAAGGAATTAGGATCAGATATAATTTTTAGGAACTTAAGTTCACCTTGTCTTGTATCAAATAGTATGTCCTAAATAAGTCACAAATTTTTCGTGTTTAAGTGGACAACAATACCGACGATCGACTAGACAAAGATGTGAATATGGAAGGTACCGACAAGTGGATAAAGGCTGTCTAAAAACTTTGATCCCAAATCTCTCTTAAAGTTAGATATCATTTTATTTTTGTTAAATCTATTATAGTTTCTTCTAATTTAAATATTAGGGGAGAGTTAAAAAAAAAAAAATCAAAGAAAAAAAAATCAAAAATTAAAAATCCAAAAATAGTGTTATTTCTGTTTTATTTCTTGTTCAGAAAAATCAACATCTAAAAATACTTTTGTTTCTATTTTAATTTGTGTGCTAAGTTTTCTTTTAGTTTTGTTTTTGTCTTGAATAGTGATTTCAGGTATAGATAAGACTCATGGAGTTTGTGCTGAAGATTTCTGAGCCAAAGCCTCGTCCGTGAGCATCGAAGAATTCTCATTCGAAGGAGCAAGAAATGAAGATTATTCTTTCAACATTCAATCCTTCAATCCCAGAAACAAGGTGAAGCTGCAATTGAAGATTATGTGACGGATTGCATTGAAGCCTCCTCAAACAGTCTGCTGCTATCTATGAACTTGCTGAAGTCATCTAGAAGATTTGTTCTCTCTGAAGATTCTCAAGCTGAAAGCACTATCTTTCAAGAATCAGTACGTAAAACCTCCTCACCCAATGTGCGTTTAATGCCAAATTCTTAAGAAAAACCCACCCGCTCAAGATGAAGTCAATTATTGAAGATTCATATGTTCATCCTGATGCTGTGAAGAAATCGAAGGTTAAAGTTGAAGCCAAGCTCTCATTGAAGATTGACAAGAAGAGCCAGCTACTTTTTAGGGGGAGCTTGTTGGGTCATTAAGAAAAGAAAGCTATAAACCAAGGGGGAGATTGTTGGGTCAAAATATGGTTTATACTTTACTTTTCTGGGCATTGTATTTTTGTGTAATAATTGTGGATTTTCGGTCTAGTTTACGGCTGAGTTTACGACCGTAAACACCTTACGGCCGTAAACTCATTTACGGCCCATATGTTTCCGGCCCATATACAACATGTATAAATAGAGGTGTTAGGGTGAGGAGTAAAGATTGATGAGATTGTTGAACAGAAGTAGTTTACGGCCAGAGAGACTGGAGTTTTTATTTGTGTGTGAATCTTGTGTAAGGAGTTTCATTCATATCATTAATACAATCAAGATTCATCATATTCTTCTTCTTCTTCTCTTCTATTTTATTTTGCATCATCCGTACGGATCTGACTGATACACGGGCATTTTAGGGACTTACAGAATTTGTCAAACCATAATCACAAGACTAGGTTAGTGACAAATCCTAACTCATATGGATTGAACTTGTGCAATATTAACCTCTTGCCACATAGCAGCACAAGGGCCTGCCATTGCTTCCAAGTAGTTATGCAAACAATTGAGAACATGTAGAACTCAAATATATATAGCCAACTTAACTGGAATGGGCATAGAAATGTCAACACGATAGGTTATAAACCTCTAGTTGTGTGCTAGTGATGAAATAGAGGTTTTATTCTTGATTACTTCTTGAAACCCTTTCAGGATCTTTTAGACTCCCGCTGTCTCCTTGACCTATAAGACTTTCTTGCCAAATATTCAAGAGATAATGTGGATGATAATCAAGATAAACACTTAACATAATTGGCCTAAGTTGGTCTCTGTTTTATCCAAAACATCACAACTTACCAAATCCAAATGTACAAGAGTAGAAAACCTTTTACTCTTACATTTCACTAGTGTTAATAAACCTTCTTTAAGATGTGTCACTCAAGTTACATTTGTGGTGGGCTTGATCAGTGCACAAGAATGTGTACTCGATCCCTTAGTCCTTTACTTGACTGACACATCCATGTGAACAAGTAATTAGTCTTAATTTTCCAATGCTTGAAAGTTCTCATTCATCATACTATACAACTTGCATGATTCCAAGTTTCTATCCAACTGAAACTTGGGTGATGAGAATCTTTCCTTATTTGGAAAATTTAGACACTACCACAAATGAAAGAATCAAATTCATATTTCCACTCTTGCTATTAATGGAATCATATAAGCAACAATTTTTTTCCTTTTCACAAATTCCATTATAAGGATATTTTAAAATAAATAAAATTAAATTTTTTTTTCTTTTTATTTTAAAAACTTTGCGGAAAAACTATCCTACAGTGCAAAAGCACATGAAAAACTTTGTTGTTATTTATTCCTAAGCAATATATCATAACTCCTAAGCAACAGCTCAAAATTCTGATCACAGAACCATGCGATCGAGATCCATCTTCACGATCAGAATCAACATATACTTCCTTTAAGTTTCTTCACTTTTCTTTGATTCTTAAAACCTTAACATGTGACCTAGTAACATCATGTAACAAAAATCTCAGAATAGAAACTTAACAGAGTTAGATATTGGACTTTACCTGAAGTAGAGTCAATCTTCATAACTTGATCAACCTTATGATCTTTCAGGTAAATAGGCTGCTTCGCAATCAATGCCCCTTCCTTTGGCAAGAGAAACATAGGGAGTCTTTGGGAATGGTACATGGGACTATCACAGACTTAGCCTTTCTCTTTACCATTTGGTCAACCTAGTTGACTATGGTCAATCCCTTTCCTTGGGAAGAGAAGGCTTTTCTAGATATCTAATGTTACCATTGTCAATGCCCATGGTAGTTTGGGAAGTTGATCTACTAATCAAATTTGCTCTCCCAGTGCTCCAAATTATTGTTGATTCAGCAACATCAAGCAAATAGATAAGATCATTAAGGGTCATGTCATAGTATGTTTCATAGTAGTCCCAAAGGAATTCACTATGTGACTTAGAAAGTGATTGAACCACCAACTTTCTCAAGAGTTTGACACCCAACTCTCCCGGCTTGTCAATATGTGACTTCATCTCCAAGATGCGATCACACATAGACCTTGCTTTCTAATAGGGCTTGAGTGACCTTGAACTTGTGGGTTAGGGAGAATAATTGGAGGAGGTGGAGGAAGTGAAGTTCCAAGAGATTTGGGAGGATCATAGAATGTCTGAACCATACATCTTTTTGGGAGATATTCAAGATAGTTGATCTAAAGTCCTTAATATAACACCCAATATGAAATATTAAGGCTAGGACCCAACAAACTATTTTATAACTTGGAAGAGGGATGCCGTAATCGAAGCTATAAAATATTTGAAGGTAGGTGAATGCCGATTCACCAATTTCCACCAAGATAAAAGAAATGTATTATTACGTTTTAATTGGTTTTGAAACTCCTAGATTCTTGTGAGATTCATTGAACTTTTCAAAGGCATGTTTTAATCTCGAGTGTTCCCTTCAGGTTTTGTGACTAGGATGTCGAGGATCACAAAACAAGGTGTGAAGTAACCATGGAAATTACTTGGTACCCTTAATATTTACCCCTCAATCGATGTGCCGGTTAACCACACACGCTCCACCAATGCCATGATAAACATTAAGTTACCCTTTGCCTACCTTATTAAATACGAGTTAGTGTGCCAGTTAACCACACACACTCCACTAACCGACTTAAACAAAGTGCAAAGTGTAATTTCATGGATTAGCACCTTATTCACATTTTCCTAAGTAACTAAGATTGGGTATTAATAAGAGTTTAGTTACTTAGTATTTATCATTAATACTTTTAATGAAAGGAGAATTATAGTCCTTGTCCTACCTGTTCAGCTGACGACCCTCCACTGGTCAAGGAAGCGGTGGGTGAGAGTGGACACCCATTAAACTGCCATTTTATAGGCAGTAACCTTATACCCCCTTATAGACCGGCTTCGTGAATGAGGTCTACTAATGGTAAGACGACTTTACTCTTATACATATATATAAATATTATTAACTTATAATATTATAAAGTATAAGGGTTGAATTTTAACTTTTAAAATTCTAAGGGCTTAACTTGGAGTTAAAGTATTCATAAGTGAAAACTTTACAAATTCCAAAACTTGAGGGCATGTTTTTGAAACTATTCAAAACTTTTCATTTCATAACTTATGAGTATTTATTAAAACGAAGACTTTTCATTTTTTATGTAATCTCTTATTCTTTAATAACACTTTTAAAGAAGTGACTCTTAAACATCCATAACTTGAGGACAAATTATGGAGTCATAATACTATTTAATGAAAAAAAACTCTTCATTTTTATGTAACCTATGACACTTTTATGAGTTTTAAGATTCATAAATGTGACCTTTTATGTAACCTGAGGATAAGTTACAAAAAACACATTTTATGAACTACCACTAGATTAATTAGGATTGAAAACAACTAAAACACAATTTTTTTTATTAATATAAACTAACTCATAAATCAAGGAAACATAAAACCTTTTGTAATCCATAACTTATGGAGTTAAATGCTTGTTTTATTATGAACCTTTTCATGTTCCATAACTTAAGAATAAGTTATGGAATTCTTTAAAACATTAACACCCAATTTTGTAACTCCATAAAAAACTTTGAATCATTTTTTTTAAAACCTTTTCATATCCATAACTTATGGAGGTTTCAAAACACTTAAGATCACAACTTAAAAAAAAACTTTTGAGCTCCAAAATTTTATGACAAAATTTGTAACTCCTTAAAACATTTAGATCAAACTTTTAAAACTAATAAAATAATCATATCATTTTATCTTTTACTAAATTTGACCTAATTCAACTCATATAACAAATGATTCAAAATTTACAAATAATTAGTTTTTCACAAAACAAGTAATTATCTTAAAATTTGACAAACTTCATGTTGTTTTTTTTTCAACTTTGAAAATCAAACATTTGCATGAATATAATAGAAAACAACCCATGGCTCTGATACCACTGAAGGGTTTTGAGCATTCTAACACTCCTAAGTGTACATACAACCTAAGTTCCTTGGATCTATGTTTTCTCTATTATACATGCAAATATGAAGTTTCCAAGATATTACCCTATACTAGCATACAAATATCATATACTTGGGTAATAAAATAGATAGAATACATAGCTTTCTGATGTAACTTGTCTTCATGAAGCTTAAGTGCCTAGTGTCCCAAGTGTGACACCTCAAATGGTTCACACAACACCATGAACACTTGGAATAACCTTGAGAATAAGGATACTTTGGTTCTCTCTAGTGAAATCGGCCTTGCCCTTTTGTGTACACACACTAGTACCAATTTCACCAACCAAGGACATCTTTATATAGTGTGGAGATTAGGGTTAAACCCTAATACCCATGACCTTTCATTTCCTAGGATCCATGGGTTAAAGCTCCATGGACTATCCATGAAGACTTAGCCCAACCTAAATGAACTTGGCCCACTACACATATATATCTAAGAGTCCATATTTAATTAGTTCCTTTTGATCACTTAATTAATTATAAATTAATTCTTGATCAATACTAATTAAATAATATGATTATATATTAATATATTAGAAATTATAATATATTAATATAAATCACTAGTATCCTTTTTCCTCATCTTGTCTATCCAATTGTCCCGATGCCATGCAACCCAAATGGACCATGCCGGGTCGGGTAAAGTCTTACCAATTATAGTTATGGACTTAGACATTAATTGAACACGAAGGACCTTCAAGGTCCAACAAGAAAAGTCAATTCTCGAAGTCTGGTTCGAGAGGAAGAGGAGGAGAAGCCCAATGGTGCGACAAATGTAAGAAGAAGCACCATGGGAAATGTGGCGAAGAGGTCAAATGTTTTAAATGTGGAAAGCCTGGGATCTATGCCATTGAATGCACCCTCATCAAGGAAGGTTGCTATTAGTGTGGTGAGGAAGGGCACATCTCGAGGGACTGACCAAAGAAGAAAGGGGAAGCAAGGCCCAATCTCCCACCAAAGCCAAAAGCCAGAGCCTTCCTAATGACACTTGAAGTTGCGAAAGAAGAAACTGATGTCGCTTCAGGTACCTTTCTCGTAAACGAAATACCTGCCCAAATTTTGTTTGATTCTGGAGCCAACTACTCCTTTATTTTGCATAAATTTGGTAGAAAACTAGCTTTTCCCATTGATAGACTAGATAATGCTTTAATAGTCGAGGTTGCTAGTGGCAAGTTTATACCTCTTAGCCATTGCATGAAAAACATCTTCATCGACTTGAATGGGAATAAGTTCCACGAGGAATTATTGCCTATTGAGTTAAATGGTTTCGATATCGTGCTGGGAATGGATTGGCTTAGTGCCAATGATGCCGAAATATTGTGCAGGAAAAAGATAGTAAAAGTAAACCAACCCGGAAATGATTCATTTATGGTGTATGGGGACAAATGCATAGTGAGTTCTGGAATCATCTCCACAATGAAAGGCAGAAAGTGTTTGGCCAAGGGATGTACATCATATCTAGCATTTGTGATCAATGCTAAGAAGGAAAAGAAGGAGGTGCAGGAGATACCAGTGGTGTGTGACTTTCCGGAAGTCTTTCCGGAAGATCTTCCCGGATTACCCATGATAGACAAGTAGAGTTTAGAATAAACTTGTTACCAGGAACACCGTCAATAGCAAAAGCACCATATCGATTAGCACCGACGGAGATGAAGGAGCTTATGATGCAATTTCAGGAGTTATTGGACAATGGTTTCATTAGATCTAGTTCATCACCCTAGGGAGCTCCAGTGTTATTCGTAAAGAAGAAGGATAGGAGCGTGAGAATGTGCATTGATTACAAAGAGCTGAACAAGGCAACAATAAAGAACAAGTACCCGTTTCCAAGGATTGATGACCTGTTTGATCAGTTGCAAGGTTCGAGTTATTTCTCGAAGATCGATCTTAGGTCAGGATATCATCAACTAAAGGTGAGAGAGCAGGATATTGAGAAGACTGCATTCATAACAAGATATGGACACTACGAGTTTTTGGTTATGTCATTTGGACTAACCAATGCTCCAGCAGCATTCATGAATTTGATGAATAGGGTTTGTAAACCATTCCTCAATAAATTCGTGATAGTGTTCATAGATGACATTCTGATTTACTCGAAATGCCAGGAGGAGCATGGTAAGCACTTGCAAGAAGTGTTAGAAGTATTGAAAAAGGAAAAGCTGTATGATAAGTTCTCCAAATGTGATTTTTGGATTCAGGAAGTCCAATTCTTGGGTCATGTGGTCAACCAAGATAGAATAATGGTTGATCCAGAAAATATTGAAGTTGTAATGAAGTGGGAAAAACCGAAGATTCCCACAGAGATCCGAAGCTTTTTGGGATTAGTTGGATATTACCAAAGGTTTATCCAAGGCTTTTCTTTGATCGCTACTCCATTAACAGCTTTGACCCATAAAGGAACTACTTATACTTGGAGTGATAAGCATAAATAAGCATTCGAGTTGCTAAAGAAGAAATTATGTGAAGCACCATTTTTTTCTTTGCCAGAAGGAGTTGAAGACTTCGCAGTTTATAGTGATGCGTCTGGAGTTGGCTTAGGTTGTGTTCTGACCCAGCGGGATAAGGTTATAGCATATGCATCGAGACAACTGAAAGAGCATGAAAAGAACTACCCCACTCATGATTTGGAGTTGGCAGCGGTAGTGTTCGCCCTAAAGATATGGAGGCATTATCTTTATGGCACAAAGTGCAAAATTTTGACTGATCATAAGATTATCAAAGATCTCTTTAATCAGAAAGAATTGAATATGAGGCAACGACGCTAGTTGGAATTACTCAAGGACTACGCCTGTGAGATACTTTACCACCCCGGTAAAGCCAATGTTGTCGTTGATGCTCTCATTCGGAAGGTAAAGCTTGAAAAGAAAAGGCCAAGAGCGTTGAGAATTGAAGTTGTCTCCACAATTGTGGAGAGTATAAAGAAAGCTCAGGAAGAAGCTTCAGAGAAAATGACCAAAAAGAAGAACGTTTGGGCAAAACATTAGTGTTTAGTGTAAATAGTCAAGGACTAAAGGTATTCCAAGATCGAATTTGGGTACATAAGACAGGAGGAATAAGAGATATTCTGATGGAAGAAGCTCACAAAACCATGACCTCGATTCATCCAGGTAGCACGAAAATATATAGGGATCTGAAACCCTACTATTGGTGGCCGACGATGAAGCTCGATGTTGTAAAGTATGTGGTCGAGTGTGTGACATGTATGAGAGTTAAGGCACAACATCATAAACCATATGGGAGTTTAGAACCTTTACCTGTACCCATGGGTAAATGGGAATACATCACCATGGATTTTGTGACTAAACTACCCAAAACAAAGAACGGTCACAACATGATTTGGGTGGTCATTGATCGCTTCACTAAAAGTGCACACTTCATAGAAACTAATGAGAAATGGTTTATGGATAAACTTGCTAATGCTTACGTGAAGGAGATAGTAAGACTTCATGGTGTGCCTTTAACTATAGTATCAGATCGTGATATTCGTTTCACGTCAAGGTTTTGGAAAAGTCTACAAGAGGAACTGGGTACGAAATTGTGTCTGAGTACAGCTTACCATCCGCAAACCGATGGTCAAAGCGAATGAACGATTCAAACACTGGAGGATATGCTGAGAGCATGTACCTTGGAATTCCAAGGTAACTGGGATGAACATTTACCTTTGGTAGAATTTTCCTACAATAATAGTTTCCACTCGAGCATCAAGATGGCACCTTATCACGCTTTGTATGGACATAAGTGTCGAACGCCGTCATGTTGGATTGAAGCTGGAGAAAAGCAGTTTATGGGTCCTGAGATAGTCCATCAGACTGCTGAAAAGTTGAAAGTGATTAGGGAAAGGATGTTAGTTGCTCAGGATCGTCAAAAGAGCTATGCTAACAAGAAAAGAAAACCGATAACATTCGAAGTTGGTGATTCGGTTTTGCTTAAAGTCTCACCATGGAAGGGACTTATAAGATTTGGTAAAAGGGGAAAGTTGAGTCCAAGGTTTATTGGACCGTTTAAAGTTCTTCAGAGGATTTGGAATCAAGCTTACAAGCTAGAACAACCAGAAGAACTAGATGGTATTCATAACACTTTCCATGTGTGCTATCTGAGGAAGTTCACGGGAGATGTTCCCGACATAATTCCAATTTCTGAGTTAAGACTGGATGAAAGCAAGAGGTTAATCGAAGAACCAGAGTCAATCATTGACCGTAAGACTAAAAAGTTGAAACACAAGATGGTCGATTTAGTGCTTGTGTGATGGAAACATACGAATGGGCCAAATCTCACCTGGGAAACGAAGAGTGACATGATGAGTCGCTATCCGCATTTGGTTGCTGATGTATGATACCAGGGATGGAATCATCCTAAGGGGAGAGAATTGTAACACCCGTGTTTCTGGGCTAAAGCATTAATGATGGTGTAATAGTCTAGGTCAACCTTTGTAACTCATTTTGAAGTAAGAAAGACGAATTATGTGAATATTATGTGAATTATGTGCTTATTTGCTTAATTATTATGATTTAATTAATTAATAATAAAAATAAGCGTTGAAAATAAATACTAATAAAGCCGATATCTTTTAAGAAAGTTGTAGTGGCCGAAACAAGGATTCTGCAGATATAAAGAACGCCGAAATCCGAGTTATAACGAAGAAGTTATGACCCGTCGAAGTTTCGCGACAGAACCGGCACGACACCGGGAAGTGTAAAAAGTGAATTTATGATAAAGTCCTTTTTATCCTTAGCAATCTAAATAAAAGTCGTAGTGTTCATTAAATCGAGAGTGTGCATAAAAAGAACGTTCAAATCTGACTTCGTATGACGAAGTTATGATTTTTCTAAATTTCAACTTAGCAGTAGACAACTAAAAACTCGAATTTTGGATCGAGTGATTTTTAGCCAACACAACCTAAACGGAAATCGAAGGTGTCGTCAATGGTAGTACAACGGTAAAAAGACTGACGAAAATGGATGTCAGATGAAGAAGTTATGAATTTTTAACGGATTTTCTTGTCTCGGTGTGTTAAAACTAATAATATTAAAAATAAATTCAAAATTAGCCGACAAAGTCTAAACAAAAGTTGTAAAATATATTCCCGCCTACGTGTGCATATAAAGAACGTCAAAAACAGAGCCCGTATGAGAAAGTTATGGATTTTAGAAGGTTTGGGTGCAATTTCTGAGAAATTCGCATGGATTGGAGCCGACCATGTCACCCTTGCGAGATCACGCCTCGTGTCCGACACGCGTCGCAGTCCGATTTGCCCAAAGCTTCAGTCCAATTCGCTTCCGACGCGCCTCGCCTCGTGTCACATTTCCGAGCCTCGCACCCGTTCCCTCACATGCGCGCCACCTGCCTCGCTACGTTGCTGCGGCGTGTCCTTCGCTGCAGCTGACGCCTGGCTCCTTCTCGGCCGACCTCCGCACCCTCGCCCTATAAATACAAGGGCTGCGAGATTACCCGAGTAACTTTGGAAAATTGACATTTTTCACCCCTTTTATCAATATTTTTATCATTTTGACCTCCCCCGAAGCCCCAGAATCATTTCCAACACCCGAAACACATCCCAAAGTGCCCGAAGACCCGAAAAAAATTATCTTTTCGGTTTTGAAGCTCCAACCTTGCAGAGCCCGATTTTTCATTAAAACCCCGGTTTTATCAGAAACGATTATTTTAAGAAATGAAGTGTTGCCCGATTATCATTAAATCAAGTGAGTGTATAGTCACTTTCATCTTACACATAAATATGAAGTATTTTCTATAAAATACGTGCTATGTGTATATACATTGTTTGTTTATTTGAGATGGATGTTGAATGGATGTTTTATACAAGTTTTAAATTATATATATATATATATATATATATATATATATATATGTATATATATATATATATATATATATATATATATATATATATATATATACAAATATGTTGGATATAACATGGGTAGATGAAATAGTTGGTGTGTGATAAAACGATGAGAGGCCTCGATGTTATTAGTGTTCCAGTCATCTAGTGGAGTATGGATGATGACCACAGACTCTTCTAGACAGTCTAGTGGAACGCTGGCAGGCTCGCAACCTGTAGGTGTTTGTGGGCTTGATGTTCACGGATGTACTCCATCCCCCTCATGGTTGCCTTACGGACATATATGGCTGAGGAATCCCCTTAGCAGTAAAGTCCATCCTGATTATTAAATCCTTAGACTAGGTCCCTGGTATACGTGTTTAGGGATGTAAAGTGAGGATAACGGGAATGGATAATCAGAGTTATTGTTGGTTGATGAAATTAATAAATTTATTGTTGGTCGATGAAATTAATAAATTTATTATTATTATTTGTGGGTTGAAAACCCTATATGCTCACCAGGCTCCCAAACCTGACCCACTCAGCTTTCTGTTTTACAGGTAGTGGACCCAGAGCATAATTTGGATGATGATGAGGGATTTTTGGATTATAGGCTAGTAGTTGTAAATAACTGTTGTAAGGCTTATAATGCACTGTTTATGCTTTTGATCTGTATCGAACATGACATCCCGAGTCTTTTTAATGAAATACATTTCTACGGAAATGCTTTGATAAATCTTTATCATATTTTTATTTTGGGAACAAATTCCGCAACACTTTTAATCAAAGGATTACTTTGATTTTATTATAAAAGCATAAACTAAATCGGTCTTTTCTGGCCGTGAAATTGGGGATGTCACAGTAATGTTTTTCCTCCTTCTTTTGAAGATGATATTGCACATTCTCATCAAGGTGAAAGTATGTTCCCTTCTTCAAGCAATAATGGAAATGGATATCATTCTTTTCTGACTCTTCCTCCTTCTCCTCCTGTAATGAGTCTCCCTACATCATGAGTTGAAATATATGAAACTATTGAAGCCCTATTGGCATGTAAGCATCGAGATGGAAACTCTATGTGTACGCATGTTCTCAAAATGAATTCATACATTAAAAAATAGGAAAGGTTGGGTGTTGTTGTACCAAGGGAACAAGCCATCGATTGGGTTCTCCTTTCACTTCCTGAGTCATATAGTCAATTCGTTGAGAAATTTTATATGAGCGACCACGATGTGACCCTAATTGATCTGACACATATGTTGATTGTCGCTGAAGCAGAAATGCTTAAGAGCACAAGTGAAGCAAAAGTTTTTGAAGGATCTAATTCCAAAATTTCCATGGACATTGACAATGGTGGTCCATTAAAGATTTTTCTTCCCAATGGAAAGGGATCGGCCAAGATCCAACCGTTTGATCGTATGGTAAAGAGAAAGGTTAGTTCTGAGATAGTTCTGTAGGGTTTTAGTATACTATAACATCCTATGGTGCACATACAACCCTAAATGCTTTGGATCTATTTTTTCTCTAATTATACATGCAATATTGTTTCCAAAGCATTAAGCCTACAACTAGCATACAATTAACATAAATGACATAGAAATAAGTTATAGAATTACCTCTTTGTTGTAGCTTGTAGTTTTGGGCTTTAAGAACTTAGTGCCCCAAGTGTGACACCTCAAATGGCTCACAACAGACCTTAGACAAAGGATGACTTTTGAGAGAGTTTCTTGCACACAAATCGGCTCATGAACTCATAGAACATTAGAGTGGTCGATTTTAGCTATGGGGTCTAGTATATATATGATAGGAATCCAAGAGTCATGGGTAAACCCTAATCTATACTCTTGGACTTATTATCCATGATCCATGAATCGAGTGGGCTAACTCTTTATGGATTCATCCATAAACTTAGTCCATCATGTATCATAAGCCCAAAACACACACACACACACACACATATATATATATATATATATATAACTAATTTACGCAATTAGTCCCCACTAATTTAATTAGTCTCTTGTGATCACTAAATTAATTCCAAATTACTTCTTGATCAATACTAATTAAATCATATGATTTCATATTAATATATTAGAACTTATAATATATTAATAAATCATAAATAACCTTTTCTCAAAAGTCTATCCTATCAAATTGTCGTGGTGATATGCAACCCAAATAGACCATGCTGCTCTCGGGTCAAGTACATACCAATTATATTTATGGGCTTAGTGTTGAGAGAAAAACTTTGAGACACACTTGAACAAAGGAATAGTTAATCTCGAAGGATCTAAAAGTTCAACAACAATATTTAGAGTTAGATAGTTAGATAGTTAGTTGCGGAAAAGTAAAGAAATGAAATGACAACAATTGTTATATCAAGTATACACTTAAGCAGATTCATAACGAGTAATGCATTCAAACCAAGTTAATAAGTGAGATCAAACTTAGTGATTAAGTCTCAAAAGACTTGCTCCGAAGAGATATTGTAATCGATTATGAGAGTAAGAAGAGTGAGTAAGAGAGATAGAAAAGATAACTTCAGGGATTGCAATTTAGAATTAGATGATTATTTGAATACAAGAGAATGAGCTCTATTTATAGACTCATGAAGTACACTAGATTACATCTCTAAAAGTATCCATGCAAGACATAGTGGACAATAGAGAGTATTACAAAAAGACAAATAAAGTAATATAGTAAAGAGGTTGCGGTAGGTAGAGACTGCGGTAGCAGTTGCTGATGAAGAAGCTTGACTGCGGGGGCATGATGACTACGGTAGCTAAAATTCAAGAGAGTCACTTTTTATGATTCAAAAATTTCCCCCTAAGTGACCTCTTTAACTTTGATCAGGTATCAAGTTTAAGACACTTGATCAGGATCCACCAAAACTTCCTGATGTGCTCCAACTAGATGATTCTTCTTATGATCTCGAACTTGACTTCTGCAGTAGTGTGCTTTGATTATTCAACTGTGATTTGGCAGATGTCAAGTTGCTTCCTGGTGAGGCGATTGTAACGCCTGTGTTTCCGGGCTTGCTATTTTTAGCAATGTAATAGTCTAGGTTAACCTTTGTAACCCGTTTTGAAATAATAAGATTGTATTATTTGAGTATTGTGTGTTTTGTGCTTAATTGCTTAATTATGTGGTTTGATTAATTAAGAATAAAAATAAGAATCAAAATTTAAGTGTAAAATAAACTTAATATCTTTGATCTATGTTGTAGTAGTTGAAACGAGGTTTCCGAATATATATAGAACGCCCAAATCTGACTTCGTATGAGGAAGTTATGATTTATCGAACTTTCGTTCAACCAGCAAGGGGAGTTTTATCTGCGGGGCTTCAGCAGTGCCATGTGAGTCTTCTCACAACACCCATGGGCCTAAGGCACCATGGCCGGCCCATGGCATTGGATGTAAGACCATGAGGGGTAGCCCATGGCAGTCCTAGGTAAAGACCATGTGGGGTAGCCCATGACATTGGATGTAAGACCATGTGGTGTAGCCCATGGAAATCCTAGGTAAAGACCATGTGGGGTAGCCCATGGCATTCTTACGGGTTTATATATGCACAGCTTATGTGGTATATGTAGCTTTAATAGCTAATATGATATGTGTTATGTGGATTGTGTGTGGGGTATCCTATAGGGAACTCACTAAGCTTCGTGCTTACGGTTTTCAGTTTTGGTTTCAGGTACTTCATTTTCAAAGGAAAGGAGCTGGCTCGATCGCAATGCATCATACTATGTTTTCCGCACATGAGATCTTTGGGATTAAACTTTGATATTGTTTTATGTTAACATGCTTTAATTATTGACACTTTAGTTTTGACATGGAGTGTTATTATTGACGTTTTTATACTTATGGTTTTATAATAACTTATTTAAAAATGAAAATTTTGGCCTTAAATTTTGGGATGTTACATAAGCGGCCCTTCAAACCAGATTCCCCATATCATAAGTAGTCAAAAGGTAGTGTAGTAATTATTATGTATAACTTATAATATTTAGTACATGTATTCTCCTCAAAATAAGTAAATACAAAAGAGGGGTCGTAACACTCACCTTAAAGTGTGATTGTCGATTTGTTTCGAGAATTGATGCAAGAAAGCTAGGGTATATTGTCATGAACACCATATTCCGAGATAAATTTAGTTTCCTAAGGAAATATTAACATAAGTTAATATGAGGAGGGTTGCATGGTAACTTAATTAAAGTATAGGATCCAATACTAATCTAGATAAATTAAATGGACTAAGTTTGTAAATAATTACAAAATAACGACTAAAAATGGTCCAATTAATTTATAAGAATGAATTTTGGACTTATTTTGCAAATAAATCTCAAAATTAGATTTAATGTAAATAAATGAAATACTACTTTAAGGTTTAGTACTTGTTTTTAAAATGATTTCTAAGAAAGGGGTGAGTTTTGGACATTTAAAATTAAGTTTAAATGTTTAGGACTAGATTTTTAAATATTTTGAGAATGGGTTTATAAGTAATTGTTTGACATGTATGTTGGGTTTAACATGAGGTTTGTAACCTTCTATCTTCTTGTCGATTCCATGTAGATGCAAAAACAACAAAATGGTCTTGTGGCTTTTGATCGATCGACGAAGGGCAAGAATCAACAACCAAGAAACAAGATGGTGGTGGAGGTTACTAACCAAAGAGGGTGGAGGATGGCGGTGGTGGCAACCGGTAACAACGGTGGAAGGGGATTTTGGGGGTTGTTCTTCGGTTCCTTCTTCCTATTTTTGAGCTAGATTCAACGAAAAGGAGGGCTAGGTTGGTGGTGGGGCTTAAGTAGAGGTTATAAGAGAGGTATTAGGTGGGTTTATGGTGGTGTAATGGTGGTATGTAGGTGGTAGAGTGGTGGTGTTGTGTGCTTTGTAACTGATAGACATAGAGAGAGTATAGAGAGGGAGAGATCGAGATTTGAGAGAGGAAGAAGAAGATGGCGGATGTTGTGAGGATTGAGGGAAGATATGGACTTCTATTTATAGCCTAGTGAGGCACTCACATGCCCAAGAAAGACATACCCATTCAAGTGAGTTACACACTAACTAACCATTCTTTGTACTTTGAGATGGAATGTAAGGAAGTAAGGGAGTTACGGATTGAGAGAAGCATGTGGGCCATCAAGAAATGGTTGATAAGTTGCTTCTCTTAAGCCTAGTGGGTCCTACATAAGGTTACACACTCATTAAATGCTCAAAAATACACATAGTCGGGTGCATCGGGATCCGAATGTCGAGACTTTTTTCGAACGTGTCGATAGATAGAGTTTAATTAAAGGATTCCAAAAACTCAAATGGATTAATTTTTCGAGTTACAGAACTCCGGGAAATCGCGTCTAAATCGCCCGTAACGCTCGATTTTTTGATTTTTGCAAATGTTTTTGCTAAAAATATTTTCAATATGAAATTAAATATTAGGCTATTTTCTGAGTCCAAAAATGGTCTTCGAAATTCTATTGGATGTGTGTAAGTTCATCAACGGATCGATTCGGTTTTACATGATTAAAGAAAACTAGTATTTTACTAACTGTTTTCTTAAATATGTCGTATATTTTGCATATAAACTCCATTTTGGATGTTCTTTATATTTTCAGAAATAGGGGAACATGTAATATTAGGTTTTAATGTTTATTTCGCTCAAAACTGCTTAATACGAACTTTTAGGTTTTCAGACACATTAATTAATGTTGCAGTTTTTGTTGTTTAATTTGTTTGACAGTTTACACATTTGAAAGTAAGGTATTCTTTGACATATTATTATATCTGAAAATGAACTCATTTATTTTACATTATATGCATTAAAACTAAACGAGTTAAATTACAAAAAGATTTATTGTAATTTAGTCGTTCGTAGTCTATGCACTCAATTTCGGGATGTCACACATTTCGTACTCCGTGTCTGGTCATTTTCCATTTTTGGGGTCAACATGGTACCCTAACAGATACATTGTTCTTTCAATTGATAGGCCAATTGCTTAGCACTATCAAAGGTGGTGGTCTAGATGCGGTAACCAGACCATGAACTAGTGAAGCTAATCCCTAAATGTACCTTTCAGTCTTTTTATATTTCAGGTTCAACATCCCTGGACAAGGTTTTAAAGATCGTTAAATCGGGAGGTGTAGGCAGTCACCTAAGACCATTTCATAGTAAGATTACAAAGCTCCTGTTCTAGAGCATGTACTTCTTGTCGAGGACAGTACTCCTCGATCATCTTTTGTTTTAAAGGTTCCCAGCTCATGGCATAAACTGCACCGATTCCTAGGGACTTGGCATGATTATGCCATAAAGTCAGGGTGAAATCCATTAGCATACAAGTACCATATTTGACTTGGCAGTCATTAGTGCAAGAACTAATGTGAAACACTTCCTCCATTTTCTCTATCCATAGGGATAAACTAACTGCTCATTCTGTGCCGAAGAAGGATGGGGGTTTGCAGGCTAAGAAATCCTTGTATGAATAGGATTTGGAATTGTTTTGGTTAACTAAAATACTGCCACCATTTCTATTGTATCCAGAAGTTTCATTCCAGGTAGCCTCAAATGCAGCTAAGGCTATGGCAATCCCTTGTGCAAGCAAGGTATGTATTAGTGCGGAATGTGTTTGAAATGTTGGGGTTGGACGAATGAGAACTGGTGGGTTACAATGGTTTCGACTGGAGTTCCTCCATAATTCGGAGTTTCTCCCATAGTTTCGGTTACTGTTGGTACAACTCTTAGAATGACTTAGGGAGTTGGTGATGGACGAGCTTGCGGACTCTTTCATGGGGCCATTGTCCTAATATGTTTAGACGGACATGCTAAGTTGTTTTACACTATGTAGAAAACAAGTATGTATGAGTTGTATTTTATGATAGTGTATTAGTGTACTTTGTTCCTGAAATCCTACAGATTTCCAAATTATGGAGTGAGAGCCTTAACCGAGATTTTTAACTGAGTGATGATAGTGTTTTACACGCAATAATGATTTCCAACATTTAATAGTTACTGGAAAATAGTATCATAGATTAGAACTGATTGTTTTCAGGTACAATGGTTACCAAAGTGCCAACCGTGTAAGGTTAGAAATGGAGACGTTTTGCAAAAGAACATTTGTTAAACACGCAGTGATAAACACTTGTAGTGCAACAACTATTCCACAAAAATCCTAACACTACCTTATGGCACAAGCCTCCCTCGATGAAATGTCTACCACCCTAAACGGGTAATCAAATAGCAGATCAGCTCATCAAACTACTCCTGAAGTTGGCATCACCTTTGCTCATCAATGACCACTCGATAATCGGCTGCGTCCAACAGACTCTCTAATATCTGAGTCTGGTACTCTAAGGCCCAGAAATAGGCACCCAAAGTGTTCCTCTCAGTGCGAATTACACCCATGCGATGTTAGAGGGTTTCGATGGATACAGTGCCATCCTTCTCCTCCTCTTCAAGTCTTCTAAATCTCTGCTCATGTGCCTTGGAAATAGTGTCTGTAGCTCTAAAGAGCTCATCTAAAGACTGGACTCTATCAGATAATCGGTCACCCTAAGTCATCAAGTGAGGGATCGGGTCGTTCTCAGGATCATCCCTGAGTGGTACATGTGGTGGATCCTAAGAAGACTCGGCTATCTCAAATCGTGGAGGATCATCTGTAGTCCTCCTCTTGTCGAGCAAGTCAGTGAGCCATGTTAGATCATGGGGAAAAGTCGGTTTCCTCATTTGACCACTAATGGGTCGGGATGTGTAAGTGATAGTTTCCAAATGATATATAAGAGGAACACTCACCCTCGGTGTTGTCATATGCAGGGGACTCTTGCCACGATGACGTTATGGCTGGTAGTACGGCCCATGTGGAGAGGGTGGTGTAGTAGGAAAGGCAGGTTCCTCATTAGTAAGACCCTTCTCATCCTCGATTGGACCGTCATCGTCCATCTCTTCTTGAGCATCCATTAGTATGCCCTTGTCCTCAGACTCTTCAACTTTGTCTAGATCATGTTCCTCCTCATCCTCTGAAAGATCTTCCTATTCTGAGAGGTTACTTGGGCTACCGAAAAGCCCCCTAGGAAGTATGGGTCTCCTGGTAACTACAACGGAACCTCATGAAGATCCTCAAGGTCTAAAAGGTCAATCTAAACTGGGTGGTCGTCGAGTACTCCATCCATCAACATCAAAGGGTGGAAAAATTTTAAAAGTGTTAGTGATGAGTTTTTAAATGTATAAGTGTTTTAAAGATGACATAAGGATTCTAAGGTACTAGGTTTCTGCAATGAAACTTGAGAACATTCTTCAATCTCTAAAACTCTCAACCATTGTAGTGTGTAAAACACCTTGCTCAAGGTTGGTTGTGCGTCGACCCGACCATAACTAACATTTCATATTCTAGGTTTATTTGTGGTATGATTTATTTACTGTACTAACCTTCATTGAGGTGTTTAACCTAAAGGATTGAGTTTCTAGTTTTAGTTGAAGATATGATAGAATTTTATTAAGTTTTCTCATCGCGGGTCAGAGTATATATAACTCTTATATATATATATATATTATTGTTGAAGTTTGCAATATTATTAGTTTTTGTTTTGTACTCCAAGACTATCAAGTAAGGATCAGCCAGGCGAGAAGTACCAGAGGGTAGGACCATTTTAGCGTATAGTCGTACTGAATCCAGCAACCCAAGCGATTGTTCCAACTAGTTACCTCTCCTATAAATAGTCGAGAAGTAGTGTAATTAATAATAATACTTTCATTAGGAGCTTGTAACTATAGATGTGTTCCTCTTTTGAGTATATGAGTTCTCTATAGCCAATTAAACTCTGATACCAATCTGTCATACCCCCGACCAACACGGCGGAACATGTCGGGTTGTGCGACTTAGTTAATGAATCACAAGCAATTGAATATATAGCACAAACAGAACGATAAACAAAACAATAATTGTATGCCATCTTGAAGTTTGAGTACAAGGTTCTTACATATAATAATATAGTACATGAATTGCCTTAAACAGGTAGGAAAATATAACAAAAACTAGAAAAGCTAAGTTACCCGATATCCAAGACTATTCTATCATCTAAAATGCTTGTTTAGTGATTTTCAGATAATACATGTAGTTTTGAGGGTTAGCACAAGATTAGTGACTAAAACCATGCTTAAATTTTATTTGTAGTGAGAGAAACCAACTCCATGGTTTATAGTGAGAGAAAGAGAGAGTGATATATATATATATATATATATATATATATATATATATATATATATATATATATATATATATATATATATATATATATATATATATATATATATGATGTTTCTAGTGAGTCATACAGCCGAGCTATGTGACTGAAGTACCCCTCCCCCTACAACCGTTAATTGGACGTCGTAGAAATGACTAATGATAGTAATCACCCACTTCAACTTGATCGTCATGATTGTAGCTAGCAACTGCAGGTCGGGGTGTCAACCCGTATAGATCTATACATACATATCTTGCTCCAAGGATTAATGGTTATAGTGGTGTGGGTATACTAAATGTTTGTACTTAGGTAATGAATATCATCTCAATATAAAAGTCATTAACTAATGTACACGAATAATTTTCCGTATCTTATATGTGGATAAACATCTGGGGCGTAATAATCAAGAGTGAATATGCCTATCTTATGCGTGGATAAGCATCCAGGGCAAAAAAGATTGAGAGTGAATAGCCCTAACTTATATGTGGATAAGTCACTAGACAAAATGATTTATGTTGAATTCGAAAAGTATATACATAGAAGTGTACGATACTCTCTTAAATAAGTGGTAAATCTCATGGTAGTGTACACAAGTTTCACATCCCCGGCCGAAGTGACAGAATACATAAGGTTTTGCAACTAAGTTCATGGATCACATGTAAACTAAATATATAACACAAGTACAACAAAAATGAAACAACATTTGAATTCCATCTTGATGTTTGAATACATGGTTCTTATAGATAATAATAGTACATGAATTGCCTTAACAGGTAGGCAGACATAACAAAAACTAGTAAACTAGATTACCTGAAATCCATGAGTATCCATCATCTGAATACTTGAATTACTGATTCCCTGATAATACATGTAATTTTGAAGGTCAACAGAAGTTTGGTGAGAGTTACATGTTTTCTGCTAACAACAATGATACTTTTAAAAACACTAAAAAGTATTTTCTTTGTAAGTATAACTATACTTAAAATGGTGTATGTAAAGTGTCTTTGAATAAAATTTTGAAAACCAAAATGTATATTTGCATAAGTAAATCCATACTTAAAATAGTTTTGACAGCAACTAGCCCCATGATATGTAGTAAAAGAGAGAGATTCTAGTTATTGTTTATAGTAAGTCCTATAACCGAGTTATGTGACTGACTGTACTCCCTAAAACGATTCATTGTATGTCATAGTAATGATCGTAGGTACTTATCACCCTCTTCGATCGATCGGTCGAGGTTGTAGCTGTTGGATTAGTGTCTAAGTCCATAACTATTTTGGTATGTACTTGACCCGATGGTGCATGGTCCTTTTGGGTTGCCTTCACCAAAACAACTTGATAGGATGAATTATGGAGAGAAAGGATTAAATATGATTTATTAATATATTATGAGAATAATATATTAGAGGAGAAATCATATTATTTAATTAATATTAGTCAATAATTAATTGGTAATTAGTTTTGTGACTAAAAGAGATTAATTAAACTTAAGGGACTGGAATTGTAATTATAAGATAATTGCAATTAGGGCCATGGATTGCCTTTTATTATAAGGTGGACGAATTCTAATGGGGAAGCCCATATGAAGTCGTCCAAGGCTTTAAGAAAAGGGCTCCATGGGTTGCTTAGGGCTTAAGCAACCAAATTAGGGTTTCCTTGTTAGATAACCCTAATAGCCTTACTATATAAAGACCCCTTATGTCTCAAAAACGTGGACAAGCAACCTTCTAGGGTTTCACACGTTTTTGGGCAGCCTCTAACCTCTCTCCTCTTCATCCTCTTGCTTATGGTGTTTGTGAACCATTAGAGGAGTGACACTTGTGACTCTAAGCCTTCCAAAGTCAATTCAAGGAGGAATTGGGATTGTTATTGCTACATAACAATCAAGGTAACATTATAAACTTATTCTAATATCTAATATGATTACTTGTATGCTAGAATTAGGGTTTATAGTCTTGGATTCAAAGCATGTACAATAGAGAAACCTAGATCCAAGCATTAGGGTTTGTATGAGCACATAGGATGTCTTATGACCAAAACCCATTAGTGGTATCAGAGCCTTGATTGGTTTCTATTGTATTGATGCTTGTTGTAACTGAAAAATTCGATTTTTTGCATTCTGGAGGCTGGACTCGCCGAGTCCATGGCTGAACTCGCCGAGTCCAAGGTGACTCGACGAGTCCAAGTATGACTCGACGAGTCAACTCGTCAGAAGGAGGGTACTTCGGGATTTCTTGCTGTTTTTGCTTATGGATAGTTACCTTATCATGTTAGATCAATATTAATCCGATTATATGATATATTTGACCATAATTTTGATCTAATTGAAGATATTTATCAATTAATAAGATAATTGTTTCCTTATGTGATAATTGATTAATTATTTTGAGTAAATTGATAAATTGTTTTGCAAGAAATTATTAAATAAATCAAATATGGATAATTATGTGATTAATTGTTAATTTAGATTATTTGTTATTTGATCCTTGTTGTTATGAAAAGTTTCATATTTTGCCCTTTAGGTTTTATAGTTTAAATTTGAACCTAAAAGTTTTGTTGTTTTGAAATTTAAATAGTTGAAACCCTAATGTTTTGAAAAAGGTTTCAAAACTTGCCCTCAAGTTTTGGAATTTAAATTTTGATTAATTGTTTAATTTTGATGTATATTTAAATTCTAAACCCTAATGTTTTGAAATGTTTCAAAACTTGCCCTCAAGTTTTGGAATTTAAAGGTTGATTAAAAGTTTAATTAGAAATGTTAAATTCTAAAACTCTAGTATTGTTTTGAAAAAGTTCAAATCACACCCTTATGGTTTTATTAATTAATTAAGGTGTATAATTAAAAGAGGTTTAATAAATCCATAAAAGTTTAGGTTTACAATTTAATTGAATTAAAAGTATAATTGTTAAATTAGGCCACCTAGTATTTTAAAAGTGTAAAATACACCCTATACTATATATATAACATTAAAAGTCTAACATTATATATATGTATGAGTAAAAGTCAGTCTTACCGTTAGTAGGCCTCATTCACGAAGCTAGTCTATAAGGGGTGTTTAAGGAAATTGCCTATAAAATGGCGATTGAATGGGTATCCACTCTTACCCACCGCACTCTTGACTAGTGGAGGGTCGTTAGCTGAACGGGTAGGATAGGACAAAACCTTCCATTATAAGTATAATGAATTACTAAAGTAACTAAATGTTTTCATAAAATTCCCAATCTTAGTTACTTAGGCAAAAGTGAATTGATGCAATTCCATGAAATTACACTTTGTGCCCTTGCGAAGACGTTAGTGGAGCGTGTGTGGTTAACCGACACACTAAATGGGTCTAAGCAAAGGTAGCAAAGGGTGACTCAATGTTTGTCATAGTTCGGTGGAGCGTGTGTGGTTTACCGGCACATCGAATAGGTGACTGTAACATGTGAGGGCACCATGTAGTTTGCATGGTTATTCACACCCGCTTTGTGATCCTCGGCATCCCAGTCACAAACAAGAGGGGCATATCGAGATATAAACATGCCATTGAAAGTTCAATGTATCTCAAAGGATCTAGGAGTTTTCATAGATTTAAAACTTAAATTTCTTTTTCGTTTTTCATGGTGGAAATTAGTGAATCGTCATTCACTTACCTTCAAATATTCTGCAACTAGATTACGGCATCCCTTTTCTAGGTTGTAGAATATTGTGTTGGGTCCTAGCCTTAGTATTTCATTTGGGTGATTTACTAAGGACTCAATCTATCAACTAACTTGAATTCGTTTTTCTCCCGTTTTGTAGATGTCAAAGTTTGACAACTATGGTATTCTCAAATCCCGTGGAACAAGCATTCCACATGAAGATGATATTCCACGATTCGATCGAGGAACAAGAAATCATGCTTCACTTCCTCTACCTCCTCCAATTATTCTCCTTAACCCACAAGTTCAAAGGCTTGAAAAGTTCAAGATTACTCAAGCCCTTTTGGCAAGTAAAACATAAAGAAGGAAAGCCGGTGTGTGCACACGTCCTAGGGATGAAGTCACACATTGATAGGTTAAGAATGTTGGGATCCGTTGTCTGTGAGGAAATGGCTGTTGATTGGGTTCTTCATTCACTTCCCAACTCATATAGTGAGTTCGTAAGAGAGTACTATATGATGAACTACGACGTGACCCTTATAGATCTCACCTATATGCTTATTGCTGCTGAATCTGCAATGATTTGGCGCAATAGAAAAACAAAGTTGATTGGTGAATCTGCCTTCAAGACCTCTATGGATATAGACAATGGCAACGAAAGACATGCTATGATCGAAAAGTTGATCATAAGAGAAAGGCGATGTCTGAAGTAGTTCCATGTCCTGTTCCAAAAGAGTCGATTTGCTTTTATTGCCAAGAGAAAGGGCATTGGAGACGAAGCTGCCCCATTTACCTAAGAGATCTAAGAGATGGGAGAGTCGAAACGTATGGCTCTAATATAGGTAAAATCCATTTACTAACTCTTTTAAGCTTCTATTCTAGATTCTTAATACATAATGTAATAAGATTACAATTGATGTTTTGTAGGATCGAAGAAAAGAAAGGGAGCTTAAGGGAAGAAGTGAGCAAAATCTAACCGTAAAGGAATGGATTTCGATCGCATTTCTCGGAGATTAGATTCTTGAGCTGCTACTTAGAGTTAGAATTAGATTGCTAAGAAAGATGTATTAGCATAGTTTTTCAATGAATTGCATTGTAAGGACAATTTTTTCCGCAATAAAAAATAAATTTTGATTTTAAATTTTATTTATTTATCCTTACAATGGGGTGTATGAAAAATTGATGTTAAAATGTTTCTGTTATTAGCAATAATGGATTTGGTTCTTATTATGTTATTTATGGAAAGTCAAGAATTTACCAAATAGGGAGAGTTTCTCATCGCCTAAGTTTCAATTGGACAGAAACTTGGAATCATGCAACGTGGATGCACGATGAATGAGAAATTTCGTATTTGGAAATTAGACTAATTCATTGACAAAGTGTCAAGTGAAGGACTAGGAGATCGAGTACACAAAGTTGTGTGATCGAAGTCCACCATAAGAGTAACGAGATATTCGTCATGATTTACTAAAGGTTTAGTAAATATGATTATACTTATAAGATTAAGTGTAATTCTGAATTGATTGAAAAGGTTTAAATCAATAGCAGAACGAATAAGAAGAATCAAGTAGGCAGAAAGATAAAAGTTACTCCATTCTAAGATGAAGGGAGAGTACCTTTTGTGCTTTATGATAGGTCTTAATGATTAAGAACCATATCTCAATTGATCCTCTAAGTGAGTCTTGGTACAATTGTATGTCCGAGAAGAAGAATCAAGAATTGAAGAAATGGTTAAATCAAAAAGTCAATCATACTTCGTTCCAAAACAAGTCTTAGAGTTAAGATTGTGACAATGAGTGAAAAGTATTAAGAAGGTTTGTAACTTTCATTAAATGTGGAAAGTTGTGATGTCTTGGATAAGACAAAGACCAACTAGGACCAATTTATGAAGTGTTTTGATAAAAACTACACTAACTCTTGAATATTTGTTTGTCAAGAAATGTTTATTGACAAGAGAATCTTATATGTCAAGGAGTCAGTGGGAGTCTTAATGGTCTTGAAAGGTTTCAAGAACAAATCAAATAAACCTTATCGATCATCATTAGCACACGAGTTAAGGTTTACAACCTATCGTGATGACATTATTTTGGTTCTGTGTCAATCCAATCGAGTTAATTATGCATGTGAGTTCTATGAGTTCTCATTTTGAACGCATAAAAGGCAAAGCACCTTAATCGATGAAAGGTACATTGATAGGAAAGGGTGAGCTGCTTAACTACTTGGAAGACATAGTGGGCAACTGTGCTACCATAAGGCAAGAAATCAAGATTAAGAAAGTTCGGTCCATATGAGTTTGAATTTGTCGTAAACTTTAGTTTTAACAAATTCACATGGATAGGAACACACACACCGCTCAAATCTAAGTGTCATAAGATTTCCTCCTTCATGA
This sequence comes from Lactuca sativa, assembly GCF_002870075.4. Lineage (NCBI taxonomy): Eukaryota > Viridiplantae > Streptophyta > Magnoliopsida > Asterales > Asteraceae > Lactuca > Lactuca sativa. The sequence goes on along the minus strand of NC_056623.2, from coordinate 125,351,108 downwards.
AAATGATTGTGAAAAAATGCTTTCACTAAGAGAGATTTTAAGAAGATAGTGATTGTAAAATTGCATTCTCAAATTCAATCATGGTTACGGCATCCCTTTTCATAATTTGAATTGTGAGGTTTGGCAATTAGTCTTAATTGTTTAGACACACATATGAACTATCAAAGGCAAAGGTGTATAAGTTCAAGAAGCATTGATAAAGGATTATCAAAGCACTAAGTATTAGAAACATGAACTTAAGAAATTCAATAAGTATTGTTTTCTGAAAGTTAAAGATGTTTATGAATACATGTCGAAGCTAGTGGGAGCATAAGTGTTATGTTTTATAATAATCATCATGATAGTGGGAGCATAAATGTTATGATTGTATGATTATTAAGGAAAGTATTGCAAGGTTAGCAATATTAATTATAGAAAACAAGAGTCATACTTTGCAAAGTTGTAAGAGTTGAAAGGTTGTTTTGCTATAATTAAGGGAGAGAATATTATGCTTCATTTCAAATCTAAAGGATTAGGTTGAGAAATGTTAATAAATTTAGTCAAAGGTACATAGTGTGTTCTTAAAATTTCGATTATGATTACGGCATCCCTCTTCACAATTCGAATTTTGAGAACATAGCAAATAAAACATTATGCGTCGTGTCCCATACGCTTCGGGTATAGGATCGATTGCAAATGCTTTAATGTTTGACCATTCTAAAATTTTCCAAATGTCGAGCGCATTTAGAGGGAAAAGGGACTAGAATTGGTTTTGACTAAAACAATTAAACAACTATCAAAGAACAACCCAAAGTTCGACGAGGATTGGTCGCTTGTGAGTAGTTGGAAGTATAGTATTGGAAAATATGGAATTGTCTTGTAACAATCTCCGATAGAGGACTTTGTAATATCATTGGCAATAGTCTTTGTGACTTTGGTGCAGTGACATTACGAAAGGATAATTTGCATAGAATATTAGAATCTAGCATATTCTATAAGTAGCAAGAATTTGATATTCTTTAACTTATGGAAAAAGGATTTGGAGTTGAGAAATGAGAATGATTGGAAATGTGTTCAATATGATCTATTTCACAAAATAAGAACCATAGGTAAACATTGTGTGCATGCTAGGAGCATAGGACAAGTGTTGTAATTCAAGTAAGAAGTTGATTAACCGAAACGACAAATAATGAGTAATCGATATGGTGATAAATAAAAGGCGTTTTATTTATACTCAAAGGTTTGAGGCCATATGGGATTAGTATTATTCTTGTATTTCACATTTGCATGTTTTGACTTCCAGAATAATTGAGTTTATTAAGAATAATTGAATTATTCAAACGGGCCACAGTCGTTCATATGTTGGAAGTAGATATGAATGAAGACTATCGTGAATTGGTGTGTGGATTGTCTAAAGAGCATTAGACATAAGCAAATGTTTGCTGCAACGTTCATGAGTGCTTATGAATATGATTTGAGCATTGGATTAAACCCACGCTCACTTGGATCACTCCATGAAATTGTATCACGAGTGATTAGTGAGACGATAACATCTTATATTCTTGAAACCGAGATGTGTGAGTTGTATCTTGCGAATCGGTTGCACATTGATAATATGTAAACGCACTAGTAACTTGGTGTTATAAAACATATTGTTGTGTGTGATTCGGTGCGTGAGTGCAAGCAAGCATTGTATCAAAGTTTATCCGTTCCTTTTATTCAAAGTAGGATAAAAGCGATATCTTTGGGCCCCTCGATGGTTTAGTGATGACAAACGTAAATGCTCGGCCGGGCTAGGGCTAATTTGATTTGTTCAATTAGTCAATCGTCATAAATCGGAAATCGAGATATAGTACAAAGAGAATGATTTGAAATCATATCTCATATGATATCTAGAATGGAGGAATATATGATCCCTTATCTAAGGACACGCGTATCTGATAGGATCAGAGTTGACAGCGGCTTTGGAAAGCTACGATTGCAGATCAGGATCTGAAGTCATACGCATAATAGTTATTAGACTTATCCAAGTGGGAGACTGTTGGATTAGTGTCTAAGTCCATAACTATTTTGGTATGTACTTGACCTGATGGTGCATGGTCCTTTTGGGTTGCCTTCACCAAAGCAACTTGATAGGATGAATTATGGAGAGAAAGGATTAAATAGGATTTATTAATATATTATGAGAATAATATATTAGAGGAGAAATCATATTGTTTAATTAATATTAGTCAATAATTAATTGGTAATTAGTTTTGTGACTAAAAGAGATTAATTAAACTTAAGGGACTGGAATTGTAATTATAAGATAATTGCAATTAGGGCCATGGATTGCCTTTTCTTATAAGGTGGACGAATTCTAATGGGGAAGCCCATATGAAGTCGTCCAAGGCTTTAAGAAAAGGGCTACATGGGTTGCTTAGGGCTTAAGCAACCAAATTAGGGTTTCCTTGTTAGATAACCCTAATAGCCTTACTATATAAAGACCCCTTATGCCTCAAAAACGTGGACAAGCAACCTTCTAGGGTTTCACACGTTTTTGGGCAGCCTCTAACCTCTCTCCTCTTCATCCTCTGGCTTATGGTGTTTGTGAACCATTAGAGGAGTGACACTTGTGACTCTAAGCCTTCCAAAGTCAATTCAAGGAGGAATTGGGATTGTTATTGCTACATAACAATCAAGGTAACATTATAAACTTATTCTAATATCTAATATGATTACTTGTATGCTATAATTAGGGTTTATAGTCTTGGATTCAAAGCATGTACAATAGAGAAACCCATAGGATGTCTTATGACCAAAACCCATCAGTAGCTAGCACTCGCAGGTGGGGATCTCAACACCGTGTAGATTTATACATATGTATCTTACTTTGAAGATTAATGGTTATAGTAGTGTGGGTATGCTAAGTGTTTAGACTTAGCTAATGAATATAGTATCACTAAAAAGCATTTAACTAAGGTATGTGAATAACTCTCAATCCTAACTTATAAGCAGATAAGTTACTAGGCATAATGAATTAAATAATGTTTATAAAAGTTGAGACTAACTAGTGTGCCTGTGCAATATAAGGTACCCGTTTTTATAACGAAGTATGTTTCAAGAAATGCGCATGTATAAATTTTGTACATAGCTTAAATCCTTAGAAATACTACAATGTTTTATGACATGCTTTTTATGACATACAATGTCACACAAAATCATAGAGTTTTGTTGTAAAAAGGTATATGTTATTTTTAATAGTTGTATCATTTTAAAAACATAACATATGAAAATATTGAGGTTTAATACTAGTTTATGTGTTTATAACATACAAATGTCAAACCAATATTTTATAAACTAGTTATAGTTTTTACATAAAATAATAATAATTTATGTGTATTTTTGTATAAGCTAGCAAAAGTAAGCACATGTATTCTCCCCCAAATTATATAAAAATATAAAAGAGGGGACATAACACTCACCTTAATGTGTTATTCGTCAGTTAATTTCGAGAAATCTTGACGTGAGAAACACAAACTTGATGCTTTCAAATCGAACTGCCATGACTACGAAATTAACTAAATTATAGAGTTTTTTTACTAAATTAAATAAATAGAATGGGACTAAATTTGTTAACTATTTCCTAGTGAGAGACTGTCTTTAAACATTTGGAATAGAAGTTTGAGATTTAGGATCTGTTTTGAAATAAAATTTTCAAGGAGGGTGGTTTGTATTTATTCGAAATGAGAGTTTGAGATATGTGGACTTGTTATGAAAGAAAATTTTACGGGTGGGTGGGATTTAAACAAATAAAAATGAAGTTTGAGGAGGAGAGCCCTCTTCCTCCTGTTTCTTCCCTATGTACGACGAAAAAGGAAAAGCAAAACATGTCTTCGGTTCGCGATGCATTTCGAATGAAGTAGACAAAACGAAAAAATGTGGTGTGTGGACATACGAAGCAGCAATAAAAACATAGCAGAGGTGGTCGATGGTGATTGAATGGTGGTGACCAAGTGCAGCTCTACAATGGCGGGAGGTTGCCTGACAGCCTATCCGTTGCTTCCTGTTTGCTTTTGTTGGTAGTAGTCATCGAAGGGGAGGAGGTAAGAGGTAAGGTAGCAGGTTAGAGGGCCTGAAAGGGTTTGTTTGATAAAAAATAGGTGGGGAAGGTTGGTGGCAGTGGCTGTTTAGGGTGGTGATGTTGGTGGTCCTCGGTGTCTAAGAAAAGAGAGAGATGGAGAGATTAAGGAAGAGTAAGAGAGAGAAATTGTTGCTGATGAGTTGTGAAGAAATTGATGAACTAACACCCTCTATTTATAGCTCAAGAAAACTTGCAAGCCCCTGGAAACCCATACACTCAACACACCATACTTATACCTTGAAGGAGAAACGTCTAAGCAAGGAATAAGAAGAATGGAAAAGGTAATGTGGTGTATGGCTAGTCACGTGGACTTGATCAACAAACAAAATCAGATTTTTGACTCTTGCAACTCATATGGGGCCCACAATGATGTCACAATCCCATTAACTGCCCAAAACAATCGTAGTTTAATGTATCCAAATCCCGACATCGAATAATTTTTCAAAAAGTGTCGTTGGATAGAGCCGAGCTCAAGGATTTCAAAAACCCGAATAGATTAATTTTTCTAGTTGTAGAACTCCGAGAAATCGTGTTTAAAGTTTCGCATCTAAATGGCCCGAAACACTCGATTTTTCGACTTTTGCAAATATTTTCGCTAAAAATGTTTTGAGTATAAAATTAAATATTAGGCCATAACTTGAGTCCAAAAATACTCTCAGAATTTACATCTGAGGTGTGCAAGTGCCTCAACGGATCCATTCGGTTTTAGTAGTTTAAAGAAAATTAGTGTTATTGGTTTGTTTTCTTATAACTGTCATATCTTTTGCATACGAACTCCATTTTGAACGTTCTTTTTATTTTGAAATCAGGAGAACATGTACTATGAGATTAAAATGTTTGCTTTTCTCACAACTACTTAATATGAATTTCCAGTTTTTCAGTCGTATTAACTAGGATTGCAGTTTGAGTTGTTTGATTCGTTTCCCACTTTATACATTTGGAAGTAAGATACCATTTGGTATCTAATAATAGTTGAAATAAACTCATTTATTTTACAAAATATGCACTAAAATTCAATGAATCAAATTGTAAAGATATTTACTATGAATTGACCGTCCACGGTCTTTGACCTAAATTCCAAGATGTCACATTACCTCCCTGTTAACGGAATTGTGTCCCAGAATTATTAAGTTGTAGGCTACTTTGTTCTACTATTATTTCGTTCCACTAGTGGGGGAAGCACCATTGAACAGTTGCAGGTTGTTTTGTTTCATCTAATCCTCACGTACCCAAGTAAACTCCAGCCCTCTACGAGAGTTCCATCGGACTTTCACTATAAGTATATGACTTTCTTTGAGGCTTTTGATGTCTCAATCCATGATCTCTACTAGTTCCTACACAAAGTGATGTTTAGTATTGACCTTGATCTCTTCAAATGGAATGACGAGGTTCTCATCAGAGAGACACTTCTTAAGATTACACATGGAAGGTATCAGGAACTTTATTGAGTTCTTAAGGTAACTTGAGCTTGTAAGCCACCAAAGCAACTGTCACACCCTCAACCGACAGAAGAAATACCAGGAGGGTGACTTAGATCGAATATCAAGCATATAGCATATATTAAACATTACAGCATCCACTTAAAGTTTTACACCACAAACTCATACTTATATCTTACATTATTACATGATTCACTACGAATCTTCATAGACGCAAAAAGAGGACATAAGACATAACTTATAACAAAAACATAAGTTGACGATCCCATACTCCTTGTGTAGAGTTCCTGCCTTAATTTCATAAGAATACATGTTAAAATACATCAACAAAATTGTTGGTGACTTACAGGTTTTGACTCCATAAAATGTTGTATATATTTATAGGTGAAAGATATATATATATATATATATATATATATATATATATATATAGAGAGAGAGAGAGAGAGAGAGATAAGTTCAATTGAGAAAATAAAAATGGTTGAGAATATGGGAACCATTCTAAGCCAATCACTTATCTAACATGTAAACCTTAAAAAACATGTGTATAATTTTTTCATTAAGGGTATCTTTATAAATTAGCCACCTTTTTAGATTGAACTAACCTGTTCTTCATCTTTAGTTTCCAATTTCATGAGATCTCTATCTCTTTTGAATCGGATATAGAGGAATGCATTATCAAGATTCTTTTCTTTATATAAATCATTAGCAATTACACGTATTTTTTCCATTTATCATGAATTTGCGCATCCGTATTGTAGTTTTCTTCTTCGTATTCGGTTTCCGATTTGATATGATCTTTTTCTCGTTTGAATCGGATATATCGGAGTTCATTATCAAGATTATTGTTTTATATAATTCGTTAGGAATCACGCATATTCATTCCGTTTACCGTGAAGGTTCGCATCTATATTGCAGTTGTTAGATCATGTTTTTATTCTGTAGTTTTAGAGCTCTATTTCAATTGGATCATCTGTTCGGAGCTGATTTAATTTTCAATCATGTCATTTTTATGCTCTGAAATGAGAGAGATTGCAATTGAACAGGTTTTCAAACGATCTTTATTGCCATTCCATCATCTGATTGAAGTTGATTTAATTTTCTTTCACATCGTTTGTATGCTCTGAGGTGAGATATATTCGAAATTATTTAGGTTTTCATATTTAAGAACATTTTTGTTTGGTAATCTGATCACAACCCTCTGATGGTCGTCTTTGAATTGTTTCTTTGTAAGTGGTTTTTTTGGTGAAGATTCATTAGATTTTTTACTTGAAGCTTGATCTGAATCTTGACTAAGACCCAGACTAAAGCTTGGATGAGTATTATCTTCATTTTTTTTTATTTTTTTTACCTTCCATGAGATTTATCATATAAATAATTATATGTTAATTATAATATTTTTTATATTTTGAAATGTTTTTCAAAATTGTTACCTCCTTCATTTCCTTTTGTCTCGTCAGCTTCTCCTCCTTTTTTATTTTTCATTTTCAGACTTTTCCTCGCCTGAAAGATAAATAACATATATGAATATTGTATTTATATTCAAAATGTTGCATTGCTTATTCATAAATGAATATAAATATTATAATATGTTAATTTATGAACAAGTAATGCATAACATTACTTATGAACAAGTAATTCTATCTTTTACTTATTAATAAATGAAAAGTTTGTTATTCAAAAAATCAATGTAAGCATTACTTACATTTTCTTATTCACTTGTGAATAAGTAACATATTCAGTTATGAATAAGTAATGCATATCATTCCTTATGAATAAGTAATACTATATTTTTTATTTATTCGTAGATTGTCTTATTTATTTGTGAATAATCAATCTTATTATACTCACTTATTAGTGAATCGACTATTTATTTCTATCATCTGCATTTCCTTTCTCAATTTCTCTTTTTTTTATCTCCACCTCCATCATTTCATTTTGTCTTCTTAGCTTCTGTTCCTCCTTTATTTCCATGTTCAGACTTCCCCTTGTCTAAAACATATACATCATATATGAATATTTTATCTTTTTACTCATTTATATAGTGTCTTATTTACTTATGAATAAAAAATGTTATTAAAAAAATCAATATAAGTATTGTAATATATTCACTTAATAGTGAATCATTCATTTACATGTATCATCTCCCTTCCTTTTTTCAACTTCTTCTCCTCGTTTATGTACACCTTCTGAGTTTCCCCTTTTTTGCAAGATCCATATAATATTATATATTAAGTATAATTAATTAATGAATTAGTGAATCTATAATAAAAAATTTATTTGTAAATAAATAATAAGTTGATAGTAACATACCTTGAATAACTTGACTAATCAGAGTATTAGTTTTACTTCTAGTCGTTGGTGACCCTGGTAAAAAATTTGATAAAAAAAATTTGTTATTATGTATTAATATTTTTATAAAATAAAAGTAAGTCAAAATTTACCTATATCAATATTATCCAAAATAGTTTTCATTTCAGGGTCATTCTAGATTTCATCTTCTTGACAACTGAAACTTGAAAATCCAATTCCAATGACATTATCCACAATGTTGTCAACAACTTTATCCAATAGATTTTGATTTGTTTCATTTTGTTGAATAGACTCTCCATAATTATTTTTTTCTTCAATCTCATCATTGTTTTTTTCTTCGTCATTATCATTTTCATTGATCTCTCCATCTTTCTCTGTTACTTCAGTGTCACTTTTTTTTATTGTTATCTCTATCATTCTTTATCCCTTCATTCTTTGCTTCGTTTGAATCAAACAAATAATCTACTTCTGGTTGACTTCCATCATTATCATTATCTTCTTCACCATTTCCCTCTTTATCTTCATTCTCTTTTTCATCATTTGTTTTTTGACCAATTGCTGGTGTCAAATTGATACCTTCAACTCCAGTTTCATTACTTAGAAATTCAAAAAATGTTGTGCTTTCAGTTTTTTCTTCAACAATCATATTTGTCATCTTTCCTTTGAAAATCCATAAAATTTCCTTTTCAGGGAACTTTGTTATTGCATCATTGAGATTTAAATTCAGATTTTCATTCATCCTCTCAAAAACTATGAAGCATTTTAGATAATTTTGATTCATATGCCTATGTAATAAAAAGAAGTATGATTAGAAATTAATATAACAAATTAATGTAATCATATATGATTATCATATTCAAAATAATCACCTCAACAGAATCATCTTCATCTTTATCAGAATCACTATCTTCCAGATCTGTATCTTGTTCATTAACTTATTCTTCATTTAGTTCTGCAAGGCCAAATCTACCTATTTTTTGTTCAAATGTCTCTCGATATCTAATCTTCTTTGAACTCCAATAACAAATTGTTGGACGTTTACGTGTTACCGATAGAGCTTCCAAGTGGATTTTATCAGCATAGAACAACTGCAGATAAATGATAATTATTTGATATTCATAAATGAATTATATATATATATTCATATATGAAATAAGTAATGCAAAGCATTACATGTGAACAAGTAATATTATCTTTTACTTATTCATATATGAATAAGTAATGTAAAGCATTAGATGTGAACAAGTATCTTTTACTTATTTATATATGAATATGTGCTATTCAGTTATGAATAATTAATATTATTAAAAATTTAATATAAACATTATAATATATTTGGTTATGAATATCTTACCGCTAAGAAAGTTGAAGGTCCAACAAAGTAGATAGTATCTGAGTATGGTATGTATGAGTTCTTTATTCTAACAATACAGTCCAAAATATGGCTGCACTACTCTATGTTGCTGATATCTGTTTTTCTTGAAATATAACTTAAAGGGAACAAGTTGCATCTTCCCATTGATGTTGACTCACAAAATGTGTTGAAAAAAAGAACTAAGAAGTTCAATTTGAAATTGAAATCAACTTTTGTGGTATGAACATTAACTTTTTTTATTGCATTCAGTCGGATGATTGCTCCTTTTGTAAAATGTTGCTTCCATTCATCATAACTTGTATCATCTTTAGGCCATTGATCCAATTGTGTAAGTATGGTTCCACCATTTGGAATGCCCAACATGTCATGACCAAACTGTGGTGTTGCTTTTAGTTCCTTTCCTTCAACATCTATGACCAATCTTTCAGAATCAAACTTTTGAAGAATATAAAATCGCAACTTGAATGGTATATCTGTGATTTTCATTTTTAACAGACTTCCAAAACCCATAGATATGATAGGAATAGATATGATAGGAATTTTCTACCTTTAACATTTTTCCTCTTCAAATGTGTTTCTCTCATTGTTATTGGCTCTTTTATGAGAAACTTCAATCTTTCTTACCTTCATACATTAGTGAGTAGAAGATAAATGAATTTGAAAAACATTTTACAAAGAAACTATTTTATATTCATAAATGAATACTTGAATAGAACATATGTATTCATATTTATATATTCACATACAAATATATATATATATATATATATATATATATATATATATATATATATATATATATATATATATATATATATATTCATACGTGAAGATACTGAAGATAAATTATCAATTCCAAAAGAAAAATGTTCCAAAACAAAACAACATAATGGTATGAATAATCTTTTCCATTCACATATGATTAGCTCTTGATATGTTTTGTTTACTAGTGAATACAAACAAAACTAAGCTATATATATTTATTCATAAATAAATACAAGAATTCAATAGTTTTATTTAATATAAAACATATTTTATATTCATCAATGAATATTTGAATAGAACAAATATATTCATATTTTCTATTCACATATGAATATATATATATATATATATATATATATATATATATATATATATATATATATGTTATATTCATATGTGAATAGAACATATATAACTTATTTTTGTTTTAATCATATTTGAATAATGTATATATGACACCAAATTATGTTCTATTCATATGTGTATATAATATATATAACTTAGTTTTGTTTGTGTTTAGAAGTAAACAAAACATATCAAAACAAAATTATCTTTAGTATCTTTATTTTCTATTGTATTTTTAAGTAAAATCGCATCTAAATGTTTGCAATGACATATGAATAAAGTTAATCATATCTAAATAGAATACCAATTTTATTTACCTTTTTCATTGGTTTTTTTTGTTTTCGTGTATATATATGTTTCACTCTTGGTGTTGTTTCTATAAGGTAAGTAGTTAATATTAAGACAACATAAGCGAAATGTGAACTAACGTTTATATTTTAACAAAAAAAGTTGTGAATAAGTATGAGAAATGAAGAGAAGATGTAAAATCATTTATATATCAACTAATACTGGACGATTATTACAAAATTTTCAAGTAAATCAACTAATAATGAAGGAGGATTACGAGAATGAATGATGATTACAAAATTTGAAGTAAACAATGTAGTTTGAATAATGAACAATGTAAATACAAAAAATTTTAGTTCTAAATCAACTAATAATGAACGATGATTACGAAAAATTTCAAGTAATCAAATGATAAGTTTAGAAATGATTACAAATCATTAAGAAACGAAGAAAAAAACGCCGATGATTACCTTTCATAGTCAACAGTGACAAAATGGTTTCGTTTAGGTTTTCATCGGAAGCCATTTTTTCTTCGCGAGGTTCAGAATGCTTTCAGTGATTGAATCCTTCTGCAAATGGTTTTTGTGTTATGGGGAAACGATGATGTGTTCATAGAGGGAAATGATGGTTTTGCTTTCGAGATTTAAATGTGCGATAAAATTACACAAGTGCCCTGATGGTTTAATGTTTTTGGATTTACAGGTTTGTCACCATGTTTTTATGTTTTTTAAGCTCATTAAATGATTGGCTAAGAATGGTTCCCTCATTCTCAACCTTTTTTTCTCAATTGAACTCTCATACATACATATATATATATATATATATATATATATATATATATACATATATATATATATATATATATATACATATATATATATATATATATATATATATATATATATATATATATATATATATATATATAGAGAGAGAGAGAGAGAGAGAGAGAGCTAGGTTCAAATGTTTTTAGCAACTATTGTGTGCATGAATGCACCAATAGGAATTTAAGAATAATGCAAATCATTAAATAAATTAAAAAGGGTAAATTAGTAAATCATGACTCTAAAATTATGGTAATTGAGATAAATGGGGGATTTGAGTTTAAAATTACCAAAATAAAAGGAGGAAGAACGACCATCTTCTGTTCCGCTTCTTCACAATCCAACCCTAAATCACGAAAGTCATCGGCATTACCGAATTCCCAGTTGGGGCGATGTTGGTTGGCGAATCCATGCAACCAACGAAACTGAACTCTACAATGTTTGGGCTTCCAGACGAAACTTCCATATTGGCGATACCCTCAGTCTGTTCAAGACTGAATAGGAATTGGAATTTGAGTTTATATTTGTTCACAGGTTTTCGTTACAATATTGATTCAGTGGTTGTGGTTAAAAAAATAGGGGTTCTAGCATTTTCAATCAAAACCGAAGCCACATAACCATTTATGCTTGTTTTTTCTTCGATCATATAGAAACAGAACACATGAGGTATACCGTCCTGTGTAACTCATTTGATGTTGATGGTTCTGAATTGGTTTTTTTTTTCATTCATGATTCATAGAAAATGTGGTAATTTAGGGAGTGCCCTTAAAGTGTTTGATGAAATGCCAAAGAGAAATATGACAGTCTTAGATTGTATTCATGGTTAGTGATGGAATCACCGGTTAATGAGGAGATGCTGGTATGTTTACATGAACTTTATTGATCTTTGATTAAGTTTTTTGAGTTGGGTTTTGTAATTTTTTATTTTTTTCAGAAATTCAGAGACAGCATTCTTTGATGGCAGAGAACTTGTAGCTGGAAGTATTGATGATTCAATCTATGTTTATGATGTTGAAGCAAACATCTATCATGATCATAGATTTGATGTTGAAGCAAACCGACTTTTCCTTATGTTTATGATGTTGAAGCAAACATACATACGGGCTGATCATAGCTTTGACCTTGTTTACCTTTTTATAATATTTCCTTTTTGAAAGAATAGTTTATTATATAAGAATATTATTGCTTTATTCTGATAGAATTTGTAGTTAATTAATTATATGTTTAATGTGCAGTTGTTACAAGTGTATCATTACAAAGTATTTGGCAATGAATTTGTGATAGAAATGGCTTGAGGAATGGCTTGAAGACCTGATGGGAAAGGCTCCTTGTATAAAATCATTCTCATGCAATACAATTTTGACAGAATGTCAATGTCATAAAATGTCAATCTCATAGAATGCTAGCATATTTTGAATTGGCTTAGAGGTCAAACATACACAAGACATCCAGAATGTTGTTATTTTTTAAGAATTATACTTGTTATTCTTTCAGAATGTTTGTTATAATTCAGTGAATCACAATCGTACAATGTAATTATTTGGTATATTATTAATTCAAGAATCGATTTTGTGTATTCTTTTAGAATATATTTACTAGTTTATGGTTGACATTCTGTCATTCTGACAGAATATAATCGAAAAATATGTTTACTATTTTATGGTTAAAATTCTATCATTCTGACAGAATAAAAATCGGATTTTTAATTCTAAATTAATTTAAAATATTTAGATTTTTAAAAATAAAGGAATTAATTATCCCTAAAAATCCGAAATTTTCCTTTTTTAATATAGATTAACTAACTAGAATGCCCTTATGCTCAAATTCTACTATCATAGACCCTCAGACCATGACCTTTGATTATATTTCATCCAATGGTCCAGATCTGTGCATTCTGGCACACAATAGTTACTAAAAATAAAATAACCTAACCCTATATATATATATATATATATATATATATATATATATATATGTTAACCTTGCACACTTTTTTTTATCAATATATATATATATATATATATATATATATATATATATATATATGTATGTATGTATATATATATATATATATATATATATATATATATATATATATCAACAATTGTGATTATATATAGGTGTGTACAAGAGCTAATATTATAACTTATCTTTTCTCGTTAAAGTCGTACAAACCAATGCTATGATTTACCTGCTTAACCTAGTCTTTTCAACCTTCACGAGAATTGAAAGACACTTATTTTGACCAAAATTGGACAATTGTTACATTCTCCCCCCGTCAAACGAATTTATTCCCGAAATTCAATCTAAAATCGGAATCTCATTGAAACCATTGGGGGTATTTTTTCATCATTTGATATTCATTCTCCTAGGTAAATTTCGGTGGCTTTTAGAGTTCCAGTGTACTTTAGCAATAGGAATGGGACTTTGATTTAAACCTCTTAACTTCTCGGTCCATAATTTCTATTGGCTCTTCGATGAAATGAAGTTTAGTATTAAGTTGAATCTCGTCAAGTGGTACGACAAGAGTATCATCAGCCAAAACACTTTTTTTTTTAAATTTGAAACGTGAAACACATCTTGTCAAGAATTTCAAAGGGTCCAAATGTCGTGGGTTTAGCTTTCCCTTTTTTTCGAAAACGTATCATACCCTTCCATGGATAGACCTTTAGCATGACTCTATCTCCTACTTGAAATTCTAATGGTTTACGTCTCGTATCCACATAACTCTTCTGACGATCACGACATTTTTGAGTCTTTCTTTGATTTGGACTATTTTCTCTGTAATCTCGTGTATTATTTCAGGTCCCGTGTGTAGGGTATTGCTTACGCGCTCTCTAGCCAAGTGTGTATCTCTAACTTCCGCCCAACACAATTGTGATCTACACTTTTGCCCGTAAAGAGCCTCAAACAATGCAGCCTTTATATAGGTGTGATAGTTATTGTTATCAGAAAATCCAATGAGCGGTAAATGAGTATCCCAAGTACTGCCAAAATCAATAATGCAAGACCTTAACATATCCTCTAGGGTTTGGATTGTTCTTTCACTTTGTCCGTCAGTTTGTGTATGATGAGCGGTGCTCATATCCAATCGGGTTCCCAAAGATTTTTGCAATGACTGCCAAAATCTCGATGTGAATTTGTTATCTCTGTCTAAGATAATATAAGTGGGCACCCCATGAAGCCTGACAATTTCCTTGAGATAAGTTCTTGTCAACTTCTCCATTTTATCAGTCTCTTTGATTGGTAGGAAATGGGCCGACTTTGTTAGTCTATCGACCACGACCCAGATAGTGTCGTAACTACCAGGCGTCTAGGTAGTTTATAATAAAACCCATTGCAATGTGTTCCCATTTCCACTTAGGAATTTCTGGTTATTGGATTAATCCTGATGGCTTCTGATGTCCCGATTTCACTTTAGAACAGGTTAAGCATTTACGCACATATGTGGTAATCTCGGCTTTCATGTTAGGCCACCAATATAACTTCTACAAATCTGCATACATCTTGTCTGATCCTGGGTGGACATAGTACCTTGTTTTATGTGCTTCATCCATCATTAAGCTTCGATTGTCGCCAAACCTTGGCGTCCAAATTTTGCCCATGAAATGTTGAGTTCCATCATCCCTCTTAATGATTCTTCAGCAAGGTTTTCTTCTTTTAAAGCATCGAGCTGAGCTAATTGAATCTAGTTGGTAAGGTTCGAATGGATCGACATAGTCAAAGCTCGCACTCGACGAGGTTTTACATTATCCTTACGGCTTAATGCATCGGCGACAACATTGGCTTTGCCTGAGTGGTAACGAATCTCGCATTCATAATCTTTTAGTAAGTCAATCCACCTTCGTTGTCTCATATTTAATTCTTTTTGGTCAAAGATATGTTGAAGACTCTTATGATCGGTGTATATTATACACTATGTGTAGCATAAATAATTCCTCCATATCTTTAATGCAAAAACTACTACTCCTAACTCGAGATCATGAGTCATGTAATTGTTTTTATGGGTTTTGAGTTATCGTAAGGTGTAGGCAATCACTTTGTCTGTTTGCATTAATACACACCTCAGTCCTTGGATCGATGCATCGCAGTAAACAAAAAAATCCTTTGTTCCCTCAGGCAAGGATAGGACTGGAGTGCTACACAACATTTTCTTCAATTTTTGGAATGCAACTTCCTGCTTGTCTCCCCCATTCCAATTTCCTGTCTTTTTGGGTCAGAACAGTCAGAGGCTTTGCGACTCTTGAAAACTTTTCGATGAATCTCTGGTAGTAACCCACAAGGCTTAGGAACTGGTGCACTTCAGTTGGCATTTTTGGCGCCTCCCAATTCTTGACCATTTCTAACTTTGCAGGGTCCACATGAATTCCTTTATTACTCACAATGTGTCCCAAAAAGTGTACGTGTTTGATCCAAAATTCGCACTTGGAGAATTTGGTGTACAACTTCTCTTTCTTCAAAAATTCTAAAATCAACCGCAAATGTTTTCCATGTTCTTCCTTTGTTTGCGAATAGATCAAAATATCATTGATGAATACTATCACAAACTTATCCAAATATGATTTGCAAACTCGGTTCATGAGATCCATAAATATTGCGGGGGCATTTTTCAGTTCGAATGGCATGACTAGAAACTCCTAATGACCGTATCGAGTCCTAAATACAGTCTTTGGAACATCTTCTTCTAATATCTTGAGTTGATGATACCCTAACCTTAAATCTATTTTGGAGTAGTAGTTAGATCTGTGAAGTTGATCAAACAAATCATCGATTCTCTGTACTAGATACACATTCTAAAAGTTGTCTTTCTTTTTGACAAATCACACCGGCGCACCCTAGGGCGGAAAACTTGGTCTGGTGAAGCCTTTGCCTAGAATTTCTTGCAGTTGGCTCGAGAGTTCCTGCATCTCAGATGGAGCTAATCTATAGGGTGATTTGGTTATAGGTGCAAATCCGGGAATTAGGTCACATTCTAAACTTGACCGGTCGATTCGGTGGTAGTTATGGAAAAATGTCAGGATAATCGCATACGTGCGGTATGTCCTTTAATTCTTTCATTTTACTCTTCTTATCCACTACGTGGGCTAAGAAAGCATAATATTTCTTCTGTAAATATTTTCGAGCTTTCGTACATGACATAAGGTTGAGGTTCTGATTGGGTTTGTCACTATAGATGGTTAATGTTTTCACGCCAGTTAAGGTTAGATGCACAGCTTTCTCGTAGCACATGATTTCTGCAAGATGAGAGGATAGCCAATCCATACCAATGATGACGTCGAAACTCCTGATTATCATAGGTATAAGATCAACTCGAAATGTGTGATCGTTTACATTTAGAAGACAATTTCTTAGAATCTCAGTGGTATTTTCTATTTAGCCATTTGCTAACTCTACCTTATATGCTATGTCTAATTTGTTGGATTTGTGGTTTAATAATTTGTTGGTATCATACAGGTTGTCGATAAGAAACGTATCGGTGACTATTGAGGGATCCTGAATCGCCACCTTACTTCCAATCACAAATGCTCAACCACATGCCTTTCTGCCAACATTTTTCAAATTTGAGCATTCTCGCTTGAAATTTCTCAATACACTACATGCAAAACAGCTCCTATCAAAAGCTTTTCACTTGGCCATATATTCATCTTGGTATTCATTTGAGTCCTCCCTCAAGTAGACATCATGCTTTTGCAATAAATAGTCGAATGTCCATACCTTTTGCAGTTAGAGCAAAAGTAACGTTCTCTAGGGTGAGGTTTGAAACATCTTAGGCATTGCTGGGATTGACCAATATTGTTTGAACGTGGAAATGATATTGGATTGGTTGTCGTAGTTGTTGCATACACTGTTCTCGTCCCTCGTTTCTTACTTGATGCGTTCTTAAAATATTTTCCTCCAGTATTGCGCTTGTTGTTTTCTGGTTTGGGGGTTCCGGTCTTAGTATTCATTATTCCCCGACTGAGTTCATTCTTAACCAAACGGCTCGCCAAATTTCTAAAATTTTCATAAGTTGTTGACCAGAAACCGAAACACTATTCCTCTTATTTGTGGCACCAAACCCCAAACAAAATACTCTATCTTTTTGTATTCTGGGGTTACTAGAGTCGTACATAACAAACCGAGGTCATGAAACCTACTCGTATAAGCCTTTATGTCAAAACCCTTCATCTTCAAAGTCCATAGTGATGGGTTTTAGCCATAAGAACTTTCCTATGTGCGCATGCAAAAGCCTAATGCTTGGATCTAGGCTTTCTAATTAAACATGCTTTGAATCCAAGACTTCTTGTAAAGCTTGTGTTTCCAGGCTTGCCATTTTTAGCAATGTAATAGTCTAGGTTAACCTTTGTAACCCGTTTTGAAATAATAAGAGTGTATTATTTGAGTATTATGTGTTTTGTGCTTAATTGCTTAATTATGTGGTTTGATTAATTAAGAATAAAAATAAGCGTCAAAATTTAAGTGTAAAATAAACTTGATATCTTTGGATAAAGTTGTAGTAGTTGAAACGAGGTTTCCGAATATATATATATAGAACGCCCAAATCTGACTTCGTATGAGGAAGTTATGATTTATCGAAGTTTCGGCTTAGCAGTGTGTAGCCTGAAATACCCGATTTGAGATCGAGCGGTTTTTAGCCGAAGCAATCTAAACGAGGATCGAAGGTCTCGCTGTTGGTATCGAAGCGATAAAAAGTTAGGCGAGAACGGACGTCAAACGAAGAAGTTATGAATTTATAACGAAAGTTTCTGTCCCGGCCTATTAAAAATAAATAATAAAAATAAAGTCAAAATTAGCCGACGGAGTCTAAACGAAAGTTGTAGAGCGTAGTCTCACCTTCGTGTGGATATAAAGAACGTCAAAAACGGAGTTTGTATGAAGAAGATATGAATTTCCGAAGTTTATTAAATAATTTGTATTTAAATTTAATTGGAAATCCGGCATTATCCGAAGAGGAGTCAGCGATCCGATCCGAAGTACGCCCCGCGTACTCGTGTACGCCCCGCGTACACCGAAGATGTCGACACTCGCATCAAGTGGCTTCGGATGACGAATGCAGTGACGATTTCGGACCTGTACGCCCCGCGTACTCCGAGGCTGCAGCCTCTTATAAATAGGATGCGAGGGTTCCGGGCTTATTTGCTCATTCCCCCTCGTTTTTGTGTCGAAGCTCTGCGCGTAAACCCCCGAAGCCATCCCGAAGCCCCGGTAATATTCCCGAGTCCCGAAGCAAGTCCCGAGATCCCGAAGATCCCGAGAAGTGCGGTTCCCGAGCCGAAGCTTTACCCGCGAGAAGTTCGATTTTTGTAGAGATCTTCCAGATCTGCTGTGGATTACTACTTCTGCAAGTCGTAGTGCTGTCCGATCATCTTCTGATCAAGTGAGTGTATACTACCTTTCATAAACACGATAATAATACAAGTATGGTTTGAGTGTATTAAGTATATTGTTTTTATATGTGTGAGTGTGTAGTTACTTTCTTCTAACGCATAATTATGAAGTATTTTATACGGAATACGTATTATGTGTATAATTTTGTGGTTTTGTGTGTGAATGTTTATTCACTTTCTTCTAACTCATAGATATGATTTATTCTCTATGAGATAAGTGTTATGTGTGTGTGTGCGTCATCTGTTATGTGAAATATGTGTTGATTAAAGCATGCTACGTAGGTTTTTAAACTATGTATAAAATGTATATTTTATCTACTAATATGTTGGGTAGAACATGGGTAGATAGTTGGTGTGTAATAAACAGATGAGAGGCCTCGTTGTTGTTTGATTTAGTCATCTAGCGGAGTTTAGATGACGACCACGGGCTATTCTAGACAGTCTTGTGGAACATTATCAGGTTCGCCACATGTAGGTGTTAATGAATTTGGGTGTTCATTCGTTGTACTCCATCCCCCTCATGGTTGCCTTATTTGACTTATATTGCTGAGGTACCCCCGAAGCATGTGTTGTCGCCCCGATGAAATATTCTTAGACTAGGTCCCTTGTTTTAGTTGTCTTAGGGACATAAAGTGAGAATAACGGGAATAGGTAATTGGGTTATTGTTGGTTGGTGGAAATTAAATATAATTATATATTGTGGGTTGAAAACCCTATATGCTCACCAGGCTCCCAAGCCTGACCCACTCAGTTTTATTTTTATTACAGGAAGTGGCACAAGGGCATGAGATGGATGAACCATCAGTTGTTTTGTTTACAAGTCTGTATATGTATATATTTGTTGAATGACTTGTAATGTTATCGTTTATGCTTATTGGTCTGTATCGGAACATGACACCCCGAGTTTTGATTATATAATGAAAAATACATTTCTTTTATGAAATGCTTTGGTAAACATTGTTTTATCATGCTTTGTTTTTGGGAACAAATTCCACAACTCGTTCAAATCAAAAGGATTTACTCTGAAAGTATTTTAAAAGCATAAATGAAAATCGGTCTTTTCTTGCCGAGATTTTGGGGATGTCACACTTCTAATGACTAATTAGGTATAAGAACAATACAAAATCAGATCTAGAAGTTTACATTTCAATCTCTTATTTGATCTTGTTGTCTTGGAGCTCTAGAGTCACAATTGTCACTCCTCTAATGGCTTACAAACACCAACTAGCAAGGAGGATGATTTGAGAGAGAGGAGAGGGGAGGAAATTCGGCCAGGGGTTCTCTACTTGAGATGAGATACCGAATTCCCTTGGCCAGAGGGTCTATTTATACTTGTAGACTCCTTAAGGGTTTCAGCTTAAACCCTAGTTGGATAATCTTTCCTTAAAACAATCCAAATCCATTCCTTAGATAACCTTGGACGATTTTCAGCTATCCCTAGCTTCTAGAATTCGTCCATCCTCTATCCAATAAGGATTTACAGTCTAAAGTGTAACTATCAAACAATTGACAGTTTATACCCTCTTATTTAATTAATCTCTTTAAGTCACCAAATTAATACTAATTAATTTATGACTTATATTAATCAAATAACAATATTATTATTCCTTATATTATTCTCATAATATATTAATAATATTTATTCTCTCATAATAAATCATCCTGTCAAGTTGCTATGGTGAAGGCAACCCAAAAGGACCATGCACAACCAGGTCAAATACTTGCCTAATATAGTTTCAGCCTTAGACACTATTCCAACAGTCTCCCACTTGGATAAGTCTAGTAACTCTATGCACAAGTACAATCCGATTTGCAATCGTAGCTCTCAAAGACGCTGTCAAACTCTGATCTAATCAATCTTGTCCTTTAGATAAGGGATCGTATAGTCCTCTGTTATATATCATGCTGACAATTCTATGGAATGATTAGTCAAGCATTTAGGTTTCTCGATCTCCGATTTATTCGACATAGAACTTAATCGAACACATCAATTCAGTTTTGACCGGGCCCGGCACGTAAGTCAAATCAAATCATCGAGCGGCCGAGATATCGCTTTTACCTTCTCGGGATAAAAGTTATAGATAAACTTCGACTTATATGCATTTACTTATTCATTAACCAACTATACACAACAATGCGTTTTATAACACCGACTTACTGATGCGTTTTCGCATCATCAACGTCTAACTAATTAACAAATAACAAACCATAAATCTAGGTTTTAAGACTATATGATATTATCATCTTGCGATCACCTTTTATATCATATTCCATAAGGTGATTCCAGCAAGCACGGGTTTGTTCCAATGCTCAAAACCAGTTCATAAGCACTCATGAATGTTGCAGCAACCCTTTGCTATGTCTAATACCATTTAGACAATCTACACACCAATTCACAACAATCTTCATTCATATCTACTTCCAACATATGAACGATTGTGGATAATTTGAAAAAATCGATTATTCTTAATAATTCAATTATTCTGGAAGTCAAAACATGCAAAGTGAAACAATAGTTAAACAATTAACATAAGATAGTAACATTACTCATAAATAAAACTCCTTTATTTAATCATCAAATGTTAATTACATTTATCTATTACACATTTCTAATACTATCTAATCTATGCTAATATCATCCTTCAGCCCAATACTCCTAGCATGCTGCAAGTGCTTAACCCTACTCAGTCCCTTCGTAAGCGGATCTGCTGGGTTATCTTCTGATGATATCCTCTTCACTACGAGTTGTCCTTCTTCTACACGATGATAAAATGATATTTTCTGTCGATATGTCATGATCTACCATGATCCCTCGGTTCCTTGGTCAAGGCAACCGCTCCTTCATTATCACAGAAAATCTCCATGGGCTCCTTTATGGCGGGTACAACTCCAAGATCACTAATGAAGTTCTTCAACCATATTACCTCCTTTGACGCTTCGCTCGCTGCAATGTACTCTGATTCGCACGTTGAATTAGCTACGGTTTCCTGCTTGGAGCTTTTCCAAGTTACTGCTCCTCTATTCAGGGTAAAGACCCATCCCGACTGCGAACGGTAGTTGTCTCTGTCGGTCTGAAAGCTGGCGTCACTGTACCCTCGCACCTTCAAGTCATCACTCCCCCCGAGGACTAAGAACCATTCCTTCGTTCTCCGAAGGTACTTAAGGATATTCTTCACCGCAATCCAATGGGCTCTGCCAGGATTCCCTTGATACCTACTAACCATGCTCAAAGCAAAGGCTACATCAGGGCGAGTACAAGTCATAGCATACATAATAGAGCCAATTGTGGAAGCGTATGGTACTCGGCTCATTTCTGCTATTTCAGCTTCGGTACTTGGACTTTGAGTCTTACTCAACTTGGCATTACTTTGTATTGGTAATTCTCCCTTCTTCGAGTTTTCCATACTAAAACATTTTAGTACCTTCTCTAAGTAAGTGTTCTGTCTAAGTCCTATTAGTCTCTTACTTCTTTCTCTCACTATCCTTATTCCCAAAATATAGGAAGCCTCTCCGAGGTCCTTCATAGCGAAGCACTTCCCGAGCCAGGACTTAACCTCCTACAGAGTCGGGATGTCGTTTCCTATGAGTAATATGTCATCGACATATAGAACGAGAAAGCTTACTATACTCCCACTGGTTTTGACATATACACACGATTCATCTTCGCTTCGTACAAATTCAAACTCTTTGACTTTCTCATCGAAGCAAAGATTCCATCTGCGAGACGCTTGCTTAAGTCCATAAATGGACTTCTCAAGCTTACACACTCTATTCGGATACTTTGGATCCACAAACCCCTCTGGCTGAGCCATGTAAACATCCTCAGCCAACTTCCCATTAAGGAAAGTGGTCTTGACATCCATTTGCCAAATCTCATAATCATGAAATGCAGCAATCGCTAGAATCACTCTAATAGATTTTATCTTCGCAACTAGTGAGAAGGTCTCATCATAGTCAACTCCGGGAGTTTGAGTAAAGCCCTTCGCGACCAATCGCGCTTTATATGTGTGTACTTTTCCATCCACGTCGGTCTTCTTCTTGAAGATCCATTTGCACCCAACGGTCTTACGTCCGAGCACATTATCAACCAAATTCCAAACTTGGTTATCATACATGGATTAGATCTTGCTATCCATTGCCTCTTTCCACTTTGCAGACTCCGGGCCTACCATGGCTACCTTATAGCTATTGGGTTCATCAAGATTTATTAGTGTACCATCACTAATATACGTGTCCCCCTCGGTAGTAATATGAAAACCATAAAACTGGGGTTGAACTCTAACTCTATCGGAACGTCTAAGAGGTAATGATTTGTCAATTGGTTCAACCGGAGTTTCCTCCTCGGGTTAAGTGCCAGCGGTAGAGGTTCCTTCATCTATCGACTCTTGAATCTCTTCAAGCTCGATTTGCCTCCCACTGTCTCCTTGGCTTATGAGTTCTCGCTCTCGGAAGACTCCTCTCCTCGCAACGAAGAGAACATTGTCCTTCGGTCTATAGAAGAGATATCCAAAGGATTTCTGCGGGTAGCCGATGAAAATAAATCGCTCACTTCGAGGTTTGAGCTTGTTGTGAGTATCTTGTCTTACGAAAGCCTCGCAACCCCAAACCTTGATATGTGCCAACGAGGGAGCTTTCCCTGTCCACATCTCGTGAGGTGTTTTGGCAACCTTCTTAGTAGGGACTTGGTTAAGGATATGGGCGGCAGTCTCTAAGGCATACCCCCAAAAAGAGATAGGTAGTGAAGCACAACTCATCATAGAGCGAACCATATCCAATAAGGTTCGATTACGCCTTTCTGCCACACCATTTAACTGCGGTGTCCTAGGTGGCGTCAATTGTGAAACTATTCCACACTCCTTGACATAATCGTGGAATTCAAGACTTAGGTACTCTCCCCCTCGATCGGATCGAAACATCTTGATTTTCCTGCCCAATAGATTCTCCACTTCATTCTTGAATTTTTCAAAAGTTTCTGACTTTTGCTTGATTAAGTAGATATACCCATATCTACTATAGTCATCGGTGAAAGTCACATAGAAGCGGTTCCCATCCTTCGTGGTTGATCTAAATGGTCCACATACATCGGTATGTATTAGGTCCAACAGACCCTCACCCCTTTCGCAAGAACCTGCGAAGGGTGACTTAGTCATCTTTCCAAGTAAACAAGACTCGCATGTGTCATCTTCCCTAAGGTCGAATGACTCCAACACTCCATCCTTTTGGAGTTGGGCTATGCGTTTCTTGTTGACATGTCCAAGGCGACAATGCCACAAGGATGCCTTATCCATACTGTTGGAAGAATCTATATTCAAAACATCATTTCCTAAGTTATCAACAATCATAACAGTTTCATAGATTCCATTGCATGGTATAGCTTCAAAATAAAAGACACCATTCAGATAAGCTAAACATTCTCATTATTAAAAGAAAATCTAAAACCTTGTCTAAACAAACCATGAAATGAAATGATGTTTCTAGCCATTTCTGGCAAATAGCAACAATTATTCAAATCTAAACTTAAACCATTCCTAAGCACTAAAGAATACACTCCAACCTTGGTCACACGCGACGATCTTCTGTTCCCCATGATTAGATTTATTCTTCCAGCCTCCACATCCGTATTTCTTCTTAGTCCCTGCACATTAGAACAAATGTGGTAACCACAACCGGTATCAAGAACCCAAGAAATAGTGTTAGATGATTCATTAAATTTAATTGTATATATACCTGCGAAAGACGGCTTGATCTTTCCTTCCTTGATGGCTTGCAGATACTCTGTGTAACACCGTAAATTTCAAAACAAATTTTCATTTAAAATAATCGTTTAATTCTTAGAAACACTTGTTTAAAATCTCATTCATAATCGAATTACAAAACATAACTCCATTTTCACTTGCATAGAAAACCAGGATCCTCTAAAACATGACTCTTTCTCTGGTTTGTACAATCAAGCCGGTGCCGTCCTGTGATACTGAAGGAAACCTGAAAAACAAACATAACACAAAACACTGTAAGCACGAAGCTTAGTGAGTTCCCCAAAATACCACACATAACACATATTAGCCACTCGAGGCTATAACTCTGTGGGTCCGTGGACCCTGCTCTGTGAACCCTCTGGTTCTAACTCTGTGAACCTTCCGGTTCTAACTCTGGGAACCCTCCGGTTCCAACTCTGTAAACATGCACAACATAAATCACATAGAAATAATGCAGTACAACACATAACATACATAGCATACAAATACTCTGTCACATAACTCTGGTTACCTACTCAAGGTAAAGTATAGTGAGAAGACCCACCTGGCAAGCAGAAAGCAGATATCTCTACGCTTGAATCTCGAACTCGCCACCGCCTAACACGTAAGGCAAATACTCTCATGAATATAACTCTCGAGACTAGAATCAACCCTCTCATGGCACCCTCTTAAGGGTAAAAGACTATTTTACCCCTCTCTTGGCCCAAAGGCCACATCGCTGACCAACCCTAAAAGTCAACGGTCAACTCTTGGTCAAGGTCAAAGTCCTCAGTCAAAGTCAACCCTCCTGGTTGACCCTGCTCGCCGAGTCAACCCGTCGACTCGTCGAGTCCCCATGCTCAGAACTTCCCCAATCCGCGACTCAACTCGCCGAGTCACCCCGAGACTCACCGAGTCCCACAACTCTGAGTCCACTCGCACACAACTCACCGAGTCATCCCTTGACTCGCCGATTCTCGACTCAACCAGAAAATATTGGGACTCTACGACAAGACTCGCCGAGTCCAAGAACAGACTCGCCGAGTCCAAGAACAGACTCGCCGAGTCTAAGGCTATCTTCAACCTACTCGCCGAGTTGTTCATACAACTCGCCGAGTTCCAGGCCATCTTCAACCAACTCGCCGAGTTGTTCTTCCAACTCGTCGAGTTGTTCTTCCAACTCGTCGAGTCGCAACTCATCTTCAAGCAACTCGTCGAGTCCACCCATGTGACTCGCCAAGTACCACCGGTCTGAATCCATTCAGAAGCACTCCAGGCCATGCAATTGATCCAAAACATAGATCTAGCCTCTTACAACCCATCCATCACGTAAAGTGGCAAACTTTACGTGAATCCAAAGAGATCTATGCGTTTTCACTCTAGGGTTTGGGTTTGGGACAAGATGGCTCCACCAACCACTCACAAACAGGGACTTTCATGCACTCTAGACCTTCTCCCTTCCAGATCTGAGGTAGCAACCTCAGATCTAACCTCTAAACTCCAATACATCCCAAGATATGATCTCTAACACCCCCAAAATGATGCATCTAAGAAATAGCAGCTCAAAAACGAGATATTACCTCAAAGGAACGCCCCAACTGCAATGAAACTCGAATCCAAGCAAAGCCCCTTGCTCCAAGCCTCTTATCCTTCAAGATTTCCTCAACAATTGCTTCTCCAAGCTTCCAAATGCACTTGATCCACTCACACACGAGGGTTAGGGTTTCTGGACTTGAGGATGAGTAAGGAGGCTGGGGGAATGGATGTTATGTTCTTTATATAGGGCTCAACCCCGAGAATTAGGGTTTTCTCCACTCAGCGCCTACTTGCCGAGTCCGTTACACTAACTCGCCGAGTCGGCCACTTAACACGCGACCAAGTCGCGACTCTACTCGCCGAGTCCGCACATGGACTCGCCGAGTCACTCTTTCCCAATTTACTCTTTTAGCCCTTCAACTCTACTCTTGATATTTCGGGATGTTACACTCTGGGCAGCTTCTCTTCCAATGTCCTATCTTGTGGCAGTGGTGGCACTCTGCCTCCTTTGGGTTAGGGCAGGGCTTAGCAGGATCAACTTTGGTCCCACTAGAAGAGGCACCATCTCGGGCTTTAACCTTGCGATAGTTCTTAGACGAAGCCTTCCACTTCTTTCCCTTTCCTTGTCCAATAGCCAAGACAGGAGCAGCGGGTGGATTGGGAGTTGGTGCAGCAGACTTGTCCTTGAAGTTACTCTCAGCGACCCTCAAGAGACCTTGGAGTTTGCTTAGGGTGACCTCCTCTTTGTTCATGTGGTAGGTCATCCTAAATTGATTGTAGCTCGAAGGCAAAGAGTGAAGCACCATGTCGATCGCCAAGTCTTCCCCAAAGTCAACATTCAACTTGCGAAGGCAGTCGACATACCTTTGCAACTTTTGCAGGTGCACGGTAAGAGACTCTCCATGACCCATCTTAGCGGAAATCATGTTAGTGAAAATCTCATAATGCCCTTGTCTCACGTTTTGGTGGTATCTCTCCAATAAGTCTTGATGCATCTCGTACGGGTACATGTCCTCATATGACTTTTGGAATTCGGAGTTCATAGTGGCTATCATGATGCAATGTACCTTCGTTGCATCGCGCTCATGAGTTTTCAAAAGCGGTCATTTCAGCCAGAGTAGCGATTTCAGGGTTAATCTTCTCGAGCTTCTCATCGAGGACATACTCCTTATCCTCATAGCGAGCAATGGTGCGAATGTATCTTATCCATTCGATAAAGTTCGTCCCATCGAAAGTGACCTTTTGACAAAGGCTCATCAATGTGAAAGAACTAGCAGCAGCGTTGTTTGCGTTCGACATCTACAAATAGAAAGGACAAAGATAGATTAGAATACGATTCCTTAATTATTACCCAATAAGAAAAATTAGGGCTAGGATCCAACAACAATATTTACACATTAGAAAAGGGATGCTGTAATCCAACATGCAAATAATATGAAGGTAAGTGAATGACGATTCACTAATTCTCCACCACAAAACATAACTTTAAGTCCTAAATGTATTGAGAATTCCTAGGTTCAGATGAGATTCATTGAAACTATTCAATGGCATGTTTAAATCTCGATATGCCCCTCTTGTTTGTGATTGGGATACCGAGGATTACAAAGCAGGTGTGAATTACCATGCAAATTCACATGGTGCTTTCATTGTAACGATCACCTATTCGATGTGCCGGTAAACCACACACGCTCCATCGAGCTATGATAAACAATGAATCACCCTTTGCCACCTTTGCTTAGAACCAATTAGTGTGCCGGTAAACCACACATGCTCCACTAACTTCTTAGCAAGGGTGCAAAGTGTAATTTCATGGGATTGCATCAATTCACTTTTCCTAAAGTAACTAAGATTGGGAAATTTTAAAAAATATGTAGTTACTTTATATTTCTTATTACACTTTTAATGAGAGGATGAGTTTGCCTTATCCTACCCGTTCGGCTAACGACCCTCCACCGATCAAGCAAGCGGTGGGTGTGAGTGTACACCCATTAAGCGCCATTTTATAGGCCGCAACCTTATACCCACCATATAGATCGGCTTCCTGAATGAGGCCTACTAACGGTAAGATTAGCATTTTATTTATACATATATATATATATATATATATTAATCTGGTAATATTATACTAGTATAAGGTTGTATTTTAAACTTTTAAAATCTAGGGTTTGAAATTTAAATTGTCTAAACTAAAACTTTTAATCACAAAACATAAATTTCAAAAACTTGAGGACAAGTTTTAAAATAATTAATTAATTATCCTATAAGGAAATTAAATATTTTATTAGTTGATAAATATCTTTAATTAGATCAAGATTATAGTCATATATATCAAAAAAAATGGATTAGGGTTGATCTAATATGATTAAGGTAAGTTTCCATAAGATAATCATCAAGAAATCCCGAATCTGGCCATTCCTGACGCTTGGACTTGCCGAGTGCACCAAGGGACTCGCCGAGTCAAGTCAACTCGCCAAGTCCACTATGGGACTCGCCGAGTCCATGACTCAGAAACATAAAAATCGAATTTTGCAGTTAAGAATCATACAAACAAGCAATAATTTAATAGAAACCAAGCTTGGCTCTGATACCACTGATGGGTTTTAGCCATAAGAACTTTCCTATGTACGCATGCAAAACCCTAATGCTTGGATCTAGGCTTTCTAATTAAACATTCTTTGAATCCAAGACTTCTAATGACTAATTAGGTATAAGAACAATACAAAATCAGATCTAGAAGTTTACCTTTCAATCTCTTGTTTGATCTTGTTGTCTTGGAGCTCTAGAGTCACAATTGTCACTCCTCTAATGGCTTACAAACACCAACTAGCAAGGAGGATGATTTGAGAGAGAGGAGAGGGGAGGAAATTCGGCCAGGGGTTCTCTACTTGAGATGAGATACCGAATTCCCTTGGCTAGAGGGTCTATTTATACTTGTAGACTCCTTAAGGGTTTCAGCTTAAACCCTAGTTGGATAATCTTTCCTTAAAACAATCCAAATCCATTCCTTAGATAACCTTGGACAATTTTAAGCTATCCCTAGCTTCTAGAATTCGTCCATCCTCTATCCAATAAGGATTACAGTCTAAAGTGTAACTATCAAACAATTGACAGTTTATACCCTCTTATTTAATTAATCTCTTTAAGTCACCAAATTAATACTAATTAATTTATGACTTATATTAATCAAATAACAATATTATTATTCCTTATATTATTCTCATAATATATTAATAATATTTATTCTCTCATAATAAATCATCCTGTCAAGTTGCTATGGTGAAGGCAACCCAAAAGGACCATGCACAACCGGGTCAAATACTTCCCTAATATAGTTTCGACCTTAGACACTATTCCAACACATAGTTCTTTCTCCATTGCTTGAATCTCATCTCTTGGGTAGTATTCTTCTTTTAGCATCATTTTCAATTCTTCCCACAATAGAGAGTTTTCAGAGATAATGCCCAAGGTTTTTACTTGGTCATTCCACCAAGTAAGGGTCGAGTCCATAAACGTACTCACATTAAATCGAACTTTATTATCATCGGGACAGAAGCTTATTTAAAAGACGGATTCCATCTTTTCGATCCATCTGGTCAGTCCAATAATGCCATATGTCTATAAAAGTTCGGTTTGCAGTTAGCGAAGTCTTTATAGCTACACATTCTTTGAGGTCCTCTAATATCTCCTTGAGAACTGTTGCCTTGACCGTCAACATTTCTACCATTTCCAGCTTCCAGCGGTGGCATTGCGAACATTTTCTGGTTCTGCCAAAGCAATCGCAAGTCGTTCGGATATTAATTGTTCTAATTTAGATGTGGTTGTAGGCAGACCTACTTCAAGTGT
The DNA here is from genome assembly GCF_002870075.4 of Lactuca sativa. Lineage (NCBI taxonomy): Eukaryota > Viridiplantae > Streptophyta > Magnoliopsida > Asterales > Asteraceae > Lactuca > Lactuca sativa. The sequence goes on along the minus strand of NC_056623.2, from coordinate 125,321,155 downwards.
GATGGGGTTTTCTGCAGGCCTTGTTCGTACTCTTTTGGGCCTCCTAACCGTTCTTTCAAGAACAACCGTTATGTTAGGGTGCAACCTAGTGCTTCTTCTCCTTGTTGACATGGTCGTTAACCTATTACATTTAGCAGTGGGTCATAAGTCAGTTGCTTTATTATACATTAATTTCAATATTACATTATTTGATTTTTGCGTATTTTCCATTGTAACCCTAACATTAATCACGAAATTCCTCCAAATAATAATAATAATAATAATAATAATAATAATAATAATAATAATAATAATAATAATAATAATAATTTCCAAACATTCGTTTAATACCAACAAAATATATAATAGGCTTCATTATATTTTATATACAACAATTACACTCTTACAACAATTTTTCAAAGTTTTTTTTTTTTTGGGGGGGGGATTATGTTTCTATCAACTATTACATAAATGGCTAAAAACCCCCAAAATTTTCAAGGAGTTACATACTCCTGCTATAAGATCTATTCCCAAAATCCTGATCATACATAACATTCTTGGATTAATGTCTAAGTCCATAACTATAATTGGTGAGATTTGACCCGATGCGGCATGGTTAATTTGGGTTGCATGGCATCATGCATTTCGATAGACTATAATGAGAGATATAACACTTAAGGTTTGTTAATATATTATAAGTTCTAATATATTAATAAGATTATTAATTAGTATTGATCAAGAATTAATCTAGGATTAATTAAGTGATCAAAAGAAGACTAATTAAATATATGGGTTGATTGTGTAAATCATCCATACTTGTATAGTGGGCTAATGCTTCATGGATTGTCAAGTTGGGCTAAAACCCATAAGATGCTCCATGGTGTATTTGAACCCATGGATCCAAGGAAATGGAAAGCCATGACAATTAGGGTTTACCCTAATTGTCACTAAGTATATAAGCATCTTATTGTTGACAAAATCGGCCACTATATGTGTGAGAATGAAAGGCTAGCCGATTTTTATGAAGTGTGGATTTCTCTCTAATCTATTCCAAGTGTATTTGGTGTTGTGTTAACCATTTGAGGTGTCACACTTGGGGCACTAGGCACTCAAGCTTCATGAAGACATTCTACATCAAAGAGGTATGTAATTCTAACTTGATATATTCATATGAATCAATGTTATTATGCTAGTTAGGATGAATACCTTGGAAAGTTCATATTTTCATGTATAATAGAGAAAACATAGATCCAAGGTATTTAGGGTTGCATGTACACTTAGGAGTGTTAGAATTCTCAAAACCCAACAGTCATATCAGAGCCATGAGTTGTTTTTTTGTTATATTGATGCAAATATTTTATTTTCAAAGTTGGAAAAAAAATCACGTTTGTCAAATTTTAAGATAATTACTTGTTTTTCTGAAAAACTAATTATTTGTAAAATTTGAATCATTTCCTATATGAGTTAAATTAGGTCAAATTTAGTAAAAGATAAAAATGATATGATTATTTTATTAGTTTTAAAAGTTTGATCTAAAGAGTTTTTTGAAACCTCCATAAGTTATGGATATGAAAAGGTTTAAAAAAAATTGATTCAAAGTTTTTTTTATGGAGTTACAAAAATGGGTGTTAATGTTTTAAAGAATTCCATAACTTGTTCTTAGGTTATGGAACATGAAAAGTTTCATCATTACACAAACATTAAACTTCATAAGTTATGGAATCCAAAAGTTTTTTTCTGAATTATTTTGATCTTATGAGTTGATTTAGATTAATAGAAAATTATGTGATAATATGTTTTCAATCCATTTTAATCTAAGAGTTGAGTCTAAAATGTGTTTTTGTAACTTGTCCTCAAGTTACTTGAAAAGTCACATTTAAGTTTCTTAAAACTCATAAAAGTTGTAATAGGTTACAAAATGAAGAGTCTTGTCCTCATTAAATGGTTTTATGACTCCATAACTTGTCCTCAAGTTATGGAGGTTCAAGAGTCTCTTCATTAAATAAAAAAAAATGTGTAACCTTACTTAATTTCATAAGTTACAAAATAAAGAAAAGTTACATTCTTTTATTAGTTTAAAGTCTTCCACAACCTGTCCTCAAGTTATGGAACTTGAAGAGTATTTTAATTAAAACTACTTTAAAGACATAAGTTATGGAATTAATTTGTTTTGAATAGTTTCAAAACTTGCCCTCAAGTTTTGGAATTTGAAAAGTTTTCACTTATGAATACTTTAATTCCAAGTTAGCCCTTAGAATTTTAAAAGCTAAAATTCAACCCTTATACTTTATAATATTATAAGTTAATAATATTTATATATATATATGTATAAGAGTAAAGTCAGTCTTACCGTTAGTAAGCCTCATTCACGAAGCCGGTCTATAAGGGGGGTATAAGGTTACTGCCTAAAAATGGCAGTTTAATGGGTGTCCACACTCACCCACCGCTTCCTTGACTGGTGGAGGGTCGTTAGCCGAATGGGTAGGACAAGGACTATAATTCTCCCTTCATTAAAAGTATTAACGATAAATACTACGTAGTTAAACCTTTTATAAATACCCAATCTTAGTAACTTAAGAAAATGTGAATAAGGTGCTAATCCATGAAATTACACTTTGCACTTTGTTTAAGTCGGTTAGTGGAGCGTGTGTGGTTAACCGGCACACTAACTCGTATTTAACAAGGTAGGCAAAGGGTAACTTAATGTTTATCATAGTATCGATGGAGCATGTGTGGTTAACCGGCACATCGATTGAGGGGTAAACACTTAAGGGTACCAAGTATATTTGCATGGTTATTCACACCTTGTTTTGTGATCCTCGGCATCCCAGTCACAAAATCTGAAGGGCACACTCGAGATTGAAACATGCCATTGAACAGTTCAATGAATCTCAAAAGATCTAGGAGTTTCAAATCCAATTAAAAACCCTAATAAATTTATTTCGTTTTTTCATGGTGGAAATTGGTGAATCGTCATTCACCTACCTTCAAATATTTTATAGCTTGGATTACAGCATCCCTCTTCCAAATTATAAAAGTATTGTGTTGGGTTCTAGCCTTAATATTTCATATTGGGTGTTATATTAAGGACTTTAAATCAACTATCTTGAATATCTCCCAAAAAGATGTCTGGTTTAGACATTTATGATCTTCCCAAATCTCTTGAAACAAGCTTTCCTAAATGAAGATGATGTCCCATGGAAATCATACTTCTTTCACCTCCTCGAAATGATTCTCCCTAACCCATAAGTTCTTGAAAAGTTTAAGGTCACTCAAGCCCTATTGGCAAGCAAAGGTCTATGTGTGGTCACATCTTGGAGATGTAGTCACATATTGACAAGTCGGGAGAGTTGGGTGTCAAAGTCTTGAGAAAGTTGGTGGTTCAATCACTTTCTAAGTCACATAGTGAGTTCCTTTGGCACTCCTATGAAACAGACTATGACAAGACCCTTAATGATCTTATCTATTTGCTAAGATCAACTTCCTAAAACTTGTGGACATTGACAGTAATGACATTGGACATCCAATAAAGCTCTCTCTTCCCAATGGAAAAGGATCGGCCAAAGTCAACTGAGTTGACCAAATGGTAAAGAGAAAGGCTAAGTCTGTGATAGTCCCATCTTCCATTACCAAAGCTTCCATATGTTAAATTGCCAAAGGAAGGGGCATTGGTTGCGAAGCTGCCAATTTACCTAAGGGTGTTAAAGTCAATAAGGTTGACTCTACTTCAGGTAAAGCCCACTATCTAACTTTGCTAAGTTTCTATTCTGAGATTCTTGATACATGATGTGACTGGATCACATGGTGATGTTTTAAGAATCAAAGAAAAGCGAAGGAACTTAAAGAAAGAATATGTTGAATCTGATCGCGTAGATGGATTTCTATCGCATAGTTTGAAGATCGAATTCTTGAGCTACTTCTTAGGAGTTATGGATATTGCTTAGGAATAGATGACAACAAGTTTTCATATGGATTGTAAGGATAAGTTTTTCCGCAAAGTTTTAAAATAAAAGGAAATTTTTTATTTTATTTATTTTATGTATCCTTACAATGGCGATTGTGGAAAATTGTTGCTTATAAGATTCCACTGATAGCAACATTGGAAAGTGAATTTGATTCTCTCATTTGTGGCAATGTCTAAATTTACCAAATAAGGAAAGATTCTCGTCACCCAAGTTTCAGTTGGATAGAAACTTGGAATCATGCAAGTTGTATAGCATGATGAATGAGAACTTTAGAGCATTGGAAAATTTAAGACTAACTACTTGTTCACATGGATGTGTGAGTCAAGTGAAGGACTAAGGGATCGACTACACATTCTTGTGCACTGGCTAAGTCAACCACAAAAGATAGATAAGACTATTCGTCATAATTTACTATAGCTCAGTAAATATGGTTATACTTACAAGCTTAAGTGTATTCTGATACATTGGAAAAGGTTCCAATGTATGACAGAGCGAATAAGAAGAATCAAATTAGGCAGAAGGATAAAAGTTTCTCAAATATGAAAAGATGGGAGAGTACTTTAGTATCATGTTATATGCTCATCTTAATGATTAAGAGACCTTATCACAATTCATCCTGTATGTGGATTCTGATAGTTAAGAAGAGGAGTTATGAATTGTTGAAGTGGTTAAATCAAGAAGATGATTCATACTTCGTTCTAAAAACAATTCTTTGAGTTATACTCTAAAATTGTAACTTGAGTGACATGTCTTAAAGAAGGTTTAAAACACTTGTAAAATGTAACAGTAAAAGTATCCTACTCTTGTACATTTGAAATTGGTAAGTTGTGATGTTTTGGATAAAACAAAGACCAACTAAGGCCAATTGTGTGAAGTGTTTGTCTTGATTAGAATCCACACTATCTCTTGAATATTTGACAAGAGAGTCTTATATGTCAAGAGGACAGTGGGAGTCTTAAAGGTCTTGAAAGTCTCAAGAACTAATCAAGAATAAAACCTGAAGTTATTCACTAGCACATGACTTTGAGGTTTATAACCTATTTTGTTGACATATTATGTGCCCATTCCAATTAAAGTTGGCTTTACATATGAGTTCTTAGAGTTCTCAATTGGTTGCACAACAAATTGGAAGCAATGGCAGGCCCTTGATCTGCTAGATGGCAAGAAATTAAGATTGAGTTCAGTCCATATGAGTTTGGATTTGTCATTATCCTTGTCTTGTGACTATGGTTTTGACAATTCACATGGATAAGAACACATACACCATTAAATCTAAGTGTCATAAGGTTTCTCTCCGATTCATGAAAATGATGGTGAGGAAACACTTTCACTAAGTAGATTTTAGCTAGATAGCAATTGTGATATTTGCATTCTCAAAGTCGTTAGTGGAGCGTGTGTGGTTAACCGGCACACTAATATGGACTTGTGAGAAGTGTCAAAGGTCTAAACAATCGAGACTATGATTACGGAATCCGTTTTCATAGTTCTTAAAATTATTTAGACACACCTGTGAGCTATCTAAGATAAGGTGTATGATATTGATAAAGTTTTATCAAAACAATCTAGTATCAGAAATCTGAACTTTGGTAAGAAAGTCAATAAAGTATTGATTTCTAAAAGTCCAGCCAATTTCTGAGTACATGTCAAAGCTTGTGGGAGCATAAGTATTATGTTAATAATCATCATGTTAGTGGGAGCATGATAATTATGATAAGTATTGCAAGTTAGCAATGTTAGTTATAGAAAACAAAAGGTTTCAATTGGGAAAAAGTTGTTTTGCTATAATTAAAGGAGAGGAAATTATACTTCATCTTAAATCTAAAAGCTTAGATTGAGGTTTTAATCCTATTTAGTCAAGAATATATATATATATATATATATATATATATATATATATATATATATATATATATATATATTATGTTGGAATGGCTCAACATAAGAAAATTCTATATATGGGTCCATTATTTGCGTTCTAAAATTCGATTATGATTACGGCATCCCTTTTCATAATCTGAATTATGAGAACTTGGCAAATAGAAATGGAAATGGTATAGCAAAAGACTGGTTTAGTCTTTATGTGAGACATCATGAATCGTGTCCCATATTCTTCAGATATAGGATCGATTACATGTGCTATATTCATCCTTTCTAAAATTTTCCAACTACCTGGGGCATTAAGAAGGGAAAAGGTCTAGAATTGGATATGACTAAAAGGATTAAACAATTGTCGAGGACAATCTAAGGTTTACCAATGATTGGTTGCTCAAGGATAGTTGGAAGTATAGTGATAATTCTGGAAGGACCATATTGATATAATCTGTAAGGAGGCAACTCTTGTTCAGAAGTGATAGTCAAAATGGAATCTGGAAATGTTTCAAAGTTAGAAATTATTCAATCTGTGTAAGATTAGGAAACTTAATGCAAGAAGGATGTTTCCAAGGAGCTGATCTCCTTTTTTAATGCTCTGTAATGGTTGTTGTCAAGTCTTTCTGACTTTGTGCATAATCATTACAAGAGGATCAATGCATATAAGTTTAGAATCTAACAGATTTCAGTAAATGGCATGAATTTGGAATTCTTGCATTTGCAGTAAGGATTTGGGACTGTGAAAAGAGGATCATTGGAGTTATGTCCAATTGATCTATTTCACAAAGTAAAGATCATAGCCAATCATAGTATGCATACTTGGTGTGTGGCATGACTAGTGTTTAGAAAGCATAGTGTACATGCTTGGAGCATGGGACAGCTATTGTTTTAATTCAAGTATAAAGTTGATAGCTGAAATAGTATACAATGAATAATGTGTAATCATATGGTGATAAATAAAAGGTGTTTTATTTATGTTCATAGGTTTTGATACCATATTGGATTTAATTATTATTGTGTTTCACTTTGCATGTTTTAACTTCTTGAATAACTAGGTCATTGTTCTGGATGACTAAGTTATTCAAACCATCCACAGTTGGTCATATGTTGGAAGTAGATATGAATTAAGACTGTCATGGGTTGGCTTGTAGAGGTCTAAGATGTTGGATAAAGGGCTACAACACTCATGAGTGCTCATAAGTTCTAAGTATTGGATTCAACCTGCACTCATTGGAATCACTTCATGGATTTTATCATGAGTGATCATGAGACGATAATACCTTATATTCTTCAAACCTAGAGATATGAGTTGTTACTATGAGTTGGTTGTACATTGATTGCATGAAAACGCATTCGGTAACTCGATGTTATAAAACGTGCCTTTGTGTATGATTCAACAAGTAGTAGAACAAGCCATATGAGTTGAATGTTATCCATTCCTTTTACCTTTGGGATAAAAGCGATATCTGTGGGCACCTCGATGATTCAGTGATGACAAATGTAAGTGGTCGGCTGGGCCTGGACTGATTTGATTTGTTCAATTAGTCAATCATCATAAATCGGAAATTGGGAAACAACAAATGGACAGAGAGAATGATTATAATCCATGTCTCAGTCCATATGATATCTAGAATGGAGGAATATATGATCCCTTATCTAATGGACAAGTCATTGACAAAGGTCAGAGATCATCGGCAAGGTCAGATTTCGACAGAAGCTTTTGAGAGCTACCATTGCCAGTCGGTTCTTGAAGTCATACGCAATAATATTTTAAGACTTATCCAAGTGGGAGACTGTTGGATTAATGTGTAAGTCCATAACTATAATTGGTGAGATTTGACCCGACCCGGCATGGTCTATTTGGGTTGCATGGCATCATGCATTTGGATAGACTATAATGAGAGATATAACACTTAAGGTTTGTTAACACATTATAAGTTCCAATATATTAATAAGATTAATTAATTAGTATTGATCAAGAATTAATCTAGGATTAATTAAGTGATCAAAAGAAGACTAATTAAATATATGCTTCATGGATTGTCAAGTTGGGCTAAAACCCATAAGATGCTCCATGTGTATTTGAACCCATGGATCCAAGGAAATGGAAAGCCATGACAATTAGGGTTTACCCTAATTATCACTAAGTATATAAGCATCTTATTGTTGACAAAATCGGCCACTATATGTGTGAGAATGAAGGGCTAGCCGATTTTTATGAAGTGTGGATTTCTCTCTAATCTATTCCAAGTGTATTTGGTGTTGTGTGAAACATTTGAGGTGTCACACTTGGGGCACTAGGCACTCAAGCTTCATGAAGACATTCTACATCAAAGAGGTATGTAATTCTAACTTGATATATTCATATGAATCAATGTTATTATGCTAGTTAGGATGAATACCTTGGAAAGTTCATATTTGCATGTATAATAGAGAAAACATAGATCCAAGGTATTTAGGGTTGCACGTACACTTAGGAGTGTTAGAATGCTCAAAACCCAGCAAACATTACCTGCTTAACTTCCATAATTAATCATAGGCGTTCTTCTACCACTGCGTCCAACAAGCTATACTATATTCATGTCCGTCCAATTCACTGCTTACCCTGTTTCGTTCATCCCAATTGCAAGTAAGTGTTCAATGCCCTGGTTATCTCAACAAGTTGTATCCTGATCACATCCAATCTCCTGTTAATAGCCACAATTTCCTCTTCATTGGCTCCCACCCTGACAAGGGTCACTTGAGCTTGAAGCCTGGCTTCCATCACGTGGGTATCCTGTTGCATTCTGGGTACAATCTCTGTTTCGAGCAACCCTCGCATTTCAATCAACGCATTTTGATGCTGGATCAGTTGAGTCTCTAATCTTCCCGCCCTCCAAGCAACGTGTGTAGTGTTGTTTTCTCCTTCTTTTATTTCCTTTGCTTGTTTCTCCGGTTTCAAAGCTCGGTCGAATAATACAGCCAAAGATCCAGCGTAATCATCGGGCAAAGGACATACTCCTAAGCTTTGCTCGTCCTTGTATCGGGTGGTAAGTCTCCCACCCGATATTTATCACACCCTGCTAAAGTGAAAACGCACGATATGACAGGGATAAAGGTTTCATTGCAAAAGATAAAGATACATCACCATAGTAGTAGTTACAAGTTTACAACCCATAATTTATACAAAATAAATACACGTTTCCCAAAATAACATTGTTCAAAAGTTAACTTCATAAAATAACTTCCACACGATGCAACATGCTCTATGATGATAAATCTTTATATCCACTTACTAATTATTTCAATAAAAAGCAGGTAAAACGAGGGTTGACTATGAAAATAGTTGGTGAATTTACAAGTTCACTAAATGAAGATTTGGTATAAAAGTTTCCATAAATACAAGTACATTGCTATAATGAGAAAAAAAAAGTTCATTGCGATAATTAATAAACTAGTTTGTATGTATATAAGCAAAAAATCAGTTCACAACCAAGCCTATGACTGATGCCCTATCAATATCTATGTTTATCGTTCCATTGATGAATATGGTATCATGCACTCAAGCAATCGGGTGAGTGAGAAGTTGTCAATTCCTGTCACACCCCCGAACCAGACGGCGGAAACGTCTGAGGGCTCACGTGACTAAATTTGAATATCATCACAATGAATATACATGAATCATAACATAAACATCACCATGCATCAATATATTATAACTGACATTGTTCACATCAAGTACATTATTTTAACATTACAAATCCATAACATAAAATGTTTGATAGTTTTCAAAAGCACAACACACTAACATACTTGGTACTACTCCTCCGCTTACCTGTTACCTCATAATACAAGTTATTTTGAAAAATGGTCAACATATGGAATGTTGGTGAGTTCATAAGCAGGTTTGATATGAAAAATGTTTTGTGTAGTTTGAAAGAAAACAACCCAAACAATCCGATATTTTCTGAAAAGACCATTGTTTATATAAAAGTGTGAAGATCCGTAAATATATGCATGATGATTTCAAAACGTGTATAATTGAAAAACTTTGTATTAAAAGTACCAGTGAAAAATGTTGAACTTCCCCGAAAAACCCGATGTTTTCCGAAAATAAAAATATCATATAACGGTTCGAATTGTTATCCCATCACGTGAATGATTTTGACTTACCTTGATTACTTGGTTTATATTGGATTTATTTATGTGAGTCATTATAACCATGCATGATAATAACTAGTTCGTCTGTCTTGCCACTCTGGTGAACGCCGGAATTGATCTTAAGATTTTGTCACCCTAGACTGGCCGAGTCTAACTGTAGTGAACAGCTGAGGTGTGGGGGAGTCACCCCCGTATAGATCTATACACAAACTCTCGCTCTCCTTCCAGGAGACTTTGATTATAACTACAGACTACGACCAACACACGTTGGTGCCACCCGTTATTACTCACTAAATCCCAGTTGACTTTGATTACTATTGATTATCGACCCGTATCTACTTGCTTGGATTGACGATAGGCCTAATAAACGAGGAGAAGAGGATTACAAGATCCTACTATTCCCGCGTATTATTTATGGCTATTGATTATACGAAGGACACGCTGGCCCATTTCGCATTCGATTTACTTGGACCATACTAGCAATGCTAATGGTCCACTATAGCCCAATAGTACTTAAAAGCCATTAAAGGTCCCTTAAATATGGAATTGGGTCATAAAAGGCCCAATAACATTTATAATTATCCCTTGGGCCCAAAAATCAGGTTAATGGGTCACAAAGGCCCAATAAGCATGTTTGGAACTTTCAAGCCAAAAGAATTTAATGTTTACTTGTTTTAGGAATTGTATAATTGTTGGAAGATTTGATTGAACGATTGTTATTTATTTTTTTTTTGTATCAACACGAGACCGGTCGATTTGTTGATAACGATATTTGGATTATACGTATATTCATCTCTCTATTTTCGTGAGTTGTGACTTTTGGTATTTTTTGACTCAAATATCTTAGAAATAAAGTAATTGGTTCAAAATGTTGGTTTGACCCCTCCATTTTTAATAAAATAACCATTTTTGGTCCTTTATACAAAATGACGTTTTAAGCCCTTACAGCATTTTCTTGACACATTTGACCTATCGGCTTACTCAATTGATATTTTTAGCTCAAAACTTATTCTTTGGCAGTTTCAGCCCTTCCAGAAAAGTGATTTTCGGTTAAAGCCAAAACTTTTGCAACTTTTACAATTTTAGCCCAAAATCCAAAAAACTTTACGTTTTTTATCCTTTTTGGAAAAGAAAAGCATTTTAACCCTTGAAATAGTTTTGTTTAACTCTTTATCCCCTGTTTTAAGGAATCTATCATTTCAGCCCTTTGAAAATCATGTTTTTCGCAACTTTGTGCTTAATGGGCCGAAAAGCCCAAAAATTGGCCTATTAAGCTAATATTTACATTTCAAGTCCTTTGAAGAGCATAATTTTCACAAAAAACATTTATTTTAACTGTTTTCACTCTTTTGACCTTCAAGAAACCGTGAATGGCAACTTTTCTCCCAACTTTTGTTTATTTGACAATTTAAGCCCAAAAAATGGTTTTATGTTACAATATGTTTATCATAATCTTGGAGGGTAGTTTTCTTGACTTTTTTAGTGTAATATATCTTAGTTCATGTTTGTTCTCCTACCTATGCCATAGATGTCGTGATTTCTTCTCTTTTGTTGCATAATCACCACATAAACACTTACAATCACACAGACATGCATAAAATCATATATAGCACACACATACACATAGATCTACACATTTTACTTGTATTCTCCCCCATAAAACTTGTAAAAACCGAAAAGAGAGTGGTATGAACTCACCTTGTTAGGGGTTCGGTTTTGAAGAAGAATGGAAGAAGTTTGATGCTATTCTCGGCGTAACAAGCTTCTTGGAGGATCTTTGGCTTAGATGTGCTCTAAGTTGCAAGATCACGAGTTTGAATTGATTAGGAGGAGATTTTTAATGAAATGAAGTAGTTAGATCATGGATTTAATCATCAACTTACCTTAGATGATGACTCTTAGGGAGAATCGTACTTGAAAGCTCTTAAATCTTGAAAATTTGATGAAGAAGTGAAGGAGTTGTAGTGTGTTCTTAAGAGTGTTTAAGTGAAAGAAAATTATGTGTGTGTGTTACTCTCGGACGAAGAACAAAAAGAGAGGAAAAGAGATAGAGTGAAGTGATAGGTACTTGGAAATATGAGATGTTGCATGGATATCCTATGTCCTATTATGAGGTGGCAAGTAGAAAAGTCAACTCTTTTCTCCCATTTGTGTAGTTGGGCCTAGAGGAGGAGAAGAAAGAAAAGAAATTGGGCCTTCTTGCGCTTAAGTCCATATTTTGGCCTAATTGGATGATTTTTGTCCCAATTGGTCTTTGGGGAGGGTTCACAGCCCAAAATAAGTCAAGGAATGAGTCTTATGGCCTTTTTAAGTTAATTAGATTTGTTATGGCTCATTAGTGTATTTTATTTCCTTCTAGGCCCATTATGGCCCAAAATGTTAAAATAAATGAAGGTGGGTCCAATTAGAGCCCATTTAAGAGTTCTAAGCCTGAAATAGTCAAATTGGAAGCTTATTGGTCCATTAGGCCCAATAAGGAAATCCTAGTCCATAATGGACTTAAACCGGGATTTCTAGGGTTCCCAATTCTTTGTTGACTATTTGAAGTGCTTGTATAGAGTGTTTGATGGGGATTTTGTTGTTATTGAATAAGCATCATACATGCTTTCACATTTTTGATTACCAAATGTTATCATTATTGTTGTTACATGGCATAGAATTCCTAGTTGTGACAATTCCTAATAGCTATCCATAATGACCATTGCCTCAAAGAGTTAATGGTTGGAGTAAAGTGAAGGGACTTAAGACGATAAGGCCTCATGTTTCAAGTTGCATAGACATACATAGCAAAATATAACAATCAAGTTTGATATAATTCAATTTAAATACAACAATCAATAAATAGTTTTTCGATGCTTTTCCACCCTAAAACATAAAAAAACAGGAAATAAGGGGAGTGGTGAACACTCACAATGTATTAAGTTGCTACAAGTGGTGCCTCGAGATACACCTACGCCTTACTATCGGGATCCTACAACATCAAACACACTTTAGTGAGTTTCTATGTCGAAATCTAATGTTAATATACTAAATTCTACATATAGAGAAATGCCTAATTTTCGTTCTAATGTTGGTTTTATATTAATTGGTAACAATTTTTCTGAAATGGTGAAATTTTATAATATTAATTAAGGGTATTTCAACACATTTAAAGGTGTTTTAAACTCTTAAAATCCAAAATATTATCAAACAGTTTCCAAAAGATTATTTTAAGTTTGAAAACTTTAACTTTTACTATGAGAGTAAAAATTTTCAAACATAAAATAATATTCTTCATGACCATTTGAAATAGTTTTAATACCAAAACAATACATCATTCCCAACACAAAGTTTTAATGATTCTCCCAAAAGACATCCTACATGGGTTTTCATTACATGATAAAAGAAAATATTTAAATCATAACCAAATATAAATCGCTATACCAACAAGAAACATCCACACCATGATCAGTAGCAGCCCTCCGAACACATAACATGCGGTCACTACACGACCCGTCACTCGCCTGGCAGTTCTAGCAGTATCGGTAGCCTCTATCGCATGTTGAAATAGGACGCCCATTCCTGTCGGCACTTCATCCAAAACCTCCTGATGCCTAGCTATCACTGCGAGACTCTAATGTAGGTCCGCTGCCATCCACTGCATTCTCGGGGACTCCATTACTCGATGTGGTGGGAGTGCTCTCGGTCCTGCCATATTGGGTCCTACCCTACTAGGTCCTGCTCCATCGGATGACATCCCCATGGGCCTAAAGGTGTTCTTCCTTGCAGTGTGTCGGATACGAAACACCGATGCAGGAGATGCCTAGCGTTGCTGACTCGAGGCGTTGTCGCTACTAATCTCCACAGAGTCTCTCGTGTCTTCCATGTCTTCTGGGTGGTCTTCTTCCATAGAGGCAGGGGGATCACGTCAATGGACAACGGTGACATAGTCGGACTCATCAGCCGAGTGGGCAACACGAGAGGATGACGATGTCGACATAGTGGACTGAGATATAGTTTTAATGAGTTACGAAACAAATAACAATGAATGCCTTTAATATGCAATGCTTACACAGACCAAAATTCACCTTTTGAATTTTTGAAATAAAGTTTTCGCAAAAATTTGGTTGAACATATTCCCATTATAGTTAACTCAAGTCTTGTATAAATCTTTCCTTAATTAAACATAGGTGATCAGGCTTTGTTTAATTGAAGTCCAATAATACAACTCCCAGCCTAATTATATTAGTAGTATGTTCAACGTAAAAAAGAAAATTTATAGGTTTTGGTTATAGGTTGGGTTTTCTTAAAAGAAAACTGATGTTCTTTATAACTTTAGCTCTGATACTGTTTCTATCACACTCTGCTAAAGCAGAAACGCAAGATATGACAACGATAAATGTTTCATTGCAAAAGATAAAGATACATCACCATAGTAATAGTTAAAAGTTTACAACCCATAATTTAAAAAAAATAAAATACAAGTTTCCCAAAATACCGTTACTCAAAAATTAAATTCATAAAATAACTTCCACATGATTCAGCATGCTCTATGATGTGGAATCTTAATATCCATTTACTAATTATTTCCTTAAAAAGCATATAAAATGAGGGTCAACTATGAAAATAGTTTGTGAGTTCACAAGTTTACTAAATCAAGATTTGGTATAAAAGTTACCATAAATACAAGTACATTGCTATAATGAGAAACAAAGTTCATTGCTATAATTGTTTCATTGCTATTTCTATCACACTCTGCTAAAGCGGAAACACAAGAGATGACAGCGATAAATGTTTCATTGCAAAAGATAAAGATACATAACCATAGTAATAGTTAAAAGTTTACAACCACTAATTTAAACAAAATAAAATACAAGTATCCCAAAATACCATTGTTCAAAATTTAAATTCATAAAATAACTTCCACACGATTCAGCATGCTCTATTATGTGGAATCTTAATATCCACTTACTAATTATTTCCTTAAAAAGCATATAAAATGAGGGTCAACTATGAAAATAGTTTGTGAGTTCACAAGTTTACTAAATCAAGATTTGGTATAAAAGTTACCATAAATACAAGTACATTGCTATAATGAGAAACAAAGTTCATTGCTATAATTGTTTCATTGCTATTTCTATCACACTCTGCTAAAGCGGAAACACAAGAGATGACAGCGATAAATGTTTCATTGCAAAAGATAAAGATACATCACCATAGTAATAGTTAAAAGTTTACAACCACTAATTTAAACAAAATAAAATACAAGTTTCCCAAAATACCATTGTTCAAAAACTAAATTCATAAAATAACTTCCACACGATTCAGCATGCTCTATGATGAGGAATCTTAATATCCACTTACTAATTATTTCCTTAAAAAGCATATAAAATGAGGGTCAATATGAAAATAGTTGGTGAGTTCACAAGTTTACTAAATCAAGATTTGGTATAAAAGTTACCATAAATACAAGTACATTGCTATAATGAGAAACAAATTTCATTGCTATAATTTCATTGCTATTTCTAGGGATGAGCATATGGACCGGGGAACCAGTACCAGAACCGGTACCGGAACCGAAACCGGCACCGGAACCGGAACCTGATGGAACCGGTCGGGCCGGGACCGGGACGTTATTTTTGTGGATTTTTGGAACTGCAAACCGGTAGGAATCAAAACCGGTAGAACCGGCAAAAACCGGAACCATATGATGCTATTTTTCAAGGACCGGTTCCAACATTTGAAGACACGACAAGAACCGGTAGGAACCAGGAACCGGTAGAACCGGAACAGGTAGAACTACCGGGCCGGTTCGGTTCTTGATTTTGGCCGAAGCCAGTTCCCGGGTCGGGTCCTATTCGGTCCGGTTCGGTCCTTTTGCTCATCCCTAACTATTTCTATCACACTCTGCTAAAGCGGAAACGCAAGATATGACAGCGATAAATGTTTCATAGCAAAAGATAAAGATACATCACCATAGTAATAGTTAAAAGTTTACAACCCATAATTTAAACAAAACAAAATACAAGTTTCCCAAAATACCATTGTTCAAAAATTAAATTCATAAAATAACTTCCACATGATTCGACATGCTCTATGATGAGGAGTCTTAATATCCACTTACTAATTATTTCCTTAAAAAGCATATAAAACGAGGGTCAACTATGAAAATAGTTGGTGAGTTCATAAGTTTACTAAATCAAGATTTGGTATAAAAGTTACCATAAATACAAGTACATTGCTATAATGAGAAACAAAGTTCATTGCTATAATTAATAAACAAGTTTGTATGTATATGAGCAAACAATGAGTTCCCAACCAAGCCTATGACCGATGCCCTATCAAGATCTATGTTTATCGTTTCATTGATGAATATAGTATCATGCACTCAAGCAATCAGGCGAGTGAGGAGTTGTCAATTCCTAAAAGTGTTATCCATAATGACCTTTGGCTCAAAGAGTTAACGGTTGGACTAAAGTGGAAAAGACTTAATACGATAAGGTCTCATGTTTCAAGTTGCATAGACATACATAGCAAAATATAACAATCAAGTTTAATACACTTCAATTTAAATACAACGATCAATAAATAGTTTTTTGAAAATGTTTTTCCATCCTAAAACATAAAAACTAGAAATAAGAGGAGTCGTGAATACTCACAATGTTTCAAGTTGCTACAAGTGGTGCCTCGGGTTACACCAACGCCTTACTACCGGGATCCTACGACATCAAACACACGCTGGTGAGTTTCTATGTCGAAATCTAATGTTAATATACTAAATTCTACATATAGAGAAACACCTAATTTTTGTTCAAATATTGGTTTTATATTAATTAGTAACAATTTTTCTGAAATAGTGAAATTTTATAATTCATGTGATTAAGACAATTTTGGCTATTATTTTTTAGATTTTTGTAATATTAATTGAGGATAATCAACACATTTAATTGTGTTTTAAACTCTTAAAAACCAAAATATTATCAAAGAGTTTCCAAAACATTATTTTCTGTTTGAAAACTTTAACTTTTACTACGAGAGTAAAAGTTTTCAAACATTAAAATAATCTTTTTCATGACCATTCGAAATAGTTTTAATACCAAAACAATACATCATTCCCAAAACAAAGTTTTAATGTTTCTCCTAAAATACATCCCACATAGGTTTTTATTACATGATAAAATAAAATATTGAAATCATAACTAAATACGAATCGCTATACCAACAAGAAATATTCACAACATGATCAGTAGCAGCCATCCGAACACATAACATGCGGTCATTGCACGACGTGTCACTCGCCTGGCAGCTCTAGCAATATCGGTAGCCTCTATCACATGTTGAAACACTACAACAATCGGACCCTATGCAGACGACGATTTTAGGCCCTCTGCAGACGACAAGTCGTCAGCATAGGGTATGGCGACGACAAGTCGTCGGGAAAAAGTCGTCGGCACAGGCGTGTCGACATAGGTTTGTTAGGTCGTCGGCATAGAAGTCGTCGGTATAGCTAGCTCTATTGCGACGACATGTCGTCGACACATATTTTGTCAACGACATTTTCAGCGGAAAAAAATAATGTTTTATTTAAATCCTATGGCAACGACTTATCGTCGGGATAGCTATGGTGACGACAAGTCGTCGGGACAAGTTGAGGCTATTACGATGCCTTGTCGTCGCTAAAGGGTTTTATCAGTTAACGGTTATGGACCTATAGTGACGACTAGTTGTCGGGATAGCTACTGGTTGTTTTTTTAGCTTTATAGGTTTTGTACATTACCATTCCTGCATTTTTAACAAATCCAAAAAACATTGCAACATATATCAATTGAAATACATTAACTAGGTACCATTGTTCAAATTCAAAACATCAAATTCAAGTTTAATATTACAATAAGTAGTTAACTAACATTGTTCAAGTTTAATATTACAATAAGTAGTTAACTAACAATAAGTAGTCTTCTCCTTCTTCTTCTTCTCCTTCTTCTTCTCCTTCCATCCTTTCGGAAAATTGTTGAGAGCTACTTGCTTGTGTGTTATAGTTTAATAGAAAGTTAGGAAATGGTGGTGGTTGGAAGTTCGGAATACAAGCCACCAATGACGCATTATATTGTTGCAAATATTCTTGCATTTGTTGTGCATCGAATTGGGATTGAGATTGGGGTTGAGATTGAGACGATTTGGAAGTGGAAGGCCGTTCATTTGGAATTAAACCGAAGTTGGCGGTTGGTCTCCTACCCACCCCGCGAGCATGTCCACGTCTCGTCCCAAGGGCACGTTCTAAACATTCTTCCTCGTTTACTTCTCCTCCTTCCCCAACCTCGTTTTGCATTTTCTCATATTCATTTTGAATTTTCTCCTAAAATAAAGAAAACAATTAACATACGTTAATTAAAACAAACAACTAAACTTAAACATTCAAAAAATAATAATATTCCTTAAACAAGAAACTATAATTAATAATAATATATTTAAACACCATATTCATTTCGTTTATCACTTATCCAGTCTTCTTCTACTCGACTTGTACACCAACCCGAACCTTCTTTGTAGCGCATTTGTCTCCAACCCTCAATATGTTGCGGCTTGATTCCCATTTGTTCCTATAATAAGTGAAAAAACAATAAATGTATTTGTACAAATGTTAATAACAATTTTAAATAATACTAATGTATTTTATTACCTCTAAATAACGTCGTTGAGCATACGGTCTACATCCGTGAGCACTTGTGTGTGGAAGTTTCGACGTAGTAACTTTATTTTTTTCCGACGTGCGTCTGTATTCCTCGGTCAAAAACAACAAATCAATTATATCGTTCCAAGCTTGGGCGGTCCAATCATCCGGTGGACGTCTTCTTGCCCTTTCCACATTAAGATATCCATCAACTCTATCAAAATGTTTTTTTATCTGATACTTGCGCTCTCGATAAGCTCTTTGCATATCTGTTTGGATACCCGCTCGAAGGGGTTCCCACAAGTTTGTGCCCCGATACCTATCAATATCAAAATAAGTTTGCAAAAGGAAAAACATATTTGATTAGTAAAAAAATATTTAATAAGTGTAAAATTCAATACATATAAAATGTATTGTATATTTACCTCTAGCCCGGGATATAAATCAACTTTGTACTTGGCAGGAACACGACGCCAAGTATGATAATGCAACGGTACCTTTGATCCCACCAGATTTGAGATCAGTCTGACAAATATTTGCCCGTTGTCCCCTATAAATCGATACGTCCGCCCGGAGATATCAATTAGCAATTCCAAAGGCTTACACTTGTTTTTTCATACTCATCGTACAAATTTAAGTTTCTCCCTTTGCCACGCACATTCACATTCTTCGCTTGTGCTATATTTACATATACAATTGGAAATTTAGAAATTTAAAACATTAATATATCTAATAATTAAAAATTTCATATAACTTACAAGATTGGCAATCCGATGGTACACCGCGTGCAATCCCGTGTGGAGGTCTATCCCCACCGTCTCCTCTATGTCCCCTCGCGACTTCTGCCATCTGTTTAACAAATATTATAAACATTCAGAATATATAATAAAACTAGAAATAAGCAACATTTCAAAATTTAACAAATATTATAAGCAATCAGGACATATAATAACAATTATCGTCAATCAGATTCATCATTAGAACAATATACATGTACAACATCATCATCACTGTCATAGTTTTCATTATTTATTTCTTCATCTGAAGAGTACGTATCATCATTGTCATTTTCATCGTTAATGAAATCGTCATCGTTTATATTAGGAGCAACATTCCTCCTAGCAACCACACTTGATTCACCAACTTCACCTAAAGTCGTCTGCATAGGTAAGGTGCCTAAGTCAACAACCAAGGTAAAATCAGTTGATTGAGTGTTGTTCACAACATCTATCTCATTCACAACACCGATACTTGGATGATTCCAAAGTTTTCGATGATGAACCTCTTCCACAACTCTCCAGTTATTGTTTTGAGTGGGATCTTGGAGATAAAATACTTGTTTAGCTTGTGTGGCTAAGATGTATTGTTGATCATCAAACCACGTTTTACTGACATACCATTCATGACTGGTATCGATAAGAATCATATTATTTATAGTCTTTAAGCGTCCATTACGTAATGAGGCATTGAACCATTTACCATGAAAGAGTACAACTGATTTATCATATAAAGGATGTAACTCTATGATCTCCTCTAATTGACCATAAAATGGTGTACCGTCTTCTCCGAATGTAACAACACCACTATTTTGAGTAGTGCGTCGGAGATCACGACTATTCATGACAAATCGGACACCATTTACTATGCATGCAGTGTACGAATATGCACGCAACGGACCATATGCCAACGCCTTTAATTCGTCAGTACAGTCCGTAGGCACATCTTTTTGGAGACAATAAATCTATAAGGAAATATAAGATTATATGTTTAAGCAATAACTTAGTTTTACATTATAAATATATAACATACTTACCTTTTGTTTAAACCATGAAGGAAATTCCTTTTTGAAATCATTTTCAGGCAATTCTAATTTGAATTCACTGAATTAGGGTATACCCCTATGCCGACGACATGTCGTCGGCATAGGGTCGACATAAACGACGACGTATCATTTAATCCTCGAATAAAAATATAAATGTAAATTAAAAACCCTGTGCCGACGACTTGTCACCGGGATAGGGTGTTCAAAAACTACGTCGTTTTCTTTTTCTGGCACTTGGAATAAAAATAAATGAAAAATCCTTTTTTTATTACCTATACCGACGACACGTCATCGGTATATATTTTCATATTACCGCCAACATTTTCGACGTTCCCGCGAGACCTATGGCGACGACTTGTCGTCTGCACAGATTAAGAAAGTTGGTCAAACGTTCCAAAAGCTATGGCGACGACTTGTCGTCGGCATAGGTTGACTTGTAGCGACGATTACCGGCGTCGGGATAGCTGTCGTCGCCTTAGCTTTGTATTCTCGTAGTGAAATAGGATGCCCATTCATGTCGTCACTACATCCAAAACCTGCTGATGCCCAGCTATCACTGTGAGACTCTGACGTAGGTCCGCTGCCATCCATTGCATTCTTCGAGACTCCTCTAAGGTTATATCTACCTGCCTGATAGGTATCTCAATTACTCGATGTGGTGGGGGTGCTCTCGGTCCTGCCATGCTAGGTCCTACCCTACTAGGTCCTGCTCCATCGGATAACATTCCTACGGGTCTAGAGACGTTCTTCCTCGCAGTGTGTCGGATACAAAACACCGATGCAAGCTATGTCTCGCGTTGCTGACTCAGGGCGTTGTCGCTACTAATCTCCACCGAGTCTCCCGTGTCTTTCGTGTCTTCCGAGGGGTCTTCTTCCACAGAGGCGGGGAATCACGTCAAGGGACAACAGTGACATAGTCGGACTCATCAGCCGAGGGGGCAGCGCGAGAGGATGACGATGTCGACATAGTGGATTGAGAAATAGTTTTAATGAGTTATGAAATAAATAACAATGAATGCCTATATTATACAATGTTTACACACCAAAATTCACCTTTTGAATTTTTAAAATAAAGTTTTTGCAAAAATTTGATTGAAAAACTAGTTTTTTATTTTACAACTGCTATCATATTTATTTTTCACAACTTTGTTTTTGAAGAAATGGTTTTGATAATTTGTTTTTATCCATGGTTTTAAAATTTCTTCATTTTACATTTTTGTTTTTATGCAATTCTTTTAAATTGATTGTACATACTTGTACCTTTTCAAGCGTTCTATGATATTTACAAATATTAGTTTTCATGTAATGGTAAGAAAAACATATCACAAACAAATGCATTGTCATGTATAATAAAACTATCTTTTGAAAATTATTAAAAAATATATAAATCTAATTCAGTGTCCTTGTCGCAGTTAAGAAATTGAATATGAGTTCTTATTTTATTACTTTTTTTGACCGATATTCAAACTATATATTTCATATTGATTGGTGGTGACGTATTTTTTTGGTTTCGTTGGTCTAAACTAATTTTAGAATAAATGCATGACCTATCCAACTGTTAAACATGAGGTCTATCTAATTTAAAGTCTAACTTCAATCTTCAAAACTTATACCAACAATCACCAATACTTGTTCAAATTAGTAAACACAATAAATCATACCTTTTAAACAGGGAAATTGCGGCTGAAGAACTTCAAACCCTAGTGCAAAAAACCACCTTCGGTATCTCATCAGCTAAATCCATCGAAAACGATATATACATGTCAATTAATCAGCGATTTCCTTTTTGCAGAATTGAATAAGAATTTGAAAAAGTTCACAGATAAATGTAAATAGAAGCTGAGTCGGTTGCTGGGATGCGGGAAAAAAAAAAGCACGTTCACGTGACAAGGGCTACAATTTTGGCAAAGCTCATGTCAATAGCGGCGGGGAACAAACCCTAATCGCTACCCATGATTTTAAAAGAGCAAAGAGGGATAGAAATATAGGGCACAGAACCTTTAAACCATATGAAATGACGGTATATTCCTCCAGGGATCTTTAAAATTTTACCTGACGTAATGCAAGAGCCAAGGTGAGCATATAATGCATTTTATATCGGTTAAAAATGAGACTTTTTTTTTTTTTCTATTTTATTAAATTGTGGAATATAATTTTTTAAAAGATTAATTTACTAGATTATTAAAATCCAAGATAGTGAAACTCTTATTGTATAAAATATTTTATAGCGAAAAAATACAAATAAAAAATTAAGAAATTAACTAAAATATTAAAAAAGTTTGATATATATTTATATAAAATAATATAAAAATATTATTTTTTTTATCAGAATAACCAACAAGTCTTGAATAATTATTATCAATCACAAAAGTTATTTTTTTAGAGAAAATTACAAAATCCGATTGAAAATTTTGAAATTTTGATAAACTAATAATTTTTTACTAAAATCTAATAAAAGTATAAATAAACATAATAAGGGCTTAAAATCATATAATTGAATGAAAAAAAAGTTTATAAACACTCCAATTAATATAATATTAAGTATACACAACAACAAATCAGAACATTAACGGCCACAAAAGGCTTTAACGACAACATCTTGTCTCTAATGGGTCGTTATAATTGCATCATAGATACTACTCAAATAACTTCACTATTAGTGCCTCCATGTTGATCGTCATTGCTAATATACCCTTATTGTTGGTATTAGTGTCGCCAGGTTTCAGTATAACCATCATTGTAACTGTTTATCTTACAATTCAAACATAATTATATAACAATATGGTTAATTACCAACTATCAAGATAAGAATCTACATGATTACTCACCTTGAAGCGTTTTATGTATTTGGACATTAATAGATGACTATTTATGATAAATAGTTTTGATAAAAGTTGTAGTAGTCATGATGATGATTTCGTATAGTATATATAAAGAACATCTAAATTTGACTTCGTATGAGGAGTTACGATTTTTCGAACTTTCAGCACAACAATAATTTTTTATGTTATGATTTCATAAACAACAATGTGCGACATATAAGTCGAAATTAAAATCAGTTGAGTGTTAGCAAAAATAACATAAACCAAAGTTCAAGATCTTGTAAGTACGATTCTGTCAATATAGAGAATGTTAAGAACGGAGTTCGTACGAGAAAGTTACGAATTTTACACGGTCTTTTGCAGTGTAATCTCCTTAGACTGTTAAATTTAAAATGGACTGACAATTAGTTACAAATACTATAACATCTCGGGAATTATAAGATTCATATTGCATGCATAATCTTGGTCCAATTAAGTATGGAGGTTTTTCAAGCCTAGAACTTTTAACTGATAGCTTGGTGTTGGAGGCAAGGCTCGAACACAGGGAGTTCATATCTTGAACGCTCAACGTTCATCGTATGAAGTAAGACACGGAGGCCAAGACGAGCGTGGGGCATTCCAGGGAGGAACGCAGTGCATTCGCCGTTTGCACGCAAACACCGTAAGTGTGTGCTATTTAGACAACTTAAGACCCAGGGCTCTTCATTCACTCAGCCTCTTCTGTATTTTAAGCCTCTTTTCGAAACCCTAACCCTAATTGTGAGTGTGTGAGCTTGGAAGACCATCTTTGAGTGTATTTTGGTGTTCTTGAGGGTGACCACCTTGGAGTCTCATTGATCAAGGAAGAGCTTTTGGATCTAGGTTCTCCAGCTCATTTTCAAGTCTCAGAAGGTATAAAGTTTCTATCTTTATATCTTATAGATTAAGATCTAGATTAGGGCTTGTCTTGTTCTTCTTGTGATCATGTGGATTCTCTTTGGGAGATTTAACCACTCCAAAAGCCTAGGATTGTAGATCCTTATATTTCTAAGTTGTTAGAGTCATAAAAATGGTAACTTGATGGTTGAGGACCAACCATGAAAAGGTTTTGGGTCTTGATTTATGGATATGAAGCTTTAATGGATGTTTGGGTCCTTTTTGGGCCATGAAAAGGTGCCAAGTTGAGGACTTTATGGCTTAAGACTCTGATAGGAAGCTATTTTGAAGATTTGAGCTTTGGACTTAAAGTATTCAGACATAAATGTAATTTTTGTTCCTTAGTCAGGAACGGTAAGTGTTCATCTCAGGAACGTCGTGCGTTCCGGCGTCGAGTCAAGATCAGCGGTCAGGAAACGAACGCCCAGTGTTCGGTCCAGCAGTAGGCTTCTTAGGCTTGTTCATATTGGGCTTCGAACTTGGAATTGAGCTTTTTCATGTTAGGCCTTTTGGTCAGAGGGTTCTTAGAGTTTTCAACTTTTGTTTGGACATGTTTAGTTGGGCCAAGATTTTGTATTGGGCCTTGGTGGGCCTAATGGTTTTGGTCTTTAGTGGGGCCAATGGGCTTGGACCTTTAGGCCAATGGAGAATTAGTATTGGACCACAAATTGTTGAGCTTTAGGGTAAGGCCATATGGGGTTGGTCCCAATTTAGAATTTGGGCCATTAATGGGCTTTCATGGATCTTATAGTTTTGGGCCTTGTTGGTTTTGGGTTTGGTCCTTGGTTGAGAGTCTTGTTGGCCGAAGGGTAAAATGGTCATTTTACCCCAAGTTTAGATTACAGACCATGGTTTGGAATTCAGTTGCTAATTTGTTGTTGTTTTGGTAATTGTTAGCTTGGGAAGTCGTCAGGGTGGCAACTAGGGATTTGTTGCAGTGAGCTTCAGTATTTGAGGTGAGTCTCCTCACTATTTATATGGGTCGAAGGCACCAATGTCGGCCCATTTGGTTTACGTATAGTAGGAACACTTGTGGGTTAGCCCTTGGCATTATGTATGAAAGACCAGGAGGCGGCTCCTGGCACCCTGTATGCAAGACCAGAGTCTGAACTCTGGCAAATAATTGGTTAAGTAGTATAGTTTTTATGTTAGTTGTCTTTGTGATGCTTGCATGGAAGACCAAGAGGTGCCTCTTGGCACTTGTCTGTAAGACCCAAGGTTGTGGCCCCCAGCCTGGCAAGAAAGACCACGAGGTGGCTTGTGGCATAACGGCAAAACTATGTGTGACACATAGCGCCCTTATTGATTATGATATGTGAATGGTATGTATGGCTTGCGGTTATGTATGGCCTGTATGGATCGGTTGATATGTATGGGATGTGGTATTTGGGGAACTCACTAAGCTTTGTGCTTATGGTTTTCAGTTTTGCTTTCAGGTACACCAGTTTCAAATGGAAGAGCTCAAGGCGATCGTAGCGCGTACACCCGTGTTTTCCGCAATACGTGATCTTTGGGATTGGACTCTGATAATTGTTTTATTTGAAATGCTTTTCAATGTTTTGAACCAAGTTACAATAGTGTTTTAATTATAATAAAAATAAAATTTTTACCTTGGATTTTTGGGATATTACAAATACCTACGTATTAATATAAAGAATGTTGAAAACAGAGTTCTTATGCGAAAAATATGAATTTTTTAAGATTCGTGATTTTACCCGAATAGGGCCACAACACCACTCACATCACGCCACATGCCATGTACCAGATCCACCCCTGCTACTTACCCGAGGCTCCTTATGCCCCCTGCAGAGCTTCTATAAATATCCTCTAAACCCTTTCAACTCCACACGCCAATCATCTATTATCTCTATATCTCTAATTCTAACCTTTTTGGGGCTTTTCGAGAATCTGGGAAACTTCACTCTAAAGAGACACTGAGGCATCAGAAGGCCCGAATAGTAAAAGCTTTTGGGTCGAAGTCCTGCCTGCGATCTTCTTAGTTTTTCGCTAGAAATTCTTGTAAGTTAAGCTACACTTATTTGTTTTTAAGTGTAACTTATATTTATATTCATAGTCATTATTATGAAAGTATAAATAAGATTGTCAGTAACTCCAGCCATAATATTGATTGATCTAATTACGTGAATGATGTTTAGGCTAGATTTAGGAAGGTGTTTAAAGTGTGATTTCCAAACAGTATACTTTATATAACAAACGGACCCTACCTTTGATATTATTTTACTTGGTTGTTCCTTATTTGATAGATCTTTCGGTACTTACTGAAATTAATGAAAAGCTCTAGCTTTAAATTCCAAATTGACATAAAGATTAATAAGTGATAGTATTGTAGGTTAGGCACGTTGCTTGCCAGTTTGATCATCCATATAGCTATTAATCGTTTGAGAAATTGTTCAAGTGAGTTTTCTTAATATATAGTATACTCCATTGTGTATGCTTTGTGTGTTAGGATGTAGTTGCCCTTTAGTATGTAATTAGGCCATTAGACTAGCTTAGATGGTTTCCATATAGTTTCATGTTGTGTTGGAATGTTTTTCTGACATATATGTTGGGACTCGCGTTGGTAGTTATCTTTGTTTATATGGAAGGACTTATCATCAGCAAGGTACGGTTAATGTAACATCCCAAAAATAATGACATAAATTTTTGTTTATCAAATATATAAATCCTTAATATGTATCATTTCCATAAAACCATGGTAATCAAGATTTAGCAAAACATCATCGAATCAGAGTAAAT
Source organism: Lactuca sativa (assembly GCF_002870075.4). NCBI lineage: Eukaryota > Viridiplantae > Streptophyta > Magnoliopsida > Asterales > Asteraceae > Lactuca > Lactuca sativa. Next base: position 125,294,236 of record NC_056623.2, on the reverse strand, counting down.
CACAGAATGCAAAAAACATGTGGTGTGTGCCCTGCAACCATCCCGAGCACTTCCATTTGAAAACCGAAGTACCTGTAACATAACTAAAAACTGTAAGCACAAAGGTTAGTGAGTTCCCCAAGATACCACATACCATACACATCATATAACGGGCCCTGCCCAAATGAGATATGAACCTCGCCCACACTTGCATAACGGGCCCCGCCTAATGAGATACGGGCCCCACCCACACAAGTATAACGGGTCCCGCCCAATAAGCATACTTATATAAGCACATACAAGTATCACACAGACAACAAGTATATTAACATAACTAATCAAGGGTCAGCTTTGGTGCCTTAGACCTGCTAAACCCAATGAGGAAACTCACATCACAATGCCGAATCATACAGAAAATCCCTGGCTGCTAGCTGATAGATCCCTAAACTGTGAGATTCAAAACAACACCCAATAAACAATTAGGTTCCAATCTATATCCATAAATCCATACCTAAGGTAACAAGACCATTTTACCTCTAACCTAGCTTGGACCAAGACTTAGGCCCAAATACCAAAAACCACCCAAGGCCCAATCTATGGCTTAACTTTCCAAATTGATCCCAAACCAATTGTAGGCCTTCTTAAAATAATTGTCAGCCCAAAACCTGATGGCCCAGCAGGTCCCAAGACAACTAAGCCCAAAATATGTCCCAAATCGAAGGCCAATATACAAAATCCTTCCTAATTGAGTACACCATGTGTACTCAGTGGGTATGCTAAGTGTACGCATAAGAAACCTAGTACTTCTCGCGTACTGACCCTACCCACAACCAACCAAGAAAACGTATTAATCCCTTAGGCCATGTGACAACCCGATATTTCGACTCTATGTAATGACCTAAAAAGTCAAGTATTGTAGCTACTTTTGAAATAATGAAATTAACTTGGAAAATAAAATGTGCAAAAGTCTCCATAGGAATGTCTATTATGCTAGATAATGTGTCAAGGTTTATAGAAATACTAAGAACACTAAAATCCAAGTTATAACGAAGAAGTTATCACCATTCTAAGATTTCCGACAAAACCGGCAACACCGATTAAACGAAAAACTCGAAGTTTCAATACAATAGTTTTTAGCCTTAAGTATCTAAATGAAAGTTGTATATAACATTAAACCGTGAGCGTACATAAAAAGAACGTCCAAATCTGACTTTGTATGAGGAAGTTATGATTTTTCCAAGATTCGAATATAGCAGTAGACAACTAAAAACTCGAAATAGAGCTCGAGAGACTTTTGACCAAAACAACCTAAATGAGAATCGAAGGTCTCAACATTAGTAGCGCAACGGCGAAAAGTCTGACGAAAACGGACATCGGATGAAGAAGTTATAGATTTTTAACGGATTTTTCGTGTCCCGACCCGTTAAAAATAAATAATTAAAAATAAAGTCAAAATTAGCCAATGAAGTCTAAACAAGAGTTGTAGATCATATTTTCAGCTACGCGTTCATATAAAGAACGTCGAAAACGGAGCTCGTACATGAAAGTTATGAATTTTACAAGTTCGGGGTCCAAAATCCGAGGCTGTCAGGCTTGCCACGACATGGCACAGTATTGCGGCGACCCGGCAAGTGACTGAGGGCGTCCAATCAATGGAAGAGGATATAATTGCTCCCCACGACGTGGCACACCCTTTGCCACGACGTGGCACTAAAAAATCCCCCCTATAAATAGAACTCTTGGGGTGCCGGGTTTAGGTGCTCCATTCTTCCATCTCTCATGCTGAAACTCTACGGTTAAGCTCCCAAAGCCCCGGTTTTCACACTCATGTTCCGAAGGAAGGATTCTACGCTCCCGAGATTTCCGAGAAAATCGACTTTCACAAGCCAAAGTTCTGCTCGATTTTCATCTCGCTTTCTCCGATCTTTCAAGTGAGTTCATACCCCTTCATCAATGTTTTAAATGATTTTAAATGCATTAATGGGGGGGGGGGGGGGGGGAATACAAGTAGAAAACAACATGTTATTAAATCAATCATATGTATTTATAACTGTGTTTTCATTCAGCGGATTTCACATACTACAAAATGTGATGCATGAAATGGTTTTCTATCTTAAAAATACTTTGTTATCAAATGTATTACTTTTGAAATGTTTATTTAAAATGATATCAAGTCACTCTTTATTATTGTTCAAAACTCTTGGATGTCTTACAAAACCATTTTTACATTCTTGAATAAAACTATACTTATACACGTATGTTCTTATATATGTATTGAGGTTATAGTTTTCATCCTTCATTTAGTTTCCCACACTCTTGGGTAACAAGGGTGTATTAACCAACTTGAACAACCAATTACCTTCCAATTAATTATCACAGGGATAGCTAGAAGATACAAAACATTATTCCTATTACAAGGAATCACACAAGAGTCAGTTCATTCATGAGTCTATACCAGTACATTACATGATACATGAGTACGTTACATATGCTTACATGATACATGAATACCTTACATCAATACCTTACATGAATACTTGTATCGTGATTCACGAGGATGATTTATTAGTACCTTCTGTGTAAATTATCTTGCTTATCCCAGTTCAACGGGATATCTAGACGGGACTAACCATTCCAAATCCCAGTTGATTAACACTAGTGGTTGATGAACATCTACGGATGCCTACAGTTACTACTTATATTAGGAGTCAATTATGGGCCTAACCAGTCCTCGAGCCTACTGTTCGCTACAGAGGTTGATGAACATCTACGGATGCCTACGGTTAAGACTTATATTAGGATTCGTTTACGGGACTAACCCTTCCTCCACCCTGCTGCTGCTACAGAGGACAATTGGACAATCTTCGGATGTTCATTAGGTTATACATTTCGCTTTACGCGATCGCGTGTTAGCCCTAGTACCTCGGGATAACACTTACATTAGTACATTTTCCTATTTACTTTATTTTGTGATATATTCACATAAACGAAGAGTTAGACTAAGTACTCTTAGTACTAGTCAATGGAAAGGAAAAACTATCATTTTACTTACAAAACCTTTGGGTCTTGGCAGAAGACTACATCTCATACTAATAGGAAATAAGGGATTTTCTAGGGTTTTCATACTTATATCAAAATCTGCATTTAAAGATTTACATGACATTCATAACAGCTTTTCAAAACAAGGCAATGACACTTAAATACTTATGAATTCACCAGCTATAAGCTCATACCCGCTTTCAAAATAACTTGTATTCTCAGGTCATCAGTAGACAGGTATGGTGGCCAGTTTTTGAGAAGACGGAGCACATACAAGACTCGTCTTTTATTTTGAATTGTTTATTTTGGTGTCTTATTACAATGAAAGAACACATATGTATTAAAACTTTACTTTCAATGCACTGGATGATGTTGTTTCTTGTTTACTACTTTACACTGTTGTGATACTGTACATGACGTCCTCCACCCTGGAACGTTTCCGCCATTCTTGGTTTTGGGGTGTGACAGATTGGTATCAGAGCATTGTTTATAGTGAATATAGTATATCAACCCATAAAAGATATACTAACTATAAATACCATGGATTAAAACACTCTGTCTAAGAGTTATACTTATAAATAATAAAATATTTAAGTAAGTATACGTGTCTGCATTCATACTAAAACCAGTGTCACAATGACAAGAACAAAAGTATTATGATTGTTGAATATCACAAGTAAGCCTGGGATATATGGTCAGTCTTAGGAATGGCATAGCCTGATCAACTATGCTGGTCCAAGGAGTGATTAGCATATGCCCAAGAATGGTTGTGATGTGTCAACAAGTCTAAAAAATTACCAACACAACCATAAAGAAATATCATAGGGGTATTTGGTCTTACTATAATTATCTTAGTTAGTTCGTCTAATTAGCTATTTCTTCTATCCCTTTTCTCGTGTAGATTAAAATGGCTGGATTTGACCATGGCGATCCGTACTTCCCAAACCAAGGCAACGCTGGATGGCTAGAGGAAGAACCAGAAGATGATCACCCAATCCCTTTGGATGATCACCATGCTGAGGGTTTTTCCGATAGTTCTGACTCGGAGCCTGAAGTCAACAACCTACCCCTAGCTGCTCAAAACCCAAACCTGAACCCCCATCTCGCATTTCAAGGACCCACACCTCTGTGGGCCACAAACATGAATATATGGAGTCAGGAACAGGGCCAACCTATCCCCTACAATGGAGACAGAAGCTTCTACAACCTCACTGGGGGAGGTTCTGCTGACAGGGTCCTACCCATCATGGTTCGTAGAATTTCTAGGAACACAATACTAGGTCAATCAACTATCAATCGAGTCTTGGAGATTGACGCCAACTCTGGCGTTAACACAGTCCGCATTTGCCAACTAGAGTCTGCTCACGAAAGGACTCCGGTCCGCAATGTAGCTCTGCAGAGGGAACTTGCTGAAACTCAAGCTGAAGTTAGGGAACTTCGAGCTCAGTAAGCAAGAACTGACAGGCGTATGAGGGACATGGAACGTCTACTATCAGGATCAAGGACTCATGCTAGCAGTTCTCGTCGCCGATAGAATCTCGTCGACTCATCTTTTGAATATAACCTAGTTTACCTAAAAACTTTGGTCTAATTTCCTATCTTTGTAAATCTTAGACCTGTTAGGTCTTGATCTAGTCATAGTTCTGTCAAAATTTTCCTATCTTGGTTGATGTAAGGCCTACTTATAGGCCATTTTCCTGAACTTGTTACATATGTAATCCCAGTATTATTGACAGATATCTAATCATATGGAAATTATTATCCAAATGTTGTCATCTTCATTTAGTCATACTATTCATTTTGTTGTTGGACTATAGGGAGTTAGTCCATGAGACACATTCATTATTCATTTATTCTAATCCATGTCGTCATCTTTTAAACGTATAGTTAAAGATGCCGCCACGCAGGAATCCCAGGCGTAACCCAAACAACGAAACACTGATACCACCACCACCTCAACCTCCTCAACCACCTTTTCCTTTTGATGCCACTATGTTCCAGTCAGCCTTCACAGCAGCAGTAGCAGCTGCTGTGTTAGCCATCAATACTCCTGTCCCTAGTGGATCAGGAACATGTGCACTTCCCTCAAACCACGACGAAAACCATGGACACCCTTAGGAATGCACCTACAAGGACTTCACGAACGCCAAACCCCGCAGCTTCAATGGAACTGGGGGTGTTATGGTGTTGAGACAATGGATTGAAAAGATGGAATCCGTCTTTGAAATTTGTGCTTGCTAGGAGGGCAACAAGGTCAAATTCGCAGCTTGTACCTTCTCTGACAGAGCACTAACATGGTGGAACGACCATGTTAAATATCTGACTCTGGTGGTTGCATATTCCATCAGCTGGGAACACTTGAAGGACATGCTGATGAGAGAGTACTGTCCTCGGGGAGAAATACAAAAACTTGATCAGGAACTCTGGAGCCTGCAAATGGTTGGATCCGACATAGGAACCTACACAAATAGGTTCTGTGATCTGGCAATCCTATGCCCTGATATGGTTGCTCTCGAAAGCAAGAAGATAGAAAGATATATCTGAGGACTATCTCCCCAGATCCAGTCAAGTGTGTTAGCTTCTAAGCCTGTCACTTTTGATAGTCCCAAGGAGCTGGCACAATCTCTCATAGATCATAGGAAACCTCAGAACCCAACAATCCCTACATCCGTACCACCAAAGTCCAACCCCGAAAACAACAAGAAGGGGGGGAACAAGAGGAAAAGAGGGGCTTCACCAGAATCCTCCAAGAGACAACAACTTGTGGCAATCAATGCCGCCACGGTAACTCCCGTTGTCCCTGCGAACCCCTTACCAGCAAAAACTTATGCTGGAACTCTCCCGAAGTGCACCAAGTGCAACTTCCACCACCACAGACCTTGCAAGGAGATGCAGTGCTCTAACTGCAACAGGAAGGGGCATACAGTCCGTTTCTGCAAGACTCCAACAGCTCAGGCCGCCCGGGTTCCTAACGTTGGTATGGGCCAAGCTTGCTATGGTTGTGGCGAAGTGGGCCACTACAAGAGGAACTGCCCTAAAGCGGGGATGGCTGGAGGAGTAGGAAGAGTTATGGCCCTGGGCCACAAGGAAGCGGTAGCTGATCCTACGGTAGTTACTGGTACGTTTCTCCTCGATAACTCATATGCTTGCATACTTTTCGACAGTGGAGCAGAGAAAAGTTTCGTAAGTCACAAATTTTCACACCTACTTAAACAAAAACCATGCGCATTAGATAACACCTTCACGGTGGAAATGGCTAACGGGATAACAGAGAGTACTAATTGCATTTACGTAGGTTGTACCTTAACTTTAGATGGCCATACTTTCAAGATAGACCTCATTCCGGTCCCAATTAAATGTTTCGACTTTATCATTGGCATGGATTGGTTGAGTCTTCTTCGCGCCGACATCATGTGCTTTGAAAAACAGTTCGTCTTAACCTTGCTAACAACGAAACATTAGTTATCTACGACGACAAACCTAGTACGAGTCTTCGCATCATTTCGTGCATTCAAGCCTAGAAGTGCTTGCGAAAGGAATATCATGCATTCCTCGCACACGTAGTCGATACGAGTCAAGAGTTGAAAGACATTCAGAAAATCCCCGAAGTACGCGACTTTCCCGACATTTTCCCAGAAGAACTTCCCGGTTTACCACCACAACGCCAAGTCGAATTCAGAATCGACTTAGTGCCAGGAGCTACTCTAGTAGCCAAATCTCCTTATTGTCTGGCACCGGCTGAGATGCAGGAACTTTCCAGTCAACTTAATGAACTTCTCAAGAAGGGATTCATTAGGCCAAGCTTCTCACCATGGGGAGCACCGGTCTTATTCGTCAAGAAGAAATATGGATCATTTCGTATGTGCATCAACTATAGAGAACTCAACAAGCTTACCATTAAAAATCGTTATCCTTTGCCCCGCATTGATGATTTATTTAATCAACTTCAAGGAGCCAACTACTTCTTGAAGATAGATCTACGATTTGGATATCACCAGCTACGAGTGTTAGAGGAGGATGTTCCCAAGATAGCCTACCGAAACTCGTTATGGACACTACGAGTTTGTAGTGATGCCATTCGGATTAACTAACGCACCCGCGGTATTCATGGATCTGATGAATAGGGTGTGTCGTCCTTACTTGGATCAGTTCTTCATCGTCTTCATCGATGACATACTCATCTACTCTCGAAGTAAGGAGGAACATAGTCAACATCTCCATAGAATCTTAGAAACATTGCGAGCGGAGAAGCTCTATGCGAAGTTCCCCAAGTGCGAATTTTGGATCCGACGAGTCGAATTTTTGGGCCATGTTGTTAGCGAAGAAGGAATACACGTGGACCTTTCCAAAATCAAGGCCTATTGCACTTTTGGGATTGAAGACTATGTCTTGGGAGTAGTTGTAGCCCGGTATAGGGCAGAGGTTGCTTCAGCTACTAGAATTCAGCTGTGGACGTTGAACAAGTGGGTGAGTCAGGGTGCAAACCCTGAATAAAATGATTTCTTGAGCCCGAGAGCGGGAAACTTGTTTGGAGCACTAGTGGGAAATATTTGGTTGTCATTGGATCGATCGTTGGGAAGTGAGAAGGATTGGGAATCCTCCAATTTTCATGTATTATGAAGGCTTAATCGAATCTAAGTGGGGGAGTGTTACCCCAAGATGCGGAAGTGGGAGAGGTTTTGAAATGGGGATAAGTTTCACAACCGGACAAGGAGAATGGAGGCCATAGTGGCTGCTTGGTTTGAGAGTTGTGTTGATTAGGGGTTCAACAAAACTCCCCATCATAAGGAACATGTCTTCATGGTGCCTGATAGCATAAATTGGGGGAAAATGTTGGAGTTCTAGTTAGGGATTGAGTTCAGTCGAGTATCCCGTCGAGGGTGCACTCGACTCTGAGGGTTTTTGGATAGATAGACTGAAGGCCTGGTAGGGCGGTCCAGTCATGTTGAAGACTTTGTATATGTTTGTAGATCTATGTTCGGGTATTGAGTAGGCTGCTATGCTATAGCACAATAGGTCTGTTCCAAGTATTAATCATGCTGTTAGAGTAGGCTGAGGACTCCGGTGTTTTTTTTGGTTGATCGGAAGTTGTTATTAGTGGTCGGACGGAGTTCAAAGGATCTTGGTGATCTCATCAGTCCGGAGTGTCTCCGAGGTTTCATCTTCTTAGATCGGGTAATACTCCAGTTGGGGACTAAGAGTGGATCTGAATGGGTATTCGTCATTTTGGGAAGGTTTGGGATTAGAATATTCCGTCATTCAAGTTCTGGGAACTGGGTTACATCTTTTCTTGATCGTTGATGGCATTTGGATGGGGTTGAGGCGGTCTAGCTCTATGTAGTAGGCCAAGATACTCGGTGCGGGCCGACTGTAAGTCGTAAGCCCGGAGGCTTGAAGGGAGCGGTAGGGTTAAGGCGGTAGGCCAACAAACCCTGAGAATTTCAACTCGATAGCTGAATCAATTAGACATGTTGGTATTCTAACCCAAAGGGGGTGATATGGGTCATGTAATATTCATTATGTTGGCAGGAGTTAGTGGCAGGGAGTGGAAGCAAGGCTAGCCAGTCGATTTCTTTTCGATAAGACGTGTGGGCATGTTGTTTGTATGTGTGTGTGTGTGTGTGTGTTTTGGTTCAATAATCGGTGAAGTGTCGAATATTCAGGTTGTGGGTAGACAAATTGGAACCAAGGAGGTTTCGAATTCGCTCGAGAAACGTCATATGGTCGTAGGAAGAGTTAAAGTGGGTTTATGACTTAGGATTCATGTGTGGTAGTAGTTTTTGTATTGTTATGTTGTTCGCTGATGAGAGGAGCGTCAATTAGGCCCTTCGAGTAGCGGAGGAAAGTGGATATCTACATGGTCGGAGTGTTGGGCAACTGAAGTGACGACAGTAGTGTCGATCGGTCATCGGGAACATTCCAGTCATGAGTCGAGGGCCATGGAGGGCATACCAGACTCATGCTGTGGGATCCAAGGCAATCCAAACCTATGCTGAGGACCACGTAAGGGTATTCCATTCATAGGCTGTGGGCATAGATATTGTGTTGGTTATGTCTGTTGTAGGAGCGCGTTCGGATTGGATGTATTGTTGAAGATTCGGGGGATGTGCACTCAGTTGTGAGGAATATGAGGATGACCGGACTGTATGATTGACTGGATTTGACATGTTTGGTATTCCAACTCGAGGGTTGTTTGGGCCAAACATGTGAGGGATACGAGGGTATTCCATCCTAGGGATGATTGGAGTCGTCGTAGGCTCACCTGGTATTCCAGCCCGAGGCTGATTGGGACCAGGCATGAGTGTTCGTATTCATTAGTGGATTGATTATGTATGATATTCAGAGAGCTGAAGGATGCATTATCATGTCAACAAAAAGGATTCACTCTAGGAAAGAGGGAAAGTTGGGTTTCTGATACCTTGGATCATAAGGATTTTGTCAAGTAGGCTAAGTGGCACGAACGATAGACCTTATGAAAAGGTTCAATTGGGATTCACATCACCTTTCACGATTCGCACTTGGGAAAGTGCGTCATGGATTAGGAGGTGGTAGTATCGTTGGATGACATTCAGGTCGGTGAGTGCCTGGATTATATGGAGAGGCATGTGGCCATTCTGGAGAGAGGAGTGAAGGTTCTGCAGGACAAGGAGGTACCTTTGGTAAGGGTATAGTGGGACACCAAAGAGGGTCCGAGTGGATGTGGGAGCCAGAGGCAGAGTTGCGGGAGCACTATCCGAGGATGTTTACCACAACAGACTTCGAGGACGAAGTCTAGTTAAAGGTGGGGAGAATTGTAATGCCCCGATTCTCGAGAACCAATTTATGGGTATAAATTCTCATGAATTCAAGATTTACTCGACGAGTTGGTTGCCTGACTCGTCGATTAGCAGCTAGTTTGGGTCACATGTTAAGTGACCAACTCGCCGAGTCAGAAAAGTGACTCGACGAGTTGGAGCTGGAGGATGAAACCCTAATTTTCGGGGTTTGGCACCCTATTTAAGGGATCGTTAGCCTCCCTTAGTTCCTTTGCAACCTCTTGAGAGTCCATAAACCCTAATTCGTGTGTATGCTCCATATTAATTTAAATTTCAAGATTGGAAAGAAGACCTTGATGCAAGAAGCTTGAAGATCAAGAAGTTGGAGGCAAGAACGTTTGTGGGTCTGAAGTCTATCTCAACTAGATTCATTTGAGGTATCAATTCATGATTTTGGTCTCATTCCTTTCTAGATCTCTTTGGATGAAGTTTAGGGCTTCTTGGCTTGGTTATGAAGCTATTCTTAGGTATGAGCTCAGATTTGAAGTTGTAACTTCAGATCTGAACTCTCTTTGATTTTTAAGTCCATAAAGCTATCAGTATTGGCAAGTATGAACCCCTCCTTAAGTTTGAAACCCCTTTTCAAGCTTGGTTTTGGCATTTTGAGTCATTAGAGCCTTGCATGCACGTAAAGTTTGCAACTTTACGTGATAAGCATGCCTTGGGAAGTTATAGTATGGAGCCTTAGCATGGCTTAAAAAGCATTTGTATGGATGAAGGACTGAAGGGACTCGACGAGTTGCATGGTAGACTCGGCAAGTCATATGAAGATGTTCATCAACTCAACGGGTTGGATGAACAACTCGGCGAGTGGCATGGTGACTCAGCGAGTTGGCAAATTATGCAAGGAACTCGGCGAGTAGCTGAGGGTACTCGAAGAGTTGAGGTCAACATGGACTGTTGACCTTGATAGTTGACTTTGACTTTGACCAAGGGTTGACCGTTTTTGACTTTTGAAGATAATCGGTAAGTTAGTATTTATGAATTGGATCATTGATGGTTATAGGTGTTGGAGTTTGGGGTAGTGTTTCGGGAGCGTGACTTCATGGTTCAGTCCGGCATTGCAAGGTGAGTTATCCTCATTATATCAACAGGTTCTACGCCACCAAGGCCGGTCCTTTATGATTTACATCCTTGTTTAGGATGGTTGCTATGTTATTGATATGCTAGATTTCATCCTGGTTTAGGATGTTTGATATGCTAGATTTCATCCTGGTTTAGGATGGTTGATATGCTAGATTTCATCCTTGTTTAGGATGTTGCTATGTTAGATTTCATCCTGGTTTACGATGGTTGATATGCTAGATATCGGTTAGATCGATATCCTGGTTATAGGATGGTTTCCATGTTAGTGATCTGTTAGATCAGCATGTTTACTTGTTTTTATGTATGTGTTGTGTGTAGTAGGCCAAGACACCCCGGGTGGACCAGGTAGACTACAGGCCCGGGCCGGGCAAATCTAGTCAGGCTGAAGGCTCAGTGAGCGGTCCGGATAGGCTGAAGGCCCCGAGGAGGGCGGTCCAGACGTGCCGAAGGCTCGGAGAGCGGTCCGGATAGGCCGAAGGCCCCATTGAGGGCGGTCCAGACGTGCTGAAGGCTCGAAGAGCAGTCCAGATAGACTGAGGACCAATATTCGGTCCAGTGAGACTGATGGCTCATTATGCATGCTTTTTGCTTATACATTTATATGATATGGTTATATCTGCACATCGTTGGTATTTTGGGGGTAACTCACTAAGCTTTCGGGCTTACAGTTTCAGTTTATTGTTTCATGTTCAGTGGATGGTCGTGGGTAGGCGAAGGCGTGACCGTACACTTCCTTGATTGACGATTATGATTTCTGGGAACTCTGAGGTTTAAACTATTTTGAAAACAAATTGTAATAATTGAATGGTTTCAAATGGTTTAAAAAGTTTTAATTGGCTCGAATTTTATGGGTGTTACAAGTTCATCAGTATTACAACCTAGGAGAAAACATTTTCTTTATAAATTATAACATGTATATTTAAGAATAATATTTTAATAGTTTTTTATTAAACTTTTTCTTTTTCATTACTTTTCCCTTACTTTTGTTTGTTTCACAATCTTTTTCCAAAATATTTTATTTGGCTAAATAGTGTCTTATAAATCTTGACAATGGTATTCCTACATGACACCTATTGTTGACGGTAAAAACTGTCCCTTAACCTATTTTTTGTTGGTGGTGAACTTCTACAGATTTGTCTCTCTTGATTTACCACTTAAATAACTCTTCCTCTCTTATTTTTTGTCGACGACAATGTAAGTTACCACGCCCTAATTGCAAAAATGTCATTTTTAACTTATGTGTCAACAGGTAAAAATGGTAGGACACCTCATAGCCTTATCCTCCATCTGTCTCATATTAATAGTCCATTTTTCTCTTTTGGTTTGTCCTAAAATAATTGTCTACTTCTAAAACTAAATATCATTTTTACTAAAATACACATCATTATTAGTTAAACTACAATGAAATTAAATGCAACTACTATAGAATTAAACACACAATTAGTGATAATTAATGTTTCCTTAATCTGTACGTTTTTTGTCTTTAAACAATAATTTTGGGATGGAAGGAGTATATAACTTTGGCCAAATTTTGATTTTATTTTATATTATTTTCTACAAAACTACTTTTTAATCATCATATCATCTTCTGTTCTTGCATAAAAAAAGACAAAATACTTTATCAGCTAGCAATCCAGTATTCCAGCAGAAAATAGAAAATTTCAGGTCGCAATAAGGTAAATCAAAAAAATTGTATCTTAATATAACATAATATTGTAAAAAACTTTATATATCTAATATAATGTAAGTAAAGAAACTGTATTTAATATAATGGTGTGTGTGTGTTTTATGTTTATAGATCCTGAAGAAACTAGCAATCCACCTTATATTCCTATAGAAAATAATAAATTTCAGGTCCAATTAGGTAAATAAAAAAATTATCTTAATATAACATAATATTGTAAAAAACTTTATCTAATATAATGTAAGACAAAAAAATTATATCTAATATAATGGTGTGTGTGTGTGTGTTTTGTGTTATAGGTAAATAATTTTTTTTGTAATATAATGTTAGTCAGAAAACTATATATAATATTTTCATTTGTTTTTTTTGAAACACCATGTATTTTCTAGGTACAAAGTTTTTGCTTTTTGCAGGTTAGATCAACACCGTAATGGATGTTGAGGTTGTTGATGACCAGTTCTGTGATGTGATTATGCGTGATATATGTGGAGATGTAGGCTATGAGCATTTACTTGCTATATGTAGTAGATGCGAGGATGATGTTGAACACACATATTGTATGAAGAACATTATAGGTCAAGTACCCAAACATGATTGGTTATGTGAAGAGTGCAAACTTAGTATGGTCATGCAAACAGAGATGCCAAAATTACCCTTACCCTTGGAACAAGAATATATTATTCATTCATAACTCTCTTATTCATTCAAATGAGAAAGTTATGAATGAATAACAAAATTGGTGGATTACTTATGGCTAACGGATGATCGTCGACACCAATGGCTTACTCTTGGGTGAACAAAAAAAATAGATGAAGAGCTTTATATCCCTATAATCTAATATAAATTAGAACCATAGATATGGTTATTTATTGTGGCATCCTACAATATGAAGGTTTAAAGTTAAATAATAGCAATGTACTTTGTATCGGTTGATTTTTATAGCACCTATTTTTTGTTTTAATTGATGTACTTTCATTTTGATTTATGTAGTTATTTGGCATTTATATATTTAAGTTCATTGGGTTTTATAATAATAAAGCTTTGTATTGAAAGTACATTACTATAATATTACTTTAAAAAACTTGAATTTTAAACTTTAGAGAATGGATATTATAAAGATAATATATAAAACTTATTATAACATCATAATTTTTTTTCTCTTTGTGGTTTTTTAAATTTGGATTGCTATTAAATATTGTCAAAATTAAAAGAAAAAATTAAACTTAGTGTCAAAATCGAAAAAAAAAATGAAAATTAGTGTTTTTTGTGTAACAAAAAATTCAATTTTGATACGTCAGCATATCATGTCAGCATGCCATGTTATCAAAACTGACACGTCATCATGTAACCTGGTTGCCTGGTCAAGTGGTTAGAATTGTAACAAATTAGAAAACACAGTGTCAAATTTGAGAAAGAAAATACAGTGTCAAATTTGAATTTTGGTATAAACTGAGTGCCTTTTATGCTATTTACCCTTGCAATTTTTTGTGTTTTTTTGGTGGATATATTTTTTTCAATATAACATCATACTTGTATTTTATGTCTAGTAGAAAGTTGTGTGATAGTGTAAAGTGTTGTGTTATTTCTAATTTGTTTATTTGTTTAGTTTGTCAATCTAGCATATTACTTTCATTTTCTCTCCAATAGACAGTAGTGTTTGTTTCTTTTTACAGTTCATTTGTCAGTTTTTCATTTTTTATTGATATAACATTCTACTTATATTTTCTGCCTCATAAGTGGTTTCCAAGCATGAAGTCTTCTACACCTTCTGGTGCCATTTCATTGCAGTTGATAAGAGGTTTGTACTTCCTCTCCTTTTTTTTATTTATGTATCTTTACGGAAAATTTAATTGGTAATTTCTTCACAGTTGCTGCCATACAACTAGCTAGAACAATAAGAGCTCATTTACCTAATCTCGAATGTAAAGATTATTTTAAAGTATCCATGATAGTAGGGTTTGTGAGTATTGACTAACTACGTTAGTTGGTTAATTAACTAAACTAATATTGGTACTGATAAAGATCAGAAAGGCATCATGTATGTACGACTACATACCATATTGAAATAGTATTAGGAACAAATGCATAATCTATAATATTTTATTTGTTAATGAACTTAGTATTCAAGTAGCTTACATATTTATATGATTGTTGCTCGATCCATTTTGATGTGCACGTCTGATATTGGCAATTGAATTCTTTATAAGGGTAAAACTGAAATTGTAGTCATTTAGTTATTAATTGAGATCTTCACGTGAGATATATTGAGGGTAACTGAAATAGTTACCGAGTTATTGTAAAGTAAACCAATATGATCAGGTTCAAATACTACGGGTTGCAATGTATGTAATTTTATTATGGTTCATGTCTAAAAGCCCTTTTGCATCCATAATTTACTTAAATGTGTTCTCCATAATTTGCTTAAATGTGTTTTGATTTCTCTCTGCCAGGTGTTTAAGGATCTTGATGGACATCTATCAACAGGAAGCAGATGATTCTTCCGGTGTATATCTAGTTTCATTGGCTTGTATATATTAGGATGTTTCAAGTGAGCAACATGGATAATTGCAATATTACATGCAAGTTGATGTTTGTTGGAAGTGGGGTGTGGCAAGGCAGTTGATGTCAAAAAAATCTTTCAAGTGGTGTACATATAAGAACATTTTGTTAATGTCGGATCCTAGTGTTAATAGGTGCAAAATATGTACAAATTCATTAGAAATTAACATGAGTTTATTTATTTGATTATATTAAATGCAAAAAATTTTGTTTACTAATTGTAACCATATGGATTTTAGTACTTGGATTATAGATTTAATAAAAAAAACTTTTAAAGGATCCAATTGTACATTATAGCAAGTTGAATTTTCAATGTCATAATAGAACCTGGTTGTAAGGATGAGAACCAGGTTATAAAGCCATACATACAAGGTATTTATTTGGAAAAAAATTAAAAACAGGTTTTGTATATACGTTTTCAACATAGGACTTTCCGGTTAGAAAACCCGGTTGTAAACTGGGTTATATTAGGCTTTTTAACCGGGTTCTTTTACTCTTTTTTGTAGTAGTGTGGTGTTGTAATTACTTTCAGCTGTGTTTTTTGATGTTTCTTTTTCATGTAAATAACCAGTTTGTATCCCCCAACACCTCTTTTCTTTAGAATAGCTTTATGTGGCACTTTGATGGGCTATTTATCAATATATTTGTTCTTTAGAAAAAAAACAAAAATATGATGCTTTGATTCAACCACATTGTGATGTAATCAAACATTAAGCATGCCTAGCTCGAATTAACTTTTGTTGTAAATTTCCACAAGGCAAACCTACGTACTTTTTGTATGTTTACAAATGTTAATGAATAATCCTTTTAGGAAAAATAGGTTTGTATACTCGGGAAAAGTTACATAATTTGTCTAAGAAAAAGATAATAAACAAAACTATATAATTATAGATTAAATAAAACAAGGAGATATGCCATGGATCATAGAGAAACATCGAACAGCCTATAACAAAATCAAGAAGGTGAGCATCAAACAGTACGTTGAGAGTATCTAGCTATGCCTTGTCCGTACGCTCTGAAGGAGTTAGTGTTGGAGGATGGTGGGAAGTAATGATGGTGGTGCTATTCTCAAGAGTAAATTCATCCATTCATTTGGGAGTTCGAATCTTCTAACTGATGATGATTAAAAAAATGGTATGTGATCAGTAAGTAGTAAGTGACGTCCTGTAGATGCTATTTTTTCCCTCAAAAAAATTTCATATCGATGGAACTGATAAAAACTATATTCAAACTTACTTGAGCTTTCATGGCGTCCTTAAGTTGGGATTCAACCTCTGCAATTGTTGGTCTAGCTTCCCGAGTTTCTTGCAAGCATCGATAAGCAATAGCTGAAAATATTAACAACGTTCTTGGTTTGATAACTTTCCTTATGTTGGGATCGATAATCTTCTCTAGCTCCCCATTTTTGTACCGGGTTCGGGCCAAATGATGGAGGAATCGCCGCTCATCATGGTAATTATAAGCACATGCCAACCTTCCACATAAAACTTCAAACAAAACCACACCAAATGAATACACATCGGATTCTTTTGTTAAGAACCCTGTTTTTTCGTATTCTGGATCACAATAACCATGTGTGCCGGCAAGATTAGTTATCACAAATGTGTTCTCTTGATTTGCTAGTCCTATCCTAGCCAACCCAAAATCCGCAAGTTTTGCATTCCAATTCTCATCCAACAAAATATTCGCGCATTTTATATCACGATGAATTATTCTGTGTTTTTCTGCCACATGATTATGAAGATAGTTCAATGCAGAAGCAACTCCAATGCATGTTTTGAGGAGTTGTGGCAATGGCAGTCCACCCTGCACAGCACTTTTATGTATATATGTGTCAAGGCTACCATGGCTAGCGTATTCATAGACAAGGATCATCTCCTCGTCCTCATCACAAAACCCTATAAGGGTTATAATGTTCTTGTGTTGATATGCAGAAAGCATTGTAACCTCGGTGTGGAACTCCTTCTTACCTTGACCTCCTTTGATATTTTGCCGTTTTACAGCAACTAGCTGGTTTACATGATCCCCCCAGGTGAGGATTCCCATGTAGACCTTTCCATATCCACCCCTCCCGATAGAATTTCTTTCATTGAAGTCTTGGGTACAACTTTTTATGACCTGGAGAGGGATTCTGAGGTGGTTTTGCTGTTTCATCTGGGAATTAAATGATCTGGATAAATTAATGATACAACAAATCTACATACAACAATTAATTCTGGAACTAACCTCTGGATGTCTTAGTATTGCTTGATCTTCATTTTCAGGTTCGATTGGAAGTATATTATTATGAGTATACATTTCTGCCTTCTCAGCAACCTCTGTGTGTGCTTTCAGTATCTATGCACACATAAACAGTAATAATTAAGTTGCCAGAAGTGCATCAAAAACTATTAGCAATCGGTAGAATGAATTCCAGAATTAACCTCTGAATGTCTAACTGAAGGTTGAACTGAACTTTCAGTGTGAAATGAAAATATATCATCAGTATACATTTCTGCCTCCTCTTCAATCTGTGCATGTGTTTTCAATAATGATACATACATACAGAGTAGTAATTCACCAAAATTTCATCAAAATTTATAAGCAATCATCAAATGAGTTTCTAGGACTAACCTCTGGATGTCTTGGTAGCGCTTGATCTGAATATTTAGGTTGAAGTTGCAATATCTTACGAGTACTCATTTCTTCGTGTATTTTAAATATCTATGCACAGGTCCATAGTAACAGTTAACCAAAATCGCATTAACAGATATAAGCAGTGATCAAATGATTTCTTAAGGAAAAGAAATATCCAACATTTACCTCATTCATCACCGCAACGGATTCTTGCCAACTGACAGCCTTCAAAACCTCAAACAGAACAGCAGCAGTTTTATATGCTTTTTCAAGATGGATACTGACATTGGAAATTTTCGCAATCAAGACAGGGAAAAATAGAAAAAGAAGATATAGAAACAACTAGATGACTACCTGTCAACTTCATCAGTATTTTGCAATCCTTGAATGTAGTTTCCACAATAATGCCGATAAAAGGCATGCATTTCCTGAGCATCACTGTTTCGTTGTACTCCTAATGTTGCTAAGAATTGCTGAATTGAATACATAGATGGGGTTCATAATTTTATAAAATCGAGTAAAACAGGATAAGTGGCAGGATAGTAAAGGTGGCCATTTATGCAGTTGGTCAATTTCATAGAGGAAACTAAGGCGTCTAGCATGAAAAGGTGAAGAACAAAAGATTGTTATATGTTTGACATTTTTGGAATGCACTGATTATATGTTTTAGAAATATCCATGAAATACAATACTTCATACAAAAGCTAGAACAGGTTAACCTGTACGACTCCATCTTCTCTTTTCAAAGGTTATGACTAATAATCGCTAACAAATTATAGTGCAAAATAACTTATAAGTGAGACACTACATGATAGAATTTGACATTAATATGGCGATGATGCATGTCACCCAAAAAAGAGAAAATTCGAATTTAGCTGTAACACCTACTTTTCAAGTATGAACTAATTTGATTATTTTGGATTGTTAACTTTGAGGTTTTAGGGTTTCAATAATTAAGTCGCACCGTAACAAGGTTTATATAATGCCGTGAGGAGGCGTGCCGACCTTTGGGCCGTGAGATTTAAGGTTAGCACCGCAAAGCCGTCAGGGCCCACAACCCTAGTTCTCAAATTTTGAGCCCTTTTAAAGAATGTTAGGTCTAGGGTTTGCTCCACCCTCATCCCCCATCACCCTTAGAGCTTCTTCATCAAACCCTAGCCTTTCCCTTTGATCTTTGATCTTATCATGCTTGTTTAGGCACCTTGAGGGGGAAGAGTTTGCATTTAGTGAGCAAGGAGTCACATAGCAAGTTAGTTTCAACCTTTTTAGCATCTTCTGGACCTATGTAAGTCTTCAAACTTTGAGCTTTATAAGTTATTAGGTCTAGATCTAAGGTTTTTTTTGCTTGTATTGGTAGTTGGAATGACGTTGGGTTGTTGTTTGAAGAGCTCCATCCTTAGAGGTTGTGTTTTCATGCCTTCTAGACCCACTGTGGAAAGAAGATGAGAGGTTTATATTGGCATTTTGTCCGTACATGAATTTCGGAGCATTTTGGTCCCACTTTTGACCTAGACATGGAACAACGTTGTTAAGGATATGCAAATGGATAAAGTTTAAAATTCTATCCACTAAGACTATACATTTTGAAGTGATATGGAGGTTTAGAGATTAGATCTCAAATAATTAAAACCTTGGATGAAATCGGGTTGAATTGTTGAAATCGCGTCGTGAGTTTTGGGGAAAATCGAGACTATTTTGTTGCCTAGCTATTAGCGTCGCAACCCTAAGGTGGTAGCGACGTGATGAATTGGATAGTTGAATTTTTTTTATTTGTTTGAATGTTTTTACCTTAATTGCTAATTAGGGTTATGTGTTGTGTAGTGATTTGAGGAAGACTTGAAGCCACTAGCTTTGTTTTGTGGATTTCATCTTGTCGGTATTAGGTGAGTTCTCATGAACTTACTTATTATATAGACTATATGTTAGATGTATGTTAACTGGGAGAAGTCTCTTAGAAAGGGAATCTAGTTGAATTAAATGAATCTAAGATCTCGAAAAGCCTCTTAGAAAGGGAAGTGATCAATGGTAGGTCAACTTGAGAAAAGCCTCTCAGAAAGGGAATCTAGTTCACTGGGTTATGTGTGCTAGCGTATGTTATGTGATTAGTTATATGTGACTATTATTTGATGTTATGTGTAAGATGTGAAATGCATATGATCTTTATAATAGTTTATTGTTGTTGGATTATATGTATGAGCACATAACTATAATTGGTATATACTTGAATTGATAGTAGCATAATCCTTTTGGGTTGCCTTCAAACCTGACAACTGAATAGGATAACTTTTGGAGAGAGAAGAATGATTTATTCATTTATTATTTGGTTAATAAATTAATTAAAAATCAAAATAAATGATTTATTAATGTATTATGGAAATAATATATTAATTAGAAATCATATTATTTAATTAATATTTAATTTGGAATTAATTTTGGAATCAAAGGAATTAATTAAAACTATAGGGACTAAAGGTGACAATGTTCCATATTTGAGCATTGAGCAATTCTAGAACCTCCCTAAAGAGGGGGGAACGAAATCTAGAGGACACATCCATAAACCCTCCTTAGGGTTAAATTTTGGTAATGACTCATATAAGAACCTAAGGGCCCAAATTTCTCTTCCATTACTCTCTCTCTCTCTCTCTCTCTCTCTATATATATATATATATATATATATATATATATATATATATATATATATATATATATATATATATATATATATATATATATATATTTTCCTTGGTTGCTTGAGTTTATTTGTGAACCATTAGAGACACGATACTTGTGGCGCTTGCAACTAAAGGTCTTTCAAGCAAGGATTCAAAGATTATTTACAATAACAATCTAAAAAGGTATGTATCATAAGCCTTCTTATGTGATTTTTTATTATTATCCATAGATCTAGGGTCTATACTTTGTTGTTTATTATTGTATGTTCAATTAGAGAAAACGTAGATCTTCAATTAGGGTTGCATGCACACATAGGATTGTATGTTATGCTCAAAAACCCATCAGTGGTATTAGAGCCTAGGTTTACTTTTCTACTGAATTGATACTTAAATGAACTTGAACAAGGAGGAGAAAACAGAATCGTCATTCTGTTCTTCAAACTCGTCGAGTTGTTCTTCAAACTCGACGTGTTGGACTGCAACATGACGTGTTGGTCCTCCAACTCGACATGTTTGCGTGTCAGATCCTGATTTTCAATTTTCTTGCCTAACTTGATTTATTTGGTTAATATTTGGTAATTATCTTTTGTTAAAGCTACCATAATCCGATTTTTGTTAATATTAGATACTTAAATAAGACCTAAATATTAGGAGATAACTATGAATTGGATAATGTTGATTTTATTTAATTATAATTATCATTATGGATATGATTAATCATTTAATTAGTTGTTTAATTAAAAGATAATTAGTATATCCATAATTGGTTAATTTAATTATTAATTGGACTTAATAATTAATGCTAATTTTAGGTTTGTTTGAGATTTAAATTAAAAGTTTAATTTTTGAAATTTAAAATGTAAACCCTAAATTACATCTTTATGGATTTTATTATTAATTTAATTAATTGATTAATTAAAAGATAATTAATAAATCCATAATTGGTTTAAATTTAATTTAGTTAAAAGGTTTAATTTATTAAAGGATTAAACCCTTGCTATTTTAAAATGTTTTAAAATGTACCTTATATATGTGTGTGTGTGTATATATCTATATAAATATATATATATATATATATATATATATATATATATATATATATATATATATATATATATTATAAAATTAAATGTTTAATATTATATATGTATAAGAAAAGTCACTTTTACCATTATTAGGCATCATTCATGAAACTGGTCTATAAGGGGGTATAAGGAAATTGCCTATACAATGCCGATTGAATGGGTGTCCAGACTCACCCGCTGCTTTCTTGACTAGTGGAGGGTCATTAGTCGAACGGGTTTGATAGGACAAAAGGATTCCCATTAATAAGTATAATGAATTATAAAGTAACTAAATCATTTTTCCCAAAAATTTCACTCTTAGTTACTTAAGGAAAAATGTGATTTTGATGCTAACCCACGAAATTGCACATTGCACCTTATTGGTCGTTAGTGGAGCATGTGTGGTTAACCGGCACACTACTATGAGACTAATATTGTTGGCAATGGGTGTTTCGTAAATTATCATTGAATTAATGGAGCACGTGTGATTAACCGGCACGTTAATTTCAAATGATAAATGACATCGGGAGTAGCAAACTAATTTGCATGATTATTCACATCTCGTTTGTGATCCTCGACATCCCAGTCACAAAGTGAGAGCATAATTAAGATTAAACATGCCATTGAATAGTTTAATGAATCTCAAAATATCTAGGAGTTTCATAAGATTGAAATTGGTAAATGATTTACCTACCTAAAATAGAATTGAAGTTGATTATGGCATCCATCTTCAGAATTCGAATCGAAAATATGGATACTAACCTTAATTAAAATTTTTGGGTTAATAATTAAGGATTAAAATCAACTAACTTGAATTCTCTTTTCTCCTATTATAGATGTCGAATTCAGACAACAATGGTCTTCCTCGTCCTTCTAGAAATGTTTTTCCTTCTGAAGATGATCTTTGACATGTTGATAAAGGTGAAAGAATGTTCCTTTCTTCGAGAATTGATGGAACTAGAAATTGTGCTTCTCCAATTCTTCCTCCACATCCTCCAATAATTTCCCCTGAGCCATATTTTCTTCAAGCTGAAAAATACGAAGTCACTCAAGCCCTATTGGGTAGTAAACATCGAGATGGAAAGTCCGTGTATGCGCATGAAATCGCAGATTGACAGATTGGGAATGTTGGACGTCATTTTCCCAAGGGAGCTAGCCATTGATTTGGTTCTACTTTCACTTCCTGACTCATATATTCAGTTCATTAAAGACTTCTATGAGAGGGACCACGACGTGAACCTAATCAATCAGACATATATTGTTGTTGAAGCATAAATGCTTAAGAGTGCAACTCAAGCAAATATGTTTGAAGGATCTGTCTCCGATGTTTCCATGGACATTGAAATGGCAATATTGGTAGTCCTGAAAAGGTTTCTATTCCCAATGGAAAGGGATCGGCCAAGGTCAAACCGTTTGACCATATAGTAAAGAGAAAGGCTAATTCTGAGATAATTCCATGTGCTATTCCCAAAAGGTCCATGTGTTTCTATTGCCAATTGAAGGGGCATTGGATGCGAAGCTGTCCATACTACTTGAAAGATCATAGAGATAGTAAAGTCAAGTTGTGTGATTCTACTTCGGGTACATCCACTATATAACTCCATTATTTTATTAAGTTCTTATTCATAGATTCTTAATACATGATGTGATAGTCAGATTTTGATGTTTTATAGAATCTTAGAGAAAGAAGGAAGCTTAAGAAGAGTAAGCTGAATCTGATCGTGAGAGATGGATTTCGATTGCATGGTTCAATGATCAGATTTTGGAAGCTGTTGCATAGGAGTTATGATAGATCATATATTGCTTAGGAAATATCTAGAAACATAGTTTTCATATATTTGCATTGTAAGGAAAAATTTGTCCGCATATTATCAATAAAGTGAATTTTTTGATTTATTTACTTTGTATTTCCTTGCAATGGCATTTATCAAATGAAAAGGAATTCTCACCACCCAAGTTTCAATTGGATAGAAACTTGGAGTCATACAATTCGTATTGTGTGATGTTTGAGAATCTTGATCATTGGAAGATCATGACTAATTCGTTGATCACATGTTTATGTGAGTGAAGTGAAGGACTAAAGGATCTAGTACACATTGATGTGGACTATTTAGATCCACCACAAAGAACGATATCTCTATTCGTTATGGTTTACCGATGTTTTAGCGAACATGGTTGTGTTTATAAGATTAAGCAAAATTCTAACACTTTGAAAAGTTTTCAAAGTGTCATAGAACGAACAAGAAGAATCTATTAGGCATAGAGATAAATGTTTCTCCAATCTAAAAGGAATGAGAGTACTTTAATATCATATTTTATGATCATCTTAATGATTATGGAACTATGTCACAAATTGATCCCTAAAGAACATCTTAGTGAAATTGTTTTGACTAAGAAGAGGAATCGGATAGTCTTGAAATGGTTCAATCGAGAGATGAGTCATACTTCGTTTCCAATCAAGTTCTAGAGTCATACTCTTGTTACTTCAAATCGTATCTTGGAGCTTATTTCAAACTAAGTAGGTTAATAACACCTCATGAAATGTAGAGTAATAATGTTTTCTTACTCTGGAACATTTGAAATTGGTAGTTGTGATGTTTTGGTTAAAACAAAGGATAAACTAAAACTAATTTTGTGAAGTGTTTTCTTGATGAGAATCAATATATAAGTTTCTCTCCTTGAGAAAGAAACTTATACGTCAAGAAGTCAGTGGGACTCTTATTGATCCTGAAGAGTCTTAGGAGTAAATTGAGAATAAACATTTTAGTTATCACTAGCACACGACTTAAAGTTGATAACCTATCTTGTTAAGTTGACACATTCTTGTTTATGTGCATCTTCAAGTTGAGTTGGCAATGCTTATGAGTTCTATGGTCCTCATTTGACTAAAAAAGGCAAATCACGTTGGTCAGTGATAGTACATTGGTCAATGGAAGTGAGCTACTTAACAACATTGATGCATTGGTAGGCTCTTATGCTACCAGAAGGCAAGAAATTAAGCAAGGTCAGTCCATGAAAAAAAAAACTAAAATTGACTTTGATTTTGTCCTCAACCATATCTTATGATTGTAGGTTGGAATTGATAAATTCACATAGACAGGAATGCATACACCATAAAATCTAGGTGGAAAATTTTTGATCTAAATGATTATGAAGAAACACTTTAGCTGAGAAAACTGCAATAAAGTCCTTACATAAGCGCCTCATAATCGATTTAGTCCTTATATCTTTTTTTATTCAGTTAAGTCCCCAAAACTGGTAATCATATTTAATTTAACCCTTTTACCTGGTCAACTACGTCATCAAACTTTAAAAAATTACATTTTTGGCCCAAATTTTGAAATTTACTACAAATTTGGTCCAAAATTTACCCTTTTGGCCGAAATTTTAAATTTATTACAAATTTGGTCCAAAATTTAACCTTTCAGCCCAAATATTAGAATTTTGTTAAGAATTCATCCTAACCTTAGTTTTTTTAACAACTTTTTTTTCCTCAAAATTTTATTTTGAATATGGTTTTTTTTATAAAATCATATTTACATAACAAAAAACATATTTTCACATAAAAAAAATCATATAGTTTATATATAGAAACTTAAAAAAACGTTTTTGTATACAAATTTTCGGTTTATAAAAATAGGTACTTCTTAAGTATTTAATAAATTTAAAATCTTTATGATTCCAAGGAATATATATATATATATATATATATATATATATATATATATATATATATATATATATATATATATATACACACGCACACACACACACACACACAGAGAGCTAGGATCATATATAAGCAATTATATAACTCATTTTCAACCAATCAACAAATAAGGATATATAGGTAAATTAACACAATAATCATTTAGTCTCTTTAAAACTTTCCACTAATTCAGACAACTTAAATCAATTAAATATTATTAATTTAAAATCCTATAATTTGATAAATCCTTTCACAGTCATATAACACACTATCTCAGCCTTAATAACTTGAACCACCGTCATCACTCTAACCCAAACATCTACATCACAATCCTCTTCGGTCATTACCTTCATCACAACCAACATCGAAGTTTGAGAACATCTCCAAAACACCAACAAATACCACGATCCACTTAACCACATAGATGGGTAATGTTGGTGAGCAGTAAGATAGAGATTAGTGGTAAAAGATGGAATTTGGTGGTTTTTAATGTATAGTTCTCCAACGAAGTTAGTAGAGTAGGTGAAGATAATAATAGGGATGGGTAATGTTGGTTGATGGGTATTTCATAAGAAAGAAAAAAGTAGTGAAAGATGGTGGTGAAAGGGAAGATGAGTGGTTAGAGTTGGTAGTTTGTGATGGTTGTGGGTGGTTTTTGTATAAATATGATTTTATAAAGAAAAAATATATTTGAAACAAAAATTTGAAAAAAAAATTGTAAAACCAACTAAAGTCATGATGAATTCATAACAAAATTCTAAAATCTGGGCAAAATGGTAAATTTTAGACCAAATTTATAATAAAGTTTAAAATCTGGGCCAAAAGTGAAAATTTTGGACCAAAAATTGTAATAAATTCTGAAATTTGGGCCAAAAATATTATTTTTGAAAGTTGGATGACTTTTTGACCGGGTAACAGGGTTAAATTGAATACGATTACCGGTTTTTGGGACTTAATTGAATAAAAAAATATAATGACTAAATCGATTATGAGACTAATATGTAAAGAATTTATTGTAGTTTTCCCCTCTTTAGCTAGTAGATTTCAAAGATTTAATAAATATCATTATGATTAGAGGTTGTGATAATTGTGTTCTCAAATTCGCATATGATTACGACATCCCTTTTTATAGTTCGAATTGTGAGAAATGGCAAGAAATACTTTGACCATTCAGGACTTATAACTATAAGTTCTGAAGGGGTTTAAACACACATGTGTTATTTAATGAAGGTGTATGAGCTTAAGAAGTCTAGTTGAAGACTCATCAAAGCATTACTTATCATAAATTTGCACTTTCTTAATAAAGTCAAAAAGTATTGATTTCTGGAAGTCCAGGTGATTTATGGGTACATGTCAAAGCTAGTGGGAGCATAATTGTCATGCAGATAGAAGCATAAATGTTATGCTAGTTGAAGCGTAATTGTTATGGTAAGTGTTGCAAGTTGGAAATACTATATGTAGGAAACAAAGTTTACAAATTTCCAAGTTGCAAAGTTTGAGAATTGTTTCGCTGTGATAGGCTTTGGGGAGAGGGCACTCATACTTCATTTCAAATCTAAAAGTTTAGATTGAAAATTTTGATAGAACTTAGTCTTGAAAATATATGAATATTATGTTGAAATGATTCAACATAGGAAATTTGATATATAGAAATATTATAGCAAGAGACTGATCAGATATAAGATCTTTATGTAAGATGTTATGGATCAAGTCCTAGATGCTTCAGATATAGGATCGATTGCATGTGCTATGATATTTACTTGTGGACAGTTGGAATTACGATATTGTTTGGAAGGACCATATTGACATGTTTTGGATTAAGACGATTCTTGTTCAGAATTGATGGTCATATGGAAATATTTCCATAATAAGAGTTGGTTATTGAAATCTACATGTGAGTTAGAAACCTTAACGCAAGGAAGGTGTTCAACGAGTTAGCTTGCATTTCATACTTCATCACCATTAAATTCTTTTAGTAAAAAAGTTTCAATGGGGTATTTTTGTGACATCGTTGGCTAAGTCTCGGTGACTTTGATGCGACATCATCACAAAAGGATGTTGCATGCAAGGTTAGACTCTAACACATTTAGTGGTAACAAGAATTTGGAATTCTCACACTTGTAATAAGGATTTGGAATTGTGATATAAGCATCATTGAAATTATGTCCAATTGATCTGTTCTCAAAGGAAGGACCATGTAGAGACACAGTATGCATGTTTATAAAATCCCATGACTGATGTTTAATAAAAGTGTTTAGTTGATTAATCGAAACATTATATAATTAATAAAGTCTAATTAATATTGTGATTAAATAATAAGTGTTTTAGTTATATTCAATAGTTTTGAGACCATAGTTAATTAGGTTAATATTTTGTTTCACTTCGTATGTTTTACTTCCTGAATAATTGGATTATTCAAACATCCACAATCGATTATACTTATGGAAGTAAGTAGTGAATTAAGACTGTCATGAATCGGACTTTAGATTGTCCAAGGGGTTAGACATAGCAATGGGGATTTAAGTATTGGATTAATCCACACTCAAAGAATTACTTCATGGATTTTATCACAAGTAATTTTGAGACGATAATATCTTATATTCTTGAAACAAAGATATATGAGTTGTTGTTTTCATGTTATTTGTGCATTGATAATACATAAACGTATCAGTAACTTGATGTTATAAAATGTATTGTTGTGCATGATTTGATGAGTATATAATTAGTAGAAGCATATAAGTCTAAGTTTATCCATTCCTTTTGCCTTAACGGGAAAAGCAGTGACATCCCCAATTTCATGGCCAGAAAAGACCGATTTTGTGTATGCTTTATTTGAAAATCAAAGTAACTTTTTTAAGAAAGTGTTGCGGAATTTGTTCCTAAATTTAAGATAAAGATTTTGTCAAAGCATTTCCAAAGAAATGTATTCCATATTATATTAAAACCTCGGGATGTCATTGTCAATACAGATCAAAAGCATAAACCGAAACAACATAGGTCATACAACATTTATTTCTATCTACTGGCCTATAATCTATAAATTCTTATCCGATCATCACATCTATGCTCTTGTGCATCTACCTGTAATACAAGAAACTGAGTCGGTCAGGCTTGAGAGCCTGGTGAGCACATAGGGTTTTCAAACCATAATAAATAAGTTTATTACTTTCATCACATCAATCAAACCGATTACCCATTCCCGTTATCCTCACTTTCTATCCCTAAAGCATCTAATTTAAGGGACCTAGCCTAAGGCTTTTCATTGGGATAGACACTACTGCTAAAGGGATTCCTCACAGATATATGTCTGTAAGGCAACCATGAGGGGGGATGGAGTACACCAGTGAACACATCGTTCACAAACACCTACAGGTTGCGAGCCTACTAACGTTCAACTAGACTGTTTAGAATAGTTTGTGGTTATCATCTATACTCCGCTAGATGACTGGATCATCGTCAACATCGGCTTTCCACACTTAAAACAAGTAACCTCTCCGTCACATTTCCAATGGTGCTTCTTCTTGCACTTTTCGCACCACTTCGCTTCACCTCCTCTTCATCCTCCTCCAAGTTTCTTCAAACCATACGTCGAGAGTTTACTTTTCTTGCTGGACCTCGAAGATCTATCAAACTTCCTTTTCTCACCAACCTCAGCTCTCTCTAGACCTCTTTCTCTTAATTTGTCTCAACATTATTGGCTTCTCTAATGGCTGCCTTCAACATTCTTTCCATTTTGACTATTGGGCAAAGTATGATGGCAATCCGTTAGCAAACTTCTCTATCTTCGCGAGTTCAGTAGGCACCAAGTATTGAAATAAATTCATCTTCTCGGTGAATGCAGTAGCATAGTCATCAATGCTCATTCTCCCCTTCATCAGGTTTTGGAACTCATTGTTTAGATCTATCAGATCTATTTCGGAGTAGTAATGCATTTTCAACTGCTCCATGAACGCTTCCCAAGACATCTTCAGGGTTTATCCTCGTGGCATCGTATCTGCCAATAACTTCCACTAACTTAAAACTCTGGTCTTCAGTTGTCTGACGCAAAGACGATTTTCTGTTTATCACTACAGTTGTAGCTTCCAAATACCATCTCCATTTTGGAGATCCAGTCCATAATCTCTATTGGATTTGGGCTTCTAGAAAGACTTGGTGGCTTGGCACCCAAGAAGTTGTTATACATACATCTATCTCTGTCGATTCCCCTCTCCGGGACATTCCTTCTTGCCACTGGGGGTTCAACTTGACTGACAATATGACTATAATTCCCTTCCTCTGACCGTTCAACGATCAAATCAGGTTGCACAATGGGTACTATAGGTTCATCCATATTTTCATGCAACATCTGCCTCATCTATTCTATTTGTTCGACCATCATAGCCCGAATCATGGCTTGTACTCCAGCCATTGTGATTGGCTAGTTACAACTATTACTATAGGCACTTGCTCAATCACTTGGGATTGTGGCTATTGATTGCCATTTGCATTGGCATTTCCGACTCCACTTCGGGTTCTTTCCATTTCGATCTATACACAAAATTAGGTGAATTTAGATCTTTATTTACGATAGACGTTTAAATTCTCCTTACCACTCCGAAACGTTACATGTTAGTTCTAATTTCGTAGTCGAAGGCTTAGAATCCTGAACACATAAGGTTTCTGAATTCGGTCGGCAATAAACCATATATCTAAACAAATAGTAGCATATAAGGCATCTTTATAGCTATAACATAAATCATTTAGCACATAATAGCAATTTAGGCATCTTTCTTAAAATAAACTAGTGCTCGAGTCTAAAATATAATCGACACTCATCTTACAATCATCGCTAAGAATTCTAAGCTTAAGCCTAGAACTCCTACAAATTCCTATTTCTCTTAAACTAATGCTCTGATACCAACTGTGACATCCCCAATTTCACGGCCAAAAAAGACCGATTTTGTTTATGTTTTATTTGAAACTCATACTAACTTTTTAAAGAAAGTGTTGCAGAATTTGTTCCCAAAAATATGATAAAGATTTTATCAAAGCATTTCCGAAGAAATGTATTTTATATTATATTAAGACCTCGGGATGTCATTGTCAATATAGATCAAAAGCATAAACCAAAACAACTTAGGCCTTACAACATTTATTTATATCTACTGGACTATAATCCATAAACTCTCATCCGATCATCACATCTATACTCTTGTGCCACTACCTGTAATACAAGAAACTGAGTGGGTCAGGCTTTAGATCCTGGTGAGCACATAGGGTTTTCAACCCACAATAATTAAGTTTATTACTTTCATCACATCAATCAACCCGATTACCCATTCCTGTTATCCTCAATTTCTGTCCCTAAAGCATCTAATTCAAGGGACCTAGCCTAAGGATTTTCATCGAGATGGACACTACTGCTAAGGGGATTCCTCAGCGATATATGTCCGTAAGGCAACCATGAGGGGGGATGGAGTACACCGATGAACACATTGTTCACAAACATCTGCAGTTGTGAGCTTGATAGCGTTCCACTAGACTGTCTAGAATAGTCTGTGGTCGTCATCTATAATCTGCTAGATGACTGGATCATCATCAAAATCGAGACCTCTCATCACTTTATTTCATCACATATCAACTATTTCATCTACCCATGTTCTACCCAACATATTCGTAGATATAAAATACATATACATTTTAAATCATTTAAAACATGTATAAATCATTCATCCAGCATAGATATCAAGTAAACTGATAATATGCACACATAACACGTAAATTATATAAAATAATTCATATCTATGTGTAAGATGAAAGTAATTATGCACTCACTTGTTAAAGTGACGACTCGAAATTCGAGCAGCGCTTCGCTTCTAGCACTTGTCTTTCCCTCTGACGACACCTAGTATTATTACCACTAGTTTTTAGTCTAATATTTATTGCGACTAATTATTAGTCTAGATTCATCATTAAATCAAAGTCTAATTTCATGATCTATCAAGTAAGGAACAACCAGGTAGGATCATATCAGAGGTAGGGTCTATTTGGTATACGAAGTATACTGTTTGGAAATCCCACTTTAAACACATCACTAACTCACAACCTAGACATCATCCCCGTAAGTAGATCAATCAGTATAACGCCTCAGAATCAATGATAAATCTTGTTTCTAGGTTCATAATAATGATAATGAACTTAAACAAAAGTTATACTTAAAGTAGGGTAAGCATAACTCACTTACAACAGGTTATGCTAAAAACCGGGCTATGCGGGCGCAGAGCATCCCGTGCCAAAAAGCTCTTTTTCTTGGAGCCTTCGGGCACTCTTGGGCTTTCTTCTTGCACTAAGGAAGTTTCCTAGGGCTTGGGGTGTTTAGGAGGGTTAAAGAGAGAAAGAGAGAGAGAGAGAGAGAGAGAGAGAGAGTAGAGAGAGAAAGAAATGAATTTAAGGTGTGAGAAATATGAGAGCCTTGTACCTCTATTTATAGTGTCGGAGCCTCGTAGTATGTTGGCGCTACCCTTGGTGGTACACTGCGCGTAAGGGGCACATGTCGGATTTTGGACAGGGCATCGTGGCTTGCTTCAAAACCGCACAATAGGAGACCGCGTGGCATACCTTCGGTCTACGCGGGGCATACTCGTTACATAGGGAGTCTTAGATGTTACGCTAGGTGTGCGAAGACCACATGTCAGCATCCGAGGCGAGGACCGTGGGGAGCAAGGAAGGGTCCGAATCATGCCACGTCATCACACTTTGCAAAAACCCACCTCGAACTTCTAAATTTCATGATTTTCGCATATGAGCTCTATTTTTGATGTTCTTTATATCCACAGGTAGGTGGGGACGTATTCTACAACTTTTCTTTAGACTTTGTTGGCTAATTTTGAATTTATTTTTAAAGTTATATTTTTAATAGGCCGGGATAGGAAAAGTCCGTTAAAAATTCATAACTTTCTCATCTGACGTCCGTTTTCATCGTTTTTTTACCGTTGAGATACTATTAACGAGATCTTCGATTCTCCTTGAGGCTATGTCGGCTAAAAATTAGTCAACCTAATATTCGAACTCCGAGCTTATGCCGAATCTTAGAAAAATCATAACTTCCTCATACGAAGTAGATTTGGGCGTTCTTTTTTGGAATGCTCTCAGTTTAACGTATAATTCAACTTTCATTTAGATCACTAAGGCTAAATAGAACTTTATCGTAAACTCACTTTTTACGTCACACAGCGGCGTGCCGGTTTTGTCGCGAAGCTTCGACAGGTCATAACTTCTTCGTTATAACTCATATTTCGATGTTCTTTATATCTTTGGAATCCATGTCACGACCACTACAACTTCCTTTATAAATATTAGGTCTATCTATCATTTTATTTTTGATGATTATTTTTCATTCTTAATTTATTATATCTTAGAAATAAGTATAATGCACATTAAATCACATAATTCACATAATATTTAAATAATTCCTTTTTATTACTTCAAAGTAGGTTATAGTTGTTGAACCTAACTATTACATCATACTACTAATGCTTAGCTAGAAAAATGGGCATTACAAAAGCGATATTTATGGGCTCCTCAATGATTTGATGATGACATCTAAAGCATTTGGCCAAGCCAAGACTGAATTAATGTGTTCAACTAGTAGTCTGATTCCAATCGTCATATATCAGAAATCGGGAAAAAAATATTGGACAGAGAGATTGATTATAATCCATGTCTCATGTTCATACAATATATTGTAGAACGGAAGAGTATTTGATCACTTATCTAAGAACACATTATTGAATAGGTCAGAGTTCAACAACGACTTTTGGTAGCTATAATTTGCTAGTCGATTTAGTTGTTATACTTGCAGTTATAATTATTACACTTATCCAAGTGGGAGACTATTGGATTAGGTGTCTAATCCCATAACTACAAATGGTATATACTTGAATTGATATTAGCACGGTCATTTTGGGTTGCCTTCAAACCTGACAATTGAATAGGATATCTTTTGGAGAGAGAAGAATGATTTATTAATTTATTACTTGGTTAATAAAATAATTAGAAATCAAAATAAATGATTTATTAATGTATTATGGAAATAATATATTAAGTAGAAATCATATTATTTAATTAATATTTAATCACAAATTAATTTGGAATTAATATTGGGATTAAAGGAATTAATTAAAACTACAAGGACTAAAGGTGACAATGCTCAATAGTTGAGCATTGGGTAATTCTAGAACCTCCTTAAAGAGGGGGGAACGAAATATAGAGCATCTATGGGGTTTCCTTGGGCACTAAGGGTGCATTGGATGCCTTAGGGAGGAAGTTAAGGGATTATGGTTATCTTGGATACACCTTCCTTATCCAATACCGTCCTAACACGTACATAAACCCTCCTTAGGGTTAAATTTCGGTAATGACTCCTCTAAGAACCTAAGGGCCGAAATTTCTCTTACATTACTCTCTCTCTCTCTCTCTCTCTCTCTCTCTATATATATATATATATATATATATATATATATATATATATATATATATATATATATAGTTTTGCTTGGTTGCTTGAGTTTGTTTGTGAACGATTTGAGGCACGACACTTATGGCGCTTGCTACCAAAGTTCTTTCAATCAAGGATTCAAGATTGTTTACAATAACAATCTAAAATGTATGTATCATAACCCTTCTTATTTGATTTTTGATTATTATCCATAGATCTAGGGTTTATACTTTGTTGTTCATTATTGTGTGTTCAATTAGAGAAAACATAGATCTTCAATTAGGGTTGCATGAACACATAGAATTATATGTTATGCTCAAAACCCATTAGTTTTTATGATTAATCACGAAGTCTTACGCTGATAGTTGCTAATTCATGTTTTTAGTTGCAGGTTCTTCTGGATTGAAGGGCATGGAGCTTGTATGATTGGGATATCTGAACAATTGGTGGAGCTATGTTGGTGCCTGTGCAGCACGGGCTACTCCTAAAAAATTCATAATTATTATAATTTTTTTCCGTTTTAGTTTAAGTTGTTGCAAAATCCAAAAGGTTGGAAGACTAATTGTGAATAATTTGGGCTGATTCAAAAGGTTGGAAGACTAATTGTGAATAATTGTGAAGGAGTGGGAGGACCGACGGAAATCATGACACAAATCAAGGAACAAAAATATAAAATTATTGTTGCCTAACCTAGAAGATCACTATAAGCACGCGATGGAAGAAGAAAGTGCACACGAAAGAAATCATTGGATGTTTAGAGATCTCAACCTCCAAAATCCGAATCTTGAAACAAGTAAGTTTCCAATTTTTTCTTTGAAGTTAGAAAGCAGTTCTGTACTTGACTACTTTACTAGGTTTCCACTGAAATTAACATGTCCTTAGGTTTCAATTGCATCAATTTTAAGAAAATCATAATTCCAAACTTCATCTTAACGCTTTAAATTAGATTTCCATTGCCTATATCTTGAAATCAGGTTTCTATTGACATTAACGTGTACTTTGACAGAAACACAAATCATTTCTGTTAAAGTCTCAAAATTCCGAACTCGTTTAACCCGAACCCGAAAAACCGAACACGTTTAACCCAAACCCAAAAAGAAAATCATATTGCATATTACACCGTAAAAAAGGTGTGCTATGTCACAACTAGCATTTTAGCTAGGAACTTCTACTCTCATGTAATCATTCACCTAGTGTAACAACTTGTACTCTAAGAGAATAGCGTACTCTATGTTCATTCAAATACATCTCATGTGTTCAACTAAGGGCTGAAAACCTTAGAAATCCCGGTTCAAGTTCTTTATGGAGTAGGATTTTCTTATTAGGCCTAACGGACCAATAAGCATTTAATTCGACTATTTTGGGCCTAAAAACCCTAATTAAGTTCTAATTGGACCCATATTCATAAAACTTAACATTTTGGGCCAAGTGGGCCTAAAATGGTTCATGTTAATCCTAATGGGCCATAAATGATTCCATTCACCTTAATAGACTTCAATTGGGCCATGAATGTCTAAATGGGCCCAATAGACCAAAAAAAAATACTCATTTGGGCCTTATAATTTCAAGCTAAGTCAAGGAATGGCCCAAACTAATCCACTTCCTTTCTCCTAGCCCAATTCTCGACCCATGTAAAAAAATAATTAAGAGGATTAACTAGCATTAGACACATCATTATTACATGATGGACTTCCATGCAAATTAACCACTAAGTTATCCATATATCTCATGCATCTAGGTATCCATCACATCCTCACCCCTTTCTCCCCTCTCTTCTTTTCCCTTTGGCCGAGAGCAAGAAACATACACACACACACAATATCAAACTCTCTCCAAATACACTTTCAAGGACATCTCTCCGCTTTCATCAAGAATTTTCGAGATTTAGAGCATTCCAATGAGGTTTTGCATCCAAAAATACTTCAAGTTACACTCTAGTGGTAAGATCTTACAAACCTAAGTAACATATTATCTTTTTAAACTCATTCACTCTTCTTACCACCTTAATTTTGTGATCATGCTCCCAAGAACTCATCTAAGTTCGAAAGTCCACTCAAGGAGCTAGCTAGAGCCAAAAATCACATCATCTTCTTCCATTTCCTCTTTAAAACCGAAACATCAAAGCAAAGGTGAGTTCATACCCCCTTGTTTTCGGTTTTTACATTATTTTGGGGCAGAATACAAGTGTATGTGTAGATCTATGTATTTATGCATGTTATGTGTGATTTTATTGGTTTATGTTGTGATTATGTAATAAATCTTGATGAATCTCGAATACTCTAACAAAAATGGGCAATATTCATAAACTAAAACACTTTAAACATCATACTACAATGATAAAAGTGTTATACATGCCTAAGATGTGAAAAACAAAACAAAGACCTTGTATAAGGATTATTTTTGACAAGTAAACAAAAGATTTGGGATAACTTTTGCCACTTACGGTTTATAAGGATCAAAAAGGTCATATTTGCATAAAATTGAGTTTTTATGATAATCACAATTTTCGAAGGACCAAAAGTGTAAATTTTGGCATAATGGGCTTAAATATTGGGCCTTACGATTTTTGGGCCCAAAATGCGAAAAATGTGAAATTTTAAGGGCTAAAATGTTATTTAATTAAAACTTGAGCTAAAACTGGAAATGAACAAAAATAAAGGCTGAAAATGACACTTATTCCAAAAATTAAGCCAAAAATGTTATTTTTATAAAAAAAAAAATTGGGCCGGAATTGTCATTTCTATGAAAAATGGGCTGAAAATGTAATTTTTGTAGAAATGGGTCGAAATCAGAAAATTTGTATATTTAGGCCAAAAATATTCATTTAGATGTATTTGGGTCGAAAATGTTAAATTATATTTAGTTTTGCCAAAATTGTAAATATTTATGAATTTTGGGCCGAAAGTAAAATTTAACCAAAATGGGCTACAAATGGTCATTATATTTGAATTAAGCCCATAAAGTGAAGACGTTCAGTCTTAAGGGATCTAAAGTGTCAATTTTTCCAAAAATGTGACAAAAATGTATATTTTCGACCTAGTAGGCCAAAAATGTCACTATTACAAAAATTAGATATTATTGTTGTCTTGATAAACCTCGAGCTAAAACAAACAACGAAATAATAACGAATTGACGAAATACATCGATAACAATTTTTATTGGGCCTAATACTCTCGTTACATGGCCAATGGGCCTTAAGGGGCCCATCTAAGTGTATATTAGGCCTAATATTTTCCATGACATGTTTATTGGGCCTTGCTGCCCATTTACATGTTTTGGGCCTTAGTGGCCCATTTACATGCCTATTGGGCCTAAATTACCCTTTTACATGTGCATTGGGCCTTAGCTATACCTCTACATATTTATTGAACTTCATATATTCATATACATACTTTTGGACTTGAAAACTTAAAACATACACGTAAACATTATACTTGGTGGAATACATTACTCGTGAACAAGTTGAGAATCTAGTGAGATTTGTCGGTTGACACATTTGAGTATCTGATCGTAGCCTGTAGTGATAACCAGAGTTTCCT
Organism: Lactuca sativa; assembly: GCF_002870075.4. Lineage (NCBI taxonomy): Eukaryota > Viridiplantae > Streptophyta > Magnoliopsida > Asterales > Asteraceae > Lactuca > Lactuca sativa. Next base: position 125,256,998 of record NC_056623.2, on the reverse strand, counting down.
GGAGGGAGAGCGGCAGTTTGTATAGATCTATACGGGGTGACCCCCACGCCTTAGTTGTTCGCTACAGCTAGACTAGGTCAGTCTAGGGCGACAAACCTTACCTACATCAAAACCGGCGCCTGAAAATGCCAAGACAGGCGCATTAGTCATTATCAAACATGGTTGTAATGGCTCACTTAGAGACTAAGTTCATCAAAGATTTTGGTATATTTATACAAATCTTGACTATACTAAAAACATACATCGATACTCGGTCTTGGGATTTTATGATTACGATACTTTTATAATAAAAAAATATCGGATTTTCTCGGATAAATACATTTATACATTACCTTCTACTTACAACAGAAAATATAGGGTTTTTATCTGGATTATATTTTTGTTTATTTATACATTTCAAAAGCAGAACACACATGCATTAATACTTGATTTTGACACATGACTTTCAAACTACTTTTACAGATAATATCGGGTTTTCTGGTGTTTTACGAACCATACAAAACTTTTCAATCAAACATGCTTATGAACTCACCAACATTATATATGTTGACGTTTTCAAAATAACTTGTATTCTCAGGGACTCGTTAAGCGGAAGAATCAACAAGAATTTGGGATTTTGTTTTGTGTACTGTTAAACATCTTACATTGAATGTTTTGGTCATGTAATTTAAAAGATTTACCTGATGTAAACAGTGGAGGTTGTATTATATTATGCATGGTGATGATGATGTTATGTTTCATTTATATGCATTGTGATGATATTTCAATTTATATTCACACGAGCCTTCAGACGTTTCCGCCGTCTAGTTCGGGGTGTGACATGCTACCTTTGAAATGTTGTTCTGGACCCACCACTATTATGAATAATGGGGCATGACATTTAGTTTATCCATTCTATGTTATTTTTTAGTTATCAAAACAAGATTTAGCTTCCGCATTGTTACTAGATTATGTTGATGTTACGTGAAAATATGATTTTATGATTTGTTAACGGTTATGAATAAAACCTTTTAGTAAAATCTAAAGTCTAATTTTCAAAAAAAAAAATTATGGTTGAAAATTGGGATGTTATAATAACCATCATCAACAAATTCCATTTGCACCAATTAAATTCATTTTGTTTCTCTTGACATGAAGAATTATTTTCCACACAAACTATGAACATAGGTGTAAAGAATTCCCACTTAGTCATTGACAAAAGAATGTTATTGATGTATTAAACATAAAACAGGGAAATGGGAGAACTATTTATACCTAGTTTCATAAAGGAAAATGGCATTATTAGCCACTATAAAATACAAATGAACATATATGCCTAACATTGTGAGAAATCGGAATGACACTTCAACTGTTACATAAAAGTCAACAGATCCGTATCAACTTTTGAGTTGTATCACCAAAAATGAATGAGATTTTGCTTCAATATTAGATCTAGATATCAAGGACTATTTCTTACTAGTCTATAAAGTATAGAATAAGAGAATCACTGAAGAAGAAACAGTACCCTGTCGTACAACAACAATTCTTCAAATCTCTAGCAGCCTGAAGAGTTATGGATAAGTTAGAGGATGAATGAAGACCATGAAAGATTTTCCTAACAAGAAATCGACTTTTAACAACACTATCACATAATGATCATAGCAAGGTGAAAAATGGAATCGACTAATGTCGTGTAATCAAGAAACGACTGAGTAATTGTGGCTTGGACTAAAGAGTCATAAGCTCCGATTGAGTAATTGTAGCGTAGCCTAGAGAGCCAACCAAATGACCATATAAAGTAGGCTCATGAAGTGGGGGTGAAACGAGGAGCTAGGAGTAGATTATGTTGTAGAGGTGTCAAAAAAAACTTGTTATCTATGATAGTCGTTGTAAATAGGAGATCTAAGATGTAAGTTACCTAACATAAGTTAGATGCAAGGGGAACAAACAGAGAGAGCAGTGTGCCACAATCTGTCATCTCAAAACAAGCCAAGACTTTGAACGCCTTAATATCATTACTTATTAATAATCATATCATCAACACGTAGCAGAAAAAGAAGGTACCATTAAAAGTGGTATGAATAATCAAACTAGAATCATAATGAACGGATGAGATGCCCAACAGAAATATCATGGTACAAAATTTTATCAAACCAAACAAGAGGAACTTGTTAGAAGCCATATATATCATTACATAACCGGAAAATATGATTTGATGGAAAAAGATGTCATGTTGTGGTTTATGTAAACTTCTTTAGAGAGAATGGGATGAGCTTCCCCCTAAAAAGAAATAAGATGAGGGGTGTTTATATTATTCCACTTCTTTAATGAATGGTAAGGGTAGATTAGTCAATCCATTTGGAGATTAAAGGTGGTTAGTTGGTTAGTTAGTTTTGATATAGTAAGGACTTAGAAGAAGAAAATTGTATAAATAAGAGGGTTAGTTAGAAAAAGGAATCATTCTGATATTTTGTAGTTGCTTTTTCTTTCGTGAGTCTCTCACCTCTCGAATGTCTGAACAAACATAAATAAACATTCTAATTGTTATCAAATTGTTGGGTGTGTGTGAGTGTGTGTCAACTAGGTGTGAGTCTAGACAGACATGGCATCAACAAATGAGAGAGTGATAGAAGAACATGGTACCTATAACTTTGAGATGGAAGAGAACATTTTTTTCCCAAAAAAATAACATGATGACATATTCAAAGACGCCTTAAGCATAACCCCGCACTTTCAGTAAGTTGTAGGGAGGAGACATACAATAAAATGACTTGTATAAATATTAACGATATATATTGTTGTGAAAGGCCTCTTCACCCAAAAAGCAATCATCAGAGTTAGAAGAGGACGTTAAACAATTATAGAAGGAGTATGAGTTTGTTCATCTGTAAATATTGGCACAAGGAAATAATCATGAAACGCCATTCTGCCTTGTGGGAGACAAAAACTATTATAGTGATTCGGGGTGAGTCGGTCATTTTGTGAAAATGGCTAGCCAGCTCCTTCATTCATAATGGGTGGGTTTCTTCTTAATCTCAATTGGCAATAGGGTTATGGAGACAATATTCATTAAAGAATAGTCAGAACTATTTGAATGAGTTGGTTGCTAAATTTTGATTGGCTTAGTGATACCGAGATGTTGATCAGTGGACATTGGGATGTACACTACAAGTAAGGGTAGCATTAGCGGCGACGTCTTTAGCGGCGACAACCACTATTAGCGGCAACACGTAATTGACGTGTTACATGTCGCCATTAATAGTGGTTGTCGCCGCTAAAGGTGTCTAACTTTCATTCATGGAGTACTTTGAAACCCTACAATAACTTTATTTGAATTCTAACTTTTATTCATATTGTTTTTCTAACTTTTATTTATGTTGTTTGTCTATATTACATATCTTATAATTTTACAGTGTAACTAACTTTTATTCATATTCTACTTCTATATTGTACATATTGTAATTTTACAGGCTACAAGTGAGGTTTACTTTGGCGATACTCTTTGTCATGATGACCGATGTTATGGGCCTTGGAGACGAAGGTGATGGAGCTGGTGATCCACCACCTCCAGGAGGCTTTGGTCGTGGTTAGCATGAATAGGATGGTAAGTTTTATTATGATATATTTATTAGATGTTTTTATTAATTTATTATAAGTTATCGTGACTACTATTTTTAATTGTATTTTTTCAGCTGAGCTTCCAAGAAAAATAATGGGTTTATAAAAAAAACATTGAGCTAGGAAAGTCGATATGGGAAAACAAGGGAAAGAATTTGGAACTGGATTTTGACAGGGAGATCACATATTCCCCTATTGGTAAGCCACTAATTTGTTTGCACATGAAATTTGGAGGTATTTACGGAACATCCCTTTTAGCGTATCTGGTTTGGACAATGTTTTCCTGGCTTTAAGGAATGCAACAGTCGTCCATCTAAAGATAACTTGGATAATATTTTAAGTTTAGTTGTGATTGTTATTTAATTAACTAACTTTTTTATATTTGTAGAATAAGTTTGATTTGGATAAGGTTAACTTAGATCTGGAGCGTGCTCAATTCTTGCGGTGCATTGATTCGAGTCTTGCAAAAGTTTACAGAGGTCGAAAAAGTAAAGCCCATTCTTATTTTAAGGAAATCGAGGGGCTTGCAGATATCCCAATGGCATTAAACAACCCCTTCCCCTGAAGGGTATGTCACCTGAAAATTGGGTGAAAGCAATCGAACATTTTCAAACGCCCGAATTTTTAAGGCTTTTGATGTCAAACAAAGATGTTCATGCAAAACAACAAGTTGTAAACATAGGGGGGTCTACCTCGTACAACAATGCATGTTTCAAAGAAGCTAGTTATGATATATATATATATATATATATATATATATATATATATATATATATATATAACTGGGTATTTAAAGTATAATTAATCTAATTTTTAATGTTAAATAAGATATCACTCGAACATAAACATTTCGTAAGGCTAATTCTAGTTGCCAAGTGGTATTTTATAGTCTTATAGTCAGCAACAATACGTAAGTGGTTAATTTTTATTTTCGTATAAGTGTTTATATTGTTAAGGTTATTTAGTAATCTAATTTTTATGATGTTTATCATTTTTTTGAAAAAACATAATCCCAAGCTTATTCTTCAGCAAGCGGTCTAACACCAAGTGATATAAGAAAATATTTTGAAAGAATATTGGGTATTCGATGCGGACATATCAGAGGCACTGGATGTAAACCTCCTACGATTATGCCTATGTACGATCAGGAACAACCGATGACATAGGAACCACCATAATCACAGGTAATTGTTAGTTTACGTTGAAAAGTATAATGCTATAATGGAAACACGAAAAAAGTAGGATGCTATAATGATATGTTGGTAAATGTTTGTTTAGTATATAGTACAATGCTATAATGGAAAGTAGAATGCTAAAATGTTATGTTGGTTATGGTTTGATATGTTAATGCACATGTCATATTGTGTATCATGTGTTTTGGTATAATTTGATGTAGGTATTTTGTAGTTTGGTAATTTTTTGGAAAGTACATTGCTATTATAGAGAAATGAAAAAGTACAATGCTATAATGTATATATTGTGTATTTGGAAAGTAGAATGCTATAATGATATGTTGGTATTTTTTTATTTTGGTAATTTTTGGAAAATACAATGCTATCATGATATGTTGGTAATATATTTTGTTTTCTTTGTAGTTGGAAATGCTACAAACAATACTAAAGGACCCGTCCTATTCTGCGGCATTAGAAGAGTGGTTTCGCTCGTTGCCACCACCAAATAATAATGAAATAAATAATGAGAGTGACGAGGACTAGTAGTTAATTTATAAACTGTTTTGTTTGGAAGATATTTTGGATACGTTGCACTTTCTTTGAAAGAATATTTTGGATTGGTTGTGTATGTATGGAATAATATTTTGGACTAGCTATGTATAGATTAATATTTTGAGTTAATATTTCTATAAAATTGTAGCAGCTTTTATACATGTTATATTGTCTTTTATAATTTTAATGTTGAATAAACAAAAAAAATATTTTTGCGGCGACGCCTTTAGCGGTGTCAGTTACCTATTAGCGGCGACAACACATTAGCGGCGACAAGTGGATATTAGTGCCGACAGGCCACTAGCGGTGATTGTTTTGCATTAGCGGCGACTTGTAGAGCATTTGTGACGAAGCATTAACGGTGACCTTTCTGGAGTGACATGTTGCCGCTAATACCTTTACCGACGACAAACCCTATCTTTTGCGGCGACACAAGTCACCGCTAATGCCCATCTTTCTTGTAGTGGTTGCTATTGGTTGCAAACTTGCAATGACTATAAGAATAGTAGGATGCAAGAGTGTACTAGTTGTGTATAATGTGGTATGGGTTAGTTTTTTGGAATGTAATATTGGAAGTGGTTTTGACGATGAACCAGTGATATTGGTAGGGTTTCTTTAGAATCGAGTAGGATTGCTGTTAGGATTCATTTGATGATAAAATCGTCATGAGGCTGAAATCTTGAATCAACATTGATAAGATAATGTTTTGATGCATTAAACATAAAATGATGAAAGAGGGAAAGTATTTATACCTAGGCTAACAAAGGGAAAATTAGATTACGACCTATACATAATACAAATGTACATATAAATCTAAAAGTTTCAAAACAGTCAACAAAATGGTAAGGAGGGACTACAAAAGATATAATAACTGATGAATTATGGATAAGAGATATGCACCTCGTTTAGCTGATGAATTAAGTCAATCTTGAATTGATGAACGCCACGATCACTTGATCTTGGATCTAGTTTGCCAACTTTCTCAAGGGCATGCAATCGACCTGATGAAATAGTTTATATAAATGTAGTTTAGTTATTATTTAACAAATTGGGCACACATTTAGGTAGTGTTTGGTAGATAAGACTAGAACAACACAAAACAAAAAAAAAATCCATTTATGATGACATTTGGCATGGCTGGAAAAGAAGCAAGAGCAAAGATTAAATTGCCCTATATCCAAAATAATGAAACAAACTGGAACAAACAAAACCTCTCAACAAAATTATGTAAAATTAAACTGCCATAGACTTTTCTCTATCATCTCCTCTCCACGATATGGCATATACACCTCTTTCCCGTCATCATATTCAAGACACTAACAATGTAAAATTTTAAACTAGTCCAATCATAAGGAATCAACATAAAATCAAAGTCAGACAAGATTTCCACTGACAAATATCACTGATTGCTTCCAATGATTGAGGAACTAGAGTTATAACAAGGGTGATTTTGCTGCTTATAACTACATCAATGTTATCTTAGGGTCCTCAATCCTGTGTATTTGCAAGTGTGGCTATATTTGTTTGACTTTGTTTGATCAAAAAAATACATAACAGATGGCGAATCGTTGTTTCCGTCTGATATTCGATTTTCATGGATGTACTTGACTAGGTATCTCGACAACCCAAACACCAAAAATTATGTTTTGACCATTTTCGTGTAAAAATGTTCTAACCAAATACCATTTCTAACACTAAAAATGGTGTTATAAATAGTAACATGTCATTAACAAATTTTTGCTAGCAAAAGCTTCTCACACACACATGTATTGGACATTGTAATTGTCCAATATTCTTATAGTTTATCTACTAACTTCATTTACTATCAATATTTTTATAAATTTCACATTTATCTTCTCTTAGATAATTTTCATATTTAGCTATAATATATATAGTCTATTAGGTGTTCGGCACAAAGATGTGATGTCACAGGATGATCATAGTGAAATCTTGAAAATCTTGAAAGAAAATCAAGTTAGGACTCTTTTTTCAGTGAGGATTCGTGAACACACCTTAAAAATTGAAAAAAAAAAATACAAATCGTGAAATCGAGCATAATAATCTATTGGAAAGAAAAAAAATTGGATTTTTTTTATAATTAAAATTGAATCATGGATCACAAATATGATCCATGATTCAATTATAATGATAAATAATTTTTTTTCCAATTTTTTTTCTCCACAATATAGTACTATGCTCGATTTTATGATTTGTATTTTTTTTAAAAAAATTCATTTTTTTAAGATGTCCTCACAAGTTCTTACTGTAAAAAGAATCCTCAAATGATCATGTTTATATATATATATATATATATATATATATATATATATATATATATATATATATATATATATATATATATATATATATATATATATATATATATAGGTTCAGGTTCATTTAAGACCATTCTAATTTTGTGAGACCGTGAGACCAAATCTAAAAATAATTTTAAAATGAAAAATAAATGGAAAAATCCAAAAATTCTTTTTTAAATATTATTTTCGGAACTTCAATTAACTAAAAGATTTTTTTAAAAAAATAAAAAAAAAATCCCGTTTTTTTGAAAAATACATAAAATATTCTAATAGAATATTACACTGACATATTTTAAAAAATAATTTTAAAATGCAAAATAAATGGAAAAATCTAAAAATTATTTTTTTAAATATTATTTTCGGAACTTGAAATAACTAAAAAAAATTAAAAAAAATCCATTTTTTTTTAAAAACACGTGAAATATTCTAATAAAATATTACACTGTACATATTCTAAAAAATAATTTTAAAATGCAAAATAAATGGTAAAATTCAAAAATTCTTTTTTTAAATATTATTTTCGGAACTTGAATTAACTAAAAAAAATAAAAATAATAAAAAAATACGTCTCACGATCTCACAAAAAATTAGGCCGTCTCACATGAACCTAACCATATATATATATATATATATATATATATATATATATATATATATATATATATATATATATATATATATATATATATATATATATATATATATATATATATATATATATATATATATATATACTCATTTACGTCCAATAGATTTTTTTCTTTCCATAAAAAAAATAAGAAATAAGTGTAGAATCGTGGACATCCAAAAGGAATATGTGATTTTGGTAAGATTGATTATTAAAAAAATTAGGAAAAAAGGAGATTCGTTTGTAGGTGGGCTATCTACTTGTTCATTTAATTTATAAGTGGACAAACCTTCTGTTGGAAATCACGGAGAAGGATTTCAGTTCCGATATAAAAATTATTTGGTAGTCCTTACACTAATTCGCCACATGAAACTTTTTGGATTCTCATACTTTTCTTTACGTTATTTTTTAAGAGAATTATTATGTGTTATGATGACGTGAACCATGATATGGTTAAGAATTTTTGAAGACTTTGTGTGATTTGATTGAAACTTAATCAGCCTGGATAATGACCTTTTAAATATTGGGATTTTGGTTTTTTCTCAGAGTTGGTTCCTTTGATGCCAAAGACATTTCACAACAAATTTTTTGATTTTATATCATCAAATATTATTTAACTGTAATAGGATTAAATTTGTTGACAAAAAGTGATCTTGTTGAATATTGAACAAATTAGGATGGTATAGGAGTGCACACTTGTTCAAGTTTTTCAAGATTCAAACTACATTGTTATTTACGGGCGAAGCCCCTAAACGAAAGGGGGTCCGGGGGCAGCGCCCCTGGCCAGGTCAGCACGAAATTTTTTTATTTGGACTATGTTGCTATATTTAAAAATGCATCAAAAATCCAGCCAGGAGCTCTACCCTTGGACCCCGCTAGGGGCTGCCGCCCTTGGGACCTCGCTCCCAGGGACGCTTCTCCCGGACCCCCGTTTGTTTAGGGGCTTTGCCCCTAAATAACAATGTACTGTGAATCTTGAAAAACTTGAACAAGTGTGCACACCTACACCATCCTAACTTGTTCAATATTCAACAAGATCACTTTTTGTCAACAAATTTAATCCTATTCTACTTAAATAATATTTGATGATATAAAATCACCAACAAACCTCCCCTACTTAAATGGAAGTAATCTGTAATCATGGAAAGTGGTGATTCTGTGAAGGATATGACAAGCAAGTTTGACAAATTGAACAAGTTTGAAGGGCAAGATTTTTGTAGATGGCAGAAGAATATGCACTTTCTCCTTACCACTATGAAAGTGGTGTATGTTCTGAGTACACTGATGCCAGTCTTACCAGAATTTGTTGAAGATGAACCTTTGGAGGCAACAATAAGGAGATCAAGTGGGAAAATGATGATTACATATGTCGTGGTCATATTCTCAATGGTATGTCTGACTCTCTTTTTGATATCTATCAAAATTTCGAATCTGCAAAAGAACATTGGGATTCTCTTGACTCCAAATACATGGTTGAAGATGCTTCTAGCAAGAAGTTTCTTGTCAGTAACTTTATGGGTTACAAGATGATTGACTCTAGGCCTGTTATGGAACAATTCCATGAAATGTTAAGGATCCTAGGACAGTTTGCTCAACACAATCTAAAAATGGATGAAGTCATTGTTGTGGCTGTGATAATTGACAAACTGCCCCTTCCTAGAAAGATTTTAAACATAATCTAAAACATAACAAAGAGGAACTAACTTTGACTCAACTTGGAAGTCATTTGCGGATTGAAGAGTCCTTAAGGACTCAAGAACTTGATAACAATCCTAAAGGCAACAAACAAGTTGGTTCCTCTTCTGTGAACCTGGTGTAAGGAGAAAGTTCAAAGAATCCCAAGAAGTCTAATGGAAAAAGGAATTTTAAAGGAAAGGATGACAAGTCTTCCAACAAGAAGGCGAAGTTGGTTTGTTGGAATTGTTACAAACTGGGTCACTTCAAGAAAGATTGTCATCTTCGCAAAGTGAATAAGGATGGTGATGGACCAAGTAGATCCAAGGATCCAGAAAAGCAACAAGGTCAGATATCTGTTTCATTGTAGAATTTTAAATATATTCAGAATTATATTTCTGTGATTTCTGAAGCATTTTATGTGCAGGATGATACAGTTGCATGGTGGGTTGATTCAGGAGCAACAAGTCATGTTTGCAAAGATGTATATTAGTTCAAGGACTTTCAACCAATTGAAGATGTGTATGTTGTGAAGATGGGAAATGTTGCAACTGAACCTATCAAGGGCATAGGATCTGTTTTACTTACTTTTACTTTTGGGAAATGTTTGTGTTTGAACAATGTTTTATATGTTCTAGGGATTCGTAAGAATCTCGTGTCTGAAATTGTATTAAATAATTCTGGTTACGAACAAGTGTTAGAAAGTGACAAGTATATATTCTCAAGAAATGGTTCTTTTATGGGATTTGGCTATATATGTAATGGAATGATTAGGCTTAATATTAATTATCCTTCTAGTGATAATTCTGTTTGTATGGCTTCTAGTAGTACTAGCAATAATTTTCATAAATCTGAATTATGGCATGCTAGACTAGGACACATTAATTACAAGAGATTAAAAGACATGTCTAAAATGAGTTTAATTCCTGCTTTTGATATGCAAAATAATGAAAAATGTAAAACATGCATGCTAACTAAATAAAATCACTAGACAACCTTTCAAAGATGTTGTTAGGGAAAGCACAGTGCCAGATCTTATACATAGTGATTTATGTGATTTCCATGTAACACCTTCCCTTGGAAACAAGAAGTATGTTGTTACTTTTATTGATGATGCATCTAGATATTGTTATATCTATTTTCTACATTCTAAGGACGAATCACTTGATAAATTTAAAATTTATAAACAACAAGTTGAGCTTCATAAAAATGAATTAATAAAAGTATTGCATGCAGATAGAGGTGGTGAGTATTATGATCCAATTTATCTTGAATGAAACTGGAATAATACATCAAACCACAGCTCCATATACACCACAACAAAATGGTGTAGCTGAAAGGAAGAATAGGACTTTGAAAGAAATGGTTAATTCCATGTTGTCATATTCTGGTTTAAGTGAAGGGTTTTGGGGTGAGGCAATGTTAACTGCATGTTACATCTTGAATAGAACTCCAAATAAAAGGAGTAAGATTACTCCTTATGAACTTTGGTGTAAAAAGGTACCAAATTTGAGTTATCTCAAAATTTGGGGTTGTAGAGCAGTTGTAAGGCTCACTGAACCCGAAAAGAAAACATTGGGTGAGAGAGGTATAAATTGTATCTTTATTGGATATGCTGAGCATTCCAAAGCATATAGATTCTATGTTTTAGAATCTAATGACTTTGTGTCTAAAAACACAGTGATAGAGTCAAGAGATACTATCTTTGATGAAGATAGATTTACATATATACCTAGACCAAGGGACACGATTCATCAATCTTCCAACAAAAGTACTAATCAAGCTGAAGATGTTTCTGGTGGTGCAACTTCTATACCTGAACCTAGGAAAAACATCAGAGCTAGAAAAGCTAAGTCTTTTGGATCTGATTTTCAACTATATTTAGTTGAAGGAAGAAGGAATGAAACTATTTCTCAACATCAATATTGTTTTAATATTGAAGAGGATCCAAAGACTTTCAGTGAAGCTATGGCTTCTAGGGATTTTCATTTATGGAAAGAGGCAATTCATGATGAGATTGATTCTATTATGCATAACAATACTTGGGTATTAGCTGATTAACCTCCTGGTTGCAAGGCATTAAGATGTAAATGGATCCTCAAAAGAAAAATGAAGGTGGATGGCACAATTGATAAGTATAACCCCAGATTGGTTATCCAAGGCTTTAGACAAAAGGAAGGCATTGATTTCTTTGATACTTATGCTCTTGTTGCCAGAATTTCTACTATTAAATTGTTATTAGCTCTTGCAGCTATACATAATCTTGTGATTCACCAAATGGATGTGAAAACTGCATTCTTGAATGGTGACTTGGATGAGGAAATATACATGAAACAACCTGAAGGGTTTGTCATGCCTGGAAATGAACACAAAGTGTGCAAGTTGAAGAAATCATCATATGGTTTGAAATATGCACCAAAACAATGGCATCAAAAGTTTGATGATGTTGTCTTGTCTAATGGTTTTGCATTAAACCAAGCTGACAAGTGTGTATATAGCAGATTTTATACTTCTGGTAAAGGAGTTATGATTTTTTTATATGTGGATGATATGTTAATTTTTGGTACCGATTTAGAAGAAGTTAATAAAACCAAGAAATTATTATCATCCAATTTTGAAACAAAAGACCTGGGGGAGGCTGAGGTAATTCTTGGTATAAGAATTAAACAAGGAAACAATGAGATTTCAATTTATCAATCTCATTACATTGAGAAGATATTGAAAAATTTTAACTTTGAGAATTGTTCTCATGTTAGCACTCCTATAGATCCTAGTCTCAAGCTTTTACCAAATAAAGGATCTCCAGCATCTCAACTTGAATATTCTAGGGCTATTGGTTGTCTAATGTATGTCATGGTTAGTACTAGGCTTGATAGAGCATATGTTGTGGGAAGGATTAGTAGATATACTAGTAATCCTAGTTCACATCATTGGCAAGCTGTGAGTAGAGTATTCAAGTACTTGAAAGGGACCATGAATTATGGTTTAACTTATAGCGGATATCCTTCTGTTTTGGAAGGTTATTCAGATATCAGCTGTATTAACAACTTAGAGGATCACTCCTCTACAAGTGGTTGGGTGTTTCTTGTTGGAGGAGGTGCCATTTCTTGGGCATCTAAGAAACAAACTTGTATTACTAACTCAACCATGGAGTCTGAGTTTGTTGCATTGTCTGCTGCTGGTAAAGAAGCTGAGTGGTTAAGGAATTTGATTTATAAAATTCCATTATGGCCCAAACCGATATCTACCAATTCTATCAGATGTGATAGTGCCTCAACCTTAGCTAAGGCTTATAGTCAAGTGTACAATGGGAAGTCTAGACATTTAGGTGTTAGACATAGCATGATTCGTGATCTCATCATAACTGGTGTGATATCTGTGGAGTTTGTAAGAACTCAGTTGAATTTAGCCGATCATCTAACCAAATGGTTAGCAAGAGATCTTGTACACAAGGTGGCTATAGGGATGAGTTTAAAGTCCACTTAAAATCTTTTATATTAAGATATCCAATTCCCATCTAATGCAATATTAGATGTTGAATTCAATGTGGAAAGCTTGATATTAAAGATTGGAACGCATTTTTATGATCATCCCAAGGTATGTGTTCAGTACTGCAAGTTAAGGAGGTTGAAAATTTATTTCTTAATAGTTCTTTCAAAAGTTGCATTTGCAGGTGCAAGAATAAAAGAACTACCTATATAAGCATGAAGTTTAATTGCTTCAAGAAGTTGGGACTTGGCTTTGATATGCTTATTGAAGGATGGGACACAAGCTAGTAAAATATAGTGTCAAGTTGGAAATTATGAGAATGTAAATTGGTGTGTGTATTATCTTCATGTGTTCACTTTGAATAGAAAGGGGTCAATCCTTAGAGACACCCTGATATTCGAATATTTGATTCAGTAATATACTAATATGAAATTCAATCGTCACGACATTTCATTTATGCATCAGTTTGTTCTTGTTTATGTTTTGTTTTAAGTTTAATCAGGATTACACTTAAATGGGGGAGGTTTCTTGGTGATTTTATATCATCAAATATTATTTAAGTGTAATAGGATTAAATTTGTTGACTAGAAGTGATCTTGTTGAATATTGAACAAGTTAGGATGGTGTAGGAGTGCACACTTGTTCAAGTTTTTCAAGATTCAAAGTACATTGTTATTTAGGGGCGAAGCCCCTAAACGAACGGGGGTCTGGGGGCAGCGCCCTTGGGAGCGGGGTCCTACGGGCGGCAGCCCCTGGCGGGGTCCAAGGGGCAGAGCCCCTGGCTGGGATCGAGCTAAGATCCGTTTAATGGTAGGTTTGGTAGTTTTATGACAGTTTGTAACTGTCTATTTATAGTTTTCAGATAGGAATGATATATCTGTTTTTTGGTCATTTTTCTGGTACATCTTGAAGAGCATTTTCACATATATTCTTAGATTTCATTCTCTGAATTTCATCCAATTGAGTGTTCGATATGTACCATTGAAATACTTCAATTTTATAGTGAATCACAACTTTCAGAGAATCCAAGCAATCTATTCATCCCCTATTTTCTAACATTTCATGTCCTAGATCTAGAGATCAAAGAAGTTTCATAATTCAAAGATCTTAGTGTACTATCATTTTCTAGCATTAGACTTGCTAGTAAGACATTTTTTATTGTAGCTTTATCCTGTTTGTATCTCTCATCATTTCCATCATTTTAGGGTGAGACTGATAGAGATAAAACAATAATGAGTAATATTTAAGTTACCATGTTTCTCTTTATGTCAAACTTATTCTCTTACTTGTATAAATAGTGGAGAATAAATCATTTATATGTATGCACCCATAACATAGTCAATAGTCATTAGGATAGGGAGAGAACTTTGGTAGGCAATTCCATTCAAAGACTGTTCTTCGATGTATTATCACTATTACAAAAAGGCACATAGGATACGTTATATAGGACTCGGTTGTTGAAAAAACCGGGCTTTATTATACAAAAACCGGGTTTTATAATGGGAAGTGTCATAAGGCCCGGTTAGAAGTAAGAAACCCGGACATATGTTCAAATTAAATAACCCATATTTATTGTTATAACCGCTTCCTTTTGTTGGAAAAGTATATAACCCGATTTTCCAATAGTAACCGTGTTTTTTGACTTAAGGACAGCAATTGGAGATTGTTTTTCAAGAGGGTTTTTTGACAAATGAGTTATGCTAAGAGTTTATTGACATTTGAGGGCTAAGCTATTGAGTTATGACAACTATTTTGATCCTTACTTATAGTCTTATACTACAATAAACCAACCTAATTAATACACATGCTATTACCATTAATAAAAAAACCTACAAATCGATCGTTTTTCAAATTTTCTTATTTGTCCTTCAATTCAGTGCTAACCAAAAAGGTATTTGGACCAGAATAACCTTTTAACACCATGTAAAAATGCAAGTGATATGTTGGGATCGTAAAACACTCAAGGCATGGAATTATTCTAAAACTAAATGGTTGTTTTATTTTAATTTTTTTTTACCCTTTTGTCATTTTTAGTACATTAAGAGTCATACTAAACTACAAGATTATGGGAACATTTGTCTCGAAATAGTTAGCAAAAAGGAAATCATCAAGAAGTGGTGATATATCTTTGGCCAATGGCAAGAGCACCCACTGACATCAAATACTTGAAAATCGTAGTGAACATTCTCAAACAAATGAAAGTGCAATTAATGTTATACTTTAGACTCTAGTAGAATTTCAAAGTATAATTAAATAATAAGAACAATATGAACCGAGTAATTCAAAATGATAATTATGCCCGTTATCCTCAATTTTCTTCATGTCGTTTCCTCTTAAAACAAACAATACCAAAACCTAAAATATTATATGTATGTGAAAGTAGGAAGTTATAGTAAAGAATATGTGAAAGTATGATCCTTCTTCCTGCTTTGTAATTACAAAACATGAAATAGAAGTGTACTTTCATTGATTCTCTATTATAGCTTCCTAACTTCATATACACAAACAGTCACATAAAAACACATATGACACAATCACATATATGTTTTGTGCACTAAGAAGAAATTAGTTATACCCATACTCTAACATATCACACACAAACAATAACACACATTTTTCCTGAAAGAAGCATACACACAATCACAATTTTTTTTTCCGATATACTCACATACTCTAACATATCACACACAGACAATTAAGCAGAGGAAGTTAGCAATATACTATATTGTTTCTTTGGGCCTTTGAGAGGCCGTCCCAAGTCGATATGAGACTCGGGGCAAAACCAAAAAATTAGGCCCTTCAAAATTTAGTAATAACAAACAATAATTCAATGATTTTGGTGGATAAGAGTACCGGAGGACTTATATATATATATATATATATATATATATATATATATATATATATATATATATATATATATATATATATATAGAGAGAGAGAGAGAGAGAGAGAGAGAAAGAGAGAGAGAGAGAGAGAGAGAGAGAGTTAGGTTCAAATGTTTTCACTATCTATTGTGTGCCCGTATAATTGATTCTGGACCAATCATTTTAGTTATTTTAAGAAAGTAATTAATGCATATTAAATGCTGAAGATATAATTAATACCTATTATATCTTCAATATGTAATATGCATTAATTACTTTCTTAAAATAACTAAAATGATTGGTTCAGAATCAGTCATACATGCACACAATAGATAGTGAAAACAAAATAACCTAACCCTATATATATATATATATATATATATATATATATATATATATATATATATATATATATATATATATATATATATATATATATATATATATATATATATATATAAAGGATTTGATTTAGAAAAACTAATGAAAAAAAATTGAATAATCGAATAGCTGAACCATTTTGAAAAACGACCAATTTGGCGTTTGAAAAAAAAAGTGTGTTTGGGTGAAAAAAACAAAAAAAATCTTATGTTGATGAAGACTATAAAAACAATTGAAGAATGACCGGTCTAACATGTAGGTTACTATGATTTTTGTTTAAAAAAAAAACTATAAATAATAGTTATTATACATTAAAAGACGGTGTAAAATTAAAAATCTTATATATAAAGAGAAAAATTATGAATGGTAATTTGCCATAAAAATACCAAAGTTTTAAAATGAAACGATTGTTTGGGTGGTTTGTCAAAAATAAAAAAGAGTCAAAAAAAATTTATTTCTATAATTTGTATGATTTATGTGTATTAAAAAAATGTTTGAATGGTTTGTGAAAAATAAAAAGAGTTAAAAATAATTATTTCTATAATTTAGATGATTTATGTATATTAAAAAAGAATACAAAGGCCATTTTTGTAATTTAGATTTCAATTCATTGAAGTTGGTAGGTATGATTCAAATGTAAATTCTTTAGCGTATTAAAACGTATATAAAAAAGATTTATAATAATACTAGTATGATTATGATATTGGAGCGCCTAAAACAAACGCCGGTGACCAACTAAAGTATTGGAACTTTGATAATATTTTTAAATAAATTATATCTATATAATATGAAACAAAATTAATTTTGGGGCCCCAAACGTAAAGAGGCATGGGGCCATCGTCCAACTTGCCCGCCCTATTGGGTCGGGTCTCGCCTTTGAGAACCATTACTCCATTCTCTCTTGTAATCGTGCATTTGGTGCTCTTGCTAGTAACTTATTAGCTAGTTGCACCTTAATAAAAGTTACCAACTATTTCGAAAAAAATATATCATGCTTAATCTAACAAACTTTTATAAGTACATGGGCAACAGCGAAATCAATATGTAAACTGCTAAATCAATTTACACGAGCATCGTAATAAATAATTAACTTTAAAGGCATGAACTTGTGAAACTTCATCAATTTCGGGATGGAATATTAACATGGACAAAACCGAGACCAATAAAAAATAATACAAAATGATGAACTTATTAAGATGTTCATGATTTCAAGCTGGAATGGACGAATTTGAGAGGCATTGTCCTATTTCTTGTGTATATACTTATTAACAAGCCAATGATATGGTTGAAGAAGATGGACTTTTGGCAGGAACTTAAAAGATGTAATCCCGCCTTTCCTGACAAAGTCAAAACTAAATGGTATGTAAATAATAATAATAATAATAATAATAATAATTATTATTATTATTATTATTATTATTATTATTATTATTATTATTATTATTGCAGTTGATTTTTGTTAATTCGTACCATGTTATTAGTACTTGTTATTTACTTTGATAATGTTGATTTTTTATGAATAAGAAAACAAAATTCACTTAACATTTGTAGTTATATTTAATAATGTAACATCTTGATTTAGATAATTTACGTCTTTAACCCCGGTATGAGAATTGTTTGCAAAGTTGGCCCTTTTATCCTTTAAATGAAAAACGTGGGTTTATTAGGTACGTTGGGTGTATGCTTGGTACGTTAGGCATACGTGGTCAGGGACAAAACCCTAATTTTTAGGTTTTGGACTATATTTAAACATGCTTAAATCCTAAGACCTCCTTCATTCATCAACCTCCATCCCATTTTCGTCCCAAGAAAACTCTAATTCCTTGTGTGTGCATTTTTTTTATCTTGAAAGTGTGCCTTTGTGGTGTCCTTGATGGAAGGAGAAGGAGAGGAAACCACCTTAGAAGAGTAAAACACTTTGGATCCAAAAGTATATTTCTTTCAAGCTTCATTCGAAGGTATAAAGCTCTGAACTTGTTGATTATTCCTTTAGATATTGTTAGAGGTAGAGTGTTGTGCTTATTAGTCTCATAGCATTGGTCCATTTGATTATGAGCTACTCTATACCAAATGAGTTGTCCTTCTGGACATTTTAAGATGTCTAGAGTGATAAAAATGGAATATTGATTATTCATATCCCTCCAAGCATGCTCTTTATTGGTTTAGCCATTTTGTTAAGTTAGGGTTTTGGTATTGGGCACTTGACAGTCATGCAAGATCGTAAAGATGGAAGCTTTATGCTTAAGAACGTCATTTGAGGACTACATTTGAGTTTTAGACAAAGTCTCTAAATGGATTAAGCACTTATTATAAAGGAAAGTTGGTACACATGTATGTTGGGCGTAGTTGATGGTACGTCGCGCGTACGTGGTCAACTCCTTGCAATTTGTTCAAAATGCGTATTACGCCGCACGTACAAGCTAAGTAAGTTGGGTGTACTCAGCTGAGTTGACTCGGTTGAGCCCTTTGACTTTCAAATTTGACTAGGATTTTGACCAAGTTTGACCTTGGGGTATTTTGGGTTGTGGATTAAGATATGGTCACTGTTTATTGTAAAGGTGATTGGTAGAGTTCGTATTCGGAGCAGTGTCCTGTCCAATTATCTTTTCAAACTGTCACTTATGTCATCTTATATCTCAATTATCTTTACTATTATTCATATTATGCACTTGTCAGTCATCCATTCGATCCCATGACTGTTGGTGTTATTGTACCGACTATAGAAACTTAAAGGACAACATTGCGGATTGTCTAACAAAAGGGTTACACAAGGAGTTGATTTCAAGATTATTAAAGGGAATAAGACTCAAGCCTATGAAAGAATAAGTTACTACATAAGAAATATTCAACCTAATTTCTTAGATACCCTAATTGCATATAACAAAAGTGAATCACTGTGGGGTCAACGTCAACCAACCTATTCGAAAGTAGACAATGATACTAGTTAATTTATAGCTACTGATGGTAATTGCAAATGATCAAGCAGTAGGTTTTAACGATTTATTAGAATTGTCTATATAAGAGAGAAGGTGGGTCGTTTTATAGGGAATTGTCAAGGGGACAATTCCCATAAGCTCTTTACAAAGCCATATAGATATTCATGGCCATAAAGAATATAACAATAAGACACTAACTAGGTTAGTACGAATCATGTGATACACATATTGCTTATTTACACAAATAACAGAACAATTTTATTACATTGACTTTACTGGTTTGTTAGTAAAATAAACATGTCTCATATGAGAAGGTTTAAAGAGTAAGACCTACATATCCTACGTATACTACAATTGTTGGATTTTATCTATGTTCTTGAAAATATTTGATAGAATTTTCATTTATGTCGGGGATTACTAGAAAAAAATAGGTTTACTACGGACAAAAATGCACTATCAGTCGATCAGAAAAGAGGATAGTTTTTTACGAACTATTTATTTTTCCGTACTTGAAACGTTATTACAATTTAAGTTATAGACATGGATTTAACACAAAATTAATCACATATTTTATGTTTTAATCTAGTGAGTAATATCTATATTTGATTTTTATGAGTTACATATTTATGTCTAGAGAAATTAAATTACCTCCTACCTTTTATGCGTGTAATTATTCTTACCCACTAAATACAACCTAACCCTTTCATTGATTCTGTTTTCCCACTGCAGCCAAAGCAATATCTAGGTTTTGTTAGGTTCATCGGTCTCAAAGAATTGCTTCTACTTGTTAACTGTATCATGAGAAACAAAAGTGTCATTCTGGACATATTTGTTTTAAGGATACTGTATTAAACACATATTTAACTTTTTCTTTGATTTTGATGTTATGTATAATTCCTACAGTCTTCAAGCATAGGACAAACTAACAAGCACTTCTAACTTTAACCATTTCAAATTATTTTATCAACCACATTAATCACAACTAGTGGCGGATCGAAAATAAACATGTGGCGTGTTGCTACATGGGCATATAAGTTGGGCTATGTAAAAGCCAAAAGGGCTAAAATTTGACTAGAATATATACGTAGTTAATAAGTTAATATTATTTTTAGTATTTTCTCATGGTATACATGTGAAAGGAATAAAAAACCCATTTGCCCCCAACCCCACCCACACCAAATGACAAAGAAATAAGGACTTACAAAGATAGGCAACCCTTGGGCTACTCTGTTCCACTTCATTAGCAGCACGAGAAATAGGCAAAATATCACCAAGAAATGAAGCCACCTCGACGTCTGCCATAACGTGCTCCGTACCGAAATTACCAACTAGGTTAAGAGCCGCAGCAAATTCACGTCGCTTGTAATCCATTTTTTCTTCAAATTCTTGTTATGGAATTGCTTAAGCTCACTTTATATACCTGCTCGTTCACATAAGTAGAATCATATAGAATATCCCAAAGGAAAAAGAAAACGGAGTCTACTTTAGATCAGAAAAGATTTAATTGAATTGATTACACAATGGCTTAAATTCATTCTAGAAACTAGGTTAAAAGCCCACCGCCAAATTCTCAAAATTCTCCGATTAAACCTAAAAAGAAGAGCTTCATTCGCTTCAGTTTGTCACTACTTGACTAAAATAATTAAAATCGTATGAAACCCATTTCTTCAAACATCTTGATTTCATAGAAACCATGAAATCAATCCACTTACTATTCGAATTAAAGATCACAAGCCTTACCATATTTTATGTATTCTTAAAACAGGAAAGATTCATTAAGATAGTGAGAGAATGCTCAAATAACGAGATTTATAGTTACAAAAATTACCAAGTAACTGAAAGCGTCAAACTTCTGATGGAAACTAACTTCTCATCACCGTAGTCTTTTGTTTGGCAAAATAGAAATGAATTTTTATGTGAGAGTATTTAAGCAGGCTTTAAAGCAGTAAGTTAGCTAGTAAGAAGAAGCGTTGAGAAGCTACAGCGAAGAATCGCCAAAATATGAGAGAGAGAGAGAGAGAGAGAGAGAGAGAGAGATTCAAATCCTAAACGAGTAAAGCAGTCTTTGTCATATGTATGAGATCATGGTCGGATAAAAAGTGAACTTTACCATATAAAACGCGTCCCTGCAGTCTACTCACTCCAAGAGACGTTTCCTTGAAGTTTTGATCCTTATTTCATCGCTTTGTTTCACCGTTTATGCAGAACCATCCAAAGACGATTTAAAATCCGGGACAAATAAAAAATAAGGGTTTTCATAAGCTGTGTAACTGTGTTAGAATAATAAATCCAAATGTAACAAGAATCAGAATCGTGGAATGACAACATCTAATTAAAAAAATGAATTTAAGAGTCTAAGAAATCAAAATTTGTATCACACTGTAAGCAAAATAATCGAAATTTGCATCAGATTCAAACTAAATAATTTATCAGCGGTAGGTGAAGTGGGGCTAGGCTTTCTATTTATAAAATATAATTTAATTGAAGTTATACTCCGTATATAATAAAAAAGAAATCTCCTCCTCTACCTTTTTCTATTTTTAGGGACAAAAGTTGCAAGCGATTGCCAGCCTAGCTGATTGTGATGCATCCTACCTCACTGGGGTTAACACCCCGTTCCCGAGTTCAGCTTCACGAGAGAAAGGAAAGGAAATGAGTGGAAATGTGAAAAAAAAATAGAAGAAATTGGTGTTCCCGAGTTTCATTAAAGGAGGGAAGTGGAAGGAAGTGGAGGGAAATGGGAGGATCACTTTCCCTCCTAACTTTCCTTCCGATTTGGGAGGATTTGGAAAGAAAGAACAAAATGATTCATTTTCTTTCCACTTCTCTCCAACTCGGGAACACAAAAGAAAATTTTTATTTTCCTTTCCTTTCTCTTCTTTTCTCTCGTGACTTTCTTTTCTCTTCTCTTCTTTTCTTTTGTTAAACTCGGGAACGACGCGTAAGAGTTCCACTCTTGGCTGAACACCACTATTAGAAAACTAGGCATCGGCGACAGAATAAGCAACGGAATAAATCCCTAGCTAATTAGTGACAGATTCTACGACGAAAATCATTTTTGTAGGTAAGGTGTAAATTTTAGCATGTTAGCGAGGGATTAGAAAGGGATTACTGACGGAATCAGAAACTCACAAATATTTCGGTCGCTAATTTTTGTTAAGCCCCTCCCAAATATTTCATTCCCCCCGCTCCTCATCCCAATTATTTTCATTTCCCCCCATTCTCCCTACTAAATCGACATTCACCAGTTATCTCTCATGCTTGTTTCTGAAATCCAAAGCCTAAATCGACACTCGTCTTGCAAATCGGCACTCATCCCAAATCGATACTAATAGTCGTCTTCTTTATGTTCCTAAAACTCGATTCCAACAGAAGGAAACCCTAGCCAAGACCCTCGATATCACAACGACCTTTCTTGTCGATGAAATTTAACCCTAGTAAGTTTTTATGTCTTTGGCTTCTTTCCTGTAGCTAATGTGTTGTTGATTTAATGGCTTATCTTCTCCACTTCGTATGTGGCTTCTTTTCTTCTATTCCGACTTTTAGATATGGAAAGAAGCAAAGGACAGAGAGACATGAAGACGAGAATAGGACCACCACATCTGATTCCTTTTGACCACTTCATCACCGCCGAGACTGAAATCCCATGAACCACCGTCTCAACCTTTCTGACGAAAATCTTAATTCCTCACCAAGGTTTTATCTATCTAACTGTGTGTTTTTATTTCATAGAAACAAAAGTTGTTCTGTTTTTTCTTTCTAAATTGGTCTGATTACACAAAATAAATATTTATGATATTTGTTATTTAGATAGTTTTTTCAGTTTTTTGGTTTGTTTTGGTTGGTGCATGTTTTGTTTGATGTTTGTGAGGAAGGTTCAAGAATGGGAGTGGAAGGTTCTTAACTAAACTAGTTGATTTATATATCTTTATGTGTGTATACTCTAATGCAGGAATTTGTGTGTGTACAAACTCCATTGTTGCAGATCGTTCTAGTGGTGAATTAGTGTTTGAGTCTTTAGCTGAGGTAATTAAATTTCATGTTCACAATTACTTGATACTTTCTAAGAAAAGGTTGGATGTAGTAAGGTACATGGTAATTCTTACCTTTATAGAGTAATTAAGGTTTACACTTATTGTAAGTTTGCATTACTTTTTGTAAAATTATAATGTTGTAAGTCTTATTTTTGTGTTGTACATAAAAAACTTGGCAAAATATGTGGTTGTAGATGACATATATTTCATAGATGAAAGCATAAAACATAATCCTTTCCATTCCATTTGCAGGCATGTTCTTTGCAAATAGTGAAACAACTAAAACAAACCTTTTTGTGAAGTTAGTGTTAGAAAATCGTGGGACCATTCTATAAATGAACATATATATTGTTATCATTTAAATCCAAATATTATGCCAAGTGTATAAGATTGTTGATGGACCGATATTCACTTACCATTTATGGCTTGAGTTTCCGGTTTGATTCAAGATCCTCAAGATCCCTTCCATCTGTCACATTAGGGTTTATCTCCATTTATAAATATATGTGATGAGGAGCAAATCAAAAAGGACGATATTAATTCACAAATTCATTTTTCTTGAGTGCAAAGGGTTCTTAGAGTTGTCTTGAGATCAACTGGAAAACCAAGCTTGTTCTTCAGATCCAAAATCTTCAATAGAAGCAGGTACACAATCTCCTTCACGTATTTTCTTTTATCCAGATTCGAGAGTTTAAGATCTGGTTTTGAAAGCTTCCGCATATATAGAATGAGTTAATAAAAATCTTACAATTGGTATTCTCGAATTTGATAATAGAAATTTTCTCTTCTCTTTGTTGCTTGAATATTGCTTCACGTGATTTCTTGACGTACAATGAGAAAATATAAGTTGTGTATATATGTTTCTTGTTCATGCGATATTTTAAGAACTGTTTGGTTTAAAGTTTTATTGAATAGTACATATTTTTGACTTTTGTGTATGCATCTATGACATAAGTTATCAATGAGTTTTTTTTCTTTTGAATTCATATTTTATTATTAAACGAAGAAAGTTTGTGGTTTATCTCCGTATTCGTACACAAAACTAGTAAATCAAAATCAATAAATAATGCAAAGCCTTTCATGATTGTGACAAATCAAAAGATTTGTCAGCCTTTAAATATCTCAAATACTATTTTCTTATTGATTTGGACGTACGATATGTTTCTTTTGCTTATCAATAGTTGTCATCATATTTTGTTAATTTTAGGTATTGATAAGTGAATTTATTTATTTATTTATTTATTTTATTATTTGAAAGAAACCAATTGGGTTTTTTAGGTGTTTGTTTAATCACGTGGGTTTAAAGAGTGATTTTCTTTTGATACATTTATTTATGACACTATGACGTAAATGAAATTCAAGGTTCATGATAATTCCGTGCATGTAAAACTAATATATTTTTTTAAAGTAACGACTTCAGATTTTCATATGAGATATCTTTTGTACCTTGTTGCTTGATGGTCAAAATAAATTTATTAGTTCTCTATTGTTAATCATCGTCATATTTTATTTATATATGTATTCACGGATTCGTATGCTTGGTACTGGTTATTTGTTCCAACAACAGTTTTAGTTCTACAGTTAATTAATGATGATATATTTTCAATTCATTGTTAATGTGTCATATGCTTCTTATTTTTAAATCATTGATAAGTTGTATGATATTTGACACAATATTGTCAAATTTATGCGTATTAGTTTGACCTTTTGATATGCAAAGTTGATTAAATACGGAATTATTTTCATATTATTTTATATATTTTGGTTAATAAATTCAGTTATGACCTTATTTATTACGGTTTATGTGTTTATTGTTGCGGATACCAATCGACCCAAAGGTAGGTTGATATTTTGTCGAATAAACACGTATATGATAATGAATATGTGACAATTATTTTTGGTTACATATCGTTAACAAGTCAATCCAAAGAGGGGCTTGTTAAACGGGATGAATTATTGTCAAATATTATTATTAAATTTTATGGTTTATGTGTATGTCAATGCGGATATTAATCGACCCAAAGGTAGGTTAATATTTGGTCGGATAAACATATATATATATATATATATATATATATATATATAGTGGTAAATATATGATAATTTTTGGGTTTCATGTGATTAATTAGTCAATCCAAAGAGGGGTTTATTAATTAACATGTTTTATTGTCAATATTTTTACTACTTAAACAAGATATCTCTTAAAAGTTAATATTGTTGTTTAAAGACTTGATATTAATGTTGTGTTGATACCTTGTGATGTCATAATTTGAATTTTATTGATTATATTTATGGTTTAATGAGCATAAAAAAAACGAATTAATATTTTGTTTTGAAATACAGTGAATGCTAATTGTGGCATAATATCTTCCAACTTGAATCACATTTCAGTTCTCAATGGGACTAACTTCAAGGAATGGAAAGAGAACATTATGTTAGTTCTCGGCTGCATGGATCTTGACCTTGCACTTCAGATTGAGCAACCCATCCTTACTGCCACAAGTTCAGTGGAGAATAAAAGGGATGCTGAAAAATGGGATCGCTCAAATCGCATGAGTCTAATGACCATTAAGCGCGGTGTTCCAGAAGCCTTTAGAGGTGCAAACGAGCAATCTATTAATGCTAAAGATTTTCTTGCTGAAATTGAACAACGTTTTGCAAAAAATGGTAAGGTTGAAACAAGTACCTTTTTGCAAAAGATGATTTCAATGAAGTATAAAGGAAAAGGAAACATAAGGGAGCACATCATGGAGATGTCTCATCTGGCTTCAAAACTTAAGGCATTGAAACTAGAAATTTCTGATGATTTTCTAATTCATTTGGTATTGCTTTCTCTTCTTGCACAATTTAACCAGTTCAAGGTCTGTTACAACTGCCAAAGGGACAAATGGACTCTTAATGAGCTCATTTCCTTTTGTGTGCAAGAAGAAGAAAGGATGAAGCAGGAAACAACTGAAAGTGCTCATTTTGCTAGTACTTCTAAAGGTAAGGGCAAAAGAAATAGAAAAGAAGCTGCTAATAAGGGACCAGTGCAAAAGAAACAACATTTCGGCAATGATCAAAAGAAAAAGGAATCGGGACCTCCTAAATGCTTCTTTTGTCAAGAGCCTGGTCACTTGAAGCCGGATTGTCCAAAATACCACGCTTGGCGAGTTAAGAAAGGTATAATCCGTGCTTTGGTCTGTTCTGAGGTTAATTTAGTTTCTGTACCTAGAAATACTTGGTGGATAGATTCTGGTGCTACTACTCACGTAAGTGTTTCTATGCAGGGTTGCCTGAACTACCGAAAACCAAATGATGTTAAAAGATATATCTATGTGGGTGATGGAAAGAAGGTAGAAGTCAAAGCAGTTGGCACATTTCGTTTATTACTAGATACTGGTTTTTATTTGGATTTTCAAGACACTTGCATTGTACCGTCTTTTAGATGCAATTTGGTTTCTATTCTAAATTGGATAAATTTGGTTGTTATTGTTCTTTTGGAAATGGTGAATTCAGTTTGTCTTTAAATTCAAATGTTATCGGTACTGGTTCTCTAACGTATTGTGATAAGTTATATATGCTTGATATTATTACTTCATATAATGAAACCTTGCACGTGGATTCACGTGGTACTAAGCGAAAATTAAATAATGAAAATTTAGCAACATTATGGCACAAACGCTTAGGCCATATCTCAAAAATGAGAATTGATAGGCTTGTGTCAGATGGAGTGTTAAGTAACCTCAACTTCACAGATTTAAAAATTTGTGTTGAATGCATCAAGGGAAAACAGACAAAAACCAAAAGATTAGATGCCACTAGGTCTACAGATGTCTTAGAATTGATACATACAAATATTTGTGGACCATTCCCTTCGGCTTCTTGGAATGGTCAACAATATTTTATATCATTCATAGACGATTACTCACGTTATGGGTATCTATATCTTATTCATGAAAAATCTCAGTCACTGGAAGTGTTTAACTCTTTTAAACTTGAAGTTGAGAACCAAGTTAATAAAAAGATTAAATGTGTTAGATCTGACCGTGGTGGTGAGTACTATGGTAGATATGACGGATCAGGTGAACAACGTCCAGCACCTTTTGCTAAATTCCTAGAGGAATGTGGAATCGTCCCACAATACACAATGCCAGGTTCGCCTAGCATGAATGGTGTATCTGAAAGACGCAACAAAACTCTTTAGGATATGGTAAGGAGTATGATAAGTCATTGTACTTTACCAGAGTCACTCTGGGGTGAAGCACTTAAGACTGCAGCTTACATTCTTAATAGAGTACCAACTAAAGCAGTTGTTAAAACACCTTATGAGCTTTGGACAGGGAAAAAGCCTTGTTTAACTCATCTTCGTATCTGGGGATGTCCAGCTGAGGCAAGGCCTTATAGGCCTAATGAAAAGAAATTGGACTCCAAAATCGTTAGCAGCTACTTCATTGGCTATTCTGAACGATCCAGGGGTTATAAGTTTTATGATCCTACAACAAAATCAATTTTTGAAACAGGAACTGCAACGTTTTTTTGAGGATGTTGAGTTTGGGGGGAGAAATAAGGTTAGAGATATTGTCTTTGAGGAGGAATCAATCTTGATTCCTACTGTTACTTTTGACAATACACAAATTATTGTGCCTGTCGGAGAAGAAGTAATTCAGGAACCTCAACAAGGCAATGTTATTCACTCTCCTGTTCATAATGAACAACCTCAACAACCTCAACTTAGGAGATCCACTAGAGAAAGGAGAAGTACAATCCATTCGGATTTCCATGTATATCTCCAAGAAAATCAAGAACCAGATGGAATGATTGAAAATGATCCAATCAACTTCTCTCAGGCCATGCAAAGTTCAAATTCTCAAAAGTGGATTGATGCCATGAACGAGGAGTATAAGTCCATGCAAGACAATAAAGTTTGGGATCTTGTTCCATTACCTGAAGGTACGAAGCCTATTGGTTGCAAATGGATTTTTAAGACCAAAAGGGATTCAAAAGGTAATGTGGAAAGACATAAGGCACGTCTTGTTGCTAAGGGCTATAATCAAAAGGAAGGAATTGATTTTAAAGAGACATTTTCTCCAGTTTCAACAAAAGACTCTTTTAGGTTGATCATGGCACTAGTTGCACATTACAATCTTGAGTTACATCAGATGGATGTTAAGATAGCATTTCTCAATGGTGACATTGATGAAACTATATATATGGTGCAACCAGAAAACTTCGTATTGAAAGAATCAAAGGAAATGGTTTGCAAACTAAATAAATCTATCTATGGACTTAAGTAAGCCTCCCGCCAGTGGTACCACAAGTTTCATCAGATCATTGTCTCATTTGGTTTTGAGGCAAATATAGTAGATGATTGTGTATATCACAAGTTCAGTGGGAGTAAATATATTTTTCTGGTCTTGTATGTTGATGATATATTACTTGCCACCAATGATTTAGGGGGTCTTATATGAGACCAAGAAATTTCTTTTGAAGCATTTTAAGATGAAAGATCTTGGGGAAGCCTCATTTGTATTAGGAATCCAAATTCAACGAGACAGATCTTGTGGAATTCTAGGATTATCACAAAAGAGCTATATTGAAAAGATCCTTGAAAGATTTGGCATGCAAAACTGCAAACCAGGAGACACCCCTATTTCAAAAGGAGACAAATTCAGTCTCGATCAATGCCCTAAAAATGACCTTGAAGTTAAAGAGATGCAGAAGATTCCTGATGCATCGGTTGTTGGGAGTCTTATGTATGCTCAAGTGTGTACACGTCCCGACATATCTTTCATTGTAGGGATGTTGGGAAGATATCTAAGCAACCCAGGTATGGACCACTGGAAAGCAGCCAAACGGGTTTTGAGATATCTACAGAGAACAAAAGACTACATGCTCACATATAGGAAATCAGATGTTTTGGAGATCATTGGGTATTCTGATTCTGATTTTGCTGGATGCCAAGACATTTATCGATCCACATCGGGCTACATTTACTTATTAGCAGGAGGAGCTATTTCATGGAAGAGTGCTAAACAAACTTTAGTAACTTCTTCCACCATGGCGGCAGAATTTGTAGCATGTTTCGAGGCATCAGATCATGCAATATGGCTGCAGAACTTAGTCACGGGGCTGCATATTATTGGTGTTGAAAGACCACTAACGTTGTATTGTGACAATAAGTCAGTAGTGTTGTATTCCAACAACAACAGAAGTTCCACAAAGTCAAGGCATATTGACATTAGGTTTCTTATTGTTAAAGAAAGAGTGCAAAATGGAAAAATCGCAATAGAGCACATCGGGAAAAACTCCATGATAGCGGATCCGCTCACAAAGGGATTACCTCCTAAGGTCTTTCATGAGCATACTACACACATGGGTGTGATAAATATTGATGATATTTTGTTTTAGTGGGAGTTTTACAATTTATTTTTGGGTGCTTTATTTTGGTTTAAGAACAATTATGTTTTTCTGTACAGATTTAAGAATTCGGTAAATTTCATTATTAGTTGCACTTATTTGAAGTTTGATCTCACTTCAAGTTAAAGAGTAACTCGTCGGAAATCAATTTTGATTTTGTGACCACGCATCATGTTTAATCTATGTCGTTAGTTATACTTATATATGTGACCATTGATGGTTTAGTTACGTAAATTGTAACATAGACCGCATTGATCCTATACAGTTATGATTAATGGACAAGACTGTTTAAGGGTACCAATATCATGATAACATACATTAAAGCACTAATATGGTTATATGTACATTTATATATTCATGGTCCAGTGGGAGATTGTTAGAAAATCATGGGACCATTCTATAAATGAACGTATATATTGTTATCATTTTAATCCAAATATTATGGCAAGTGTATAAGATTGTTGATGGACCAATATTCACTTACCATTTGTGGCTTGAGTTCCCGGTTTGACTCAAGATCCCTTCCATCTCTCACATTAGGGTTTATCTCCATCTATAAATATATGTGATGAGGAGCAAATCAATGAGGACGATATTAATTCACAAATTCATTTTTCTTGAGTGCAAAGGGTTCTTAGAGTTGTCTTGGGATCAACTGGAAAACCAAGCTTGTTCATCAGATCCAAAATCTTCAATGGAAGCAGGTACACAATCTCCTTCACGTATTTTCTTTTATCCAGATTCGAGAGTTTAAGATCTGGTCTTGAAAGCTTCCGCATATATAGAATAAGTTAATAAAAATCTTACAGTTAATGCAGGTAGACAGTTGCATACTTTTTAACCTTTTTAATGGAAATTAATTTCAGTAATGTCGTATAAATGAGAAAAAGAAAAAATAACCATAAGTATTATAGAATTATGCTTCCATTTATTTATTTATGGATTGGGTTTCATATTTGTAGGTTATCTTAATCATGTTTGTAAGGAAGTAAGAGGAACTATTTGAAGAATGCGAGGTCCCAGTTGCTAGTAGTGAACTCGCCAGGATGTGTAACTTACTCCTAAAGATAAAGGAAACAACTTAACCACTTAACTAGACTTTGGAACTTTTGATTTTTGTTAATAGGTTTAGGAAATCAGAAATTGAATATGAATGATTATTTTGTAAGTTGAATTTAATCTTTATTTTGGTAGTTGGATGTCAATGTAATGTTTTGGGGTATAAATTTGAATTTCATTTGTGAATTTTGGTTATAGACTATCGACCTATTCAACAGTAATATTAGAAACATAAAAACTACCAATCATTAGCGACGAGTTTGCGATAGAATTCACAAAATTTTGGATCATTTTGCGACAACCGAATCCATCAGTGATCCGTCGCTAAGTTAGTTGCTAAATCCGTCGTTGACCATTAGCGAGCAAGGTTTTTTCGGCGGCCAGTTTCTGTCGTTAATCCGTCGCTGATGGCCTTTAGCGACGGATTTTCAACGGAAATGCCCGTCGCTGATACCTAGTTTTCTAGCAGTGCACATTTGGGGGATTTTTTCCTAGATTGGTGTGGGTTCGATTCTTCGTTCCCTTTGGTGGTGTGTGGTGACCCTCTTGGTGGCCCGCCAGGCATTCCTGATCCGTCGGGTTACCCTTTATCTATTTGGCGTGGGTTCGATTCTTCGTTCCCTTTGGTGGTGTGTGGTGCCCCTCTTGGTGACCCGCCAGGCATTCCTGATCCATCAGGTCGGGTTACCCTTTATCTATTTGCCGGTTCAAAAAAAAAGTGACATAAGCTTATGTAATAAACATTTCAACAATATCCTCATCTATGAATTTCGATAAATTAAGAAGCAAATAAAGTACTTATCTACGATTATCTAACTAAAGTTTCATATAAAGAGTAGAAAACTTACATATTTCGAATTGTTTTCATCCAGTACCAGAGGTTTTTTGTTACACTTAACTGAAAGTGTAAAAACGATGGTAGTTTATTTCAAACCTTCAATTTTCTGACTCATAGACGATAGAATTAACAAAATTTTGGATCATTTTGCGACAACCGAAACCGTCATTGATCCGTCGCTAAGTCCGTCGCTATATCCGTCGTTGACCATTAGCGAGCAAGGTTTTTTCGGCAGCCAATTTCTGTCACTAATCTGGCGCTGATGGCCTTTAGCGACGGATTTCCTACGGAAATGTCCGTTGCTGATACCTAGTTTTCTAGCAGTGCACATTTGGGGGATTTTCCCTAGATTGGCGTGGGTTCGATTCTTCGTTCCCTTTGGTGGTGTGTGGTGCCCCTCTTGGTGGCCCGCCAGGCATTCCTGATCTATCGTGTTGGGTTACCCTTTATCTATTTGGCGTGGGTTCGATTCTTCGTTCCCTTTGGTGGTGTGTGTTGCCTCTCTTGGTGACCCGCCAGGCATTCCTGATCCATCGGGTCGGGTTACCCTTTATCTATTGGCCGGTTAAAAAAAAAGTGACATAAGCTTATGTAATAAACATTTCTACAATATCATCATCTATGAATTTCGATAAATTAAGAAGCAAATAAAATATTTATCTATGATTATCTAACTAAAGTTTCATATAAAGAGTAGAAAACTTACATATTTCGAATTGCTTCCGTCCAGTACCGGAGGTTTTTTGTTACACTTAACTGAAAGTGTAAAAACGATGGTAGTTTATTTCAAACTTTCAATTGTTTGGCTCATAGGCTTGGCGCATGATGAAATCTTAACCAATTAGGGAGAAGTCGCAACCTATTAAAGACCACATGCGGTTTTAATGGTTACTTAGGTCATTTCTTCATTTTTGGTTATTATTTGAAAAACATTTAACAAACATAAAACAAGGTCATGTGGCATTTGGAGGTCCGAAGTAGTCACCTAGCTTGCCATGGCCCATGGGTCAACCTTACTTTCACCCTTGGCCATAAGGCTAAACCTATAGAGGTAAACTGAAATGTATAATCCGACATTGAGGTTTTTTTCCACTTATGACTATCGTCCCATGTTTCCTATTTACCTATATATCCTAACACTTTTAAACAAACTTCACACTGCAAACACATTTATTGCTTTCTATACTTTCAACTCTTCATTAATTTACTATGGATCGACATCCAAATACTCCATCCACTCTAAATATCTAACATCCGAACCATTATAAGTTCCCTTTTTACCCTTGAATTACTAAAACATTGCATTTTTGTCCTTTGGCTAGTACGTGGGGCGTACTCTATGAGTATGCTTGGCGTACTAGCTGAAATTTGATCGCGTGCATCAATCACGTACGTAGGGCGCTTGCTGGCCAGGGGCAAACCCTAATTTTTATGTTATGTGCCCTATCTGAGCTTCATTAACGCACATCTTGGACATCTTAGACCAACCTCAACACTTTGAAAACCCTAGTTCATTCCTTAGCCTTTGTGTGGTGGTTTTAAGCTCTTGTGAAACATTTTTGGTGTGTTTTGTGCATCTTGAAAAGGATGGAGAAGATTAAAGACTCATCCTTTCTTAGAGATCCAACTTTTTCTCCATCATTTCGTAACTTTCAAGGTATAAAGTCCACACCTTGCCAACTCTTTGCTTTGATCTAGTCTTTAATTGCTTTATGGTCATTTTGGTTCCTTTTGGTTGATCTTGGTGAGCTAAGGTGAAATTTGGGGTTTAACCTCTTAGATCTAGGCATATTAAGGCTTTATTTAGAATAAAGATGCAAACTTTATAGTCTTTATGGACTCATGCATGTGTTAGGTCATTTGTTAAGCTCGTTTGAGCGCTGGAGCCCCATTAAGCTATGTATGCACATAAAATTGCCAATTTTACGTGATAAATCATCTTTTAGGAGTAGATATGAGAGTTTGGAGTTGGAACTGAATGGATTAAGTGCTTATTTGTTGAGATTAGCTAACTAGTGAGTACGTTAGGCGTACCAAGTTGGTATGCTATGCGTACTTGGCCAAGAGCATGCACGCTGAGCGTACGAGCTGAGTACGTCCCGCATACTCAGCAGATGGGCTTCAGATTATTGGGCTCTCAGTTATGGGCCATGTTTGGACTTTAGATGCTTAGTGGATTATTGGGCCATCAGGTTTTATTTTATGCCTTGGCCTTGGGCCAAATTAGGAAAAAGCTATAATGGTCCTTTTACCCTAGTTAGTTTGATGATTATGGATTAGAGTCTAGTTATTAATTGGATGTTATTTTATAACTCGGGGATATTTGGATCAACAGTCAGAGATTTATCAATGTTATTCAGCAGTTCAAGGTGAGTTTCCTCACTAGACTAAGCAGTTCTAAGGCACCAAAGTCGGCCCATGATCAGTTATGTTAGGATGTTAAATGTCTGTGTAACTCTTGTATGTGTATGCCTAATAGGCGGGGCCCGATAGTTATTCTTTATATTACTATATTGTTATGCTTATATGATTTGCATGATGGGCGGGGCCCGTATATGAGTTAGGGCGAGGCCCATTATACTTAGTGGACGGGGCCCGTTATACTGAGTGAGCAGGACCTGTTATATGTATGATATGTATGTATGTGATAATTTGGGGAAACTCACTAAGCATCGTACTTATGGTTTTTAGTTTATGTTTCAAGTACTTCTGGTGCAAAGGGGTAGAGCTCAGGGTGATTGCAATGAACACACATTATTGTTCCACATTTCATGGTAACTCTGATATTTGTGATGTTTTGATACAATTGCTCCAATTGGGATTTGTGATGATGTCTTGGATATTACATTTGTTAAATTAAAAATGAAATTTTTGGGTCTTATTTTTGGGATGTTTCAAGTTGAAATCAAAGCCTTAATTTGAGGGATTCAGTGTGGGTTTGGTAAAATTTTTCAAAAAGAAATGTTTTTTTAAAAAGAAAAGAGTTCTCTAATACAAGAAATTGCCTGGTGTATGAAATCGACCGAGCTCAACTAAGTCTTCCCAAAACACCTATACACGTTATCTGATATGATTTGATTTGTGAATCTATGAATCACATGCTAGTTAGGGATAAGGATCTGCTCAATATTTGCATGATAGAATTGTATGCCTATTGTATGAGCATGTAGACCTGCATGCTTGTACTGATAAGTAAGTGATAGGAAGGCATGTTTAGGCTACGCTTGGTTCTAATTACTCAATGCTCGAATGATGTTTGCTTTGTTATTCTTAGGAGTCTCATTAACTTCAGCTAACTAGTAAGCGAATATTTTAAGTTGCATATTATTGAGACTAAATAATTTTAGAAGGTTAGGTTTTAACTCTATTGTGCAGCTCTTGTCTGAGTCCAACCGTTATAGTGTAAGATCTCTCATTCGGGGAATTATCTGGTTTCGGTGATATGTGTGACATCCCCAAATTCGCAGTCATTTTAAACGCATTATTTATGCTTATTTGAAAATCAAAGTATTCATTTTAAAGAATAATATTACATAACTTGTCCCCCGAAAAACATGATAAATATATTATCAAAGCATTTCCGAAGAAATGTATTTTGTTTATTAAAAACTTTGGGACGTCATCGTCAATACAAAAACATAAGCATAAATAGACCTTACATTCATTTACACTAGTGATTTGCATGTCCTTTAATCTCTCAGTGTAATGTAGCTTCATATCGGCCTATGTGATAAAAATAAACTAAGTGGGTCAGGTTAGGAAACGTGGTGAGTACATGGAGATTTCAATCCCACAATGTTATAATATATATATATATATATATATATATATATATATATATATATATATATATATATATAATTTTAGAACTCAAAATATGTACAATTTCACCTCATATAAGCAATTTTACCCCACCATGTCGATCCTCACGACGACACAATCTATACTCTCGGATTTAAAATTAACCTCTTTACCTAATCCATACACCCGGACTAGGTATGTCTAATCCATGCCACTGGATCAATAACTATGCCCATTCCATACTCTCGGAAAAGGGACAATTGACTATGTCTAATCTATGCTCCCAGATTAATGAAAAATAATTATGTCGTCTCCATACTCTCGGACTAAGGATAAATGACTAAGTCTAATCCATGCTCTCAGATCAATGACAAGTTTTAAAGTTCTACCATCCTTGTATATCTCACTCGTACACATAAGGAGATACTACCCAATATTCATTTTAGTTAATTTAGGTTCACTATGTATCCTAAATCATTATATATTATGAGATATGCTCTTAACACGTATTTTAGGCAATATCAAAGATTTAACACATAAACATATATTTAATACTTTAATTAGTACTTGTATTAAAATCATGTTCATGAAAGGGACTATGCACTCACTTGTTGAAGTGATTATACAAAGTCGGGCAACGCTTTGCTTATAACAATTATTTTTTCTTCGACGAAACCTAGTATCATTACCGCTAGATTTTAGTCTAATATTGGTCGCGACTATTTACGAGCGATATTGTTTTATAAGTGTTAAACTATACTTTTCAACTACTATGTATAGACAGGGGCCATACAGGAAACACTGGAGGGTAGACCATTTTGGCGTTATAGCACTTCTAAAATACAACAACCATATGCGGCCCTTCAAACCAGATTCCTCGGACCACGAGTAGTTAAAAGATATTATAATAACAGTTTGTATATTATATTTTATGATACATATATATATATATATATATATATATATATATATATATATATATATATATATATATATATATATATATATATATATATATATATAGTTTATAAGTTCATATTAACGATATTGAACTTAAACATCAACTATACTTAAAGTAGGGTAAACATAACTCACTTACTAGGAGGTTTGGCTAGGAACTTGGCTCTGCGAGGGCAAAACTTCCAAGCCGAAAGCTCTTCTTCTCGGAGCCTTCTAGCGCTTCGGGCACTCCCTTGCCGAACGTTGCCGTGGTGAGGAAGCAGTGGCTGAGATGGCGCCACGTATCGCTCGCTAGTTACTCCAAAAACTAATTATCTTCTGTAATTCGTAACTTTTGCATACGAGCTCCGCTTTTGACGTTCTTTATTTTCGCAGGTAGGTGTCGACAGGAACTACAACTTTGGTTTAGACTTTGTTGGCTAATTTGATATTATTTTTGAAGTTATATTTTAACAGACTTAGACAGTTAAAATCCGTTAAAAATTCATAAATTTTTCATCCAACGTCCATTTGCGATTGTCTTTATATCGTAGAGCTCCTATTAATGAGATCTTCAAATCTCATTTTTATTGTGTCGGCTAAAAAATCAATCGACCAAAAATCCGAATTCTGGGCTGTGCAATACTATGCTAAATCTTAGAAAAATCACAACTTACTCATACAAAGTCAAATTTGGATGTTCTTTTCATGCACGCTCTCGGTTTAACGTATACTACAACTTTCGTTTAAATCCCTAAGGCTAAAAAGTATTTTATCATGAACTCACTTTTTACGATTCCCGGTGTCATGCCGGTTTTTCCGTAAAACTTCGACATGTCATAACTTCTTCGTTATAAATCGAATTTGAGAGTTGTTTATATTCACGAAACACTTGTGACATATAATATAACTTAGTTACAATTATTTATTCTAAATAATCTTCTATCAAAAAGTCATTTTTAACGCTTATTATCTCTAAATTGACTAGCCCGAATCCGCGAGCGTCACAATTATTTCCCCCTTAGGATGATCACGTCCCGTAATCATAAAAAAACATGCCTTGTATAATGACTCCATACGTTATCTTTTCATCCTAGTTAATAACCTAAACTCTTTTGTCCTTTCAAACAAGTTCTAACTCTTGGACTTCTTGACTGCAGGTGATGCTTAATGTTGGATTTACTCTTCATACTATGTTGGACTTTCAATTGTAACCTTTGAGTTACAATCTCGATTCTCATTGGAAACTCATTCTCTTTCTTATTATGCTTAAGATAAGTTCTTTCCTTCGATTACCGTAATAGACCGATAGGTCATGTTCTAATGACCTCTCATCGTATGATGCAATGCTTAGACTCAGTTCTTTTAGAGTAAAATTCCATAATTGAATATACCTTCCATCATGTTCTAATGTGATATAATCATTTTCTAGCTTATATCACTTCTAGCTACAAGCTTCTTTTTTAACAATAATCGCGATACTTCTTTTGATCACTTTGCTTATCTTTTACTTCAATCTTCTGGCTTAAGTTAGACCCTACGTCGAACCTGGTTCTCTGAACCATATAACATACTCGTCTTAGTTGGAATCGATTTGATATGACCAGTAGGGTTGGATAACAATCACCTTCTTAGTCATTACCAAAAACGATGGCAACGACAGATATGAATCAAACATAATCAATTACTAGCACCTTGGTAACCTTGTGACTTCCCTTGATCCAAGTGCGAGTCCTGTGCTTCTGGTAGTATAGGCCTCTACTACCTTTTACAACTACTCATACTCGTCCCAAGTATTATCTCATAGTTCTCCAAGTCACCGTACAAGTATTTCACATAGTCATTTAACACATCAATTAACATAACTAATGCTTATATTATTTCTTGAAATGATTACATAGATGTTCAAGTTCACCCTATGTCACAACCCGAAATTTCTATCTTGTAAAGTTAAACACATCAACCAAAGGTCAAACTTATAGGTTTCTAAGCCTAGTATATGTTAGGGTTGTGTGTTAGTGTCACACCCCCGAACCAGACGGCGGAAACGTCCGAGGGCTGTTGTGACTCAATTGAATACCATTACATTGAATATACATGAAACATAACATCATTCATCACCATGCATTGAGATAGTACAACTGGTAGAGTTTACATTTACTACTGTCACAACTGGAAATTTTGTGTCATGTAATCTATACATTCAAACTAATGTGAATCAAAAACTTCAATCAAATACATCATACAAGTACTACAAATAGTCATCAAACAATTGGGAACACTAGAAGTTCTTATTTAGGTCCATTTTGGGCTAGAACTTCCTTATTGGGCCTAATGGACCAATAAACTTCCAATTTGACTATCTTGGGTTTAGAACCCTAAATGGGCTCTAATTGGACCCACATCTAATTTATTTCAACATTTTGGGCCATATTGGGCCTAGAATGAAATAAATCACAAGCTTTGATCCATAATTTAACCTAACCTAGCTTAATAAAGCATAAAAATCACAATTTTATTTTATAAGGCCAATAAGCACCCAAACTACCTCTAATGTTGGGCTTAGGGGCAAAAAGCCCAAAAATCCTTTCTTCTCTCCCCATTCTCGGCCCAAGACCAAGGAAAAAGGGAGAGTTGACCTTGGGTTGCCACCTCACTTTTATATGTTGGATTTCCATGCACATAACTCATGTTTCCAAGCAAGCATCATATCAAGATCACTTCTTTCTTCTCTCCTCTCTCACTCTCGGCCAAACACAACACACACACACTCACAAAAATCTATTCTACTCTCTCTAAATCTTGAAGAACATCTCCTTCCCCCTTCTTCAAAAATTTCGTGAATCAAGGGCTCACAAGGAAAATCCATCACCAAAAATCATCATCTAAGGTAAGTTGATGACTAATCCATGATCTAGCTACTTCATTTTGTTAAAATCTCTTCTAAATTCATTCACTCTTGTGATCTTGCATCCTAGAGGTCGAAATCTTCATCAAAGGGTGCTAAGACCAAAAATCACTTCATTTTTCTTCCATCTTCTCTCCAAAACTGAAACCACACCCAAGGTGAGCTTCATACCCCCTATTTTCTGTTTTTATGAGTTTTGTGGGGGGGGGGGGGGAATACAAGTAAAAGTGTAGATCTATATGTGTTTGTATGCCTTGTATGATTTCCATGCTTATATGTGTGCTTTTGTGTGTTATAATGTTGGATCTAGCCATAAAACCCCTCAAAACCGAGATATATCTTGTGTTAAATGATTTTAGCTTCAAATATGTTTCTAAATACAAAGTGTTTCAAGAAAAATGGTTAAGTGGTTTAGTAACAATTTTCTTTGGGTTAAAAATACAAATTTTGGACCTAAAATGTGAAAAATACAAAAATTAAGGGCCCAAATTGACATATCACGAATTCTGATGGATGAGGTGTGTCAAAACAGTTTCAATAAAACAATTTCTGGAAATATACTCATTTAGAGGACTAAAAACATAAATTTCAAGCTTAATGGGCTAAAAATGACATTTTCGGCCCAATGAGGCCCATTATGCGAATTTTTCTGTTTTGGAGGGCCAAAACTGTGATTTTCTGTAAAACAGTGGACCATAAGTGTTCCAAGTCCTTTTCAAAGGTTTAACATGCTTTTTAAATTTAAAAAGGACCAAAGTTGCAAAAATTTTACAATTTGGGCCAAAATTGTCAAAGTTGCGAAAAAGAAGGGTTAAAACCGAGAAAACTGCATTTTCAGGGACTTAAACTGTTTTCTATGAAAAATATGCTGAAAAATATTAATTTCAATAATTTTTGGTGTTAAAATGTCAAGAAATGTAATTTAAGGACCAAACCGGGAAGTATTCAATAAAAGGGTTGAAAATGTAAATTTTACAAACAATGAGGGGCTGAAAACAGAAAAATTTCAAGGCTAATTCAATATACGCAATTTGATCAAATAATGGTACCGCGACTATCGACGAAATACAATACACTACAATACCAAAATCGTTGTGAAACGAATTGGTTCGGTCTCGAACTAATGAAAATCCGAAACTACTAACATGGCGACACTACGATACATACAAATAACGTTTGGGAACTTAACTTACATACGAGTGTGCACAGACGTCTACGCACCACCTTTGGGCCCCAAAAGTGTAAAATCTTGTTTGTTGGGCCTAGCTAGCCCAATGACCTGATCTTAAGGCTCGAAGACATATTTTTCTACGAAGTGTTGAGTTTCACCGACTTGGCACAACGTAGAGGGACTTTCAATGGCTCGTATACCACCGGTCCCCAAGGGTCCTTTGGTATTGCTAGTAAAGTCTACATATTTTTGCGAGGCGGGTCGGGGACCCCTCGTACGCATATTACCCCCAACCGGCTAATAGAGTCATCGAGGCCTTCGTGTCCTCTTTCTCTTCGGATGTGGGACAACACATAGTCAGGGCGGCTGGATAACGTGATTAGTACGGACGACGCCTTCGGGATCGTTAGTATTGCTATAAACTGGGCGTTTGTGTAATGCGGTTTTGTAGTAATTAATCATGCTAAAAAAAAATCCAACGTCGCCTGGGAATGAGACTACTATTTTTGTAATGGTTTCAACGCAACTTAATGGATTTCAAAGGATTAGGAAAACATCGGGTTTTCCTAGGTTTTTCAATACATATCGGATTCGAAATGCATACAATTTTAGTGAACAATTGCTACAAGTATAGAAACAAACAAGCATACCTATGGATCTTCACAAACATTTTCAAAAGCTTTCCTTTTCAGAAAATATCGGATTTTCTGGTGGTTTTTCAAACGACACGAAACTTTGTTTTTCTTCAAATACTACTTATGAACTCACCAACATACCATATGTTGACGTTTTTCAAAATACTTGTATTCTCAGGAAACCCTTGAATCAAAGGAAATCATATTCAGTGATGGCTTGCAGCTTGTTTATGTACGAGTTGAACAATTTATTTTTGGGAATGTAATATTTAAACAGTGTATGTCATGTAAACGCTACTGGTTGTACTATATTAATGAATGGTGACGAATGTTGTTATGTTTCATATATATTCAATGTTATGGTATACAATTGAGTCACAACAGCCCCCGGACGTTTCCGCCGTCTGGTTCGGGGGTGTGACAACTACATTGTTTTAAACATTACATCCCCAAAAGTAAATTGTTTTATAATAGTTAAACAAACAGCAAGTCATCACTGAGTACATTTTTCCTCGGTTTACCTGTTACCTGAGAATACAAGTATTTTGAAAAATGTCAACATATGAAATGTTGGTGAGTTCATAAGCAGTGTTTGAAAAATAATGTTTTGTATCGTTTTGAAAACCACCAGAAAATCTGATATTTTCTGAAAAGAGTATCGTAAAAAAAAGTGTGAAGATCCGTAAGTGTGCTTGTTTGTTTCTATAAATGTAAAAAGAATTTGTTATACTTGGTGTGCATCTTGTAGTTGTATGTATTGAATAACCCTAGGAAAACCCGATGTTTTCCTAATACTTCGAATTCCGTAGTTGTTGTACCATCGCGGTATGTGAAGTCATTGATTCCAGGTGACATTGAATTAAATGTGCATTGTGAATTGTTATAAACACGCGTTAACAAAAACGCCTAGTTTACAACTATACTAACGATCCCTTAGGCGTCGTCCGTACTATTCACTTAATCCAACCACCCTAACTTCTCGTAGCCCCACAACCGAGGAGAAAAGAGGGCACGAAGACCTCAATAATTCCATTAGTCGTTCAAGGCTATAGTGAATGCGAAGGGCCCTTGGCCCGAACCGCATTTTGAGAATTCTCGACTTTACTAGCAGTACCAAAGGACCCTTGGGGCCCAATAGTATAAAAGCCATTAAAAGTCCTTTTACGCGGAGTTGGGTCATGTAAGACCCAACAACTTGTAAGGAAGTTGTCTTCGGGCCTAAAGGTCAGGTCATTGGGCTAGCTAGGCCCAACAAGCAAGATTTGACACTTTTGGGCTCAAAGATGGTGTATCGACGTCTGTGTATTCCCACGTGTGTATTGATTTCCCGAATTTTCCGTGTGTGTATTGAGTATCATCGTGTTAGTAGTTTCAGATTCGTTATTGATTCGAGACCGAATCAATTCGTTTGGCAACGATTTTGGTGTTGATGGTGTATTAAGTTTTGTCGGTAGTCGCGGTACCAGTATTTTATCTCAACAGATTTATTGTCTAAAACTTTGGAGTTTTTCTGTTTGCAGCCCCTTTCTTAGATAAGTTTACACTTGTAACCCTTTTGAATAAAAGAATTTTCGATTTAGTCCTTAAACCATTTTTCTTGACATTTTAGTATCAAAACTTGTTGAAAATGGTATTTTTCAGCTCATATTTATTTGAAAACAGTTTTAGTCCCTCAAAATGTAATTTTCTCGGCTGAAACCTCATTTTTCGTAATTTTTACACTTTTGGCCCAAAATAGAAAATTTTTGCATCTTTGGTCCTTTTTAAATATGAAAGTATTTTTAACCCTTGAAATGGACTTGGAGCACTAATTGTCCCCTGATTTACAGAAAAGTACAGTTTCATCCCTTCAAACTTGAAAATCTCGCATATTGGGCTTTTTTGGGCCGAAAAATTCATTTGTGGCCCATTATGCTTAAAATTTTACATTTTAATCCCTCAAAAGAATATATTTCTAGAAAATACATTATTGAAACTTTTTTGACTCATTTCAACCATCAGAATTTGTATTTTGTCATTTTGGGCCCTTTAACTTTATATTTTGAACATTTTGAGTCCAAAAATGGGTTTTTAGCCCAAAGAAGTTCATATTAAACCACTTGGTTATTTTTCTAGAAATGATTTGTATGTAGTAATATAATTTATGCTAGTATCATATAACCCAAAGTAAATCTCGGTTTTAAGGGCTTTTTGACTAGATCCAACATCATAATCACACAAAAACACAAATATAAACATAGAAATCACACAAGGCATACATACACACATAGATCTAAACATGTGCTTGTATTCTCCCCCCACAAAAGTTATAAAACCGAAAAATAGGGGGTATGAAGCTCACCTTTGGGCGTGGTTTCGGTTTTAGAGAAGAGATGGAAAGAAATGAGGTGATTTTCGGCCCTAGCAACCTTTCCTTGAAGATCTCGAGTTTAGGAGCTTCTAAGGTGCAAGATCACAAGATTGAATGAAATTAGAAGATATTTTTATGAAGTGAAGGGAGTTAGATCATAAGTTAGCCATTAACTTACCTTAGATGATGAATCACTTTATGAAGATCCTTAAGCTTCTAGCCAAAATTTCAAGATCTTGGATGGAGAGAGTGGATGATTCTTGAGTAATTTAGAGAGTGTTTTTGTGAGGTGTGTGTGTGTGTGTGCTCTCGGCCGAAACAA
Source organism: Lactuca sativa (assembly GCF_002870075.4). Classification (NCBI taxonomy): domain Eukaryota; kingdom Viridiplantae; phylum Streptophyta; class Magnoliopsida; order Asterales; family Asteraceae; genus Lactuca; species Lactuca sativa. The sequence goes on along the minus strand of NC_056623.2, from coordinate 125,212,927 downwards.
GAAGGGAGGGGAGGAGTGAGAAGCTTGACAAGATTGTTGCATGGAGATATGTGTGTTGCATGGAAAACCTAAGGACAAAAATGAGGTGTCATGAAATAAGTCAACTCTTCCTTTTCTTTTGGGCTTGTCTTGGGCCGAGAATGGAGAGAGGAGAGAAAGGATTTTTGGGCTTTTTGCCCCTAAGCCCATATTAGAGTTAGGTTGAATGATTGTTGGCCTTATAAAATATAAGTGTGATTTTTATGCTTTATTAGGCTAGATTAGGTTAATTATGGTCCATAATAGTTCATATAATTGATTTATTTCATTCTAGGCCCAATATGGCCCAAAATGTTGAAATAAATGAAAGTAGGTCCACTTAGAGCCCATTTAAAGGTTCTAAGCCCAAGATAGTCAAGTCGGAAGCTTATTGGCCCATTGGGCCCAATAAGGAAGTCCTAGTCCAAAATGGACCTACACAAGAACTTCTAGGGCTTCCAATTACTTGTTGACTATTTGAAATGCTTGTGTGGTGTACTTGATTGAAATTTTGTTGCCATGAAGTAAGCATCTTACATGCTCTTAAGTTTTTGATTCAACATTTTACTTGAGTGTTGTGATTGCAAGACACAAAATTTCTAGTTGTGACAGTTAGGAAGTGAACCACTAAGGAAACAAGATCGGAGTATTGCATTCGGGCCATAAACCTCAACAAGTGAGGTTCACGGCTGCAAACCAGGTTCACGCTTTGCGTTCCACCGTACTTTCACGATCGGGATGCGACTTTGCTTAGTACGATTCACCTCCCTGTCCATGATTTCAACCGGTTCTTCGACGAACAGGAGATTCTCGTTGATTTCGATCTCGTCAAGGGGAATGACGAGTGTTTCATCTGATAGACACTTCTTTAGGTTAGAGACATGGAACACAGGGTGTACACTATTTAGCTATGCGGGTAGTTGTAGTTTGTATGCCACTAGACCTATTCGGGCGACGATTTCGAAAGGTCCAATGTATCGTGGGTTTAGTTTTCCCCGCTTCCCAAAACGAATAACTCCTTTCCAGGGTGAGACTTTTAACAGTACTCGATCCCCGACCTGAAATTCTAAGGGCTTTCGCCGTTTATCGGCGTAGCTCTTTTTTCGGTCGCGCGATGCTTGTAATCGAGCTCTGATTTGAATGATCTTTTCCGTGGTTTCACGAATGATCCCCGGTCCCGTTAGCGCCTTGTCTGACGTGAGTGCTGTTGCTAGTTGGGTGTCGCCTACTTCAGCCCAACATAACGGCGATCTACACTTACGCCCGTATAGTGCTTCGAAAGGAGCGACCTTAATGCTCGAATGGTAACTGTTGTTATACGAGAATTCGACTAAAGGTAAATGGGTATCCCAAGACTTCCCAAAGTCTATCACACATGCGCGAAGCATGTCTTCGAGCGTTTGAATGGTTCGTTCACTTTGACCATCCGTTTGTGGATGATAAGCGGTGCTCATGTCGAGATGAGTTCCCAGTGCTTTCTGGAGTGATTGCCAAAAACGTTAAGTGAACCTACTGTCTTTCTACGAGATAATAGACACTGACACTCCGTGGAGTCTCACGATTTCGCGAATGTATAAACGTGTCAATCTCTCCATCTTGTAGGATTCTTTTATTGGCTGGAAATGGGCAGATTTCGTCAGTCGGTCGATTATTACCCATATGGTGTCTAGTCCATCCGACGTCTCAGGTAGCTTGGTCACGAAATCCATAGAAATCCCTTCCCATTTCCACTCAGGGATTACTGGTTGCTGCAATAACCCTGAGGGCTTTTGGTACTCCACCTTTACCTTGGTACACGTAAGGCACTTACTAACATAGGTGGCGATTTCCGCCTTCATGTTAGGCCACCAATAGTGTTGTTTAATATCCAAATACATCTTGTCTGAGCCGGGATGGATGGAGTATCGCGTCTTGTGAGCTTCCTTCATGACTATCTCCCTAAATCCTCCGAGTTTAGGGACCCAAATATGGTTCATGAAATAGTATACTCCATTCTCCCTTGCCTCTAGGTTCTTCTCCATTCCGCGTAATGCTTCGCCTGCTCTATTTTCCCTCTTCATGGCCTCTAACTGGGCTACCCCAATTTGAGTGGTTAGGTGAGATTGAATGGTTATTGAGAGAGTTTTCGTACGACGATTAGAGTACTCCTTATGGCTCAATGCATTAGCTACCACGTTGGCCTTGCTTGGGTGGTACTTGATTTCACACTCGTAATCGTTTAATAATTCAACCCGTCTTCGTTGCCTCATGTTCAACTCCTTCTGGTTCAAGATGTGCTGAAGACTTTTGTGGTTCGTGAAGATGGTGCACTTTGTACCATAAAGGTAATGCCTCCAAATCTTTAGAGCAAAGACCACTGCTCCTAATTCCAGATCATGGGTTGTATAATTCACTTCGTGCGCCTTTAATTGGCGGGATGCGTAAGCTATCACCCTTCCATGCTGCATGAGAACGCAACCTAAGCCCTGATTTGACGCGTCACAGTAGACTACAAAATCTTCCGTTCCCTCCGGTAGGGATAGTACCGGGGCGCTACAGAGGGCTTGCTTTAGGGTTCGAAACGCAATCTCTTGTTTGTCCGTCCATTTGAATGGTGCGCCTTTTTGTGTAAGTGAGGTAAGTGGCTTGGCGATCTTAGAGAAGTTTTGAATGAATCTCCTGTAGTAGCCTGCTAGGCCTAAGAATTGGCGAATTTCTGTGGGCGTTGTCGGGATTGCCCATCCTTCGACGGCCTTGACCTTGGAAGGATCTACATGAATTCCTTCCTGACTAACAACATGACTTAAGAAGTTCACACTACGGAGCCAAAACTCACACTTAGAGAGTTTTGCGTATAGCTTTTCCATTCGCACGGTTTCTAGGATTTGTTGGAGATGTTGGCCATGCTCTTCTTTGCTTCGGGAATAGACTAGGATATCTTCAATGAAGACAATAACAAAATTGTCGAGGAATGGTCGACAGATTCGGTTCATCAGATCCATAAATGCGGCAGGGGCATTTGTTAGACCGAAGGGCATTACGACGAATTCATAATGTCTGTAACGAGTTCGGAAAGCGGTTTTAGGAATATCCTCTTCCCGGACTTTGAGTTGATGGTATCCAGACCGTAGATCTATCTTAGAAAAGTAATTAGCTCCTTGGAGCTGGTCAAATAGATCGTTGATTCGCGGGAGTGGGTAGCGATTTTTGACAGTGAGTTTATTTAACTCTCTATAATCGATGCACATTCTAAAAGATCCGTCCTTCTTTTTGACAAATAGGACTGGAGCTCCCCATGGTGAGTAACTAGGTCGGATGAATCCCTTGTCCAGAAGTTCACTGAGTTGACTGGACAATTCTTGCATTTCAGCAAGAGCTAGCTGGTTGGGTGATTTGGCGAGAGGGGTTGCTCCTGGAACGAGGTCGATTCGGAACTCAACTTGTCTCTCTCGGGGTACTCCCGGAAGATCTTCAGGAAATACGTCTGGAAATTCACGTGCTACTGGAATATCTTGAATGTTAGTCTCTCCCTTGGTTTTATCCACTATGTGAGCCAGATGCTTTTGTGCCTGGATGCACGAGATGAGGCGAAGGTTCATGCCGGGTTTGTCTCCTTAAATAACTAGGGTTTCGTGATTGGGAAGGCGGAGACGAACGGCCTTCTCGTGACACATAATTTCAGCATGGTAGAGGCTTAACCAGTCCATACCGATAATCACATCAAAACTCCTAATAGATACAGACATTAAGTCTATTCGGAAGACGTGTTGGTTCAGGGTTAGGGTGCATCCGATGTAGATTTCCCCCGTGGATTCGGTTTTCCCATTGGCCATTTCCACCATAAAGGCTTCATTGAGCTTCTGGGGTCGTTGTTCTAGGTAGTGTTTAAACTTATTGCTTACAAAGCTTCGCTCAGCTCCGGTATCAAATAAGATGCATGCATAAGTGTGGTTTAGGAGAAACGTACCGGTAACCACATCGGGATCCTGAATTGCCTCTCCCTGTCCCATGGCCAGCACTCTTCTCGTTCCTCTATTGCCGGGATTGTTGTTGTTAGGGAAATTGCGATGAAAATGCCCAGTCCTTCCACACCCATAGCAGGTGTGGCTAGGCATGGCGTTGTTGCCAACAACATTGATGTTGTTGTTGTTACGGTTGTTGTTGTTGTTGCTTCCCTGTTGTTGGTTCTGAGGAGGGTAGGCCCTGCAGTACCTTGCAGTGTGTCCTTTCCGATTGCAACTGGTACAATGTACCTCCTTGCATTCTCCATTGTGATGGAATCCACATTTGTTACATTTGGGAAGATTACCGGAATAAGGTCTAGGAGCATTTGGAACAGCTGAGGTTGGAGCATGTGGCGTAGCTGTAACTTGCGCGGTGGCAGCATTAACCGTCACTGTTCGTTGCTTCTTTGAAGCCTCGGAGCCTTGATGCCCCTTTCTTTTGTTGTTCTTCCCCTTCTTGTTATCACCTTCCTTCCTCGCCTCAGTCTCCACTGACTTGTCACCCTTTTTGTTATTATGATCATACAGCTTCTTTGCCAATCTCTTAGCACTGTCAAAAGTTTTGGGATTTGCAGCCATCACATTTCCTTGGATCGGATAGGTTAGTCCCCGGATGAATCGCTCGATCTTCTTTCCTTCCGAAGAGATCATACCCGGGCATAACAGAGATAGTTCACTAAATCTTGGTATGTAGGCATCGATGTCCGCGTTCCGCACAGTGAGGTTCCACAGCTCTTGTTCCATTTTCTGAATCTCACCTCGTGGGCAGTATTCAGCCATCAGCATTTCTTTCATTTCTACCCATGGCATGGAGTTGGCTACAGGGAGCGTCATGGCTTCCACATGTCCATTCCACCAGGTGAGTGCTTGATCAACAAAAGTGCATGCTGCGAACTTCACCTTCATTCCCTCAGGACAGTCACATATCTCAAATACAGATTCCATCTTCTCGATCCATCACTTCAAAGCGATCACTCCTCCAGTGCCGTTAAAAGTTCATGGTTTGGCGTTTGTGAAGTCCTTGTAGGTACATGTTTTGGTGGGTCCTTGATTCATTCCGTTGTTTGAACTCCCGGCCCCTTGCCAGTTGGCTCCTCCATTGTTCCCTTGATGAATTTGTGCCATTGCAGCAGTGACCGCAGCAGATATAGCTGCCTGTAATGCGGCTGAGTCAACTTCGGGTGGGGTTGGTCCAGGGTTTCCACGAGTAGGTCGGTGAGGCATCTTTCTGTCATGAAATGGAGAGATGTTGAGTATATGTGGTTTTTATGAGGTTGTGATCCTACTGACTAGGTGCATGGCACGAACTTAAACACTTCTACCGTTTAGCATACAATCATACATTCTTAACACATAGTAGTTTGTAATGTCACAATAAAACACGCAAAAGTTCAATAATATTATCCGCATTTAATACATGAAAATTTTCCTCGCGAGAGCATACATGAGTGACACTAGTTCGACAGCATAACGGCTCTATGAGTAGTGTAGTCACTTAAACATAGAGTCAAAGTACATAACATAGTTCCTAATGACCTAGTAAGATAAGTCTATCCCTAACCGCGATGAGCTATGCCCGGGGATGGTGCTGAGGATGTGGATGCTCCCTGAAGACGAGCCACCTGTCGTTCTGCATCCTGGAGTTGAGACTCTTACCTCACCTGCCTCATGTGGAACTCTCGAAGGACGTCACGTGTCTCCTATTCCACACGCTTGACCCTAGTCCACAACTGGCGTACCTGATCAGCAGTGCCCTGGGCAAGGTCGCCAGTGTTCCGTAACCATCTCGCCATGACTGGAAGGGCTCGATCAGCCGGTCCTCCGTCTCTCAGGTCAAAGAACTCGTGTGACATGCCGTATGGGGGTCGCTGTCCCTGCTGTCTGCTCCATCTCCAAAGATCAATACCCCAGGGAGGTGTAGGACCAGTGGGGCCCACCCGGTAAACATGCACCCTGATTGGGTAAGGGGGGTTGATGACTTCGGACTCCGCGTCCGAATCACCCCCTTCACTGTCATCGGGTTCCTCCTCGAAGCTTCCTTCATCTTACTCTGGTTCGGCAGGCTCGCCCTCGACTCCTGCCTCCGGTTCTCCGTCAGATTCCTCTTCGGGGTCTTCCCCAGGCTCTTCCTTAGGCTCCTCGTCTAGCCATCCGTTGTTTCCCTGGTTAGGGAAGTAAGGATCTCCGGGGTGATGAAAACCAGCCATGCTGTCTGCGAGAGTGTGTAAATATGCTAACATTATTCCTAGGATGCTACAACTATTGTATAGACTAAGCAGGCGTTCTCTTTTTGGTGCTAAAGGGGTATAGTTTTAGGTTCCCTAGATATCACGATCTCATCAGGACATGTGTTAGTTATACCTTGGAGGGAATGTAGTTGATGAGGCTACATCCACTCTTTGATACCACTAAGAACAGTCCTGAATTAACCGAGATACTAGCATTATCTTGTTTGGTTCGGCGTTATGTTCTTATTCCTAATGCAAGCAAGGGTGTTTTATTTACTCGTTTTGTTCAGAGTTATGTTAGTCCCTCTTTTGGTTTATAGTTGCATATCAATGTGTGGCTAGATATGCTAGTTCACTATAAACAAAGCTCTGATACCAACCTGTCACACCCCCGAACCAGACGGCGGAAACGTCCGAGGGCTGTTGTGACTCAATTGAATACCATTACATCATATACATGAAACATAACATCATTCATCACCATGCATTGAGATAGTACAACTGGTAGAGTTTACATTTAGTACATTGTTTTAAACATTACATCCCCAAAAGTAAATTGTTCGATAATAGTTAAACAAACAGCAAGTCATCACTAAGTACATTTTTCCTCGGTTTACCTGTTACCTGAGAATACAAGTATTTTGAAAAACATCAACATATGAAATGTTGGTGAGTTCATAAGCAGTGTTTGAAAAATAATGTTTTGTATCGTTTTGAAAACCACCAGAAAATCTGATATTTTCTGAAAAGAGTATCGTAAAAAAAGTGTGAAGATCCGTAAGTATGCTTGTTTGTTTCAATAAATGTAAAAAGAATTTGTTATACTTGGTGTGCATCTCGTAGTTGTATGTATTGAATAATCCTAGGAAAACCCGATGTTTTCCTAATACTTTGAATTCCGTAGTTGTTGTACCATCGCGGTATGTGAAGTCATTGATTCTAGGTGACATTGAATTAAATGTGCATTGTGAATTGTTATAAACACGCGTTAACAAAAACGACTAGTTTACAACTATACTAACGATCCCTTAGGCGTCGTCCGTACTATTCACTTAATCCAACCACCCTGACTTCTCGTAGCCCCACAACCGAGGAGAAAAGAGGGCACGAAGACCTCAATAATTCCATTAGTCATTCAAAGCTATAGTGAATGCGAAGGGCCCTTGGCCCGACCCGCATTTGGAGAATTCTCGACTTTACTAGCAGTACCAAAGGACCCTTGGGGCCCAATAGTATAAAAGCCATTGAAAGTCCTTTTACACGGAGTTGGGTCATGTAAGTCCTTTTACACGGAGTTGGGTCATGTAAGACCCAACAACTTGGAAATAAATGAGGTGATTTTCGGCTCTAGCAACCTTTCCTTGAAGATCTCGAGTTTAGGAGCTTCTAAGGTGCAAGATCACAAGATTGAGTGAATTTAGAAGAGATTTTTATGAAGTGAAGGGAGTTAGATCATAAGTTAGCCATTAACTTACCTTAGATGATGAATCATTTTATGAAGATCCTTAAGCTTCTAGCCAAATTTTCAAGATCTTGGATGGAGAGAGTGGATGATTCTTGAGTAATTTAGAGAGTGTTTTTGTGAGGTGTGTGTGTGTGTGTGTGCTCTTGGCCGAAACAAGAAGGGAGGGGAGGAGTGAGAAGCTTGACAAGATTGTTGCATGGAGATATGTGTGTTGCATGGAAAACCTAAGGACAAAAATGAGGTGTCATGAAATAAGTCAACTCTTCCTTTTCTTTTGGGCTTGTCTTGGGCTGAGAATGAAGAGAGGAGAGAAAGGATTTTTGGGCTTTTTGCCCCTAAGCCCATATTAGAGTTAGGTTGAATGATTGTTGGCCTTATAAAATATAAGTGTGATTTTTATGCTTTATTAGGCTAGATTAGGTTAATTATGGTCCATAATAGTTCATAAAATTGATTTATTTCATTCTAGGCCCAATATGGCCCAAAATATTGAAATAAATGAAAGTGGGTCCACTTAGAGCCCATTTAAAGGTTCTAAGCCCAAGATAGTCAAGTTGGAAGCTTATTGGCCCATTGGGCCCAATAAGGAAGTCCTAGTCCAAAATAGACCTACACAAGAACTTCTAGGGCTTCCAATTACTTGTTGACTATTTGAAATGCTTGTATGGTGTACTTGATTGAAATTTTGTTGCCATGAAGTAAGCATCTTACATGCTCTTAAGTTTTTGATTCAACAGTTTACTTGAGTGTTGTGATTGCAAGACACAAAATTTCTAGTTGTGACAGTTAGGAAGTGAACCACTAAGGAAACAATATCAGAGTATTGCATTCGGGCCATAAACCTCAACAAGTGAGGTTTACGGCTGCAAACCAGGTTCACGGCCGTGAACCCTCCCTCGGCCGTGAACTCCACCCGATATATATGTGGATGATCGATTTTCCTTCATTTATTCATATCCTAGCCGCAAACATCCAATTCTCTCTCAAGTATCATATTCCAAGTACACCACTTTCACTTGAAACATCCATTTTCCTTTAGAATCTCCTTACAAGCTTGCTAGGATCTTCCAAAACTCATAAATCATCGAAGAAATTCAAGTGTTCTTCCCATCAGTTGGGTTGTGAACCGCTCATAGGGCCGATAACCCTTCTTAGGGCCGTGAACCATCCATGGGCTGTGAACCCTTCATGGGGTTGTGACCCCAAGTAGCTTGGCCGTGAACTCCCATTAAGCCTCCCAACTTGCTTCTATCACTCCTTTGGTGAGTTATTATTGCATCCTAGGTTGTTTCCTAAACACCTTTGTAGTTATATTCACTAATTCATACCAATATGTGTGATAATATGCAACTTAGCACTCGTTTGTGCTATGGAACTTCACTTGTGGAAGTAACACCTTTTCTCTAGTCTTCAATTGAATCTCTCACATGAGGTGAGTTCATACCCATACGTTTTAACTGTTTTTCAATGTTTTAGGGGGGAATACAAGTAAAAACACAAGGAAATCTTGTTTTATCAATCAAATGATTTCAAACAGTTTTTAAACATGTTATACTATTTCAACTGCTATAATGTATTTTAAAAAGAATGTTTCAAATTGCTCAAATTGTTTTATACTTATATTTTTCGAAAATACATGCCTATAGATATATAGATATATAATTAATATCCAACAGGCTTAGGACTGATGTTTCCGTACTATCTCCAGTTCCTTGTCTGGTTGTGGACTAGGGTTGGAATCACTTGTCTGACTGCCTGATTGATCTCAATTATATATATATATATATATATATATATATATATATATATATATATATATATATATATATATATATATATATATCGGAAATTAATCGTAATTAAATAAAGCTTTAAACCATTTTGTAACATGTCAAGAAAAAAGTATTTTTCCTAAAATTATTTCATTATGTTATACAAACTGTTAAATTACTAGGCTTTTCATTACACACAGAACATGCAAGTAAACTGTAGTAGGTATAGTTACTATTTTACTAAGTCATAGTTATCATACTAAACGAATTATTTAACTATAATTACTGTACACTAGTAGTACAAGAGAACATATACAATTTCAAATACAAAAGAACACTAATATTCTCTACGTATCTACTTACACAAGGTTGTGAGACACTATTTAGTTGTACCCATTAGGGTACAATTTAACTTCCTATCATTAGTAACCAGATTCTCCTCGAGGGAGAGCGTGAATTTGTTTATAGATCTATACGGGACTGACAATCTCGCACCTTGCTGTTAGCTACAGTGGTATTGGCCGGTCTATGGGTGACAAATGTCATATCAGCTTTGCGATGCCTACATAACACAATGTTTTACACTAGTCAATGAAGTATGGTTATAGGAAACTCACAATAGTATCAACTAAGGAGTCTAGATTACAAGATTTCATAACTTCAAGAGGTTTCACTAACACAAGGGCACTACACTACACTACTTCCCTAGTAAGATGAACATACATTTAAAAGGGATCTATAATGCTAATTCTATTATTTCTTGGGATATATGTTAGGGTTATATGTGAGTAGGGTTTGATAGACAGTAGAATGCATGCCTTCCGCTTCATTTCATGTTCCTTGTTTGGTTTTGGGCTTAGAGTAGATGCAAATAGTCTATTATCTAATCGATCTTGGTTATACATATAACTCATATACACTAAGTAATCATAGGAGGAATTAGGTATAGATCAGGTCAATACATATACAAGAATAGTACACTATTTTCTAATACAAAACATTTTTTTTTTGGAAAGAACATATAACTAGGTGCATACATACACAAAGGATTGCATACAAATACAAAGTACTACATTACTTTCTAAGTACAAATGAAGATGTTACTAAAAAGGGACCAAGACTGTTAACTCTAAAATCACCTAGGGCATACGGTAGGGTTATATACAATGTAGATTAGACAAACAATGGAATGTTTGGATTCCGCTTCATTTCCTGTTCCTTGTTTGGTTGTGGGTTTAGGGCAGAAGCACATAATCGATTGTATGTGTGATCTGTAGTGTATATAACTTGTATACACTAGGTGATTGTAGAAGGAACTTTTCACATTTTCTTATAGTATATTACATCAGAAAATATTGGATTTTCTGGAGGAACATTATAAGTTTTTTCAAAGAACAAAGAACATATCTTATAAAGCAAACTACTTATGAACTCACCAACTTAAATTTTGATACACTTTCAAAAACACTTGTATTCTCAGGAAATTAATAGACAGGTGCACGCTCAGGGATTCTAGAAGAAGGAGCATAATAGCTTCTTGTCTTTATTTTGCTATTTACTTTGGATGTCAATCACATATGATTTAAATACAATGTAAACACTATACTATTAATGCAATGGATGTTGTTGCTTGTTTTACTATTCTAAAATTGTTGTGATACTGTAGACGACGTCCTTCGCCCCCGAGTGTTTCCGCTATCTCGGTTTGGGGGTGTGACAGATTGATATCAGAGCATTGTTTATAGTGAACTGAGTATATCAACCCATAAAAGATATACAACTATAATTACAATGTGATAAAAACACTCTGACCAAGAATATAATTTTAATATATAAGTATTCTTATATAAGTATACATACATGCATATGTACAGACTAGAACTAGTATCACAAGAAGAACAAAAAACAAAAGTATTTAAATGTTGAGAACTACGGTCTAGCCTAAACAATTATGTAATCATATCTGGGTTAAATATAGCCTGATCAACTATATTTATTTGAGATACGACCAACATGTGTTTGGGAGTGATGTGGTGTTGCAGCAGGCATAAAACTTACCTAACCCTATATACAAAGGATCTCTAGAACAAAACACAAAGTTAAAATAATATATGAGTATTTTAGTTACTATAAGATAACAACAAGTCTAAAAACATTCCAAGTTCATACACTAAGAAGCTCTAGAATCAAACATACAAATAAAATGCTATTGGAGTATTTTAGGCACTATAAATAACTTATCTGAGAATTAAAGGATCGTTACTGGTAGGTATATGATTGTAGAGTGTATACTCCCACGGTTTTATATAATTGAAATTTTATAGACTTAGGTTAGTTTTTTACGCTCTACTTCTTGTTCTTTGTTTGGTTGTGGTCTTAGAGTAGGATAACTTATTCGAAGGTCTATTTAATCTAAAATTATATACAACTTCTATACACTACGGTATTATAGAAGGACCCAGTAAGGATCACCCCATAACATAAAAATGTTTTATTAAATCTCATAGATTCTTTAGACAATCCCATTTTCGCATGCCCCACATAGATAGATATAACCATTCCATTATATCAGTCTGAGGAAGAGTTAAGGAAGAGCAAGAAGAGGTTCATGCGAAGGATATAGATAAGGGGTCGGCTGAAGAGAAAGGCACTAGAGTGATCATTGATGAACTTTACCATCTCAAGAGGAGACGTGTGAGGTCCCTTTGTACTTTTAGAGTCAGACTCTCCATCATGAAATAATGGAGATCAGAGACAAAACCCGAACCAGGATGAAGCGAAGATTCAACACACATACAGAGAACCAGAACACCATAGGGGTGTCCAGAGACAACAAATCTTCACAAGTAGAACCAAGGCGAACATAGGAAGGACAGAGAACAGAGGAAACCACTCCCGATACATGCGAAGAGACCGAGTACCTTATATGTCACACTAATACCAAATGAAATAGTATGATTTAGTGAGTTAGTGATTACATTACTCACACTATGTGTAGGGTTTATTTGATTTTTTGTAACATCGGGAAAATAATTATTCGATTCACAGAAATTCATTTGAGATTAGTCACTACAAATTCATAAGTTTATTTCATATAGACTTCCTTTATGAAATATTTTTCAGAACTTTATAAAAGTCGGAACATGATTCACTTGAAACTAAGATAACTTAGTTTTAATAACACTCGACTTATTTCCACTACTAAAGACTTACCACCGTTTCGTCTTGTAAACTTTATTTTAAAAATATACCTCATGGAAGACCCATAAGGCGCGTAGTCAACAAAACAACAGAAAATCCACCACCGTCTCCACAACCACAATATGATCTTGCTGCTTTTCAGACAGTGATAACAGCCACAACGATAGCCGCTATAACCCAAATTCGCGTAAGTGGTACCAGTGGACCTGGTAGTGGTGCTCACCCAATCAACCACAGAGATGCCAATGGACACCCGCGAGAGTGTTAGTACAAGGACTACATGAACTGCAAACCCAAATACTTCAATGGATATGGAGGAGTCATTGTTTTAAAGCAATGGTTCGAGAAAACAGAATAAGTTTTCAAAATCTACACGTGCCCAAAAGGGAGCAAAGTGAAATTTGTTGTCTGAACCTTCTCAGACAGAGCCCTAATGTGGTGGAATGGCCATGTTAAGTCATTGAACCTATCGATGGCTAACTCTATGGGCTGAGAGAACTTAAAAGAGGAGATGATGGAAGAGTACCGCCCAAGAGGCGAGGTGCAAAAATTGGAGCATGAGCTGTGGAACCTTACCATGGCAGGCTTAGACATAGTAGCCTACACTGACAGGTTTAGTGACCTGGCAACACTATGCCCCTGGATGGTTACCCCGGAGAGTAAGAAGATAGAAAGGTATATTTGGGGATTATCTCCCCAAATTCAGGGGAATGTACTGTCTTCTAACCCAACCACCTTCGATAGTGCAAAATTCTTGGCCTAGCGACTCATAGACCATGGAGTCAGCCAAGGCGCGATGACCCCCACTCCAGAGCCAACAAAAGGAGGAAACCATAAGCGAAAGTTGGGGAGCAAAAGGAAGGGGTAACTAACACATGATCCACCAATGCAACAACATATTTTCGCAATTCATGCGGCCACAACAACAGCCACTCCGGCTCCTATGAGGAGTTATACTGGAAACCTCCCAAAGTGTAATAAGTGCAACTTCCATCACACTGGAGGTTGTCGGGAGCTGAATTGCCTAAACTGCCATAGGAAGGGTTATACTGCTGGTTTCAGCAGGGCATCAGCATAACCGATCTCCCAAGTCCCCGGAGTTGAAGTAAGCCAGGCTTGTTATGGGTGTGGCGAGATAGGAAACTACATGAGAGACTGCGCTATAATGAAGAACATTGCAGCGATGGACGAATACTGATGATCACCACTTGAGAGACTGCCCTGGAACCCCTGTGAACAGCGGTACGTCTTTTAAATTAGAATTCTATATGATTAAACTTATATTAAAATTCGGGGAAATTAAAAGTAGTTATAAATTACTCACTTGTCCGATCAGATCACAACATTCATATAAGAACTAAAGATCTTTGCTGGTGAGATATGATGGTTTAGTGTATACATCAGGTTCATTTATATTTAAGATTTGGCAGGCTTAAGATGAGTGATTCCGCCTCATTTCCTGTTTCTTGTCTGGTTGTGAATTTAGGGCAGAGTTACTCAGCCGACAATCTTAATAATCTTAAATATGCATGACTTGTATACTCCAAGCAATCATAGAGGGACTGGTTATGAGATCATAATATAAAGTATCATCACTAGCTATCGGAACGTTCTTCCTACTAGTACTTGCTTATTGCAGTACAAATGTTTTCACTGTAGTAATAACGAGGGTAAAAACAAAAGACACTAGAAAGTATACATAGAACGCACTATTGACTACCTGCAGAATGCATAATCGCTCTAACAAATGTTTCTTTCGAATCAACTTAGCACTTGTTTCTATAAAAAGTTCCAACATCGTCATTCGACATAGATTGGTGTGGTCCTCACCATACCAATTTCATGTACTCCGAAAACCCTTCATCGTAGCCAACCGACTAACGAAACCCTCGTCACAAATAATGACAAACCAGACATAGACTTGAACATCGTCTTGCATATTCTAAACTTCAAAGTACCCTGGTGAAGAACACTTTACCCTCCAGAACCTCCTGAAGCATTCTCAGCAGACCGTTCGAATATACCGCTCGTGCAACAAGTCAAGTTCTAGCACAGAGGCTTGGGATGAATATGATTTACCCATTAATATTAAGTGTATACGCAAGGGTGGTATATAGTTATGATTTTACGGATTTAGGATGTGTGTTTCCGCCCTATCTCCTGTTCCTTGTTTGGTTGTGGACCTGGGGAAGAGTCACACATCCGACTGTCTTTCCAATCATAATTATATACGACTTGTATCCATGATGTAATGATAGATGAACCAGGTATGAATCCTACCATGAACTTCAGGACAAAGCTACCCAGGACTACGAGTGGACATTCTACCATTCGGGTTAACATAGACAAGTAAAATGAACCCATACGCTCCCTACGGATAAACACATCATACGCAACAGTGAAGATCCGCTAGAACACTAAGCGAGGATTAGAATTCACTAGAAATCAAAGAGATCAAATGGAACAAAAGTACAAATGTCATTCCTCAACCCCTAAATTCACACTCAGAAAGCTAATTTCGGGATGGAATTCCATCTAACGGGGGGATGATGTCACAACCCCAAATATCTATCTTGTAAAGTCAAACTCATTAACCGAAGGTCAAACTTATAGGTTTCTAAGCCTAATATATGTTAGGTTTGTGTGTTAGGAAGTGAACCACTAAGGAAACGAGATCGTAGTATTGCATTTGGGCCATAAACCTCAACAAGTGAGGTTCACATCCGCAAACTAGGTTCACGACCTTGAAATCTCCCTTGGCCGTGAAATCCACCCTATATATATGTGGATGATCGATTTTCTTTCATTTCTTCATCTCCTAGCCGCAAACATCCCATTCTCTCTCAAGTATCATATGCCAAGAAAAACCATTTTCACTTCTATACATCTCTTGACCTTTAGAAACTCCTTAGAAGCTTGCGAGGATCTTCCAACACTCACAAATCATCAAAGATCTTCAAGTGTTCTTCAGATCATTTGGACCATCAACCACTCATAGCGCCGAGAACTCTTCCTAGGGCCATGAACCATCCATGGGCTATGAACCGTTCATGGGGCTGTGAACCCAACTAGCTTGGCCGTGAACTCCCTTTAAGCCTCCCAAATTGCTTCTAACACTCCTTTGGTGAGTTATTCTTGCATCCTAGGTTGTTTCCTAAACACCTTTGTAGTTATATTCACTAATTTCATACCTATAAGTGTGATAATATGCTAATTAGCATTCTTTTATGCTACGGAACTTCACTCATGGAAGTAACACCTTTTCTCCAGTCTTCAATCAAATCACTCACACGAGGTGAGTTCATACCCCTATGTTTTAAATGTTTTTCAATGTTTTAGGGGGAGGGGGATACAAGTAAAAACACAAGGAAATCTTGTGTTATCAATCAAATGATATCAAAAAGTTTTTAAACATGTCAAACTATTTCAACGGCTGTAATCTATTTTAAAAAGAATGTTTCAAACAGCTGAAATTTTTTTATACTTATATTTTTACAGAATACATGTCTATAGATATTTAGATATCTAATTTAGATTCAACAGGCTTAGGAATGATGTTTCCACGCTATCTCCTGTTCCTTGTCTAGTTGTGGACTAGGGTTGGAATCACTTGTCTCACTGCTTGATTGATCTCAATTATATATGTGTTATATCTATATATATATATATATATATATATATATATATATATATATATATATATATATATATATATATGAAACTCACAATAGTATCAACTAAGGCATCTAGATTACGGGATTTCATAACTTCAAGAGGTTTCACTAACACAAGGGCACTACACTACACTACTTGCCTAGTAACATGAACATACATTTAAAAGGGATCTATAATGCTAATTCTATGATTTCTTGCGATATACGTTAGGGTTCTATGTTAGTAGGGTCTGCTAGATAGTAGAATGTGTGTCGTCTGCTTCATTTCATATTCTTTGTTTGGTTGTTGGCTTAGAGTAGATGCACACAGTCTACTATCTAATCGATGTTGGTTATACATATACCTCGTTTACACTAATTAATCATAGGAGGAATCAGGTATAGATCAGGTCAATACATATACAAGAACACTACAATATTTTCTAGAACAAAACATACTTTTTGGAAAGAACACATAACCAGGTGCATACATACATAAAGGATTGCATACAAATACAATGATACTACATTACTTTCTACGTACAAATGAAGATATCACTCAAAAAGGACCGACATTGTTAACTATGAAATGACCTAGGGCACACACCAGGGTTATATACAATGTAGATCAGACAAACAGTGGAATATGAGGATTCCGCCTCATTTCCTGTTCCTTGTTTGGTTTTAGGCTTAGGGCAGAACCACACAATCAACTGTCTGCTTGATTTGTAGTGTATATAACTTGTATACACTAGGTGATTGTAGAAGGAACTTTTATAGGTCACATTTTCTTACGTTATATTACATCTGAAAATATTAGATTTTCTGGAGGAACATTATTAGGTTTTTCAAAGAACAAAGAACATAACTTCTAAAGCAAACTACTTATGAACTCACAAACTTAAATGTTGATACACTTTCAACCTGATTGATAAAAATACCTTCGGCTGTCTGTCTAATATTTAAGCCAAGGAAAAAGTTAATTGGACCGATTGAGCTCATCTCAAATTTAATTTCCCTCAACTTCCTGAACTCAGCTGTTAAGCTAGGATTCGTGGAGCAGAAGATGATGTCATCAACGTAAATTTGGACTATCATAAGGCGGTTACCCTCTCTCTTACGACAGAAGGTTGGGTCAACCGAACCTTGCTTAAATTTGGACATTTTTAAGAATCGAGTGAGAGTTTCATACCATGCTCTGGGAGCCTGCTTCAGGCCATATATTGCTTTGCCTAGAATGTAGCAGTGATCTGGATACTTCTCATTCACGAAACCTAGAGGTTGCTCAACGTACACAGTTTCTTCAAGTTCTCCGTTGAGAAAGGCACACTTTACGTCCATTTGATAGACTTCAAAGTTATTGTGTGCAACATAAGAAAGAAAGATTCGAACTGACTCTAATCTTGCAACCGGAGTGAAGGTCTCTTCATAATTTATACCTTCCTCTTGACAATATCCTTTCACCACCAGCCGAGCCTTATTGCGAATCACATTCCCTTCCTTGTCCATCTTATTTCAGAATACCCATTCGAGACCGACAACCGAAGCATCCTTTGGAGTTGGATTTAGAAGCCATACTTTGTTTCTTTCAAACTCGCTCAACTCGTTTTGCATGGCTTGAACCCAATCAGAATGGTCAAGAGCTGAATTATCGGTCTTCGGTTCAACTTTAGAGACATAAGAGTTGAACATGAAAATTCTACTTGAGAGAATAATGCAGTTTGTTTCGCTTTGATCTGTGAACGAGTTAATACCTCTTCTGAATATTCCTCAATGATTTGACTTTGAGGATGGTCTTTGGTCCATTTAATAAGGGGAGGGTAATTTGGATCATAAGAGGGATCCAATTCTGCATTTACTTCTTCTTCTAATTCTGATTGTGTATCATCATCATTGACATTCATATTCTCCCCCCCCCCAAATGATGACACAAGTTCAATTGCTAGATTGGAATGCTCCCCTTCGTTTGGAGTTTCGGTTGAGCTAGATGATTGTGACGATGAACTCTCCCCCTGAATTGATGAATCCTGATCTTTTGGTAGAGACGAAACCTCCCCTAGATTGAGGGACAGTCACCAGAAGGTTCACTTGAGTCAGGTCTTTCGCTTGCCTTCGGTTGTTCAGCCACCATCTTTAGTGTAAAATCATTAATAATTTGCTTTAAACTGTCGACTTTGTTTTCTTCAGCTTTGGATTCAGAGTTGATAGCTTTTTCAGGTTCATCAAAGAGAAGTGTATATTGCTCAAAAAGATTTGAGATAGGCACAGTGACCTAGCTAGACCTTGGAAAGATTTCCTGTATTACACCTTCAGTTGTCTTCAACTTCTTAATATAATTGTCATCAAAAGTGACATAGTATGTCTCTTCAATCTTCTTTGAGCGTTTATTCAGAATTCTATATGCCTTTGAGTGCAAGGAGTAGCCTAAAAAGATTCCTTCGTCGGCCTTAGCATCAAATTTGTTTCGATTCTCCCTTGAGTTGAAGAGAAAGCATCTTGAACCGAACACATGAAAGAACTTCACATTAGGCTTGCACTTGTTCAAGATCTCGTAAGGAGTTATTGAGAATCGCTTGTTTAGATATGGTCTGTTTAGAGTGTAACAAGCTGTAGCAATATCATCAGGCCAAAAATATAGAGGCAAGGAGGCAAAGCTTAGCAGAGTTCGAGCCGCTTCGCACAGAGATTGGTTTCGCCTTTCGACAATTCCATTCTGCTGTGGAGTATATGGAGCAGAAAAATTGTGAGTCATTCCCTTCTCAGCCAGAAAATCTTTGAAATGCTTGTTCTTGAATTCTAAACCATTTTCACTTTTATGTTACGAACCACTTTTTGTAGTTGAACCTCTACTTGCTTTATGAAGACCTTGAGCTTAGGAGTTGCCTCTGATTTTTGCTTCAAGAAAAATACCCATGTTAAGTGAGAGAAGTCGTCAACGATGACAAGAATGTAGTTGTTCCTACCATCGCTTTCAATAGAGGAAGGACCACATATATCGATATGTAACAGTTCCAATGGTTTATCACTTTTGTGTTGATAATAAAAGGATGACTTTGTCGACTTTGCTTTCCCATTTCACAAGCTGCACATAAATGTTCTTTGTTGAATTTGAGAACTGGAAGACCTCTAACATGATCTCCTAGTACCAGCTTGTTGATATCTTTGAAATTGAGATGAGAGAGCCTTCGATGCCATAAACAGCTTTCGTTTGAGTGTGCCTTCGTTAGCAAGCAAACTGCTGGTTTCCCTTGAATTGGATTGAGATTTAAAGGGTACATTTCCTCCTTTCGCTTCGACTTAAGCAGTATGTTATTTGATTTCTTTTAGACAATCTCTGACCCTTCTTCATCAAAGGAGACCTTTAGTCCGGTCCCAACTACTAGTTGTGACACACTGATGAGATTATGCTGCAATCCTTCGATGTATGCGACTTTTCTGATTGAGAATTCTCCATTTGTAATCATTCCATAGCCTTTGATAGTACCAAACGAATTGTTGCCGTACTTCACTGTTCCACCATCCTTGAGAGACCGAAACTCCCTCAGTTCTTCCCTTCGTCCTGTCATGTGACGCGAGCAGCCACTATCAATGTACCATTCTTCGTCAAACTGTTAATCACGTATAACTTGCAAAATATCAAGTAGATTTAGGAACCCAAAGTTTCTTGGGTCCTTGTGAGCCTTTTATAGGACAGGGAATAGTAAGAGAAACATCAAACATATAAGTTCTTTTAATTAGAGTTGTCTCATCGTTTCTTTTTATTGTAAAAACGTTGATTTTTTTTGACTTAGATTCACTTGATTTAGACATACGATTTGAAATTTTGACGTATGCATGCTTTTGGATCTCTTTCGAGCATCTATTGTCTTCTGGAAAGAGCTTTCCTTTCCCCTTTGAATCTTTTGAAGAATAAGAATTAGAATGAGAATGAGAAGAATAAGGTTTAGAAGCAATATTAGATCATCTATTATTGTTCTTCCTTGGATGAGAACGGGAACCTTCTTCCCTTCGGATATTCTGATTGTACATGGTACTGAACCCATCCTTTCGGCTACTATTATGTTGAGGACCGAAACCGTTCTTTCGGTTGCTTACCTTCTGAGGACCGAAACCCTCATTTCGGTTGCTTTCATGCTGAGGACCGAAACCTTCCTTTTGGTTGCCTACCTTCTGAGGACCAAAACCTTCCTTTTCGGTTGCTTACTTGCTAAGGACCGAAACCTTCCTTTCGGTTGCTTCTTGGTTCCCCTCGTGAGTCACATGTCTTTTCATACCTTACGTAATGAGGATTCTGAGATCGCCAAAACTGTTTTCTCTCTGAGAGATTCTTCTTGTATCTCAGATTACATTGGTGTTTTCGTTCTGCCACCTGTTTTGGATTTTTATGAATATTGATCTTTTTCTATAGTACTTGAGCATGGCTTTCGCTTTTTGACGAACACGTCTTACTGGACCTTATCACTGGTTCACTCGAAGATGTTTTGGTACGACTTGTACTTGGCACATCATATCTTGTAGGTTCATTAAGTGGTTCCGGCACATATCTACCCTTTACTCACCATGAGGTTTTCTGAGATAAACCTTTTGTTTCATCAGCGTTTTCTGAGATAAACCTTTTGGTTCCGGAACATATCTACCCTTTACTATCCATGAGGTTGTTGACCAGAAAAATTCATCACAACCATTGGCATTATCTTCTTCCACCAATGCTGTCAGTTCGGCTGTTTGTTGTGGTGTGACTCCTTGAACTATGTACACTTGATTAGGAGTGGTTTGAACCTTTTTATACACAACATCTTTTTCCTTAAGAACTCTGGTCTTGTCTTTTGATGAGCGTGCAAACTCAACAGAGTTTTCAGAAATCAGATTTTTACTAGGTTCGGGTTCGCTTTTGACAAATTCAGAGCAATCCACCACATCCTCTACAAAGATTTCGCTCATGTCATCATCCTCATTAAGTTCAGATGCATTTTCAACATCAATTTTATTTTCTGACTTTAATTTGGCATTCAACGAATCAAATTTCTGTATAGTTTCGGTTCTTAGTTTCAATTTATCATTTTCATCCAACAGATTTTTGAGCATGTCCTTATGGTCTTTTGATTTTATGTAAGACTCTATTTTCTCAAGACCAATATTGTAAGCAGTAGAGATTTCATTAGAAGATACAACATTTTCGAAGTTGTAAGCTTCGGCATCGACTTCATCCTCCTTTAATTCAAGAAAGGGTAAAATCATGCGATGTATCTTCTTTCCTATTTCACAATCGAGGTGTAACTGAGTGATATTATAATATAATCTTTTTGCAATCAAACAAAAAATGTTTCGTTGTTTTAAAAGCTTAAGATTGTCTCATTACAAATAGATTGACTCATCCCTAGACCTAATTAATTCTTTCTCCTTTTGCTCAATCCAGATCCTGCTCTCCTCACTCTTCGACGATATCCTGCTAATTTGATTAGTCAGGTTAGAGTTTGTGACACGAGTTTGGGAAAGACTACTACTTAAACTAGAAAATTTAGATTTTAAGCTATTTAGTTCCTTTTCATAGTTAATAACAGGAATTTTTAGAGAAGTGAGAATATTTTGTACCTTCTTGATCAACTCATCACATTCGTTGATCTGTGCACTGACAGGTTTCGCAGCGAAACACATGTCCTCTCGCTCCTTCTCATATTCCATCCCACCTTCTGTTGTGTATCCTCGCATTTGTGATACACCTTTGGTCACCATCAAACATCTTCCCATAGCTTTTTCTTCTTTTACCAGCATAGCCTTGCCATGATTTGGCTTTCTTACTTCTTCGTCCTTTTAATCTATGGACCATACCTGCACTATACCAAATTCATCGTTGTCACCTGTATCCTGTACAATCAAAGCATTCATGATGTTATTGTTAGCAAATGATTTCCTTTTCTTGATCTCTTCCAATCGTCTCAGGAGGGTTGCTTCCTCATCTTCTTCATCAACCTTTTCAAACTTTTTCTTCAACATCCAGTCTTTGGCAACGTGATTCTTGCCTCCACAATAATGGCAATCAAAACCTGAGTCACCACCAATCTTCATCTCCTTCTTGGATTCTTTTGACTTTGAACCTAATTTTAGTTCCTCCTTCACCTTTTCGGAACTATAACTTCCCTACCAGTTCCGGTTCTTGTTGGCTGGGAACTTTCTTTTGATAAACTTTCTTGGATTGGAAACCATCAGGGCATACTCTTCACCGGTCAGATCGTAGTCTGAAAGATCCAATTCTTCTTCTTCTTCACTAGCACCTTTACTTTTTGAAATAAGAGCTAATGGTCCCAAACTAGAAATCACATTCGTTTCCTTTGACACCGCAATTTCGTGGGACTTCAGAATCCCCACAAGTTTCGCCAGAGAGTATGATTTGAACTGTTCGTGTGCCTTCACTGTGGACACAACCGCCATCCATTCGGGTCTCAGACCGTTCATGAAGGTAAGTTTCTGCTCAATAACCTTCCTTTCGATTCCGTGCTTTATCATCTTACTGAGAAGATGATTAAACCAATCAAAAGCCTGAATGAGTTTCTCTTCGGGCTTCTGTTTGAAATCACCAAATTCAGAAAGCAGCAAGGTTTGAATCGAATGTTCCAGATCTTCATCAGTAGAGTACAATTCCTTTAACCTATCCCATATCTATTTTGCTGTAGCACATGAACTCACCAATCGAAACGTGTCCAGTTGTAGAGCAAACCTGATCATTCTTAAGGCTTTGATGTTGCATTGAAACTTCTCTTTCTCATCTTGAGGAATGTCTTTCACATCATTCACAAGCTAATTGTACTCCTTTTGAGTTTTGACAATCTTAGAAGTGCTTGAGTGAGCAAACGGACCAACTGTGATTGCTTCCTAGATCAAGTACCCATTATCCTCTGAGCCGATTACATAATCTTCGAAGTAGTGCATCCATACTTCATAATCCTGAGAGTATAAGATTGGAATTTTTGTTGTTGATCCAATACTGTTGGAGATGTTGATTGGATTGGATTGAGAATCGTCCATAGATATTGTGATGTTTGATCGATAACTTGTTTAAGATCAGACTTGTAATCTATCGTTAGGGTAAGATCGACAATTAATGAGATGCACCAATTTGGAATGACGACTCAATTAATATCAATCAATGCGGAAAAACCCTAATAATTTCTTCAACAGAAGAGAAGTGTATGAATTACACAGCCTCAGACTCTGATACCAATTGATGAGAATAAATCTCTAGATCGTTTAGATCCTTCACAGGTATATTGATTAAGAACAAACAATTCAATCACAATACGATTAAGAACACAATATGGAATCAATATGAAGCTTATGATTCAAATATAGTCACGCCTTAGCAGAGCTCTGTAAAGAACTTCCACTGTAGAGGCGAGCTAAGGTTTACAATACTTCTATAAGAAAAATGATTTTAGCTTTTTTTTTTTAACAAAGGATACATGCATGCACCTTAAATACTAAAACCCTAGAATAATAAAATGCATGGTTGGACAGGCCCAAACCGGCTGCAAAACTGGGCTTAGGACCAAGCCCAAGACGCAACACTTATAAAACCCAACATCAGCCATTAAAGAATTTTCGGATTTAGATCATCTTTCTAGGCACTAAAAATCAACCATAGTATCTCGAAGATTACTTGTATGTCCAATTTTTGGCCAAGGGGTTACATATATATAGAGTAGGATACCAAGAGTCATGTGTAAACCCTAATCCATACACTTGGCTTATGATCCATAAATCATGTGGGCTAAGACTTCATGGACTCTTACATAAACTTAGCCCATCATGGATCAATAGGCCAAACCATATGTATCGTTGATCTACATAATCAGTCCCCATTAATTTAATTAGTCTCTTTCGATCACAAAATTAATTCCAAATTAATTCTTAACCAATACTAATTAAATAATATGATTTCAAAATTACTATATTATACTTATAATATATTAATAAATTAAAAATAACCTCTTTCTCAAATATCCATCCTATCAGATTGTTCTGGTGAAGGCAACCCAAAGGGGACCATGCTACTCTCCGGTAAAGTACATACCAATTATAGTTATGCGCTCAGACACCTAATCCAACAGGAGGTTCCGAAGTCTCCCTCAGATATCAGGAGTTTCTAGGGTTTAGCATGGTACTATCGAAGATTCATTCAGGATTTCTACAAGATTGTGGTACCCCTCACTCGTCTAACGAAAAAAGGGTGGATTTACGATGGGGCCCTGAGCAGCAGTTGGTATTTGAAACTTTGCGGCAGAGATTATGTGAAGCCTAGGTTTTGGCCCTCCCGGAGAGGATTGAAGATTTTGTGGTTTTTTGTGATGCTTCCATCACGGGTTTGGGGACAGTCCTCATGCAGAGAGGACATGTGATTGCTTTTGCTTCGCGATAACTGAAGCCGCACGAGACGCAATGTCTCATGCATGATCTGGAGTTTAGGCAATGGTTTTTGCCCTCATGATTTGGATGCATTATCTTTATGGGTTCTTTTGTACTATCTACACGGATAACAAGAGTCTAAGACATATTATAGATCAGCCGAATTTGAACATAAGGCGGCGCAGGTTACTGGATGTAGTCACGTAATATGACTGCGAGATCCTTTGCCATCCGAGTAAAGCGAATGTAGTGGCGGATGTTTTAAGCCACAAGTTGGGTGGATCTTTAGATGGGGTGTCGTGTATAAGGATACCATTGGATTCCCCGCACATGGGTTTAATTAGGGAGGCTCAGGTCGAGGGTATCTGGGAAGAGAATTGGAAGAAAGAGAGAATCAGAGGTGATATTACCAGATTAGTTTTAGATACTCGTGTGTTGTTGACATGTTGTGGTCGGGTTTGGGTTTCGATGTCTAGTGGGGTCAGACAGACTGTATTGGAGGAGGCTTAAAAGTCTAATTTTTCTATTCATCTGGGGGCTACCAAGATGTACCAGGATCTGAGCTTAAGCTATTGGTTGTCGTGCATGAAGAGGGAGATAACCTGGTACGTTGAGGGATGCATGACCTGTAGGATGGTCAAGGTTGAGCATTAGAGGCCATATGGCAAGCAGTAGCCTCTGGAGGTTCCCATGTGGAAATGGGAGTAGATTTCAATGGATTTTATCACCAAATTGCTGATGACGAAAACGGGTTTTGATGCTATCTGGGTCATCATGGATCGTTTGACCAAGAGGGCCCATTTTTTGGTGATTCGGGAGAACTCGACAGCCGAAAAGTTAGCCGATGTGTATGTTCACGAGATCGTTGGTCGCCATGGGGTTCCTGTCTCCATTGTTTTAGACCGTGGTATTTGGTTTACCTCCCATTTTTGGCAAAAGTTCCGTGAGGAACTGGGCATGAGGTTGTACTTCAACATTGCTTATCATCCGCAAATCGAGGGCTAGTATGAGCGGACGATACAGTCCATGTAGGATATGTTGCAACATGTTTCATTGATTTTGGTGGGAGATGGGACTCCTACATGCCTGTTGTAAATTTTCCTTACAACAATAGTTATCACTCTAGCATTGGTGCTCAACCTTTTAAGATCTTGTATGGGCGGAGATGGCATACCCCGTTTTGGTGGGGCGAGCTTGGTCATAAGGTTATGGGGTTGACCGAAGTCGTCCTTCAGACCACATAGATGATTCGACAGATCAGACAGAGATTGCAATTATTCAAAGTAGGAAGAAGAGTTGTGCCAACCGCCATCGTTCCGAGTTGGAGTTTCAGGTTTGTGACATGGTATTGCCCATGGTCTCACCTTGGATGGGTGTTATACTGATGTGCACGAAAGTACCCACTAATTTTAATATTTATAACCTAACAAACTTAAACTAACTATGCACTTATAGGCAGTGTACCTAGTCAGATTACAGTATAGCTTAGGTAAGTCGGGTGTCGATCACAAGGAACAGTGGATTAATTTAGTATATTTGATTATAGGTTACAGGTCACACGAAAAGAATAAAGAAATAAATCTCAAACTAACAATTAATTAACTACTCTCGATAAACTAACAGGAAAACAAATCTCTCCAGGTACTTTGGTTTAGACAAATTACACCTTAAAAACATAGACAATTGCGTACACAAATTCACTTATTCATGTTCACTGATTCCTAAAATGATTAGATTCGTGTTCACTATAACTAATCCTTTAGCAAACAAGTCAATTCAAACAATGATCAGTTGGTTAAACTAACATGCTTCCTAGTGTTCAGTTCGTATCAAGCATGACTTGTAAATATAGTTAATCAAATTAGACATTTAATTAACCTCTTGTTGATGGTCATCAAACAAGGATCACACATTAACTTACTTACTCCCAAGTTAATCCTAGTTTCACATTCGTTATTCCTAGACGTATAATCTTGATGGTCATCAAAAATCATAAGAGACAAGCAATCAAGCAGATGTTCATGCAACTCGATTCACTTAACAATTAACAGCAAATAATTATCATTAATACTTAAGGATCGTTTAACAAGCTTGACAAGATAAATTAAACACAAACAAACGATTCAATATAGCAATTAGTCTAATAATCAAAGCTTCATTCAATCATAAACACAAAGTAAAAGGTTTTTACACCCAAATCAGTAACTAAATATAGAATAGTACCACAATGGAATGCTAAACATGGTCACGTTAGCAATCCATATGATTACCGACATGTATCCGCTCTCCAACCCTTCCGATCTCTGCTACCATTAGCTTAACGGCTTTCCGTCCGCCTTCTAAACCCTCAAAACAGCTTAACAGAAGTTTAATATCGACTAAATTAAGTCGGAAGTCGAATCCCCCCTCCTGGTTAGCTGAAAATCGACTTTTATAACCTTGGTAGCCGACTTACGTACGCTGGGCGTAAGTCGGATTACGCGGGGCATACTAAGGATCACTACACGATTGAACTTATCCGAGGCCAACCAGTACGTGGGGCGTACCCTTAAGTTACGCGGGGCGTAAGTCAATTTGGTCGTTACGCGGGGCGTAATTGCTATGTACGCGGGGCGTAATCGGTTCTTCAGCATTTTTAATTTCTTTTAGCTTCTAAACCCGGTTTTCGCTTCAGTCTTTTCTTTTGTGCTTTATCGACAACGAATAGCTGCAAAACATAATTCAAAGCATTATGAGTACTTTTTAGTTCTAAAAGAGAATAAATAAGGCCAAAATATTAAGATAAAATGCATAAAAATATATATAAAAATACACATATCAAAATACCCCACACTTAGCCTTTGCTTGCCCCCAAGGAAATTTATTTTTATTTTACCAATATCGCACTAAGCAATCCATTTAAAACTTAGCCATTATGCCAAGACCGCAACACATGCATTTGTGCCTAAAATTTTCCTAAAGTACCCCCCCCCATATTTTAAATACTCACAATCTTCATAAACACTCGCCCACTTTTTCCGAACAATGCTCATTTTATGCAACCCTCCGAATCCATCCGCAGAAAACCTCCTAACCTCAAGGTACTTTTAGTTGAGCAACCTAAGCATACATAATCTAGAATTACAATTTATGATACCACTATGGAGCTCTTTTGAATTCTTCACTTCTTTGATCATTTGATGTTTGATTTCTTTGAATTCAGCACCTTTATTGTTCGATTTGTGGTATCTTCAACTTTTTAGAATTTTGATCTTTTGATGTTCACTATATTTGCTCCAAAATTCTTCAAACTTTTTCTTGTTTCTCTCTCTTTTTTTACATGTACCTCACTTTTTTTTCACTCAAACCTACATGCTTAAGCAGAGGCGCTCAACCTCAACCTTTATTGGCTAACGATAATAATTTTCCTGGATACATTTTAGGTTTAGGCTGCTAAACATATTGCATCCCTCAAACCAAGCGGGGTTATGTTTTTGTTCCATGATTTCACTAAAATAAGGGAGGCCACAAATACACTAGAACGTATATAGGCTCAACTAAACATTTGAGTTCTCATCGGATTATCTCATACAATATAGCAAAAATTAAAATTATCACTAGATTTTTCTAAATTAAACTATTATTTCAAGTTTTCAAACTTTTAAATTTCCCAACTCTAGCAATTTCATTTATTCTTTTAATTTAATTTACTTTTACCGACCCCCTACCCCACACTTATTTAATACAATGCCCTCATTGTATGCTAAAACGAATTAAGAACATAAAAAGGGAGAAAAGGAACAGACTCCCCTAGGTAGTTGTGGTGTGATCAAATGGGGCTGCTATAAGTTGCTTCAAATATCGCTGAAAGACTGAAAACTGGAACTGCTGCTTCTGAATTTGCCGAAAACATAAAATCCAGACCGCCGTCTTAAAAAATGTGGTGCACAAGATTGCAAACAAATGCAATGTGTAATAACCATGACGTGGGAAAGTGTCGACCACGTCATCTCGTCAAGAATGACATCCTCTTCTCGCGATGAAAAATCCCCCACAACATAGGAAAGTGTCAACCATGTCGTGGCAGCCAGGACGATACTTCTTCCTCGTGTCGAAAGAAAACTCTATGGTGTGGGAACTGCTCATCCATATCATAAGAGTCAAAACATCGTAAAAATGCCAATCTTCAAAATGATCGCTCACGAAATAAATATGCACCCCACACTTGTGACAAATTGTGGGTCTCGACTCTAATCTTCAACTCTCACACTGCTCTCTCTAGCAACAGTCGGACCTAGCTGCTGAACTTACTGCCAGCTTTCTAAGGGCGAAAATTCTGCAGAAATCTAAACAACCAAAGAGCATTAACATGGAAAACAAAAGTAAAACAAACTAAATTAAAATTTAATTACATAAAAAAACTAATACTAAACTAAAAATAACACAAAAATAAACAAAATAAAAAGGATCACTCATCATCCCCATCATCATGCGGTTGTGTCCCAGAAGTACCGGCCCCATCATGTCGTGACTGGAATGGTGGAGGGTAGGGAACCGAGTACTGAAACCCCTGATGGGCAAAGAATGCGTTCAACGCATCCCCATACCACTGCTGTTGCCTGTCCACATGTGCAACATACTCACTAAGGTTTTGAACCCTCATGTCAAGATGGTCAATGCCTTGAGCTAGGTAGCGCATATCAATCTCCGGCTCAGGTCCCTGCTGTGCTCCCCGAGGAGCAGGTCTACGCCGCTGGACCCGTCTCGGCTGTGGCTCGGCAGCACCCTCCTCGTCCGCCACATCATCTGCTCGTACCCTCAAGACACCATCTCCACCCCGCTCTAATACACGCATCAACTCTAATAGCTGAAGACTCATCGGCCTCATGTCATGAAACACCATCGATCTCGTGATCTCACGCGTTAGCAACTGATATGATCGAGCTAACCGTGTGATAAAATGCCCTCCGCAAATCGGGCTGTCCCCCCGAAGTCCCCTGGCCCTCCGTCCCAAATATGTAGCTAAAGCAACTGGATGGTTCAGGTGCCTCCCTGGAGTAACAAGTGCCCACAGGAAATACAGGTCCGTCGAAGGCACTCTCTCACTATTCTTGTGATGCGTGAGAGACATAGAAATCAATCGGTGCAGCAGTCGGTATGTAGTAGACCAAATCATCCCCCCCCCCCCCCCGTGCGGTAGATGGTGTATAAACTCCTCCCGTAATCTCGGCCCAAAAAGTGTTCTTGTTATAGTCTACTGGCCGGTCCGTGAGACAATCAGCAAGGAATGTCGGGAAGTGGACACCCCTCGTCTCATCGACTGTGTAAATACCCACTCGAGTCGCAAGCTCTATCACGCTGCATTCCCGGCTCACTCCCCCCAGTCTGAAGGCAAAGGCTGTCCTGTCATTGGGTGCCTTCCTAGGATCATAGGAAACTATAGCATAAAACTCCAACAAAAATTCCCGATAAACAGGCTCCTGGATCCTGAACAAACGTGCCCATCCCTGACACACGAACAAATCCACTCCACTCGCGTCCAAGTGCATGTATTGCAAAAAATCCTGGATCAGTGCAGCAAGTCCTGTCCGGGTAGCCAATTCCCAGTCGAATGATGGTGCTATATCGATCTCTTTGGTTAGAAGCAAGCGCAAGTTGGTGACATAACGTGCCCGGGTTGCATCGTTCAGTGTTTGCGGAAATTGTAAAAAACGGTGATCGGTCACATCCTCGGGTGGGTTGGTCCTTTGCGTTCTTTGGGCCATAATCTGCACATACAAACACAAAACCAAACAACATATAGCAGTATTAACAAATTTTTAAACCAAAAATATTGGAGCTGGACATGGTCTGTACGTTGGGCGTACATCCAGCGTACGTTGGGCGTACATCCAGGTTCACGAGTCTGTGTCCTGGTTCCCTTGCTTGTGCTAAAGTCATAAACCATATCAAAATAAACACAGCAGGGGTAACAACACAGTTAAGTTTTTAATATTGCGTGGTCCAAAGGCAGTAGGATAGAATCAGGACCACCTTTAAAAATCAATTCCCCGTAATCTCTTATCTATTCAAAATTAGTAAACACTTAACAGGGAATCTACATAGAGCAGTCAAAAATCGAAGTCAACAGGGTTACGCTTGGCGTCCGTCCCTGAGCTCAAATCGATAGGTGTGGGACGGGATTAAAACCAAATTAAGTCCTAGGGTTTAGTTAATTGACAGAAATCGATCCATTCAAGTGGTAATCAGAACATATATTTGCGAAATCGGCCCTAATTCAAGAACCCTATAAACCTTAGATTTCGAACAAAGGCTTTTTGCAACTTATTCCATCGATTGAAACACAAATGCATAACATTGAGTACCCGAAAAACATACATGTGTGTCGAATTTGACAAGAAAAGAAGCAAAATCGAGATTATTGGAGATACGTTGCCGTCATAGTTCGTGTGTGCGAAGAAAGGAGTTGTGAAAAGAATAACGAAGAAGTCAAAGGGTCAATTTAATTTAAGGACTTATAATTAATTATTTTTCTTTTTTAATTACTTCAGCAACTGATGACTTCACGATGAGTGATTAAAAAAAAAAACTGAGACGTCATAATCACTTATCTTTGTCAAGATCAAACAACAATGGTTGATTAAAAACCTTTGCACGCAAGAATTGGTTTGCAAAAATACCCACTTTCGGGACCCGTTAGAATATTTCCTTTGTTTTCCTTGCACCTTTGACTAAAAGCGGAACAAGAAGTGACCTAACTAGTCAAGAACAGCAAGAGCTCGGTCTTCCACTTAACCACCACAATACGCCTTGCTATACTACCCCTCATGGATTGAGTTGGACAAATCAAAGTAGTAGGCTAAGCAGGTCAAAATTTCCCTAATCGCTTTCATTCTCGAAACCCATGAAAAAAGTAAAGTCAAGCAATGTGTACAATCCCATATTTCTGCAAATAAAAACAAGAACCTTCCCGACAAGTGAAATGATATCAACCAAAATCAAACTAAAAATAAAAACTAACTAAAAAAAAAATAACGAATAATCAAATAAACTAAATTAATGACAAACGGTTCCCCGGCAACGGCGCCAAAAACTTGATGTGCATGAAAGTACCCACTAATTTTAATATTTATAACCTAACAAACTTAGACTAACTATGCACTTATAGGCAGTGTACCTAGTCAGATTACAGTATAGCTTAGGTAAGTCGGGTATCGATCACAGGGAACGGTGGATTAATTTAATATATTTGATTATAGGTTACAGGTCACACGAAAAGAATAAAGAAATAAATCTCAAACTAACAATTAATTAACTACTCTCGATAAACTAACAGGAAAACAAATCTCTTCAGGTACTTTGGATAAGACAAATTACACCTTAAAAACATAGACAATTGCATACACAAATTCATTTATTCATGCTCACCAATTCCTAAAATGATTAGATTCATGTTCACTATAACTAATCCTTTAGCAAACAAGTTAATTCAAACATTGATCAGTTGGTTAAACTAACATGCTTCCTAATGTTCAGTTCGTATCAAGCAAGACTTGTAAATATAGTTAATCAAATTAGACATTTAATTAACCTCTTGTTGATGGTCATCAAACAAGGCTCACACATTAACTTACTTACTCCCAAGTTAATCCTAGTTTCACATTCGTTATTCCTAGACTTATAATCTTGATGGTCATAAAAAATTATAAGAGACAAGCAATCAAGCAGATGTTCATGCAACTCGATTCACTTAACAATTAACAGCAAATAATTATCATTAATACGTAAGGATCTTTTAACAAGCTTGACAAGATAAATTAAACACAAACAAACGATTCAATATAGCAATTAGTCTAATAATCAAAGCTTCATTCAATCATAAACACAAAGTAAAAGGTTTTTACACCAAAATCAGTAACTAAATACAGAATAGTACCACAATGGAATGCTAAACATGGTCACGTTAGCAATCCATATGATTACCGACATGTATCCGCTCTCTAACCCTTCCGATCTCTGCTACCATTAGCTTAACGGCTTTCCGTCCGCCTTCTAAACCCTCAAAACATCTTAACAGAAGTTTAATATCGACTAAATTAAGTCGGAAGTCGAATCCCCCCTCCTGGTTAGCTGAAAATCGACTTTTATAACCTTGGTAGCCGACTTACGTACGCTAGGCGTAAATCGGATTACGCGTGGCGTACTAAGGATCACTACGCGATTGAACTTATCCGAGGCCAACCAGTACGTGGGGCGTACCCTTAAGTTACGCGGGGCGTAAGTCAACTTGGTCGTTACGCGGGGCGTAATTGCTATGTACGCGGGGCGTAATCGGTTCTTCAGCATTTTTAATTTCTTTTAGCTTCTAAACCCGGTTTCCGCTTCAGTCTTTTCTTTTGTGCTTTATCGACAATGAATAGCGGCAAAATATAATTCAAAGCATTATGAGTACTTTTTAGTTCTAAAAGAGAATAAATAAGGCCAAAATATTAAGATAAAGTGCATTAAAATATGTATAAAAATACACATATCATATACCCTTCAGGAAGAGGGGAAAATTGGGTCCCCGATATATTGGTCCGCTTTGAGTGGTTTCTAGGGTTGGCAAGGTTACTTATATATTAGACCTTCCCAAGGAGCATAATCAGATTGACAACACTTTCCACATTTCATAGCTGCGAAAGAGCGTATTGGATGATATTCAGGTTGATGAGCACCTAAACTATGTTAAGAGTCTGGTGGCTATCTTGGAAAGGAAGATGAAGGAATTACATAACGAGGAACTACCCTTGGTAAATGTGCAATGTGAGCATCGGAGGGGATCGAAGTGGAACTAGAACTGGAGGCTGAGATGCGAGAGCATGACCCTGAGTTGTTCACCACAGCGGACTTCAAGGATGAAGTGTGATTCAAGTGGGGGAGAATTGTACCACACTGATCTTGGTATGTTCACTTTCTCCCATCGTTTATTCAAGTTGTTTCTTTTTAGCCCTTGGAGTAGTATGTGGGGCATATCACTTGGTACACTTAGCGTACTAGCTGAGAAACCTGTACGCGAGGCGTACCACTTGGTACACTTAACGTACTAGCTAAATATGGTTCAGGACATCGGATGCATACGTTGGGCGTACGCTTATGTACGTTGGGTGTATGTGTGGTTTCTTCAAACCCTAAAGTAGGGTGTTGCACCCTATATATTCATCCTTGACCTTTAGGTTTGGCCTCATTTCTTGTCCCTAAACCTCCAGAAAACCCTAATCGTCCGATTCTTTCATCTTTGAGATTTTGAAGAGAAATTTGTGTTGATTTGGTCTATCTTTGAAGAACCTTGAAGAGAGTGAAGTTTATAGCTTAGTGGGAGACTTGAGATCCCGAACCTTTCATCACTATGAAAGCTTCCTAATGTATCAAGTTCAAACCTTGACTTGTCAATGTCTAGTTTTCTTTATGGGTTTTTTGGCACACTTTTGGTCCCTTTTGCATGGATTGATTGC
Organism: Lactuca sativa; assembly: GCF_002870075.4. Lineage (NCBI taxonomy): Eukaryota > Viridiplantae > Streptophyta > Magnoliopsida > Asterales > Asteraceae > Lactuca > Lactuca sativa. Next base: position 125,178,734 of record NC_056623.2, on the reverse strand, counting down.
TTGGGGCGATTTGAAGGGATCATTTCATTAGACCTGATATTGTTAGAGGCTTCCTTGGCATAAAGGTGCCAACTTTATGGGGTGTTATTCATCATTCATGCCTTAAGCCATTTATTAAGTCATTTATATGTTTAATAACTTCATTTAGACATGCCTGAACGTAAAGTTGGCAACATTACGTGTTATTCCAGCTCAAGGAAGTCAGATCTACATTTTAGGGATTTATCTTAAAGTATTAAGAGCTTAATAGGAGATATGGCTTAGCACCGGAGTACGTTGGGCTTACAAGCCAGTACGCGCAATGTACAAGACTCCATGCGAGTATGCTTAGCGTACAGCTGGGTACACCCCACATACTTAGTCTGTAGGCTTTGTTGTTTTGGGCTTCAAGTTTGGGCCACCTTTTTGGGCTTGGATACTTGGGTCCTCTTTCGTACATATGAGTATTGATGTTTTGGGCCATATGAAGGATTGCACTCTAGGGTAAGTCCCAAGTAGGAGTTGGACCCAATTCAGAAAGTTCGGCAAATTATGGTTCTTGATGGTTATTTAGGATTAGTCCTTTTCTGATGAAGATTTAGGCATGGGTCTTAGCCTAACTAAGTAAAGAGTAAAGTGGCCACTTACCCTAATTATGGACTGTTAGCTTAGATTGTAATCCAAGTATTAATTGGATGATTATTATGTTGTAATAGTGTGGGGATTTCAGTGAGCCAATAGTCAGAGACCTTCTGTGGGATTCAGCTGTGTGAGGTGAGTTTTCCTCATTGCACTTGCAGGTAGAAGTTACCAATGCAGGCCCATGGGATTGATATTCTGTTAAGCATGGTTTTGTGATGTGGAGATCTATAAAACAATATCCTTGTAAATAGAACGTTGTTATGTTGTAGTGATCTATGAAAAAGACAAATCGGAGTTTGAAGAGGGGGACAACTGACAATAGATAGAGGAGGATTTATTCAATCACATAGTTTGGGCTCCTAGAATATGGCGCCCTTGGGGCTTTCTATTTGATTGTATTGAAAGGCCCAATGAATTGGGATTTCCCTATTGGTCCAGGTCATTTCGGGGTAAGGGGATCGTTTATGATGAAGAGGATGAGCTTCAAGAGAATGATTCAGAGTTCCTGCAGAGTGGAACCGTGCAGTACCAGACACGAGATATATCTTCCAAAGAACAAGGCCTTTTTCGAATAAGCCAATTCATTTGGGACCCTGCAGATCCACTCTTTTTCCTATTTATTAGATCGAGATCATGGTAGATAGGATTATGCTATGCTTAGTGATCTATAAGATCTATATGTTTGTTTGATGGTTGGTTAATGGTATTGCTTATCTGTTATATGTGCATATGTTTGGTCGATGGGTGAGCCTTCACTACTTTGTATGTAAGCCAACAGGCCGGGGCATTCCAACCTGATGGTTGAGGGCCTATGGTATTTCATCCCGAGGATGATTGGACCCACTGTATGTTGGCATTCCAACTCGATGATTGAGGGCCTAGGGTATTCTAACACCATGGTTCATTAGACACATATTATGTAGTTATTCTATATGTTTTATTTGTTGTGTTGGTACTTCGGTGGAATTCTCTAAGCTTTGGGCTTATAGTTTTGGATTATGTTTCAAGTACCTCAGATGATCGCATATAGGAAAAGGCGTGATCATTCACTTCCTCATGCTTTGTTTTATGATCTTTGGGAAAACTCTGATAATTAACATGTTTTGAAAACTATTTTGTAAACAATGGTGTTTTGTGGAACTATTTAAAAAGTTTAAAATTTTCATGGATTTTATTGATATTACAAAATTACAACTATTGAAGCTGTAACGGAGGCTATATGGTTAAAGAAATTTGTTGGTGATCTTGGAGTTGTACCAAGCATCAAAGAACCTATGAAGATCTTCTGTGATAACAAGGGTGTAGTCTCCTTGACTAAAGAACCCAAGGACAATGGTAATTTAATACACATTCATAGGAAGTATCTGATGGGTTTTATGGGTTACAAAAAACATTGTATTTGCTCCATTTTAGATACACACTTATGGGTACATGGAACCTAAAAGGATCTCTGGCATCTAATCCCAGGATAATCGAAAATTCAAGATTAGAAAACACACATTTAACATAATTGAATATGTTAAACTCCGTTGACCTTCAAAAGTCCATGGAAAAGCTCCAATAATGTGAAAGCCTCTAGTGGTTCACACCTAAAACCCTAGAACACTTAAAAGACAACAGAAGGGAGGTTGAGACTTAGAAATTTTGTTCTACACCTTATAGATATGATAAGTCACAAAATTTAAAGAGCCAAGGGGAGGTATTTATAGCTAAAGGATTTCCAAGATAAACCCTAATTTGAATAACAAAATAATCAAATTTTATCTATTTAAAGCAGTTATATTTATCAGCTCTAAGAGGCTTCCAAAAACCCTAAAACGCTTTAAAAACCATCTATACCATGGATGGCTCTAGAATTGCTTATTTTTTTTCTACTATTGAACAATTACAATTTAAACCTTGTACCTTTAATTAATTCCAATTAATCACGAATTAATTCCAGATAAATTTTGATTAATGATTAATCAATTCCAAGTATTTCTAATTAATTTATTAATTGGATAATAAATTAAGAAATCATTTCTAATTAATATATTATTCATATAATATATTAACCAATAATTTTATCTCTCTCCTATTATCAATTATAATTATTTCTAGTTATAAGGGCAACCAAAAAAGAACTATACTTTTATTCACTAAGATTATACCAATTTAGTTAAGACCTTAAACACCATAATCCAACATTCTCCCACTTAGATATGTCATCAAGTACATTTACAATTATAGAACTTGAATAACAAGTAAATGGTGATTTCCACAGCCACTGCCAAACTGTAATAAAATCAAATGTTTGTCTTGAGATAAGCGTCAATTATTCCTTCATTCTACATGATATCGTCTGGACACGAGACATGGATATGAATCAATCTCGTGGTGCAAGATTCTGTTTCTCGATTTCTGATTAATGACTAATAAATCCAGACTACCAACTGAATATATCAATTTGGTCTGGGCTTGGCTAAACACTTCAGATGTCGACAACAAATCATTGAAGGGCCCAAATATGTCGTGTGTCATGTAATGGAAAAAGGAACGTATAAAATTTGACTATATAATCATATATTTTCTCACCATTCCGTACACGGAATTACACTTTATAACATCCAGATACATATGCATTGATGCAGAGCAATGCATAACAAAGTTGGAAACTACGACTTATATATCTCCGTTTTAAGAATAAAAGATATTATCATTTTAGAATTATTCGTGATTAAATCCATGAAGTAATTTCTAAGAACGAGTTTAACCAATACTTAAAATCTCTATTTTTGCAAGTACTCATGAATATTGAAACAATCTTGACATTTTGAATAAACTAATATTTAGGATGTAACATGCAAAATGAAACACAATGATGAACTAATTTTTCTATGGCATCATACTCTTTGAACTTAAATAATTATCCATTATTTAATCATTATAAGAATTAAAAATTTATTGATTGTATAAATGTTTCGGGTAATCGACTTAACAACTAAACTTGTAAACATTTCTCATGCCGATGATCTTAACATGCATATCATGTTTTCCTTTTCTCATTACTATTGTGAACGAATCATTGAAAATATATCCACTTCACAATTAGATCTGCATCCTCAACCATTTTCTTGGATGTAGTGGATTTTCCTCCTTATATACATTAGCCTTCTGTGATGTCAAGAATCATTAGTCAACACAATTGCACTTTCACAGCATATCTCTAAAGGAAATTTGTTACCTCAATGTAACGACCAAAATTTCAAAACAATTAAAACTTTTCAAAACCACCCATTTTAATAACGTTGTTATAAAAAGGTTTTTAATACATTATTTAACAAAGTATTTTCCCAGGTTCATATCATAAAACGCCAACACGACGAACGGTACGATCACGCCTTTGCCTTGTCACAGACTCATGAGAACCTGAAAACATAAAACCACAACTGTAAGCCCGAAAGCTTAGTGAGATACCCCCAATATACCAACCACATATACGCCCTTCCAGGCCACGACCTTCTGGTCTAAAACATATCGCCTTCTGGCCCATAACGCAATGCCTTCCGGCCCATATTATATTGCCTTCCGGCCTATAACATATTGCCTTCCGGCCCACAACATATTGCCATCCGGCCCACCGCATAAAAAGCATACATATCATAACAGAACATAGAACGACCCTGCATACCGGGTCACACCCCAGATCTAGCAATCATACGCATAACACATAATCATATAACAGTTCACAGTCAGCAATCGATCAACAGATCACATAACATAGCATTACTCTAATCAAGATACCGGCCTAGCCGGTCACTAGCATACGATCACCCTACGAATCAGTCGATATACTAAATGCATACATACGCCTTTCCAGGCCATGACCTTCCGGTCCACATAGCAATGCCTTCCGGCCCACAACATGTAATGCCTTCCGGCCCACAACATATATCGCCTTCCGGCCCATATCATAACAACTGACAACCACCCGGATTTCCAGCCGATAAAAAGGTTGGCCTTGGTGCCATAAACCCTAGCGATATAGTGAGGATAACTCACCTCGAAACTGCCGACTGAACAGATAGCTCAAGATGCTCCGATCACTGATACGATCTCAACCTCTGGACAGCCACCAATGTACTGAACTCAAACAATAATCAACAATTACCAAAATACCCCTGGAAACCACTGGTCAACCCTTGGTCAAAGACAAGGTCAAAGTCAACCCCTGACTGGCCCTACTCGCCGAGTCAACCTGATGACTCGCTGAGTCCCCATACTTAGAACTTCACTCACTCCGCGACCTAACTCGCCGAGTCACCCCGAGACTCGCCGAGTTCAACAACTCTGAGTCCACTCGCCCTCAACTCACCGAGTCATCCCTTGACTCACCGATTCTCGACTCAGCCAGAGAATATCGGGACTCTTCGACAAGACTTGCCGAGTCTAAGAACAGACTCGCCGAGTCTATGGCTATGTTTAACCTACTCGCCGAGTTGTTCATACAACTCGCCGAGTTCCAAGCCATCTTCATCCAACTCGACGAGTTGTTCTTCCAACTCGTCGAGTCCCAGCTCATCGTCAAGCAACTCGTCGAGTTCACCCATGTGACTCGCCGAGTACCACCGTTCTGAATCTATACAGAAGCATTCCAGACCATGCAATTGATCCAAAACATAGATCTAGTCTCCTACAACTCATCCATCACGTAAAGTGGCAAACTTTACGTGAATCCATAGAGATCTAGGCCATATTCACTTATAACTAGGGTTTGGGACTTGCAAGCTTCACTAAACACTCCAACACAGGGACTTTCATGCTCTCTGATTCTCCTCCCTTCCAGATCTGAGGTAGCAACCTCAGATCTATCCTCTAGACTTCCATTTACTTCCTTAGACAAGATCCCACAAACCCCAAATTGAAGAAACAACATACAATCAGACCAAGAACAAGATATTACCTCCAATGCACGCCCCCAACTGAAATGAAGTTGATTCCAAGCAAAGCCCCTTGCCCCAAGCCTTCAATTCCACAAAATTCCTTCAACAAACTTCTCCAATGCTCCAATCAACTCAACAATGGAGCTCCTCTGCGATTTAGGGTTTCTGGTACTCAAGAGGAAAATAAAGAGGCTGGGGAAAGAACATAATGTTCCTTATATAGGGCTCAACCCCGAGAATTAGGGTTTTCTCCACCCAGCGCCTACTCGCCGAGTCCATCTCATCGACTCGCCGAGTCGGCTACATAACACGTGACCAAATTCGCGACTGTACTCGCCGAGTCCATCCATGGACTCGCCGAGTCACTCTTCCTCAAATAACACTTTTAGTCCTTCAACTCTACTCTTGCTATTTCGGGATGTTACAATTCTCCCCTACTTATATTAGGCTGCGCCCTCGAAGCCTATAGCAGCTCAACTCCAAAGATACTCCCGCAACGCGCCACCTGGCCTCAACCAGACCAGGTCCCACAAGGCATACCCAAACGAAACTCGAACACACTTTCCTTCCCTCACGGTGTCCTAACCATCGTCTCAAATAGGGCACCGGATTCACCCTCTAATAACTTCACTTAACCCCTGAGAATTACCCATAATGCAACACTGCTCCAAATCACAACCATCACTCGACTCATAAAGGCTAGAAAACCATGAACCATCGGATCCCCGATCCGAATCCCACTCTATCCATGCCGTGACAACGGAAAAACTCATTCTCTATCTCAGGGCAACTCTCATGAGTTCTCCCCTTGCAACCGCACACACAAGCTGAACCAGCTCTAACACCTTCAGGTTGGGAAACCTGATACACTGATACTATCCTCAAACATCTCCCAGGATGAACCACTAATATCCACCCCATACCCTGATTAGAATCACACTGAGAGTTCAAGATTCTCTTTCTCCCTGCATCCCTTCTGAGCCTCTTGGCTCTACACTTGCGGATTTCCCTCCGCGACCTTAGCAGACATCCCAAACCGGATGAGCCCTACTTCACTGCCGCGAACACGATGCTCAAAACCATACCCGAAATGCTCCAATCATAACTCTGCTCTGCAGCTTTCACTTTCGTGAACTTGCACTCCCCTTCGGAGTTACACACCTTTCTCTTTTCCTTTTCCAAGGAATCCCCTTGGCCACATTGCCACCCCAACAAGTGCCACGGTGCTCGCCCAACGCGACACCACCCTTTTTGCGTAACCGCTATTCACATACTCAGGCTCTCATTGCAGGGGCTCTCAAGCCCATGCATTCTCTCAACTCATCAAAATCACTACCCGGGGCCAGACCTTCCAATGGAATCACACTGCAACATACACAATCAGCAATCTCAAACTGATCCAACAATACCAACAGAGTCTCCAGCATGACTGGACCGACTCACATAACACATATTAGCCACTCGAGGCTATAACTCTGTGGGTCCGTACACCCAAACTCAGTGAACCCTCAGGTTCTAACTCTGTGAACCTTCCGGTTCTAACTCCAGGAACCCTCCGGTTCCAACTCTGTAAACATGCACAACACAAATCACATAGAAATAATGCAGTACAACACATAACATACATAAAGCATACAAATACTCTGATCACATAACCCCGGATACCTACTCAAAGTTGATCCCGACCTGCTTCCAGGCCTCCACAATCAAATGCCCTAGGTCTGTATCTCGCCTCGCATACCCGACACTCGCCCCTATCAGCCTATACTCTGGGCTAACAGAACACTGCTGAATCCTAACAGCTAAGCACCCTCAAATACTCATCGATCTACCGGAGAATTCTCCAATTCTCCCCCACTTAAGCACTGACTAACAACCACCGGTCGCCATTAACGACCTTCCAGAACAACCCCGCACAAAGAGAACACTTACACACTGACTGCTTCCCACAAGCATAAGCAACCCTCAGCAAAACACATCTCCTCACTGATCATTCCGCTCAAAAGAATCCGGTCTTTCAATTATCCATTCCACGACTGTAGATGCTACATGACATTCAACCCATTGCCGAATCTCCACTAATAACCCTCACGAATGATAACCAACGGAATTCCCAAACAATAACCCATAACAAAACCCACAACCTGCAAAAGGACGAATACCGCATCGAAAACCGCACAAGGATACCAGCACAAAACACTAAACTATAACCATACCAAACCTTCAGGGAACAACGGATACCAAAACGAAAACCCGAAACACCAATCCATAACCATGCCAAACCCGCGAAACAACGAATACCGCATCGAAATCCATACAAAGATACCAGCACAACAATACCCACAGTAATCACAAGATAACAAGACATCAAGAAAGAAACATACCCACAGCTGCCTCCGGCACTGCTCCGACCTCCTCTGCCGCAAGCTGATAAGCACGACCCTGAGCCCTTGGGGCTCCGCTCCATCCTGACCTCTACCTGAAATCCTCAAAGTGGCCAGTGCTGGAGCCTGCACCGATCCTGAAGAAAGTTGTGGACAGTTGACCCTGAAATGTCCAATCTGACGACAATGACAACAAATCCGCAAATCCCGAATCGACACTGACTGCCGACAATCCCGCGCATAGTGCCCCTCCTTTCCGCACTTGCGGCATGCACCACCGGACCAGCAAACTCCGGTGTGACCCCTTCAACACTTCCCACAAGTGTGGCCGCTCCGATCCCCCACTCTAACATCAACGGTCCTGGACTGTTTCGGGGCCGGCTGCGACTGCATCGGAGCCTGCCTCAACTCACGCGACTGCAACTCAACCTCTAACTTGTTGGATTAGTGTCTAAGTCCATAACTATTTTGGTATGTACTTGACCCGATTATGAGCATGGTCCTTTTGGGTTGCCTTCACCATAGCAATATGTAGGATGATTTAAGGAGAGAAAGGTTTAAATATGATTTATTAATATATTATGAGAATAATATATTAAAGGAGAAATCATATTGTTTAATTAATATTAGTCAAGAATTAATTGTTAATTAATTTTGTGGCTAAAAGAGATTAATTAAACTTAGGGGATTGAAGTTGTAATTATAAGATAATTATAATTGGGCTATGGATCACCTAATAATATATAGGTTGGACGAATTCTATGGGAAGCCCATTAGAAATCGTCCAAGGGATATGTTTAAGGAGTCCATGGGCTGCTTAGGGCCTAAGCAGTCAAATTAGGGTTTCCTAGTTGTAAACCCTAATAGCCTACATGTATATAAAGGGCCCCTATGCCCCAAAAACGTGGACAACACTTCCATTAGGGTTTCCAGCCGTTTTTGGTACCTCCTTTTCTTCTTCTCTTCATCCAAGTTGCATATGGTGTTTTTGACTCCATTAGAGGTACTACACTTGTGGTACTTGCTTTCAAGAGCTAAGGAAATTCAAGGAACTAGTTGTTATTGCTATGTAACAACAAAAGGTATGTATTCTAGCTTTATATATGAATTTCGAAAATTATAGTAGCATGCCAGGTTTCTTTTTGTGTTCATAAAGCTGTATAACTAATAGTGAAAACATAGATCCAATACTAGGATTGCATGCACACATAGGATTGTTTGTATTAAACCCATCAGTGGTATCAGAGCCATTGGTTTTTGTTTTCAATTAGCTTTTATTCAAATTTATGAACTTGACATATTAGGGTTTATGGCTAATGAACCCTAAAGGCTAGGTATTTTTCGCAATTAGGGTTGCTAAACCCTAGATGGCGATTTTTGCTAGGGTTTCCCAAATCCTTTCCTTAGCCTCCAAGATTTTGAAATCTAGGGTTTTCCAACCCTTGGATTTCGAAATTACCTCCTTCCCCAAGGTTAGATCCTAAATTTTAGGGATTTGGATAATCCCATATCTTGTAATTATCTTTTAATTGTTAAATATGGTAATTAAAGATCTTGAATTATCCCATCCCTTATTTTCGAGATTTAGAGAGGGATTCAAGGGATTTGGATATCTTAGATGTATAATTGGTAATTATCCTCATGATCTAGATAATCCCTTGTGATTTAATAATTTAAATTAATTGTTTAATTTATGGTAATTATTAAATCAACAGTTTTAATATTTAAAATTTTAATTTAAATGTCTCAAATTCAAAATTTTAAGTGAGATTAAAACCTAATTGTTTTGAAGAGTTTCAAAACTTGCCCTCAAGTTTTGGAATTTAAATTGTTGATTAAAAGTTAATTTTGAAAGTGTAAAATCCAAAACCCTGATTTTGAAAAGTTCAAATTAAACCCTTATGGTTTTATTAAATTAATTAAGTGTATAATTAAAAGAGATTTAATAAATCCATAATGATTTTGGTTAATTAAAAGTATAATTTAAACCACCTAGTATTTTAAAAGTGTAAAATACACCCTTATACTATATATAACATTAAAAGTTTAATATTATATATGTATAACTAAAAATTCAGTCTTACCGTTAGTAAGCCTCATTCACGAAGCTAGTCTATAAGGGGTGTTTAAGGAAATTGCCTATAAAATGGCGATTGAATGGGTATCCACTCTTACCCACCGCACTCTTGACTAATGGAGGGTCGTTAGCCGAACGGGTAGGATAGGAAAGAAACCTTCCATTATAAGTATAATGAAGTACAAAGTAACTAAATGCTTTTTTCAAATTCCCAAATTATAGTTACTTTAGGCAAAAGGTGAAATTGTATGCTAACCCATGGAATTGCACTTCGTACCCTTGTCAAACGTTAGTGGAGCGTGTGTGGTTAACCGGCACACTAATTTGGGGATGACATTGGTAGCGAAGGGTGACTCGATGTTTGTCATAGATCAATGGAGCGTGTGTGGCTAACCGGCACATTGATTAGGTGATAGTAACATTGGGTGCACCACGTGATTCGTATGGTTATTCACACCTTGTTTGTGATCCTCGGCATCCCAGTCACGAATAGTAGGGCATAATCGAGATTAAACATGCCATTGAAGAGTTCAATGAGTCTCAAAAGATCTAGGAGTTTCAATTCATTTAAAACTTAAACTTCTTTTTCGTTTTTCATGGTGGAAATTGGTAAATCGTCATTTGCCTACCTTCAAATATTCTGCAACTAGATTACGGCATCCCTCTTCTAGGTTGTAGAGTATTGTGTTGGATCCTAGCTTGGTGTTTCATTTGGGTGTTACATCAAGAATTCTAATCAACATAACTTGAATTTTCTCCCGTTTTGTAGATGTCTGAATCTTACAATGGTCTTCCCAAATTCCATGGAACAAGTTTTCCGAATGAAGATGACGTTCCGAGATACGATCAAGGAAATGACAGTCATGCTTCACTTCCTCCACCTCCTCTAATTGTTCTCCCTGACCCACAAGTTCAAAGGCTTGAAAAGTTCAAGCTCACTCAAGCCCTTTTGGCAAGTAAACACGAAGATGGGAAACCTGTGTGTGCGCACGTCTTAGAGATGAAAACACACATTGATAGGTTAAACATGTTGGGTGTCGAGATTTCAAGTGAGTTGGCTGTTGACTGGGTTCTTCAGTCACTTCCTGAATCATATAGTGATTTCGTTAGAGAGTACTATATGATGGACCACGACGTGACCCTAATTGATCTCACCTACTTGCTTATAGCTGCTGAATCAACAATGATTTGGCGTGCTGGTCAAGAAAATTTGTCTAGTGAATCAAACTCCCAAACTTCAATGGATACTGGCAACATTGGAAGTCCAGAAAGAACTAAGTCTGTGATTGTCCGATGTGTTGTGCCAAAGGAGTCTATTTGCTTTTATTGCCAAGAGAAGGGGCATTGGAAACAAAGCTGCCCTAATTATCTGAGAGATCTAAGAGATGGGAGAGTCAAGACGTATGACTCTGCTTCAGGTAAAATCCATTAACTAACTCTTTTAAGTTCCTATTCTAGATTCTTAATACATGATGTGATAAGATTACATTTTGATGTTTTGTAGGATCGAAGAAAAGAGAGGAAGCTTGAGAAAAGAAGCGAGCTGAATCTGATCATGAAGAAATGGATTCCGATCGCATTACTTGAAGAATGGATTCTTGAGCTACTACTTGGAGTTAGAATAGATTGTTAAGAAATATGTAATAACATAGTTTTTCAATTGAATTACATTGTAAGGACAAATTTTTTCCGCAATAAAATGAATTTTGATTTTATCTTATTTATTTATCCTTGCAATGGCATGTATGAAAATTAATGTTTGAATGTTTCTATTATTAGCAATAATGGATTTGATTCTTAATTGTATTATTTGTGGAAGTATCAAGAATTTACCAAGTAAGGAGAGTTTCTCATCACCCAAGTTTCAATTTGACGGAAACTTGGAATCATGCAATGTGTATTGTATGATGAATGAAAAACTTTTACATTTGGGAAACTTAGATTAATTCTTTGGCAAAGTGTCAATTGAAGGACAAGGAGATCAAGTACACAAGTTGTGCGTTGATCAAGTCCACCACAAGAGTGACAAAGATATTCGTCATGAATTACTAAAGCTTAGTAAATATGATTATACTTATAAGATTAAGTATAATTCTGAGTTGATTGAAAAAGCTTCAATGAATAGTAGAACAAATAAAGAAGAATCAAGTAGGCAGAAAGATAAAAGTTTCTCTATTCTAAGAAGAAGGGAGAGTACCTTTTATTGTGTTTTATGATAAGTCTTAATGATTAAGAACCATATCTCAATTGATCCTCTAAGTGAGTCTTAGTGCATTTGCATGTCTAAGAAGAGGTATCAAGTATTGTAGAAATGGATATATCAATAAGTCAATCATACTTCGTTCCAATATCAAGTCTTAGAGTCTAGATTGTGACATTGAGTGAAAAGTCTTAAGTAGGTTTATAACACTCATCAAATCTGGAATTTGGAAAAGTTTTCTTATTCTTGCACATTTGAAATTGGAAAGTTGTGCTGTCTTGGATAAGACAAAGACCAACTAGGACCAATTGTGCGAAGTGTTTTGTCTTGATAAATGCTTCACTAACTCTTGAATATTTGTTTGTCAAGAAATGTTTCTTGACAAGAGAATCTTATATGTCAAGAAGTCAGTGGGAGTCTTAATGGTCTTGAAAAGGTTTCAAGAACAAATCAAGAATAAACCTTATCGATCATCACTAGCACACGACTTGAGGTTTACAACCTATCGTGCTGACATTGTTTTGTTTCTGTGCCATTCCAATTGAGTTAATTGTGTATATGAGTTCTATGAGTTCTCATTTGAATACACACTAAAGCCTTATTCGATGGAAAGTAAATTGATATGTAAGGACAAGTTACTAAACTACTTGGAAGGCGTGGTGGGCACTCGTGTTACCATAGGGCAAGAAATCAAGATTAAGAAAGTTCAGTCCATATGAGTTTGGATTTGTCGCAAACCTTGTTTTTGGCAAATTCACATGGATAGGAACTCATACACCATAAAATATAAGTGTCATAAGATTCCCTCCTTCATGAAAATGACTGTGAGGAAATGCTTTCACTAAGAGAGGTTTTAAGAAGATAGCAATTGTGAAAATTGTATTCTCAAATTCGATTATGGTTAAGGCATCCCTTTCCATAGTTCGAATTGTGAGATTTGGCAATTAGTTTCAACATTTGGAACTTAGTAACATAAGTTATGAATTGTTTAAACACACATATGAGCTATCTAAGGCAAAGGTGTATAAGGTTAAGAAGCTTAGATAAAGGCTTATCGAAGCATCTAGTATTAGAAATATGGATTTCAGAGATTCAATAGGCATTGTTTTCTGAAAGTTCATTTGTTTTCTGAATACATGTCAAAGCTAGTGGGAGCATAAATGTTATGCTTATATGATAATCATCATGAGAGTGGGAGCATAAGTGTTATGCTTGTATGATTGTTATGGCGAGTATTGCAAGTTAGCAATATTAATTATAGAAAAACAAAGGTTCCATTTGCAAAGTTGCATGGGTTGAAAAGTTGTTTTGCTATAATTAAGGGAGAGAATATTATACTCCGTTTCAAAATCTAAAGCTTAGATTAAGAAATTTTAATATTTTCAGTCAAAGGATACATTGTGTGTTCTTAAAATTCGATTATGATTACGGCATCCCTCTTCATAGTTCGAATTGTGAGAACATGACACATAAAATATTATGGCAAAAGATTGGTAAAGTATCACATCTTTATGTAAGACATTATGCATCGTGTCCCATACGCTTCGGGTATAGGATCAATTGCAAAGGTTATAATATTTTACCATTCTAAAATTTTTCAAATGTCTAGCACATTAAGAGGGAAAAAGGACTAGAATGGATTTTGACTAAAATTATTAAACAACTATCAAAGGACGATCCAAAAGGATTGGTCGCTTGTGAGTAGTTGGAAGTATGGTATTGGATGGACCATATCGACATTATTATGAATAGATAAGATTCTATTAAGAATGAGTCGTCATATGGCAAATGTGGAAATGTTTCCATATTGGGAGTTGGATATTGAGATTCTGTGTTTAGATTAGAAAACTTTATGCAAGAAGGATGTTCAAAGGAATGTACTTTGAATGTGAGACTTCACGTCTATGGAATTGTCTTGTAACAATTTCCGATAGAGTACTTTGTAATTTCATTAGCCAAGTCTTGGTGACTTTTGTGCTATGACTTTACGAAAGGATCGTTGCGTAAAATGTTAGAATCTAGCATATTCTAGTAGTGGAGGAACCTTGTGCTCTTACACTAATAATGGGGATTGAGGAATTGTGAAATGAGATTCATTGGAAAAGTTTTCAATTGTTCTACTTCACAAAGCATGGACCATAGGAAACAAAGTGTGCATGCTTAAAGCATGGGACAATTGTTGTTGTAATTCAAGTAATGAGTTGATTATCCGAAACATTAAATGATAAATAATGAGTGATCAATATGGTGGATAAATAGAAGTGTTTTATTTACTCTCACAACTCTGGGGCCATATAGGATTAAGTATTATTGTCATGTTTCAATTTGCATGTTTTGACTTCCATAATAACTAGGTTATTCAAACATCCACAGTCGGTCATACGTTGGGAGTAGGTATGAATAAAGACTGTCATGAATCTGTCTGTAGATTGTCTGAAGTGTTTAGACATAGCACAAGTTTGCTGCAGAGTTCATGAGTGCTTTGATAAGATTAGAGTATTGGATTAAACCCACGCTCACTTGGATCACTTCATGGTTTTATCACGAGTGATTAGTGAGACGATAATATTGTATATTCTTGAAACCGAGACATGTGAGTTGTTATTTGTTGGTCGGTTGCACATTGATAATAAGTAAACGCACCAGTAACTTGGTGTTATAAAACTTATTGTTGTGTGTGATTCGATCAGTAAATGCAAGCGAGCATATGAGTCGAAGTTTATCCATTCCTTTTACCCAAAGTAGGATAAAAGCGATATCTGTGGGCCCCTTGATGATTTAATGATGACACCTAAGCGCTTGGCCAAGCCGGGACTAAGTTGATGTGTTCAATTGTAGTCTGTTATCAGTCGTCATAAATCGGAAGTCGGGAAACAGTATAGACAGAATGAATGAAATTCATGTCTTTTGTCTATACGATATCTTGAGAATGGAGGAATATATAATCCCTTATCTAGAGGACACGCTATCTGATAAGATCAGAGTTGACAACGGCTTTTGAAAGCTACGATTGCTGATCAGGTTCTGAAGTCATACGAAAAATAGTTATTAGACTTATCCAAGTGGGAGACTGTTGGATTAGTGTCTAAGTCCATAACTATTTTGGTATGTACTTGACCCGATTATGAGCATGGTCCTTTTGGGTTGCCTTCACCATAGCAATATGTAGGATGATTTAAGGAGAGAAAGGTTTAAATATGATTTATTAATATATTATGAGAATAATATATTAAAGGAGAAATCATATTGCTTAATTAATATTAGTCAAGAATTAATTGTTAATTAATTTTGTGGCTAAAAGAGATTAATTAAACTTAGGGGAATGAAGTTGTAATTATAAGATAATTATAATTGGGCTATGGATCACCTAATAATATATAGGTTGGACAAATTCTATGGGAAGCCCTTTAGAAATCGTCCAAGGGATATGTTTAAGGAGTCCATGGGCTGCTTAGGGCCTAAGCAGTCAAATTAGGGTTTCCTAGTTGTAAACCCTAATAGCCTACATGTATATAAAGGGCCCCTATGCCCCAAAAACGTGGACAACACTTCCATTAGGGTTTCCAGCCGTTTTTGGTGCCTCCTTTTCTTCTTCTCTTCATCCAAGTTGCATATGGTGTTTGTGACTCCATTAGAGGTACTACACTTGTGGTACTTGCTTTCAAGAGCTAAGGAAATTCAAGGAACTAGTTGTTATTGCTATGTAACAACAAAAGGTATGTATTCTAGCTTTATATATGAATTTCGAAAATTATAGTACCATGCCAGGTTTCTTTTTGTGTTCATAAAGCTGTATAACTAATAGTGAAAACATAGATCCAATACTAGGGTTGCATGCACACATAGGATTGTTTGTATTAAACCCATCATAACTCACGCTGCCTGGCGGCCTCCTGCAATTCCAACAAGGTCTCGCACCCCTGCGCAGACACGAACTGTCTGATATCCCCCTTGAGCATACTCAGATATCGGGACATCTGAGCCTGCTCCGAAGCGAACTCTGGGCAAAACATCGCCCTCTCAGTGAATATCCTGGTGATCTCTGTCACTGACTCCGAATCCTGTTTCGGCTCAAGGAACTCCCGAGCCAATCTCTCCCTCTCATCCCGCGGAACATAGCGAGTGTTGAACATCTCTCTGAACTGATCCCATGAAACCGCAGCCCTCTGTGCATCGGAATATGACCCCGTGGTCAATCTCCACCAATCCTTCGCCCCGAGCCTCAACAGGTTCAGAGCACACCTCACCCTCTGATCAGCAGGGCATAAACACGTGGAGAAACACCCCTCCACGTCTGATAACCATCTCATAGCAACAATCGAGTCCTGAACTCCATCGAATGTGGGAGGCTTCGTATAATAGATGTCCCGATACTGAAAACCCCGACTAGCTCCTCCCCTTGCCGCTGCTACAGCCGTTGTAGCCGCCGCGGCAGCCGTCTCTGCGAGAGCCGCATAGCGCTCATCAAAATACTCAACCATGGCGGTCTTGATCGACCCAAACAGTTCCGGCAACTCAGCCCGGAATAATGCAGCAACCTCATCATGCAGGATCTCGCGAATCCTCGCATCCAACTTGCTCGTGCTCATCTGATCGATAACCTCAGACGGCACCGATCCACCCGGAACTCTCTCTCCAGCTCCAGATCCTGATCCGGATCCACTCTCATCATGCCTCGAAATCTCCATACTGAAAAACACCATACCAAGTCTCAGACTCATCCCACAAACTTGGGATCCAACTCTCTCAACTCAACCCTAGAGATCATGGCTTCCCTGATACGCGTATGGGTCCTGTGCTTTCAGTAGTACGGGCCCATACTACCTTCCACACCTACCCATATTTGTATGAAGTACTACCACAATACCCTAGAGAAACATGCATAACAACGCTCAACCCCTCACCACTAGAGGAACACTGAGAATCTCCCATAAGGGACCCTAGGCTACAGGCATCACAAATCAGGCAACATTATCATGAATTCCTGAAGATCCCTAGCCTAACTCTAGCATGCTGTTCTATCAAAGCTCCATAAAACAAATATCACGTATGGTATCTTGGGGTTACTTACTGGCTCCGGCTAATCGTACCTCCGCGTCCTCCTTTTACTTAATTTGAAAACCATTTTAAATTTCTCTTTTTAAATCCCTCCTCGATTTGAGACTGGAGTCACACGAATGTTCCTCCAATTCACTCAAACCAAGGCTCGGATACTAACTTGTAACGACCAAAATTTCAAAACAATTAAAACTTTTCAAAACCACCCATTTTAATAACGTTGTTATAAAAAGGTTTTCAATACATTATTGAACAAAGTATTTTTCCAGGTTCATATCATAAAACGCCAACACGAGGAACGGTACGATCACGCCTTTGCCTTGTCATAGACTCCTGAGAACCTGAAAACATATAACCACAACTGTAAGACCGAAAGCTTAGTGAGATACCCCCAATATACCAACCACATATACGCCCTTCCAGGCCACGACCTTCTGGTCTAAAACATATCACCTTCCGGCCCATAACGCAATGCCTTCCGGCCCATATCATATTGCCTTCCGGCCTATAACATATTGCCTTCCGGCCCACAACATATTGCCTTCCGGCCCACAGCATAAAAAGCATACATATCATAACAGAACATAGAACGACCCTGCATACCGGGTCACACCCCAGATCTAGCAATCATATGCATAACACATAATCATATAACAGTTCACAGTCAGCAATCGATCAACAGATCACATAACATAGCATTACTCTAATCAAGATACCGGCCTAGCCGGTCACTAGCATAAGATCACCCTACGAATCAGTCGATATACTAAATGCATACATACGCCTTTCCAGGCCATGACCTTCCGGTCCACATAGCAATGCCTTCCGGCCCACAACATGTAATGCTTTCCGGCCCGCAACATATAACGCCTTCCGGCCCATATCATAACAACTGACAACCACCCGGATTTCCATCCGATAAAAAGGTTGGCCTTGGTGCCATAAACCCTAGCGATATAGTGAGGATAACTCACCTCGAAACTGCCGACTGAATAGATAGCTCAAGCTGCTCCGATCACTGATACGATCTCCACCTCTGGACAGCCACCAATGTACTGAACTCAAACAATAATCAACAATTACCAAAATACCCCTGGAAACCACTGGTCAACCCTTGGTCAAAGACAAGGTCAAAGTCAACCCCTGACTGGCCCTACTCGCCGAGTCAACCTGATGACTCGCCGAGTCCCCATACTTAGAACTTCACTCAATCCGCGACCTAACTCGCCGAGTCACCCCGAGACTCGCCGAGTTCAACAACTCTGAGTCCACTCACCCTCAACTCACCGAGTCATCCCTTGACTCACCGATTCTCGACTCAGCCAGAAAATATCGGGACTCTTCGACAAGACTCGCCGAGTCTAAGAACAGACTCGCCGAGTCTATGGCTATCTTCAACCTACTCGCCGAGTTGTTCATACAACTTGCCGAGTTCCAATCCATCTTCATCCAACTCGTCGAGTCCCAGCTCATCTTCAAGCAACTCGTCGAGTTCACCCATGTGACTCGCTGAGTACCACCGATCTGAATCATACAGAAGCATTCCAGACCGTCCAATTGATCCAAAACATAGATCTAGCCTCCTACAACTCATCCATCACGTAAAGTGGCAAACTTTACGTGAATCCATAGAGATCTAGGCCATATTCACTTATAACTAGGGTTTGGGACTTGCAAGCTTCACTAAACACTCCAATACAGGGACTTTCATGCTCTCTGATTCTCCTCCCTTCCAGATCTGAGGTAGCAACCTCAGATCTAACCTCTAGACTTCCATTTACTTCCTTAGACAAGATCCCACAAACCCCAAATTGAAGAAACAACATACAATCAGACCAAGAACAAGATATTACCTCCAATGGACGCCCCTAACTGAAATGAAGTTGATTCCAAGCAAAGCCCCTTGCCCAAAGCCTTCAATTCCACAAAATTCCTTCAAAAAACTTCTCCAATGCTCCAATCCATTCAACAATGGAGCTCCTCTGCGATTTAGGGTTTCTGGTACTCAAGAGGAAAATAAAGAGGCTGGGGAAAGAACATAATGTTCCTTATATAGGGCTCAACCCCGAGAATTAGGGTTTTCTCCACCCAGCGCCTACTCGCCGAGTCCATCTCATCGACTCGCCGAGTCGGCTACTTAACACGCGACCAAATTCGCGATTGTACTCGCCGAGTCCATCCATGGACTCGCCGAGTCACTCTTCCTCAAATAACACTTTTAGTCCTTCAACTCTACTCTTGCTATTTCGGGATGTTACACTCAAAACAACTCTAATGTCAACTATGAAGCTTTCTAATCCAGGTACACGCTCCTTGGTTACTCCATGTACACTATTACAATTTGAATTGTATAGTTGACACTAGCACCATCTCTTGCATGAAACCTTTCATGTTATCGAACTATAATTTAAAAAGAATGTTCATTTAGACTAAGAATCAAATTCATTTCTAATATTCTTGTCACTATAAGTCTTCTCAATTATGTTCTCTGATGTCTACAAGAAACCATTCCTTGGTATCTTTTAATACCTCATAATGTTCTTGACATTTGTCTAATGATTCAATTGAGTTAATTTCTAATAGAATCTCACGATACTTAAAAATTTTGAGACATCAGAATAAGCACAAGTCATAATATTCATGATCAATCATATATCCAAAGCATATAGGACTCGACTCATGCTATCATTTTCATGACTAATACAAAGGATTTGAGAATCATTCAATTCATTGCTATGAAGCATATGAACCATCCTTTTGGAAATTTACATTTTGAGACCTTTCAACATATTGCACATTGATTGAATCCTATTAAAAATTTTGATCTATACTTTTAGACTCGAAGAACAAGTATCAATATCCCCTCCCCATGTCCATCATAGTGAAACAATTCCCAAGCTTCTTCACCTTGCAACTTAGTAACAATATTTCCAATGAGCAGTATTGTCATCAACATGCAATACGAGGAAGGCAACGATACTCCCACTAGATTTGACATGTACTGAAGACTCAACTGGACTTCAAGAAAGACAACACTCTTGGACTTTCTCATGATCAAAGAAGGAAACAAGGTCAACAAATAACCAAATATACATTTTTTAGCTACTGATGAGAATGTTTCCTCATAATCAATTTCTTGAGTTTGAGCAAAACCATTTATTACCATACTAGCTTTGAATGTGTGTATATTCTTACCCTTGTTAGTATTCACATTGAAGATCTAAATATAACATACTTTCATAAGACTGGCCTTTGGATAATCCAATCCCATACTTGGTTAGCCCTCAATGTCTGAATGTCGCTATTCTTAGGCTCTTCTAATGGCATTCATATGGCCTACGATTACTTCCTAGTACATATCACGCCTATGCACATTGATCAATGTTTTATCACTAATCAACGTATCTCCTTCCTCAATTAGATGAAACTCATAAAACTTTGGAGGTGCTTTAATTCTACTAGATCTATAAAGAGGTAAGGTAATGTCATCTGACTAACTGGTATTTCAACCTCAAGTTGAGAGCTAGTGCCAACTATAGGCTCATTGTCAGTCATATCTTGAATTTTTTTCAAAGACAATATAACTCCCACTGACTTCTTAATATGTATATGTTTTGTCTCTCAAGGAACTTTCCTTTTGAGCAATAAGCACCACATTCTCTGGTGTCTTTAAAACAAATATCAAAAGCCTTTTGTGAACACCGACAACATAACACTTCTTAGATTTCGATTCAAGTTGTTTATTGGTTTCTCGTCTTGAAGGGTCTAATAAATGGTTTGGTCTAGGCTTTCACTGTAATTGGTTCTTTTGTATAAATATGCATTTTTGGTAGTTTATATATGAGTTTACGGCCGTAAGCCTATTTATGGCCGTAAACCGAAGGTCGGCCCAGGTCCGTTATAAATAGAGGTGTGCTAGGTCGTTTAATGGTTGTTGATGCCACAGAGTTTCGACTGCTATTCCCCAAGTTGTACCAGACATTTTTTCTAATAGAAGAATGTGCAAGCTTGTTTAGATTCTTGTTTCTACTCCGTTCTTTATTATTATCGATTGTGTTTATTGTTTGGTCACTGGTAAGGTCCGTTTCAGGACCTCACAATTGGTATCAGAGCCAAACCGGTGTCAAAGCGGAATACAATCGAGTTTTTGAACATATTCTTTACTGTTTACGATTGAAGTTGGTTTCTGCTGCGAAAGGGTTTCTAGATTAACTCAAAAATCACATTTTTCTCGAACTTCTAGAAGATTACGGCTAGAGCTTACGACCGTAAACTCAGATTACGGCTGCAAACTCCATTCTATCCTTGAACGGTAAGCTTGGTTCTTAGGCCACAAATAGAGCATCTTCAATAATCGGTAACTTGAACTCATCCACCGTATTCAACGACCGTAAACTACTTGAGACCGTAAACTGAGTTTACGGCCGTAAACGGATCCTTGACCATGAACTTTTGTTTGACTGGAAACTAAGTTTTTTTATAAATAATCAAATCTAATTTCTATTTAATATTAAATGGATTCACAAAGTCAAACACACCACCACGAGCTGGATTCTGTAATGGGCACAACCACTTGAATTCCAAGACTGCTGTCCGCTGAAGGTTTCCCTGAATGGAAGTACAAGATTGAGAAGTACATCAAGAAAACTAAGTCTGAAATAAACAAGAAACTACTGAATGCTCTCCCAAAGTCATGAGATGATGGCAGTCATCAAGGCCTGTGATATTGATGACAAACAGCGGGAGATAAATCATGTGAATTCATATTCAACTGCAAACCTTGGGATCTCTTCTAACAATGCTCTTTCATATTTCACCTTTTGTTCTGCAGGTCAACCCTTTGCTACTCAGCAAGCTCAGATTCAGTCATTTTCCACTCCATCAGTTACTTCACTTCCTGCTGCATCAGCCATGCCATTCTCTCGGAACCAGTCATTGTTGCTACTTAAGTTGCTTCTCCCTCTAATGTGGCTTCCTCATCAAACGGAAAGGAGGGTGATGAAAATCTTGCTCTTGCTACTAGGCTTGTTAACTGCTACAATGCAATTGTAGCTGGAGATCTTCCGCCCTAATTGTCATTTGCTGATCTCGATCAAATTCATCCTGAAGACGTAGAAGAAATGGATATCACATGGCAAATTACCATGGCAGTTTTCAGGGTAAAACAGTTTGTAAAGAAGACTGGGAAGAACAACTGGGGGATGAGTGTTGACAAGAAGGTAGGGTTCAGCAAGGGAAAGCTACGTTGTTTCAACTGCCACGAGCCAGGTCATTTTGCTCATGAGTGCCCGAAGCTAGACAGAAGATTAAACAATGATTAGAAAATAGTTGCAGTAGGAAACAAACGGATCGGTGCTCAAGTCAACAACAAGAAGGCTATGGTTGCGCAATCATTTAACTGGGAGGATCAGATGCAGGCCCTGAACATATTAGGACCTGAAAATGCTTATTTGGCTTAGGTTGGTGATGATGCTCCCGCTGAGATTGTTGCAGCTGAAGATCAAATGATGGAGCTGCAGTTTGCACTGATGGTCTCTTCTTCTCCTGAACCAAAGAAAAACGAGGTAAGTCTACCTTCATGCTCTCAAGCTTGTATTGATTATGTTAAAATTCTCCATGAGGAAATTGAAACAATGCGTAGAGAAGTAGAGGACCTTAGGTATGAGGGTTACCACCGTAGAAAAGGACAAAAACCTCTTAAGGCCCAGTTAGAATATAAAATAAAGGACTTTAGCAGACTTCAGGAAGACTATAGTAATAAATTTGAAAATTATGACTACATAAAGAGATAAAACGCTGAGTTAGTGACTGAAATTGAAACATTAAAGGGCAAAATTGAAACTGCTAATTTTGATTTTCGAAAATTTGATGTATCAAGTGAGGTAGTTGCCAATATAATAGACCACTGCATGCAATTTAAACATATCAGTTAAAGGGTCTAGGGTATAATAAAGTACCTCCTCCTTTCAATCATTCATATCAGTTTCAACCTTTGTCCAAGGAGGAGATTGCCACTGAACCATCCATAATTTATGGCAAGCCATCTGGTTTTGTTTAGGGAGTATTTAATAATGTTGAAAGTACTAACATTTCTACTTCTCCTGCAGATCAATCCTTAAATCAATCAAATCACGAAGTTGAAGGATCTATTTCTGAAAATAAAACTGAGTCTGAACCTGAAGTTTTAGTTTTAAATAAAGACTTTAATTTTTCTGATGTTGCAAGTGACAATGTTTTTTGTGATGTTTCTGCACCTTCTGATACTGTTTTGAATGGTTATAAAGTGTTTGATTATGTTGTTGGCAATTCTAATGTTTGTGATGATAATAATGAAAAACCACCAATTTCACAAGTTTCTCCATCTGATGCACCCTCACTTGTCTCACAACCTAATTCTTGTTCATGTTCATATGAGAAAAGCAAAGGTGTTGGTATGGAAAACAAATTTGAAAAATGCAGTACAAGTTTTAACAATAACAAACAGATTTGTTTCAATTGTGGTATTAGTGGTCATATAGCTAGGAATTGTCCTAATAGAATGTTTGTACATTTTGAGTCACCAAGAGGCGAGAACGAACTCAGAGGAAGGTCTTTAACTAGAAATTCCTCTAGAACTCATTCTTGGAATGATGATTGGAAGGACGATCAAAGTAGAAAACGGGTTGTTTTTCAAAAGCATAAAAAGGTCATTCATAACAAAGTCCCAAACAGTTTGCCAAAATCGAACATGGCCAAGACAAGGTTGGTTTCGTCAAGAAGTAGCAATGGGACTTCAACCAATTCTGGTAGAAAACCCAAGTGCTCCAAGCAAACCGATAAAAATCCTATTTCAAAACCACCCGGGACTGTTAGAAAACATAATTATGAATGGTTGCCCAAAGTAGCCTCCAATCCATCATCTGTGTCCTATGAAAAGTTATTAAATAATGATAAATCTGAAAAGGCGTCGGGACAACCCATGAATGTAATGACCAGGGTTCCCAAATCTAAATGAACCCGCACCTTTTGCAGGGACAATTGCGGGGTAATGTCGTCAGACCTTGGTTCGTCGACAGTGACTGCTCCCGACATATGATAGGAGATATCGCCCAACTAAACACCATTTAATCTTTTAATGGGGGATATATTTCCTTTGCAGGCGGAGAAGGTGGAAAGATCACTCAAAGAGGAACCGTCACAAATGGGGTGTTAAGTTTCGAGAATGTAAACTTTGCTCCCGAACTGAAGCATAGTTTGTTGAGTGTGTCTCAGATATGCGACAAAGGCTATTCTACACATTTCACTGATAAGGAATGCATGATTCTCAAGCTAGGCTTTGTCATCCCAAAAGAGTGGATTCTTGCAAAATCTAAAAGGGATGGGAATTCTTACATCATTGATATGAATAGCAATCTTCCAGAACAAGTTAGGTGCCTCTTTTCAAAGATCTTAGAACAAAATGCAATGATGTGGCACCGAAGACTCGGTCATGCTAACGACAAGAACTTGAATCATCTTGCAAAGAATGAGATGGTTCGTGGTTTTCCTGTCAAAGACTTTATATCTTTTGAAAAGTGTGTGTCATGTGCCCAAGGTGCTTCAATTGCTACATATGGATTTGTTTGGACCAGTCAACGTTCTCAGTACAAACATAAATTCATATTGTCTGGTTGTGATTGATGATTTCTCTCATTTTACATGGGTTCTATTTCTATCCAACAAAGCATGAGTTACTGATGTAATTAAGAAATTCATTGTGTTGATTGAAAACCAAACTAACAACCGGGTGAAGGCGCTTCGTACCGACAATGGAACAGAGTTCAAGAATTCTATTCTCGATCATTTTTGCGCAGAAAAAGGTATTATGTGTCAATACAGCTCCGCTCACACCCCTCAACAAAATGGTGTTGTTGAGAGGAGAAATAGAACTTAAAAAAGACGCTGCAAGGACAATGCTGTGTGACTCCAAGCTACCAGTTTTCTTTTGGGCCGAGGCGATAAACACTGCTTGCTACATTCAGAATCACGTGTTGATCAACAAAGCTCAGATGAAGACCCCATATGAGATTCTATATGGTCACAAGCCTTCAGTCAATCATTTTCGTGTATTTGGCTGCCCTTGCATGCTTCTTCACCTAGAGACCAACTCGAACTCTAATGCCAAAGCCGATGATTATTACTTCATAGGGTATGATGCACGCACCACTTATATAGTCTATAATAAGAAGACAAAGCAGGTTGTGGAATCTTATGACGTGAGCTGGTTGGAAGAAAATGAGACAGATGCTCGAGTGGGTCCGGATTGGTTCTTTGATCACACATTGCTTTTCAAATCCATAAATGTGTCTTCGGGTAGCTCATTTGGGTCTATCTCTGGTTCGAAGAATGTGTCTAAAGACGAAGACGAAGAAGTTGTCTACAGACCCCCAACGGTATCCTCTTCACAGCCTAAGGGGGAGTCCTCTGCTTCGCCTAAGGGGGAGTCATCTGTACAACCTGATAGTCCAAAATCTCCAGCTCAGAATGATACTCCTGATGCTGAAACTACAACACTCACTCCTATAGAAAGAGATTTTATGTCTAAAGATGCTTCCGCTGTCACTTCAACTTTTATGGAACTACTCTTTCTTGAAAACATTTCAAATGAGTTTGTAGCAGAGTCGTCTGGAGTGGCTCAATCAGCAAATAAAGGAGGTGTCAATATTCACAATCTTCCTGTCTCGCTTAATGATATCAGCCAAGAGATATCCTCAAGGATTCAACGCGATCATCCGATCGAGAACATCATTGGTCAGCTGGGCGACGGCGTTAAAACCAGAAGTCAGAGTGGAGATGTTAATACCTGTCTTTACTCTTTCTTTATCTCTCAAATAGAGCCCAATAATGTTGAAATGGCTCTAAATGAGCCCAGCTGGGTAGATGCAATGCATGAAGAATTACATCAATTTGAAAAACTCTGGGTTTGGAAGTTGGTTGAGTTGCCAAAGGGAAAAAAGTCTCTTGACACACGATGGGTCTATCGAAACAAGCAGGATGATTCAGGGGTTATAGTACGAAATAAAGCTAGATTGGTGGTTCGCGGGTTTCGACAAGTTGAGGGTCTTGATTACACTGAATTTTATGCTCCAGTAGCTCGCTTGGAGGCTATTAGTATCTTCCTTGCATATACCTCTTACATGAA
This sequence comes from Lactuca sativa, assembly GCF_002870075.4. Classification (NCBI taxonomy): domain Eukaryota; kingdom Viridiplantae; phylum Streptophyta; class Magnoliopsida; order Asterales; family Asteraceae; genus Lactuca; species Lactuca sativa. Next base: position 125,152,312 of record NC_056623.2, on the reverse strand, counting down.
CTTCACTGTTTAACAAATGGACATCAAGACAACCTTTTTGTATGGCAAGGTGAAGGAAGAAATCTACGTTGATCATCCCCCTGGGTTTGTTGACTCAAAATTTCCTAATCATGTCTACAAGTTGGACAAGGCACTTTATAGGTTACATCAAGCTCCTCGAGCGTGGTATGCGACTCTAACAAAGCACTTGCTCGAGCATGGATAATCTCGTGGAACTATCGATCAAACTTTGTTTATCAAGCATGTCGGTAATGATCAGATTCTGGTTCAAATCTATGTTGACGACATTATTTTTGGGTCGACCAGTCCGCAGCTTTGCAAGGAATTCGAAGGTGTTATGAAAAAGCGGTTCGAGATGAATTCGTTAGGGGAAATGACCATGTATGTGGAGGATATTCTTGAGAAGTTCGGGTTTCATGACGCTAAGTCTGCATCGACGCCAATGGCTGAAAGACCTCTTTTGACTCCAGATGCTGATGGCGATTCCGTAGATCAGACTCTCTACAAATCGATGATCGGATTGCTGATATATGTATCTTACTACAATCCGTCCAAACATCATGTTTGCAGTTTGTCAATGTGCACATTATCAGGCTAATCCAAAACTCTCACATCTTATTGTTGTCAAAAGGATTTTTCAGTATATCAAAGGCAGCCCAAAATTGGGTCTTTGGTATCCGAAGAATTCTGAATTTGATTTATATGCTTTTGCTGACAGTAATTATGGAGGATGTGAGCTTGATAGGAAATCTACTTCAGGAGGGTGTCAATATCTTGGTTACAGGCTAGTGTCATGGCAGTGCAAGAAGCAACACACTGTCTCAACCTCAACAGCGGAGGCAGAATATGTTGCTGCATCTGCCTGTTGTTCTCAAGTTATCTAGATCCAACATCAGTTGTTGGACTACAATTTGAATTACTTAGAAACCCCCATTTACTGTGATAATGAGGCCGCAATTTAAATTGACAAAAATCATGTACAACATTCTAAAACCAAGCACATCGATATTAAAATTCATTTCATCAGAGATTGCTATGAACGTTCGCTTATCCGGATGGAACAGGTTCCCACTGCTAATAATGTGGCGGATCTGTTCACTAAGCCTTTTAACAAAGCTCACTTTGATGTGCTTATGGGATTTCTGAAAATGATTCGTTTTGAGGATTAAATTTTTCTGTTTTATTTTTTAAGTTTTTCTTAATTCTTCATATTTTTTAAATTTATTTTTGTTTTTGTAGGAAGGTTAGTTAAATTTGCGCATTTTATTTCCTTTTTATTTTCATTCTCACCCATGCACAAATTTAGGGGGAGAAATAATTAAAAATCCAAAAACAATAAAAAATCAAAAATCCAAAAACAATAAAAATCCAGAAAATTAAAAATATTGCAGACAGTCTTGTTTGCAGGTGTTGCGAAGGGAAATGATATTATTAAGTGATAACAGGCAATCTGAATCTGAGTAACGTACCTAAATTGAATTTTCTATGCTCTGTGCTCGATGCGCTGGTAGGCACGAAAGATTTTAAATGGACATGACTAGGAACAGTTGAACTTAAGGAATTCAAGGACTTGAAAAAAATTGACCTAGTTAGATCCGTTTAGCCTGACATTACGACGCTCAGATAGGTTGAGCAGGGAGATATACATGAGAATCTACCAGTCACATTAAAAGAACCTGTATCTAGAACTGTGGATTAACTTTTCCTCGATGTGCGTATTCTGTCCTTAATTCCGGTTTTGATGGGGTAACTAGGGAATTCTGATAAACTAGGTCTGTAGAAGGTTATTTTCTTGCTTTCTGTCTGTTACTCATATGTTGCCTCCTTTGCGTGATCGAGAGATCCGACCTGGACTATAACATATGCAATTCTATCTCTCTACATCTTCTCTCTATGCAATTCTTTCTATCTGTTAGCCACATACCGTCTCCTCTGCGTGACACATAATCCGACCTGGTACACAGTATATGCAACATTCTCTTCTCAATCCCTCTAAAACTTCAGTTAGTCATATGTTTCATCCTTTGCGTGATTGGAGAGATCCGACCTGGATGTACAACATATGCATTCTAAATCTATCTTCTCTCTTAATAATTGTCTGGTCACCCGGTGTAAGGCGTATTTTGGAAGTCCTTGATGGCTGGAGCATATCAGGAAGCGGGAAACACATTCTAGTACAACTAAAATTGAACACATACAAATTGTCTATAGATCTCGCTGCTCAATTTAGGCAGACAACAATATCCCTGGTTATAGTCAGTTAAATGGTCACAAGGAAATTTATTTAAGAATAAGGGCTAAAAATGTCATGTCATTGGTAAATTGTCCAAATTCTATCACAAATGTTTCGTGCTTAAGTGGACCACAATACTGACGATCGATCAGACGAAGACGTGAAAATAAAGGTACCGACAAGTGGAATAGGACTGTCCAACAACTTTGATGCTAGTGTCACAAATTTATTCTCGATAATTAAAATTTTAAGTTGTATATTTTATTTGATTTGATTTTTCTTTTTATTTTTATTTTTAATTTTTAATTTTAGTTTTTTTATTTAGTTAATTGTTAAAATTTAACTGTTAATTTTAAATTTTAAATTTTGCAAATTAATTTTATTTTATTTTTAATTTTAGTTTTAATTTTAATCCTCAAAAAGTTTTGTTTTTGAAATTTTTTGAAAATATTGGACTGTGCCTTACACTGTGTGGTCAGCAGGTAAAAGGATCAAGGGTATTTAAGGAGTTTACAGCCGGAATCCTCTTTATTTCTCTATTTTCGTCCACAAACTCTCTCTCTCCTCGAATTTTTTTCTCTTTTTTTTTTTGTGAAATTGTTACGATGGCTTTGAAGGTATCACGTTTTCAACCAGGAATATGGGCTTATTTCAGAGATTCGATGACTTTTGAGCTTAAAATCAATGAAAAATGGTTTGTCGGGGTTTATGGCCCAAGCTTAGGTCCGTGAAGAGTTTACGACCGTAAACTCCGTTTGCGGCCATAAGCTTACAGTCACGGGTTTACGGCCGTAAACCCCCGTTGACCGCAAACTTCATTTTGACTTGAAATTTAATTTTAAAAATTATTAATTCATATTTGGGCTCGAAATTAAATCATTTAAAATATTACCTGCTCAGTTTTATCTCTTGTCTTACTTGGTATGTGTTAGTGTAGATAAAATGGCAGCATTAAAGTTTGCAGATATGCACAACCTGGGAATCGTTCTTGCTGATCCTCCAGTGGCTCATGTGGACTTCAAATCAATGATTCATGGATTACGAGAATGCTATTTGGCCTCTGCCATTACTATGAACACTGCTGTCTATCAGAAAATCATACGCGAGTTCTGGCAGACTGCCAAAATGACGAGAGATGACGACGGTGCTGTGACTATGGATGCAATTGTTCAAGGATGCAAAATTGTGATCAATGAGCAGTTCATCAGAGAAACATTACTAATCAATGACCTTCCAAGCTTTCCCACCGAGATCGGTATTGAAGACGCTTAGAAGATTTTAAGGAAGATGGGGTATGAGGGCGTCTCTCCACCTACGATGAAGAAGCCTCTGCCACCTTACTGGAGATTTCTAGCTCATGTGTTTGTGAGCTGCATCTCCGGCAGGAGATCTGGTGCAGATGAAATTTCACTGAGAAACACCGGAGCTATAGTTTCTCTCGTTGTGGGAATTTGTTTCAATTTCTCAAGGTTCATTCTGGATGAATTTGTGGTTAACATTAATGCCACTACTCGGGATACCTTCTTGATGTATCCCAGGTTCATTCATCTTTTCATAAACAAACAGTTCCCAGACATGGTAAAGGAGGGTGATATGCTCGACATGAAGTCCTTGGGCCCACACACCATTGGGCTAATTAAACAAAATCGTAAAGGAAATGTCACTTTTCAAGGCCTTTACCCATTGGTCAAATTCGGACGTTTTGCTGAACGAAATGAGGTGTCTGAGTCTCATAATTCCTCTGACAAAATATCTTCAGAACACACCTCATCTGAAAAAGTGGTCTCCGAAGGAGATGTGATTACTGTCTCGGATCAAGTAGGGGAGGAGACAACTGCTCCTAATGTGGCTGTAGCCGAGGAGCATAACCTAAGATCAGTGCGAACTGAAAGTGACTACAATGAGGGGTCTTCTTTTAATGCAACTGAGGCTGATCAATATGAAGACCTTGATCTTACTGGTTTCGATCAAGATGAAATTCCTACAAATTTCGGAAGCAATGATGATTTCTTGACAAATGTCAACCTCAACACTCTATTGGATAATGTTAGTGATGCTGCTCTCCCAGCAACGGAGACAAGGGAAACTGAAGACGTTCTTGACTCAACACCCATTTCTAAAGAGCAAGTGGTTTGTTTTACAACTCCTATGGTGACAGTGTTAGGGATTCCTCCCCTTGACAGTGCTTTGCCTACATCTGAACCACTTCAGGGTGATCACTCAATAGACCAGACCTTGCAGCCTCCATCCAAATGAAGAGGATGAGATCCTAGGTTCGGACCTCTAGATTCTAGCTTGTCTCAATGCTTGCCAATTACTCCAACTACCACTCCCGCTATTGTAACTACAAAACCTTTGGGTGAAGGCCCTAGCACCATTTTTGAAACTGGTGGCTCCTCTGTTCCACCAGGATTTTATCCTCCAAGGGAAGATCTCGATCAGGCCTCTGTGCGTTTGGCCTTGCATCTTGCTCAAGAACAAACCGCTGCAAGAGAAGATGATTCTGTGATCGATAAACTTCAGAAGAGAGTGAATGTACTGGATCAGAAAAACATTGAGCTCAGCATTCGAGTTGAAGATCTCTTGAGTGAGAATACAAATTTGAAGATTCAAGTTTCTGATCTCCAAGAAGATAGGGCAACAAAGACCAAGCAAATCTCTGAGCTCCAAGCTCATTTCAATCTTTTAACCTCCAGCTATTTTGATCTCAAGAAGAAGCTTGAAGAAGATCTCGGTGCTAAGTATAAGACATCTACAGATGAGTATAGAATCAGTCTTCATTCTCAGGCTCATCCTATTACCATGGCAACTGCTCAGACTTCATGGGTCGTGAATCGTTTTGAAGAAGAGCCTACTCATGCTCCACATGTTGCAGAGATTATTCGAGACAGACAAGCCAAAGCCGCTGAGAAGCGACAACTCTTGTTCAAGAGGAGTTCAGACAAAAACGCACCAGGAAATCAATCCACAATCACTATTACGGATCTCGAAGTCGTAAGTTTCAGAGACACATATGGTGATCGGTCAGGAATCATACCTTGGGGTTATCATGATCCCCTAAATATGTGGATTGTATGGAAAAAGAGCGGCAATACGGAGCTCTTTAAAGACTCTCATGATTTTAATTCTTGGACTAGGGTAGATCTTTCAGAGCTTTCTCAATCTCCCTTTTCAAACCCGACAGATAATCAACAAGTAACTAATTTCAAACACTTTCTGGAAGATCAAGTGAAGAAGGGCTTTCCATCTATGAAGATTTCTGAATATGTAATAAAGCATTATCCTGACGTCATTGATCCCAAAACTGGTCATCCACTCCAGGTGGTGATGTGGCCTGCTACAACTCAGGTCAAACAAGTTCCAGTGCTTCAAAGTTACCCGGATGGATCCTTACACTCAATGCTCTATTGGGTATTTGATGAAACCATAGCATCTGCTATCATCAAACTAAAGGAGGGATGCATTCGTTTGTATGATAGAAGGGATTTGTTCCAGTTTAGAAAATGGGACATTCATCATTTAATCCATTATCAGATCAGAGTTGCTGAGGAGATATTTGAGTCAGCCACGAAAGAATACACCGCTATGGTTGCTGAGATTATAAACAAGGGAATGTGGAATGGAGCTATGGTGCAAGAAGATGTGATGATTGTGGACAAAGATTAACTTCAAGCTAGCACCAAACTAAGGGGGAGATTTAAGGGTCTAATTAATGGTTTGGTCTAGGATTTCACTATAATAGGTTCTTTTGTATGAATACGCATTTTTTGTAGTTTATATATGAGTTTACGACGAGCTATGAGTTTACGGCCGTAAGCCTGTTTACGGTCGTAAAACCAAGGCCAGCCCAAGTCCGTTATAAATAGAGGTGTGCTAGGTCGTTTAATGGTTGTTGATGCGACAGAGTTTCGACTGCTATTCCACAAGTTGTACCAGACGTTTTTGCTAATAGAAGCGTGTGCAAGCTTGTTTAGATTCTTGTTTCTACTCTATTCTTTATTATTATCGATTGTGTTTATTGTTTGATCACTGGTAAGATCCGTTTCAGGACCTTACATGTCTAATGAAAGACCTCACAACAACATACATAAATGTGATGGAACTTTTCAACTCCACATTTCATGAGGTGTCCTCAAAACCTACTTAGATGGTTAAAAGATTCAAAATGCTCTATTATTTCAAGTGTATATTCCCAAAAATGTAATTGGTAGCGAAGCACAAATCATCATAGATCGATGTATATAACCTTCGGTTCTACCTTTAGAAACACCATTACATTATGGTGCCCTTAGAGAAGCCAATTATGGAAACAATACCACAATCTCTATGATCATCATTAAACTCGATACTAAGGCATTCACCTTTCCTTTCGGATTGTAAATCCTTTATCTTCATGCCCAATTGATTTCCTACTTTGTTCTGATACTCTTTGAAACTTTTCAAAGCAACAGACTTATGCTTAATCATATAAACATAATTACATCTACTAAGGTTATTAGAAAATATGAAATAGTAGTATATGTCATCCCTTATGGTGGATCTGAAGGTTCCACACATATTAGTCTGTACCAGATCAAACAATCCTTCACCTCATTCTCATATCCATGTGAATGGTGACTATTTCATCTTGCTAACAAACAAGACTCACATACATCATCCAACTCAAGGTTGAATGATTCCATGTCCGGTCAAATTGGAGCTTTGTGATGTGATTCTTACTTATATGGCCAAGGCGATTATGCCACAAGTGTGATCATATCTAAACTTTTAGATGAATCAATATTAAATTTAACCTTACTATTATTAGAAACAAAACTAAAATTTCATGAATTTCAATTGCAAGAAGAAGTTTTAAACATAAAACCATCGTCTTTGTAAATTAGAATTGTCACATTTCCATTATCAAATGAAAATTGATATTCATGTTTATACGATGCATAAAATGAAATTTGGTTTCTAAATATCTCTAAAGAGTAATAGAAAATAACTAGGTTAATCCTAACTTCATTAATAAGCACAAGCTCACAGTCCTCACTCATCGAAACATGCAACACTTGTCCATTCTCATGATCGGATTTAGATCTCTAATGCTTAGCTTCCTTCTTTTCTTTAGATCCTATAATGCTATCAAAATGCGATTATCACATCATGCATCAAGGAACCATGAATTTAATGTATTTGGAGTTTGATTATTCAAGTATTTGATGTTGAGTCAAACATTTGACTTTACCATCTCAAAATACGTAGGGCAATTTCATTACCTATGATCCTTATCATTGCATTAATTGAAACTTGCCTATTTTTAATCATGTTTTCATGCAATAGAGGATACAGTGATTCCATTACCTCATGATGGGAAGTCCCGGATGAAACCTTTCTTTTCCATTTAGGATTCAAACATTCCCTTTTCTTTCCACCAAGAAGCAGAAAGGTGATAACTGGGATTGGATAAGAAAGCTAATCCCTTTCCATCAATGTACACTCTATACTATTCATATGATAAATCAAGTTGAAATTATCATAAGAACTAACGAAAGATCCAAGCACAAGATCTATAACAAGACTCTTGTCAAGGGTAACATTGAGAATCTCAAGTTTATCTATGTAGCTCTCATTGATTACATACAAAACATTTTTCTTCATTTGGGATGTAATTTGGAACCTTTGACTATTTTCAAATCATTGTTACCTTGTCTATTGGAGAAACATTTCACTCAATTGCAATTTCATTTCATATATTCACATGTTAAAAAAAGATCATTTTGGAACATCGAAGACATGGACATAATGATGCAAGAGACCTTTTTGAAAAATCTACATGATTATTAGAATAAAAAAGTTTTCAAAATTGACCCATTATTGATTTTACAGATATGCACATCAATGACATCTTTCCTAATATCAAAATCGAGGAAGATCCCATAACATATGAGCCTTCCCTAGGGAGAATGTAAAGAAGCTAGATTTATAAAGTGCGAGGATGTAGGAGAGGATTTCCATCTAACCTATGGGAGAGATTTTTAAATAAGTCGATTCAATCCTTAATTACTAACCCAATTTTTTTAAATTAAGGCTATGATCTCTGTGTGTGTGTGTGTGTGTGTGTGTATATATATATATATATATATATATATATATATATATATATATATATATATATATGATTCGTAATATGAAGAGATGTATCGTAATCAAATCACGAATCTATTTTAGGTAGGTAAAGCACTTTACAAATTTTAATAAAAATGAAACTCCTAGATATCCTGAGATTCATTGAAGAATAAATGGTGTGTTAATATCGGACTACGCTCTCTGATTTATGATTGGGATGTCGAGGATCACTAACAATATGTGAATAAACATAAAACCCCGCACAACACCCTTGATGTCATTTATGATCTCACATACACATGCCAGTTAACCACACACATCCCGTCATCAATAATAAATTTTGAGTATGTACCATCACTTCAGCTTTATAGCCCACATAGTGTGTCAGTTCACAACACATACTTAACTAACGACTCACAAAGAAACAATGTGTGTTTTTCACGGATTAGCATATAATTTCATATTTTTCTTAAAGTAACTAGATTGAGATTTCATAGAATCTTCTCATACTTATACATTATACTTTAATGTCATTTGTGTTCTATCATACACTTTAGGTTAATAACCTTCCACCATACAAAGAAGCAGTAAGTAAAAAGGACACCCATTCAACGGTCATTTTATAGGTTGTTTCCTTGTAGTTGTCTTATGGTGTGGCTTCATGAATGAGGCCCACATATAATACTACAACTGATATATATATATATATATATATATATATATATATATATATATATATATATATATATATATATATATATATATATATATATATATATATATATATATATATATATATAGGGTGTATTTTAAAAACTTTTAAAAATACAAGGTTTAAATTTAATTATCTTAATTAACTTTTAATTAATTAATCTTTTAAACCATTTAAGATTTAATAATTATCTTTAATTAAACTTTCAATTAATTAAAATTAAGTCTTTTATGATTTACACAATTATGTTAATTCAACATTTAATAAATAATATGAGTACTTTATCTTGTTCCTTAATTTTTGAATTTAGGGTTTATCTAATTACCTATTTTAAACATTCAAGTTTTAAGAAATTAAAATAACTATATCTTACTAGAAATTATTCTACCAATTTGAAAAAGGCAACAAAATCTGAGACAACTGCAAAAAGGCATGGTGCGATGTACTAGTATAGGGCACGACACGCCTGACGAATAAAAGCCACATTCTCGCTTTTAATATATTAGATTTTCACCAATGTGCATTTAATAATTATCTATGGCATTTTATCATTGTAGCAACATCCTATGAGCAAACTAATCTATTCTAGATATAATAAAAAGTTCTAGATTAGAAAACATACCTTTAACATAATCGAATATGTTAAACTCCTATGATCTTTAAAAGTACATCGAAAGCAAGCGCCGATAATGTAAACACCTCTTATAGTTCACACCCATAACCCTGTAACACTTGAAAGACAAAGGAGAAAGGATGAAACTTAGAAATTTCATTCTCCGCCTTCTAGGTATAATAAGCCACAAAAGTTAGGAGTTAACGGGAGGTATTTATGTCTAGGGGATCTCCATGATAAACCATGATTTGAATAATAAAAATAATCAAATTTTATCTATTGAAAGCAATTATCCTTACCATCTTTAGGAGGCTTTCAAAAATCCTAAAACCCTTTTAAAAATAGTGCATACCATGGATGCTTCTAGAATTGCTTTTTATTCAACTATTGAATAATTACAATTCAACCCTTGCATATTTAATTAATTACAATTAATCTCAAACTAATTCCTGATTAATTCCGACTAATGATTAACAATTCCAACTATTTGTAATTAATTTATTAATCATATGATAAATTAACAAATTATTTCTAATTAATATAATAAGTATATAATATATTAACCAATCATTTCATCTCTCTCCTAATATAAATTCTAGTTATTTCTGCTTATGAGGGCAACCCAAAATGAATTAACTTTTATTCACTAAGTTTATACCAATTTAGTTCAGAACTTAGACACCTTAATCCAACAATATCATTATAATCGACATCGTGTAGAAGACGGTGACATCATCATGAGTCGGGTATCATCTAAGGAGAATCTTGTTGATCTATTCACGGACCCAATATCAAGAGAGAAACATGATGGTCATGCAAGGACCATTTGCATGAGAATAGATAGTGATTTGACGTAGTAGTTTAGTTGTTAGTTTGATTTTTTATGAAACATATTAAAGTATGAATTGTAAACCATTTTGAATGTTTATTTCAAAGAGACTTAATAAAGAGTATTAGGTTTCTATCAAAATTTTGAAAATTCAAATACTATGTTTCACTTTTGATTGTTTTGTCCCAACTTCTAGAATATTTATTTATGTTGAAAATTCCATAGTCGGCATATTCACAGGAGTGAATGTTTGTAGGCATTACAATTGAAATTGCACTAATACAAAATGAGTACTTGAAATTAAGATTTTAAGTATTATAACAACCTGCACTTAGAGATTACTACATAGATGTAGTCACAAGTAATTCTAAGCAAAAATATATGTTATTCTTTAGACCTAGATGCATATGGAGTTTTATTTGCAAAATATGTTGTGCATTGGTGTGCTCTAACGCTATCCGTAACTGATAGTCATAAATGATATTCCATGTACGATTAGACGAGCAGGCGGTAGTCAAAGTTTATTTGTTCCTTCTTATAACTAGGAAATGGTATATATGGGCCCTTCGATGATATGGAGTTGACTTCTGAAGTACTTGGCCGAGCCTTGACTAAATTGATGTGTTTGATTGACAGATGTAATGTCAGAAATCGATAACCAGGAAACAAAATGTAGAACTAAGAAATTGACTCATATCCATAACTCATGTTCATAGAGATATCTAGAACAAAGGAATAACTCTACCACTTATCTGAAGGACTAAATTCTAATCAGATATTGGCAGTTGCATAGATGACTACTCTCTATTGATTATTTATGAAGTAGATGATTGCAAAAAGTTGATGACCTGTACAAGTCGGAGACTGTTGGAAATGGTGTCGAAGGTCATTAACTGTTTTGGTATTATTTTAATAATAATAGGGTCACTTTGGGTTTCCCTCATGACCCAAATGACATAAGGAAAAAGAGATAAATATGTTGTTAATTTATTAAGGAATTAATAAATTAATTATAAATTATTTTGGTAAATATTTAAAGGTTTTAATTAATTAAGGGGCTGGATATTAATTAATCAATTGCATTAATTGGAATATTGCAAAAGCTCCTAGAGGATTTCTATTGGGCGGTTCTACATATCCCTGGATAGGGATATGGCAAGTTTGAATTAAAAAAAAGGATAAACCTTACAGTTTATATCCATCTGAGATTTTGTTTGCACCTATAAATAGACAGTTAGGGTTAATCCCTAAGGTTCTTGTTTTCCTTGTTAGAAAATCATTCACCCTTCGCTTTCTCTTAGCCCTTGGACAAAAATCACAAGCTCTCTCCAAGGGTTGGTGATTTTCAAAAAGTCCCTAGTTTGTGGGTTCTTCCTTTTTTCTATTTGGTGTGTGGGTCTGATTCCATTAGAGGGATTCTTCTTTGGATCATTCATCTAGCAACAAAGTGGCATGCACAAGATTACAAACAACAGAATCTAAGGTTAGCAATTCTTTTATATGATTTTTTTCAAAGTATGTTGCTATAATAGTAAAACATAGATTCTAGATTGCATGTGCACTTATGTAGATCATGTTTTGATTTTTCCGCTACTTATGTGTTGTGTACTTGATGCTAAAATTTGCAAACAAACAATTTGTTTTCTATATATCACATGCTTTTGCATGTTATTCACTCTTTATAGTGAAGCAAAAAAAAATCCAGGGTTGGGGCTACAAAAATGTATATACATGAATGTTGATATTGATTGAATTCGCGAAAAATGGTCAACTTTTGTACCAAGCTTTATTTACTTGTGATATTTTGTATCAAAAAATAATATTCATGGTAACTTTGAAATGTTTATTAGTATTTGACATATAACTTATACGATCTTTTTGATAAATAAATTTAAAATGTCTTTAGTTTAGTATATGGCATATACTGTTGTTGTGCGAAATGAATTGTTTTTCTATGTATGATATTCTTCTTTGTGTTATGAGGCATTACTTGTCATTTATCTGAAAATTTGTAAATCTAAAAAAATATGTTTTTAAAACACCTAAAATCATGACATACATTATGTGTGTCGTAAATGTATGCCATAAATTTTTTGTTATGCACTAAAAAAAGTACAAAATTACAACCCAAATTTCTGTCATAAAAGTTTATGTCTTTAATATATGACATAAACATCTTCAATTATGAATCGGTGTTATAGATGGTGTTTGGGAAAGTTTAAAAATGAATTTTTTTTAGCTTATTACCGATTCCACATTGGTATGAGTTAAAAAAGATGTTTGGATATATATATATATATATATATATATATATATATATATATATATATATATATATATATATATATATATATATATATATATATATATATATATATATATATATATATTAAAATAGCTTATAGTTGTTTGATAGCTTTTAATAAATCATTTTTGATAAATTACCCCGTAACAAATAAAAAACTCCTTGTTAGTTATATTTGTCTCACACTTTTAAGAATTCTTGTTTGGTCTATTTGACAAACACTAAAAAGCTTATAACCTTTTGACAATGTACAAACTAATCTAAAAGTTTTCTAAAAACTCAATTTTCATGTCTGCTATAAACTAATAAACTAATAAGTTAAAAATTATTTATTATTTAAAATAAGCACTCCCACACACCCCTCACACACATTTTTGTACCACCTGTGCACTTTAATGTATTGTCTTGTCATCAAATGCCCATCTCTAAAAGTGTTAAAGGCGGTACACATTTTGGTAGAGACGGACTAAATGGCAAAAATTGAGAAACATTGAGAAATAATTAAAAATAAGTTTTACAAGAAGAAAAGAAAAAAAAACAATGAGACATACCATAGGTGTTAAAATCACCCAGCAACATGAAATTAAATCAAGAAGGTGACCATTAAGATGAGGGGTTGAGGACATCTTGACGGTGTTCCAACTCCCTAAACGACGCTCATTTCCAGTATGTATTTACCAATTCATGGATCCTGGAGGTCCTCTTGGAGGATGTTTGCTAGTTAAAGCATATTCAACTTGGCTCGACTCAACTTTGACCTGATGTTGAATCGTTCTTGGAGGATCCTCATAATTTCTTATACTTCTTTCAGGGCTACCTCTCGGAGATTGGTGGTTACAATGACGATGGGAGCAACGAAGGGTAGTATTCCCTTGTTGTGTCTCATCTTCTAACTGATGATCAATACATGATGTGTAAATATATTTTTAACTAAAAAAAGTTGATGGAATTAACAAAAATTATATTCAAACTTACTTGAATTTGGTTAAGTTGGATTACAACCTCGATAATCGGAGGTCGTTTTTCCCGAGATTTTTCCAAGCATTGGTAGGCTATGGATGAAAACTTGAGCAATGTTCTAGGTTTAATATCTTTCCGTATTCTGTTATCAATAATCTTGTCTATCTCTCCATTTTTGTAGCAGGTCCGGGCCAAATGATGAAGGAATCTCCTCTCATCATTGTAACGTTGTTCACACTCCATCCTTCCACATAAAACTTCAAACAGAAAAACACCGAAAGAATAGACGTCTGACTCTTTTGTTAAGAAACCTGTTTTAAGGTATTGTGGGTCACAATAACCAGCTGTGCCGGCGACATTGGTGATCACAAAGCTGGTATCTTGATTTGCTAGACCTATCTTAGCGAACCCAAAATCTGCAAGTTTCGCATTCCAACTCTCATCTAACAAAACATTAGCGCTTTTTATATCCCTATGTATTATTCTGTAGTTTTGTGACACTTGATTATGAAGATAGTCCAATGCAGAAGCAACATCAATGCATATTTTTAAAAGTTGTGTCCATGATGGTCTATCGGGTCTAGTAGTGTCAGTTAAATATGAATCAAGGCTTCCACGGCTTGCGTATTCATAAACCAATATCATCTCCTTGTTATCGTCACAAAACCCTATAAGGGTTATGACGTTTTTGTGTGGATACTTTGAAAGCATGGTCACCTCGCTGTTGAATTCTTTGGTACCTTGACCCACTTCGGTTACATGTAGCCGTTTTATAGCAACTAGCTGGTTTACATGATTTCCCCATGAGAGCATTCCTTTATAAACCTTCCCATATCCACCCACTCCAATCAAATTTCTTACGTGGAAGTCTTGAGTACAATTTCTTATGGCCTAGAAGGGGAATTTGATGGGTTCTGACTGCTTTATCTGGGACATGATCTAAAATGATTTCGACAAATTAATGCTTAAGCACTCAAAAACAACATATATATATATATATATATATATATATATATATATATATATATATATATATATATATATATATATATATATATATATATATATGGGAAAAGGGAATATACATTACAGCCCCACCTAAGCTTAGGTACTAAACCTTTTGAAAATACATTGTTTTACTATATAAAGATTACGGTTAATGGATTCACGATTAATACTTCGAGATGTAAACTCAAGATCGACACAATAGGATTTAGGGTTTAGAGTTTAGGGTTTAGGGTTTAGGGTTTAGGTTTATGTTTAGCGTTTAGAGTTTAGAGTTTAGGGTTAAGGTTTAGGGTTTAGGGTTTAGGGTTAGGGTTTAAGGTATAGGGTTTAGGGTTTAGGGTTTAGATTTAGGGTTTATGGTTTAAATTTAGGGTTTAGGTTTAAGTGTAGGGTTTAGTAATGTTCACTTGGATGAAGTAATAAACGATAATTGAGGAAAGAAAACGGAGATGATAAAACAATAATGAAAGTAAGAAATGTTATAGAGAATGATATATTTACCAAGTGAAACCAAACCGTGTATATTTAGCATGTTAAAATAACATATTTTAGAGGTTTTGTACCTAAGCTTAGGTGGGGCTGTAATGTATATTCCCTATCCCATATATATATATATATATATATATATATATATATATATATATATATATATATATATATATATATATATATATATATATATATATATATATATATATATATTTCCACAAAATACAATTGGATGTCTTAAATCTTTCGATCTGAACTTTCAGAAACAAGTGGAAGCAATTTGTACTGATGGACAAACAGTGGCTGACTTCTAAATATCATCAACTAATCTAATAAGAACCTCAACTCTCTTTTTAGGCTTTTGTTTAGCAAAAATAATGATAATCATAAAAACCCAATTCATGAAACATCTAATATCAACAAAAATCCGAAATTTTTAATCTCTGTGTCATCAGTTATAGCTGGAAAGATTACAAGGATTACAGTAAGAGGGACCATATATTCACTTGATCATGTAAAAAGCAGAAGAAAATGAAGATTATCAACTTACAATGTATTTGAAATCGTTAAACTGATGGTAAACAACTCAGCAAGCTTCTAGTTCTACAACGCAGGCCCTAACTCCTAACTTCCTTTCACAGCCCTTCAATATCTATCCTGTCGACATCAGCTTTATAATGCCAAGGGTTGTTAGGATTGACTTTTGAAATTTCTTAGTCAACAAACTATTTTTTATAATTGTGAATAATGTGTTTTTAAAAAGTTATTTTCATCTAAATTTACATTTTTTCGCATCACGTTGAAGAAGATGGGATGTTTATTTATTATTTTCTTTTCAACTGTAAAAATTATAATATTTCAATCCAACATATTTTTAAATTTTAAAATTTTTTATTAAACACGTCAGTAAATTAGAGGAATGGTTTCGTGTCATTTAAGGTAATTTGTATGTTTAATGCTTATTTTTTTTTTAAACTAAGAAGGTTCTTAAGTTTGGGTTTTGTTGTGTATTTCATACCTACCATTCTTTAAAATACTATTTTTTTTCTTCCGTATATTTTTTTAATAATTATATTATTATTATTATTATTATTATTATTATTATTATTATTATTATTCAACTTCAATATGCCGGTCCCATTGTCCCATCTCATCCGTCCACTCAACACACCTCTCCATGTCTCACTCTTTTTCCAGTTTTCCCCTAGCCTCCACCACACCGTTCATCTTCTCCGACAATACGACCGCCTTGCCCTTCTCCAACTTATAAGATACAATATTATACAAAAGTAAAAACACAGATTGATTATAAAAATGCAAATCTAAAACCAAATGAACAACAAAACCATCGAGACCTGCAATGTAGGGGCTAGTCCTCTTGAAATGATGAAATAAAATCCAAAAAAATAACTATGGAAGCTAAAAAAATGTTGACCATCTAATATCAAATGAACTTGATTATCATAAATGTTATTTGAAATTTTGTTTTAAAAAGAAATAAATCACAAAGAAAAATTATTATTGTTGAAAGAAGACCTATTAGAGGCTTGAGATGGGCTCCACTTTACTTTAAACTAGTGGGAGTTCCTCGTGTTGCGCACGAGTAAGAGGTTTTGCACGTATTTTTTATGGTAAGTGATTCGTAGACAATATTTTTTTGCTATATACAACAATTTATGCATTATATAGTTATACAATACAACATTTTAAAGCACTAATTGTTGTGTATGGATAAAAATTATTGTGTACAGATCAACTCTCATTTTTTATTTTGTTTTGGTGGTTGTTGTTTGACATTGGCAAGTTAAATAACATACATATATTTCATTACGTGTTATAAATCGGGAACAATTTACAAAGTATAATGTTGCAATCATCCTTCTTCATGGACGGATTCTTGTGGCTAACACGTGCAACTATCTCATCTTCAACAATAAATTTCATTTATGCTTCGTTGACATAAGCATTTAATATTTTTACTGCAATCTGAATGCATATACGACCTATTAATGATCATAATAAAAAATAGAAGTTAATTTATGAATATGAAGCCCCTGAAAGGAGGAAATCAGTGTAGCTTTAATTACTTGAGATCCATCATGTTTAGAAACATTATATAAATGAATATTTTCCTTCCCCTCCTTTTTTTTCTGTCAAAATTTTCCTTCCTTTTCCTTATTAAATTTACAAAAAAAACTCGAGAACAAGGCGTAAATGAAGGAAAAAGGATCTTTGATCTTTAGTCTTCATCTTTATCTGATCAGAGAGGAAAGACGAACAAAAGCAGCGAGAGCCAGATCAAGTGTGCTCTGGCGGTTCTTGGTTGCCTCATTTGTCCGACAGGAAACACGAAAGAAAAGGGGAGGGGTCTGGCGCTCCTTTTTTGGTCGAACCTCCGTCATCGAAAATCATGGATCGCGTGGATGGCGTGTTCGGTGGTCACGCAGCCACAAGGAGGGAAAGGCATCTCCGATGCTTGGTTGGACCGAATAGAAGAGAAAGAAGAGAATGGAAGCAACAGTTAACCATATGTAACAAAGTTCTTTGCTTTTGCTTTTGTTTGTTCTTGATAGAGATCAATGACGGTACCAAATTGATGTTTTGGTTGTGGCGTGTGTTTGGTTGTAATGTTCAACAGGGGAAGAGGGAAACATTGGCAGTGATTAGGTGGTTTATTTGAGTTCATAGGTGGTTTGGATTGTTGTTCACATCGACAGGAACAATAGGGGAAAGAGAGAGGCTGTTGCTCATTAGCTCACCGGGAAACCACAAAAGAACCACCTCCAATGGAGGTGTTCTTAGATGTGCATCGAAACAGAAAGAAAGGATGGAAGAAAGATAGAGTGTGAGGGAAGATTGAGTGAATTTTGTGTGATCAAAAATAGATATTTAGAAGGCTTTTGTGGTACTTTGCAATCTATAATTTGATCTCGAAAGTACATTGTAGTTTTGGTTTCCATTTGTGAATATGGGTGTTTGTGTGTGTGATGTATTGGTTATGTATTTGTTTAATTATTCTTGAAGGCAATAATGCATATCCACAATACTTATACACTCTTATATCAAGGTTTACCATGTATGATGGTAAGATATATAAAGAGTTTGGGATTTGTATAAAGTAAATGTTCGAGTTGTTATATATTCAATTAATTGGTATTTAAAATGATACATAACATATGTATAAATATGTATATATATTTAGTGTTTTTATAGACTTTTAATTAGTTAACACATACACATTGTGTTTAACATAATTGTCTATTTGTTATATGTAATATGGATTTTTTATAATAACTTTAGCCACTACATATTATATAGTTTGAAAAATACGCTATTCATACATATACGTACATCAATGTACATGATTTTTGAAATATTGAATTATTTTATCGTTAAGATTCGCAACCATCGAATTCGATTTCCAAACCATTTTCGACATGAATTACGAATAGTAGAAACCATGTCGAATTCAAAATTCTAAGGTTTCACACTCAACCAGGTACAATTTTATGGTTTTCATACCACTGATTTCCTATTGTAAATTAACGTTTAAAATGAACTCGGATGAAAAATGATAACTCTTTCGGTTCATAATATATAAATTTTGATCAATTAATTGTAATATCATTTAAACTTATTTAATGAACATTAGCAAATCATACATTTGGTTTAGACTACAGCAACGCTTACGGTAACTGATCATCAATAGTTGACCCAATTTGTCAATTGTTACAGGCGACGCCCGTATCTCCTACTCAATGGAGTGTGGGCGAGGCCTATATCTCCTAGTTAGCGGAGTGTGGGCGAGGCCGCTATCTCCTAGTCAGTGGGGTCTGCGTGAGTCCCATATCACCGAGTAAGCGAGATTAGAATCAGGAAAGGATAGATAGATAGAACTCGAGGGAGTTGTACGTACATAGCCCCAGATAGGTGAGACCTGGGGGCAAGGCTACTTAGTAGTATGGTTTGGGTGAGACCCGTGGGTAAGGCCCGTGCGTAGTAGCAAGGCAGGTGGATCCTGGCAGAGACCATGGGGTCAAGATATAGGATCCGGGATTCTAGGATTTATATAGCCAATAGTGGAAATGTCGATAGAGCTGTTTCAGTAGCTGAAGTTTTCTATGGAATTCGTTGGGAGTGACTGAGAAGGTGATCAGTGGTTCAGTAACCGGGTGGAATCCAGTATTCCAGATAATAGACACATAAGTTTGGACCTCGGAGGTCCTGTTTCCTTTGGAAGGTAGATAAGAGATATTGTGATGTTCGGACAAAAGTAGGGATTGTGAGGGTTATTGTGTTGGGTAGCTTGTGAATAGAAAGGGCGAAGACACTTACAGTTGGATTGGATAATCTCAGAGTACTTGATTTGACCCTATTGTGTAGCTCTTGTTTCAGTCTAACTGTTCCAGGGATGAATATCTTACTTGAAATATTATCTGAGCTTTCTATCAAGTATAACTGTCATGCAGATGGTTATGTAGAGACAGTTTGTCAGGGAGACAGACCAGCATGGATTCGATCTCTGGAAAGGAAGAAGTGAGTTGTGGAAGCTTGAAGTTCGTTTTCTTCAAGAAGGAAGTTCGGTTGGCTCTTGGTGGTCTTGAGAAGAATAGGTTAAGCGTAGAACCATCAGTTGCGTTCCACAGATCGTTAGTTGGATTTGGGTGCCAGTAAGGAGCGATTTCGAGGACGAAATCCAATTTAAGTGGGGGAGAGTTGTAACTCCCAGTTTTTGAAGTACTCGGTTGTGGATTTGCAAGCCAAGGGTATAGGCGATTTGGCCTTTTATGGGTCTTGGGTCTTATTAAGAAGGTTTAGGCTTTGGGTGTAGCTAGGAGCGTAGGGTTTCCCGCCTTCTTTTCATGGATATAAAGTTTGTCGGAAACGGACTTAGAATGAAGAAGTTATAGCACATTGAAGTTATTGGCATTATTGGTCCTTAATGTAGAAAGATGGCAAGAAAGTACCATGCATGCAAGGTGGTAGGCACGAAAGTACGCCCAACATGAGCTGGGGGTACGCCTAGTGTAGAGAAGAAAGTAGACGCGGGTGTTTGAGAAGTACGCTCAGCGTATGAGAAGCACGCCCAACGTCTGCTCAAGTAAGCTTAGATCAAAGGAGAAGCAGTAGATCCAAGGTTGAAATTTCCTCAAGTAAGCTTAGATCTAGTGTGGTTTGGTTTTAGAGTCATATCGATCCAAAGTATAGAGCTTTATGGTTAAAATCTGATTCATAGGCTTAGAGTTGCCACTCTCAGTGCTAAATGAGTCCCTAAGGCATAAAGTTGCAATCTTGGATCTCTTATTGGGTTCATGCATGAATTAAGATCACTTTTATGAGAATAGAATGCCATTTTGGAGATTTGGCTTATTAGGGTCATGTAAAGTCACCAAGTCAGTGACTTTATTGATTAAGACGTTGAAGAGGACTTAGATCTGTGTTTATAGTCATTGGAATAGATTATTAAGTTATTAATGAAAAAGTGACTTAACAGAGAAGTACGTTGGGCGTACATTCAAGTACGTGCAACATACACACCATGCAGCTTGTACGCTTGGTGTACAGAGGAGTACGCCCCACGTACTCATCAGAGGGCTTGGCGTGTTTTGGGCCTCAGATTGGGCCATGCAGTAGATTTTGGTTCTTTTGGCCTTAGTGGGCCATCATACGTCAGATGATTTGGGCCAAGAATATGTTTGGGCTTAAGGTAAGGCCCATTAGAGGGAATAGGCCCAATTTAGCAAATTGGGCCATTAGTGGGCCACTAATGGGCTTAGGAAGCCTCCGTAGTGTTGGGCCTTTTCATATTATGGTTTTGGGCCTTAGATATGGTCCATGTTGGACTAGGTTTAAAATGGTCATTCTACCCTAAAGAGAATTATTGGTTTAGACTAATTGTTATTTTGGGTAATGGCAGCCCGAGGAGGCAAGAGATCAACAGTTCGGGGATCTGCCAACTAGCAGCGAGGGGTTATTCGCATGATTCTACAGTCAGCTTGTGAGGTGGGTTTTCTCCAGTAGGATCGGGTCGAAGGCACCAATGTCGGCCCGTTTATGTATGTTAGTGTATACTGGATTTAGAATCGATGTCGGGGTTAGCCCGATGTAGTTTATATGTTCCGGATTTCGGTCCGATGTCGGGCGAGGCCTAAGGGAGGTTTATATCTATGTTACCGAACTACGGTTCGACGCCGGGTGGTACCCGAGGAAGGAATGCATGCTTAGTTATACTCGTTGTCTTTGTGATACTTGTATGTGCCTAGTAGGGAGATGAGTGTGGGTGGCGGCTCGTATCTCATCACTAGCTGATTGTAGACTGGATTCCATATCTCATTAGTAGCAGAGTAGGGGGTCGGGCCTAAGATAGGCAATGCCTTGAGACTAGCAGTTATAGTGTTGTGTTTGCTTGTTATGTGCTATCTTTATTATGATAATATGTTTGCATGTGTAGTCGGCGGGGCCCAGAGACAGGCGGGGCATAATAGATACAAATATATATACCGAACGAGACTCGATGCCAGGCAGGCCTGATGCCGGATTCGTCCGATGCTGAGTGGGGCCCGAGGTAGCGGGCTAGGCCCAATGTTTGCAGTATGTGATTATGTGTATGGTATGTGGTAGTTTGTGGAGACTCATTAAGCTTCGTGCTTAAAGTTTTCAATTTTGGTTTCAGGTACTTCCAGTTGCAAAGAGAAGACTTCGGGATGACTGCATTGCACACACACCAAGATGTTTTAGCTTGGGATGTTTACTCTGATGTTTTGAAAATCTAATAACAATGTTGGAGATATTATAACTTATGTTTTTATGAAATGGGTTGATAACTATGGTTTTATTAGTAATTTAAAATGAGAATTTTTGGACCGTATTTTGGGAACGTTTCAGCATGGTAATTGTCTCTAATTTATATTATAGTTTATATTCTCATGTGTTATACATGAATACATAAACACATTTATTTTCTATAATTTCTATTGTACATTTTGTATTTACTCTTATATTTTAAATCTTAAATATTAGCAATGACATTAATTGTTTAAAAAGAAGATGTGTCGACGTCCTTTTAATTTATAGATTTTGTAAAAAGGATAGGCATTGTTTTTTACATCCAATGCATCCTACAGTTGAATTTGGTGCGCGTTTTCAATCTTCATGTAGTTTATAGTATTAATTTGTACTTTAATCCCTTACGGAGTTGAATTTGGTGCTCGTTTTCAATCTTCATGTAGTTTATAGTATTAACTAGTTGTGAAACCCGTATATTATACGGGTTGATTAAAACAAAATATTAAATAGAAACGATTAAATGAAAATTTTATTTGAATTCGAAATTTGAAATAAATAAAAATTATGAGAAAAAAAACATGCAAAAAATAAATAAATTAAAATTATTGTTTAGTTATCAGACCCGTATACTAAACAGGTTAATTATAACAAAATGTTAAACACAAAGGTTTAAACAGTAAATTTATTTGAAATTGAAATTAATATCATTATGGTAGGCTTAATTTATGGAAATTAATTAATAATATATTAGAAATGGAAAATGAAATAAATGACAAATGGAAAATAAATATATCTTTAAATTATGACAAAATGACATGTGGCAAATTGAATGAGAGAAGGACATGTGACAAAATTATTCTTATTTATTAGGGTAGATTTGTACTTTAATCCCTTACGGTATTATGAGTGAGCAGTAGATAATTGATTTTGGTTATATAATTTTATAAAACTATGTATTTTTCTTGCCTTGTATTTATACTATTTTTAGATTCTAAATTCTAACATGGACGAACTTGTTTGTTTCTTACCTTTTTTGTAGAAGTTTACACCGACTAGATTGTGGGCGTGTTCGGTATGGAACGTTTGAGAGCTTCTAGCTTCTACCGTTTGACAAAACACTCCGTTTTCAACAGAAAGCCTCGTTCAGCACTACAATCTTCTAGTGTTTAGTTTAAACAAACGCTCCAAATCCAAATGCTACTTCATGTAGCATTTAACAAAACGCTACAAGTTACAAGCTACCTGCTACAAGCCACCCGCTACCATCTAATTTTGTCGAACACGCCCGGTATCTACAAAATAATGTTGTTGGTTAAATTTGAAAAGAATATATTCTAAACTTTTAAAAGTTATTGTATAATATTGTTATAAAATTTTCAAGAACAAAAGAGTATTCTAACAAAATATAATTCTAACATAATTTTATTCTTACTAATTCTCATTTGTAATTTTTTTATATGATTTTCAATAGTCATTCTAGAAATATATTGGACAATATTTTTGATAATGTATGTCAACGTAATTGATCAAAATGTGTATTTTTGGCAAAGGTTGCATATGCTAGATGACGAAGATAAATGCATTCTCATCAAATGATATTCTTACAGAATATTATTCTCACTTAATATTGTTCTCACATAATGTTACTCTTGTAAAAATTTTGGAATCAAGTCGATTATATTGACCATTGAAGAAGATCAAGTGCATTCCTTGAAGAATCGTATGTTTAAAAATGCTATTCATTTAGGAATTTTATTCATTTTTATGAGATTTTGATAAATATATATAATTGTATTAAACTGTAAAAGACTATTATTATATAAGAATATGTATGAGATTATACTTAAGTTCATATGTCTATGTATATATAAAACTCCTGTTTTTAGCTTCTTGTTCAAGAATGCTAATATTCTTCAAAAAAAAATTATTCTTCAAAAACTTCATTATGACATTTTCAAAGAATGTCATTCTAACATAAAAGAATGTCATTCTAACAGAAAGTCATTCTGAGAAAATAAAATCGGTTAACATTAAAAGTTATATTAGAATTGAAATTAAATTAGCTTTAAAAAAATCAGAATTTTAAAAAAATTCATATGTGAATGAACATCTATTACATGAATACAAGGACTAATATGGATCAATAATCTAAAAAAGGTATTACAATAAATTGGTAAACTCAATTAACTATTATACAATCTGAATCCATATAAACTAGGAAATTAATTTTAACGAGTCTATATTTAAGGAAATCAACTCCATAACCTAAACCACTGAACTACATATCACGTGTTTGCCTTTTTATTGTAGAAAAAAACTCATCAACCTATAATCGATCGGCAATCGGCAAGCTTTATCAAACGGTTCGTGCATAACATCCCCTCAATCGATCAACAAGTACGTCCTTAATATTCCTCTTTATGTATCTTCCTCAAATGATTGACGATGGCAATTTCTCGAGGTTATGCATCTTCATTAAATCTCAATCTATTTAGGTAAGCAAGATCCTTCTCTGCGCATACGGTTTTATGTATAAGCATTCATGAATGAAAGTAGCGCTCAAGCTACGTCTTGTGTATTGTAGATTTGTTTATGAACATAATCTTAACAGGAAGAACTTTAGATAGAAAGATTAAAAAAAGCTTCCTAATTTTGTTGTGGTTACTAGGTACTATGTTGATGACAAGTAGTAGAACATTATACCAAAATTAATTTACGGGTAAATTGATCATTTGACATTATACCCTTAGAAGAGTTAGGTTTAGAAATTTTTTAATGCAGTTTTATTGCTACATGGTTTGATCGTCTTCAACATCATATATTATGTATCTACATATCATGATGCACTTTGGTGCTATATGACATCAGCCAATACTTTCTTACATCGTACATTCCCTTTTTTGTTTTGTTTAACATTCCAAAGTTCTATTTTGCATTGGTATATAATAATGATGAGGGTAAGTAATTCTGCCATAATTGAATCTTGAATTCAAATTATGTCAGAATGGAATCTCAAACTCCGATTCTGTCAGAATGAAATCTTAATATTTCGTCAATGATTTGTGCATTTTCTACAATTCTTGGTTATGAGTTTTGCTACAACTCACAAGTCTACAGATTTGTACAAACGACTTTAGTTTTTATCTTTTTCATTTGGTAATGCATTATTCCTTTCTAAACTAAATTTATACTTGGTTTCACAGAAGTTGATGGCTGAAGAATGGACGGCAAAGTTAAAAGTGATTTTTAGCAACAATATTCTTTTTGAATGTCTTAGTTTCTTTGTTAGATTTTGATATTTTTCCCTCATCTTTAACCATTCTTAGTTTTATTCTTTAATAATAAATGCAATTCTTAGCAATTGTTACTTGTATTATTTTAAGAATTAATGTTAAATTTTATTTTAGTCGTAGTCATAATCATATTCTCTAATAATTAATGTAATATTTGTTTTTGGTCGATATTATGTGAGAATGAATATAATTCTTGATTTTTAAAGAATAAAACAAGCTATAAATTTTTGTATCTATATATTCAAAATTGCAAAATAAAACCCGTTTCATCGATTCCAAATCTTTTGTATATCATTATTTAAAAACAAAATAAAATCTGTTTCATTAGTTTATTCTAACAGAATGCTATTCTCACATAATAAAACCTGTTAGTATTAAAATATACGTTAAAATTAAAAGATTTAGATTTTATTCACGTATTCTTAAAGAATCATATGCATACGGAATAATAATTATGACATCAGAATTATATGAAAAATATTAAAAAAGTTGAAATACTAAAATCCGTAAGAGTCCATAATAATATTTAAAAAAATAACAAACTATGGATATATGCAAGAATTTTAGAATCAGCTAATCGATTACCAAAATATACAACGTTTCATATTTTGATGGTAATGCCAATGTACAAAAGTTCCCTTACATATTCGTGTCCATTTGGTGAGAGGTTATTAATTTATTTGTATAATTTAATTATCTAGGATATTTATTTAACAAAAATTATTGGACAACAATGATCCATATATCCACACAATAGTTACCATCTACATTATAACCTAACATTATATTGTAACACCCAAAATTTTAAGGAACAATTTTGGGAATGAATCGCCTTTTGAGGATTTGACACGACGTGTTGGAAATGATTCACCTCTTTGAACATGACGTGTTTATGGCTAGAAAGAAACCCTAATCTTATGTGTTTTGCTATCTATTTAAAGGAATGTGGATGCTAGGCTGTGTCCACCCTCAGCCCCCCCCCCCCCCCCCCCCCCCCCATCAGCCCCTCACGCGCTGAAAGAAACCCTAATCATCTTTCCCTCCCATTTTTTAAGCGACTTTGGTGCTTTAAGAGCTAAAAGAAGGAAGAATGTGGAAGAAGGAAGCGAAGATCCAGCAAGCAAGCCCCATTCTTCAGTTTGGCACTCTTCTGGACCTTTATAAGTGCCCAAGACCTAATTTTTATCATTCAAAGTTGTTAGATCTTGAGTTTTGTCCATTTTGCTTCTTCTTCTTGTTTGTTGGGGATGGTTAGACCTCATAAATTTGCAACTTTATGAATCTCCAGGTCAAGGTGACCTAGTAGTGTCTTGGATATGGTCTATAATCAAGTTTTGATGCCATTCATAGAGGTTAGGTCAATAATCCTCATTTTGACCTAATATGGGTACATGACATGGAATAGACATGTATGTATTTAAAGCACCAACCTTTGAGATGGTTTTGGGGGTAAGAATCAATTTTGGATTGTTATCCTGTTTTATCACATGATTATATGATGTAGTGATTTGTTAGATCTGTATCCCGGTATATAGGATGATGCTATGCCTAGTGATATGTCAGATCTGCATGATTATATGTTGACTAGTTATATGTTAAACCGTGTATATGTCGTTGTGGTGTGGGTAGGTTGAGACCGTACTGCTTCGTGTTGTCAGTCAACAAACCAAATAATGCTTATATCAATATGTTGTTATAGTTTACTAGGCTTATACGTGTTTTGAATTTATATATGTGTGTCGACATGGTGTATGTGTGGTTGGGTTGAGGCGGTCCTACTTTGTGTTGAAGGCCAATAGTTCCACGGCGTCCCTGTGACAACCCGTAATTTATTCCGTCACTGTAACCCGTTCCCGTTAATAAAATCGTTCGTATTCCAATTTTTCCGTTAACTTTTGGTTTAAATTAATTAACTTGGGGACTTTTTATTATGGACTCATGAGTGTCCAAACCCATTAGAAAAGCATAAAATAACCTCGTTATTTATTTGGAAAAATTTTATTTTATGACTAAGTCGTAATTACGGCAAATTAATCGGGTAGAATTTTAAACCCCGTTTAATGTCGGTATCGGGAAGATTTCCACCGGGTCTCAAACCCAACCGCTATATAAAGGTTGAGTGGGCATCCTTTACAGACTTTTACCCACCTCACAACTTTCTCTCTCCACTCTCTCTCTAAAACTCGAAATTTGGCAAAAACACCCCTTTCAATCTTCAATTTGGTAAGTAATCTATCCTAGCATGTTTCTAATCTTGTTTAACATGAAAATCTATGTTTAAACTACCCAAAACCATCAAGAACAAGTGTTTACAGTTTTGGAACACCTCCCAAAACCGCAAACTCCCTTAAAGGGGTTTTGAAGCCCCAAAACCCCTCCAAGTCCCTTCTAGTGCTTAGATATGGCTTAAGGACTTGCATATACGACATTTGAACACCAAAATCATGTTAATTGGGTAGTAAACATGAGTTTACGGTCCAAGAACATTCTTGAACCGTAAACACATCTTCAAGGACCTTAAACACCTTTTAAGGTGTTAAATTGCCCCTTAAACACCTCCAAAGGCTTCCATGGGTGCCTAGAACCTTGTACTCCTTCATTTGATGCACCAAAACATATAGCAATGAGTCATACTTGAGTTTACGGTTTGGGAAGGTCTCCCAAAACCATAAACACCTTCAATGGAGTGTTTAAGTGCCTTAAACACCTTGTATGACTTAGAATTGGGTCTAGAACCTTGTATGCTTAACCAACAACCACCAAAGCACATGATTCATGGAAAAACATGAGTTTATTGCCGTAAACTCATGTGTTTACGGTAATAAACTCCACAAGTATCATTCAAGAACTGTAAACTCCTTTTCCAACGTCAATTCATGTCCCGATCACTTCCTAAGCCATGGAATCAACCCTAGAACCTTCCTTTGTGCATTGTAAGGCCTTTAAACATCCAAGAACACACCATCCATGAGTTTACAGCTGTAAACTAATGGGGACATGGTCTTTGGACCGTAAACACCTCTAAGGGCTTACTCTTGAAGAGTAAACTCCGTACCTAGGCCCTAAACACCTTAGATGCTACCCGAGTCACTCCTAACACTTGAAATAAAGTGTTTTCGCGTCTCCAAGTGTATTGTCTTACTTATTTGGTAGTTCAAAGTCTAATTAGATACAATCATGTATCTCTTCATATTACATAGGAACCTCGCGTGTATTCAAGCCCCGAACTAACACTTAGTATCCAACCGACACGTTTCTCGTCTGGTGAGTTCATACCCCTACACTTTTTCCGTGTTTTTAATGTTTTCAGGGGGAATACAAGCAAAAGTACAAGGAAATCCTGTACTCAAACTTATGATTTCATTTGAAATGTTTCATATTTCATATACTTTTCACAATGGAAACCGTTTTAACCAACTGTTTGACTTGCAGAGTTAGTTTTCAAACTAATTGCAAACCTGATTATACAGTATTACATTGTATGTTTCACTAATGATTTTCCACTTCATTTATGTTAAAATCATTAACCTAGAACATTAGAACACGTCCTCGGTAACACTCCATAGAGATACGCGAGTGGAGGACCCCCGTTGTAACCAGAATCACAAACAGGATTTTCCGCATAATTACTTGTAAATTTGTTAATCTTAATAATTGGAGACACGTCCTCGGAAACACTCCACAGATATACGTGAGTGGAGGACTGCCCCCGTAACTAGAATCTCTTGGAGGGAGAGCGTGACTTGAGTGTATAGATCTATACGGGATTGACAACCCCGCACCTGGATGCTAGCTACAGTCGAACCGAAAGGTTCAAGGGTGACGAAAGTCATAAAATGATAATGGACTACTTATTGCCATATATAGTCTATCGTATGGTTATGGAACTCGCAATTTAGATAACAGAGATTTACTTGTTGGTAATAATGGATCTAGTAAACTAATAACCTTATGAATTAGTTTACTTTTCACACCAGAGTTTTATATACGTGATAAAACTAACATACATTTTCAAAGATAACCAGGTTTTCAGGAAACATCACACAAACATTTTTTTAAGTATGGTAGATACTTGTACATTACATTCAGAACCGATAACCGACTACAAACTTTTAAGGAAAATAAGGGTTTTTCCTGGGATAACAAACTGTATATAACCAGATCGTGTAACAAACGGATAACTAAACTTTATTTATAAGAAAATATGGGATTTTCTTGGATAACCACCTTTTCAGAAAACAAAGGAAACTTGTTCATTTTCAGAAAACAAACCTCTTATGAACTAACCAGCTTTATGCTGATTTTCAAACTGCTTGTATTCTCAGGTCCACATTAGACAGGTACCCGCGATCTTTTGGAGAAGACGGAGCGTATAGAAGTCACGTCTTTACTTTTGTTCAAACTATTGTATAGATAAACATATATCACTTTACACTCAAAAGAATGTAATTATTCCTATGTAATATAATGTTTTGTGTTTACTATGCTTACTATGTACATTGGTTGTGATACTTTACATGACGTCCTCCGCCCCGGAACGTTTCCGCCATCGGTTTCGAGGTGTGACAGATTGGTATCAGAGCCCTTGTTTATAGTGAACTAGTATACGAAACCTTACATGGTATAAGACTATAAAGACTAAGGGGCCGAAGTGCTCTGAACTAAAAGTATACTTTAAAATGTAAGTATTTTTCAAAAGTATACAAGTATACCTAACCGCCGGAATCCGTAACTACCAGTAGAACAAAACATAAGTAAATGGGTGTTGTACACTGCGGTTAAACCTGGGCAGTTATGTAGTCGTGTCTAAGGTCAATATAGCCTGATCAACTATATTCATTCGAGACATGGCCAACATGTGCTTGGGAGTGACTGTGGTATGCAGCATGCCTAAAACATACCAAAGATCCAAACAATGATTCATTGTTACAACGAAACGTAAAATGCTATGAGAGTATTTTAGCCAAAGCCGATTACATGTAGAAATCCATTTAGAGTATTACTACTCACTCCTTCCTTAGCGATAGTTTATCTACTTTGATAACTCTTTCCTGTTTTATCGCTTACTAGAACTTTATACCTGTCATAATGAGATATCTCTTGTTCCATATCTCTTGATTCAATTCAGAGGACCTATGATCCTCTCTTTCCTGGCTATTATAGATGAAGATGCCTCCCAAGAAAAGACCCAGCTCAAAGAACAACAATCCTCCTCCACCACCACCTCCCTCTCCATTTGATCCCGCCATGTTCCAAGTAGCTGTTACTGCTGTTGTGGCTGCTGGCATGTCACAAATGAACCCTGGTGGTTCAGGCGGGCCAGGAGGTGGGACTCAGCCTCAAAACATAGAAGGTAGCCCGGGACACCAGAAGGAGTGTTCCTACAAAGATTTTATGAATGCGAAACCCACTCCCTTTAATGGAACTGGAGGTGTCATTACCCTAACTTGATGGTTCGAGAAAATCGAATCTATCTTCGAAATCTGTGCCTGCTCAGAATCCGACAAGGTGAAGTTCGCCGCCTGCACTCTCACCGACAATGCCCTAACTTGGTGGAACGGTCGAGTCAAATCCTTAACTTTACCTGTAGCCAATGCTATGGGTTGGGAGGTCCTGAAGGAGCTTCTGCTTGTTGAGTACTGCCCTCGGTGCAAAATACAGAAGCTGGAACACGAACTCTGGAACCTAAAGATGAAGGGTTCTGATATCACCGCTTACACCTCCAGATTCGATGATTTGGCGCTCCTCTTTTCGGGAATGGTTACCCTGGAGAGTAAAAAGATTGAGAGATTTATCTGGGGGCTGACCCAGCCAACCAAGGGAAACGTTTTGGCTGCAAAGCCAGACACCTACGACAGCGCCAAATGCCTGGCGCAGACTTTGATTGACCATAGTGATGACCTTGAAGAAGCGGACACCACTCCGGAGCCGACAAAGAGGAGTGGTGAGAAAAGGAAAGTTTGGAAGAAGAAGAAGGGTCAGTCTTCCCAAGAGTCTTCAAAGAAATAGCAAACTGTGGCAGTCCATGCTGCTACTATCCCTGCTGTTGTTTCTACCGTTGGATCCACAGCCCAAACACCTACCAGTAGGTATGTTGGTACCCTCCCTCTCTGTGACAAGTGTAAATTCCACCATAACCCCGACCCCTTCCGTGATCTATCATGCTCCAACTACGGTAAAAAGGGGCATACGGTTCGATTTTTCAAAGCCCCAACTCAATCGACAAATCAATCTTCCGGAGCAGGTGTCGGTCAGGCCTACTACGGATGTGGGAAAGTAGGGAATTTCAAGAAGAGCTGCCCCAAAGCAACGACAGCTGGTAACACTGGGAGAGTCCTAGCTATTGGACGAGAAGAGGTAGTCGCTAATCCCACTGTTGTCTCGGGTACGTTCCTTCTTGACAACTCTTATGCTAGTATTCTTTTCGATCCTGGTGCTGAAAGAACCTTTGTTAGCCATTCATTCAAACATTTACTTAAACATAATCCCCAACCATTAACCGAGACATTTACCGTCGAGATGGCTAACGGTGAGAAAGAAAACGCTAGCGACACATTCATAGGCTGTACCCTTACCCTGAACGGTCATTCATTCCCCATTGACCTAATGCTAGTTTCCATTAAGAGATTTGATGTTATCGTTGGCATGGATTAGTTGAGTCCCAATCATGCAGATATCCTTTGTTACGAAAAAGCCATCCGTATCAATCTGCCCTCTGGCCATACTCTCATGATCTACGGCGATAAACTCAGTTCCAATCTTCGTATCATTTCCTGCATCAAATCTCAAAAGCTACTGCGAAAGGAGTGTCACGCATTCTTAGCTCATGTAATCAACGAGAAACAAGAAGTTAAGCACCTCGAGAGCATCCTCGAAGTCTACAACTTTCCTGATGTGTTTCCCAAACAGCTCCCGGGAATTCCTCCTGAACATCAAGTCGAGTTTCGCATCGACCTAATTCCTTCAGCTAATCCTGTAGCTAAATCTCCGTATCGCTTAACTCCAGCAGAAATGCAAGAGTTATCCAATCAGCTCAATGAGCCACTCGAAAAAGGGTTCATCAGATCGAGTTCCTCACCCTGGGGAGCCCCAGTATTATTTGTGAAGAAGAAAGATGGATCCTTTCGGATGTGCATAGACTACCGTGAGCTGAACAAGTTGACAGTCAAAAACCATTATCCTCTTCCTCGAATAGATGACCTTTTCGATCAACTTCAAGGAGCCAGTTACTTCTCGAAGATAGACCTTAGATAAGGGTACCATCAGCTTCGAGTTCACGAGAATGATGTTTCCAAGACATCATTCAGGACTCGATATGCACACTACGAGTTCGTAGTGATGCCCTTTAGTCTAACCAATGCATCGTCGGTGTTCATGGACCTGATGAACCGGGTGTGTCGTCCTTTGCTAGACAAGTTCGTCATCGTGTTCATTGACGACATACTTGTCTATTCTCGAAGCGAAGAAGATCACAAACAACACTTGAGGTTAGTGTTGGAAACACTTATAACGGAGAAGCTGTACGCAAAATTCTCCAAATGCGAATTCTGGATTCGGAAGGTATGTTTCCTTGGTCACGTGGTAAGCAAAGAGGGTATACACGTGGACCCGTCCAAAATCAAGGCGATAGAGAATTGGTCGACACCGAAGACACCCACAGAAATCCGTCAATTCTTGGGTCTCGCTGGCTACTATCGTAGGTTCATCCAGAATTTTTCCAGAATCGCCAAACCCTTAAACACTTTGATGCAGAAAGGTGTACCCTTTTGTTGGAGTGAGAAACAAGAAACCACATTCCAAACATTGAAACGAGCCTTGTGCAGCACGCTTATTCTTTCACTGCCCGAAGGAACAGATGATTTCGTTGTCTACTGCGATGCGTCTAATCAGGGTTTAGGCTGTGTACTTATGCAGAGAGGAAAAGTTATTGCTTATGCCTCGAGACAGCTGAAGGCACATGAAGTTAACTATACGACTCATGTCCTGGAGTTAGGAGCAGTAGTTTTCGCACTAAAGATTTGGAGACATTACCTCTACGGAACTATGTGCACGATCTTCACTGACCATAAAAGCCTGCAACACATCTTCAATCAGAAAGACTTAAACATGAGTCAATGGTGATGGATAGAGCTGCTTAGTGATTACGAGTGAAAATCCGCTACCATCCGGTAAGGCCAATGTGGTAGCAGATGCCCTTGGCCGAAAGGAGAGTTTGAAGGGCCTAGAATAATGGTTTAGTCTAGTTATAAGAGTTAATGATAGGGGTGTGTGTATGAAAAACGTTTTTGTTTAGTTTGCGGTTGTAATAGAGTTTACGGCCGTAAACTCCTGACAGTCCTAAGGTCTATATATAGAGAATTGTGTCAGATGTTTTAGGTTGTCGATGCCTTTTGTATTTTCCAGTTCCACCAAGTTGTATCAGATGTTTTAAGGCTATAAAGCGTATGCAAGCTTGGTTTGTTATTTATTTGCTTATTATTTCGCATTGTGTGCTTGTTATTTGCTTTTGATCATTGGTTGATCCGAATTGGACTTTACAATTGGTATCAAAGCGAGACCAACGTCAAAGGCATTTTATAGTTGCGTATTTGTGCTAATCGTACTTCACAACGAAAAAGGGTTTTTTGTTTCAGTCGAAATCTGAAATTTAAGAGTTTTCGGTCCAAGCTTACGATCGTAAACACCGAGTTCACGGCCACAAGCTCTTCAAGTTCTTCCACCGCAATCGGAATTCCTTAACAGTGAATCGAGTTTTGGTATAAGGCTACTAATCTTAAAGACCATATTTAACCATATTGAATTATTAAAAATTATTAATTAAAATAAACAAAGTTTTTTTCTTTCGACAGTAAATATTGAAGACCATATTTTAATTACCGAAATTTTTTGAAACTTTACTGAGTTCACGACCGTAAACAAGGAGTTTACGGCTGCAATCATTTTTCGACAGTAAATTAATTTTTGCTCGACAGTAAACTAATTTTCGGAAGTTAATTATTTTTAAGCAACAAACGTTTTCTGAAAATAAACTTAAATAAAATGGAATCACAAAATCACAACCAATATCAAGAACTCGATGCTGTAATGGGCATCACCACGCGCATTCCAAGGCTTATGTCCGTTGATGGTTTCCCTGAGTGGAAATATAGAATTGAGAAATACATAAATATGAAAGACTTCAAGATTTGGAAATGTGTCATAAAGGATCCAGTCAGAATCACCACTACAGTTGGGGGGCAGGTGGTTGACAAGAAAATTGAAAACTACACTGATGAAGATTTTGAGAATGTAGAAGAATAGGAAAAGGCATTGGCCATTTTAACTATGGCTCTCTCACCAGACATCGCTCAAGGATTCAGAGAATATACTTCTGCTAAAGCATTGTGGGAAGCCCTGATTGAGGTATATGAGGGAAATGAGGACATGCGAGAGAGTCGCCAAGACATGCTACATCAACGGTTTAACATGTTCAACTATGTGCCTGGAGAGACTCTTGAGGCTCAGCTGCAGCGATTTACAACTCTTAACACGGAGATGACTGTGGCAGGGATCTTCTATACAAAGTCAGAAATTAATAAGAAGCTACTAAATGCCCTCCCAAAATCTTGGGACATGAATGTAGCTGTCATTAAAAAGACTAAGGATCTCAATCGCCTTTCTCTAGCTGAAGTGATGGCTGTCATCAAAGCATGTGATATTGATGACAAGCAACGAGAGATCAATCATGTGAACTCCTACTCAGCTACCAACCTTGGCATTTTAACTAACAATGCTCTTTATTCTCTCTCTTATTCCTCTGCAGGTTTATCTTCCTCTGCACCAGTCATGCCTAGCCACAAAGTCAATCATTCCTGTTTACTCAAACTGCTCCATCTTCAAATGTGGCCTCTTCTTCAAAAGGAAAGGAGTGTGATGAAAACCTTGTCTTTTCCGCAGGATTAGTAAATTCCTACAATGCACTTGTAGCTGGGGAGCTTCCACCTCAATTGTCATTTGCAGATCTTGATCAAACCCATCCGGAGGACGTTGAGGAAATGGACATCACATGGCAAATTGCCATGGCAGTCTTTAGGGAAAACCAATTTGCCAAAAAGACAGGAAAGAACAACTGGGGAATGAGTGCTGATAAGAAAGTTGGATTCAACAAGGGAAAGCGTCGGTGCTTCAATTGCCACGAGCCAGGACATTTTGCTCGTGATTGCCCACATCGATGGTTGCAGTTGGGAACAGCCGAAGCAGTGGTCAAGCAAACAATGAAAAGGCTATGGTTGCGCAATCTTTCGACTGGGATGATCAAATACAAGCTCTCAACTTATCTGGACCAAAAAATGCTCATCTGGCACAGGTAAGGGATGATGCTCCAGCAGGGATTGTAGCAGCTGAAGACAGTGTGATGGAGCTACAATTTGCTTTGATGGTATCCTCTTCTCATGAACCTAGTTCATCCAAGGTAAGTCTCCCATCATGCTCTAAGGCTTGTATCGATTATGTAAAAACTTTACATGACAAAATTGAGACATTAGGCAATGAAGTAGAAAATCTTAGGATTCTTTGTGATCTTAATGAAAAATTAATAAGAGACGTAGAAGACCTTAGATATGAAGGGTACCAACTTTGAAAAGGACAAAAACCACTCAAAGCTCAATTGGAATCGAAAATTAAGGACTTTAGGAGACTCTAGGAAGACTATAGTAACAAATGTGAAAACTATGATTATGTAGTCAAACAAAATGCTGAGCTAGTGGGTGAAGTTGAATCTTTGAAAGGAAAGTTTGAAACCGCCAAACTTGATGTTAGAAAATATGATTTCTCAAGTGAGGTGGTTGCAAATATGATAGACCAAAGCATGTAGTTTAAAAGGAATTAATCAAAAGGTGTAGGGTATAATCATGTACCCCCTCCTTTCAATCATTCATATGTGTCCAAGCCTTTGTCCAAAGAAGAGATTGCCAATGAATCATTTATGGTTTATGGCAAGCCCTCCGGTTTTATTTCGGGAGGATTTATTAATGTTGAAAGTACTAACATGTCTACTTCTCCTGCAGATCAATCCTTGAATCAGTCAAAGACAATGTTTTTTGTGATATTTCTAAAGACAATGTTTTTTAATAAAGACAATACGTTTTCTGATATTTCTAAAGACAATGTTTTTTGTGATGGTGTTTTTATGACTTCTGACACTAGTTTGAATGTTTTGAAAAAGTCTGGTTTGAACTTTGTGGTTGACAATTTTAATGTTTGTGATAAAGATGTTGAAACACCAGTAGTCTCACAACCCTCCCCATCTAACGCACCCTCACTTGCCTCACAACCTAATAATGTTGCTTGTTCTTGTGAGAAAAGCAAGGGTGCAGATAGGGAAAACAAATCTGATCAATACAGTGCAAGCTATAACAATGATAAGCAGATTTGTTTTAATTGCGGTACTAGTGGTCATATTGCTAGAAATTGTCAAAATCGTATGTTTGTGAATTATAATCTTCCAAGAGGAGAGAACGAGTTCAGAGGAAGGTCTTTAAATAGAAACACCTCTAGAAGTCGTTCTCGAAATGATGATTGGGCAGATGAACGGAATAGAAAATGGGCTGTCTTTTAAAGACATAAAAGGGTTTTTCATCACCATGTCCCAGGCAGTCTGCCAAAAATGAGCACAGCCAAGCCAAGGTTAAGCTCTTTACAAAGCTACAATGGGTCCTCAACCAACTCTGGTAGAAGTCACATAGGCCTTAAGCAGACTGATAAACACTCAATTTCTAAATCAACCAGGACACTTAGAAAACCTAATTATAAATGGCTGCCCAAACCTGCTCCTAATACATCATTTGTGTCCTCAGAAAAATTTAAATGTGAGAAATCTGAAAAGGCATCGGGATCACCCAGGAAGGTCATGACCTGGGTGCCAAAATCTAATTAAACTGGCACATTTTGCAGAGACAGATGCGGGGAAATGTCGTCAGACCTTGGTTCGTCGACAGCGGCTGTTCCCGGCATATGACGGGAGATATCGCCCAACTGTACAACATTCAATTATTTAATGAGGGATATGTCTCTTTTGCGGGTGGAGATGGTGGTAAAATCACTCAAAGAGGAACCATCTCAAATGGAGTTTTACATTTCGAAAACGTCAATTTTGCTCCCGAGTTGAAACATAGTCTGTTAAGCGTTTCTCAGATCTGTGACAAGGGCTATTCTACGCATTTCACTGACAAAGGAATGCATGATTCTAAAGCCAGGCTTTGTCACCCTAGAAGAATGGATTCTTGTAAAATCAAAAATGGATGGGAACGCCTTTATCATCGATATGAATAGCAATCTTCCAGAACAAGTTACGTGTCTTTTCTCCAAGATCTCCGAGTAAACTGCCATGTTGTGGCACCGAAGATTAGGTCATGCTAACGCCAAGAACATAAATCGTCTTGCGAAGAATGAGATGGTCCGTGGGCTTCCCATCAAGGAATTCATTACGTTTGAGAAATGTGTGTCGTGTGCTCAAGGAAAGCATCATAGAAAGTCGCACTTGCCAAAACAGGTCAATTCAATTAGCCAGGTTCTTCAATTACTTCATATGGATTTGTTTGGTCTAGTAAATGTTCTAAGCATAAACAGAAGCTCTTACTGTCTAGTTGTGATTGATGACTTCTCTCGATTTACGTGGGTCTTCTTTCTATCCAACAAAGCTAGCATTTCTGAATTGATCAAGAAGTTCATAGTATTAGTTAAGAACCAGACCAACAATCGGGTGAAGGCACTTCGTACCGATAACGGGACAGAGTTTAAGAATTTTGTTCTCGATCATTTCTACGCGGAAAAGGGTATTTTGCATCAATTTAGTTCGGCTCATACACTTCAACAAAATGGTGTTGTGGAAAGACGGAACAGAACGCTAAAAGACGCTGCAAGAACAATGATATGTGATTCAAAGCTGCCAGTTTTCTTCTGGGCTAAGGAAATAAACATTGCCTGTTATGTTCAGAATCGAGTACTTATCAACAAAGCTCAGATGAAAACTCCGTATGAAATCTACTATGGACACAAGCCATCATTCAGTCATTTCCTTGTATTTGGCTGTCCTTGCACCCTCCTTCACTTAGATGCCAACCCGAAGTTTAATGCCAAGGTCGATGACTGTTATTCTGTAGGGTATGCTACTCGCACTGCCTATAGAGTCTACAATAAGGAAACCAAATAGATTGTGGAATCTTATGACGTGCGTTGGTTGGAAGAAAATAAGACAGCTGCCAGAGTGGGTCCGAATTGGTTGTTTGATTACACGTCACTTTTCAAATCCTTAAACGTGTATTCAAGTGATATATCTAGAACTGATTCGCATTGGAAGAGTATCTATGAAGATGAAGACGAAGAAGCTGTGTACAAACCTGTATCTAAATCCTCTGCTTCATCGAAAGGGAAATCTAAAGCTTCACTTGAGGGAGAGTCGTCTGGTTCGCATAAGGGAGGATCTCTTGCTACATCTAAGGGGGAGCCTTCTGCTACACCTGAGGGGGAGTTCTCTGCAACATCTTCGGGAGAGTCCTCTGCTACTCCTCAAGGGAGGCCGTTCTTGGAACATGATAGTCCTCAGTTAGTCCATACTGATTCTTCTGATGCTGAAACGACACCTCACATATCTACAGAGAAAGAGTTCATTCCAAATGATGCTTCCGCTGTCTCTTCAACCTTTATGGAATTACTCTTTCCTGACCTTATTGCAGATGAGTATGTCGCATAACCATCTGGTGCTGCTCAACCTGCAAATGAAGGATGTATCATCATTCACACTCTTCCTGTTTCTCTCAATGACATCAGCCAAGAAATACCTTCAAGGTTTCAACGCGATCATCCGATCGAAAACGTCATTGGCCAGCTAGATGATGGTGTTAAAACTAGAAGTTAGAGTGGAGACGTGAATACATGTCTGTACTCTTTCTTTATTTCTCAAATTGAGCCCAAGAATGTAGAAATGGCTCTAAATGAACCTAGTTGGGTGGATGCAATGCATGAGGAATTGCACCAATTTGAAAAACTCGGTGTTTGGAAGTTAGTTGAGTTACCGAAGGGCAAGAAGTCTCTTGACACACGATGGGTCTATCGCAACAAGCAGGATGATTCAGGGGTTATTGTGCGAAACAAAGCTCGATTGGTAGTTCGTGGGTTTCGACAAGTCGAGGGTCTTGACTACACTAACGTTTATGCTCCAGTAGCTCGCCTGGAGGCTATTCGTATCTTCCTAGCGTATGCTTCTTATATGAACTTTACCGTCTTTCAAATGGATGTCAAGACTTCCTTCTTGTATGGCAAGGTGAAGAAAGAAATCTGAGTTGATCAACCCCCTGAGTTTGTTGACTCGAAGTATCCTAATCATGTCTACAAGCTGGAAAAGGCATTATATGGGCTGCATCAAGCTCCTAGAGCATGTAATGCGACCCTAACAAAGCATTTGCTCGAACATGGTTACTCTCACGGCACTATCAATCAAACCTTGTTCATAAAGCACGTCGACAAGGACCAGATACTCGTACATATATACGTCGACGACATCATCTTTGGATCAATCAGTCAACAGCTTTGCAAGGAGTTCGAAGGTGTAATGAAGAAAAGATTTGAAATGAGTTCTTTGGGAGAAATGACCATGTTTTTGGGGCTTCAGGTTAAACAAAATTCAAACGGAATGCTGTTACATCAAGCCAAGTATGTGGAGGATATTCTTGAGAAGTTCGCGTTTCATGATGCTAAATCTGTGTCTATACCGATGGCTGAACGACCTCTTCTGACTCCAGATCCTGAAGGGGAGTCCGTAGATCAAACTCTTTATCGATCGATGATCAGATCGTTGATGTATCTTACTGCAAGTCGACCTTACATTATGTTTGCAGTTTGTCAATGCACACGCTATTAGGCTAATCCTAAACTTTCTCATCTTATTGTTGTCAAAAGAATTTTTCGGTATATCAAAGGAAGCCCTAAATTGGGTATTTGGTATCTGAAGAATTCTAAATTTGATCTTTATGCTTTTACTGACAGTAATTATGGAGGCTGTGAGCTTGACAGGAAATCAACCTCAGGAGGATGTCAGTATCTAGGTGACAGGCTAGTTTCGTGGCAATGCAAGAAGCAACACACTGTCTCGACTTCCACAGCAGAGGCGGAATACGTTGCTGCATCAGCGTGCTGCTCTCAAGTTATCTGGATCCGACATCAGCTGTTGGACTACGGTTTGAATTACTTTGAAACCCCTCTCTATTGTGATAATGAAGCGACAACTCAAATTGATAAAAACCTAGTCCAACACTCTAAAACCAAGCACGTCGACATTGAAATTCACTTTATCAGAGACTGTTATGAACGATCTTTAATCCGGCTAGAACAGGTCCATACTGATAATAATGTGACAAATTTGTTTACAAAGCCATTTAACAAAGCTCGCTTCGATGTGCTTGTGGGATTTCAGAAAATGATACGTTTTGAGGATTAAGTTTTTTTTATTATTTCTCTTTTCTTAATTTATTTTATTTTTAATTTTTATTTATTTTCATTTTGATTTCTTGTTTTAGGATAGTTTAAATTTGCGCATTTTTTTAAATTTTTCTTTATTTTTATTTTTTATTATTTCGCATTCTCACCCATGCACAAATTTAGGGGGAGAAATATAATAATCCAAAAACAACAAAAAAATCAGAAAATAAAAATCCAAAAATAGTGTCATTTCTGTTCAGAAAATTAAAAAATTATTGTTGACAGCTTCGGTTGTAGGTATTGTGATGGGAAATGAAATCAACAGGTGATAACGGGCAATCTGAATCGGTGTAACGTACCTAAGTTGAATCGTCTACGCTCTGTAATCGATGTGCTGGTAGGCACGAAAGATTTTAAATGGACTTGACTAGGAAAGTTGAACCTAATGAATTTAAGGACTTGACAAACTTTGACCTAGTTATATCTGTTTAACCTGATGTCACGACGCTCGGATAGGTTGAGCAGGGAGATATACATGAGAATCTATCTGTCACATTAATTGAACCCGTACTTGGAACCGTGGCTTAACTTTTCCTCGATGTGCAGATTCTGTCCTTAATTCCGTTTGGATGGGGTGACTGGTAAATTCCGATAAATTAGGTATGTAGAAAATTGTTTTCTTTCTTCCTATCTGTTAGTCATATGTTGCCTCCTCTGTGTGATTGGAAGAGATCCGACTTGGACTGTAACATATGCAACTCTATCTCTTTGCATATATATATATATATATATATATATATATATATATATATATATATATACACACACACACACACACACATGAAACTCCTCTTATCTGTTAGCCATATGTTGTCTCCTTTGCGCGACTTCTAATCCGACCTGGTACACAGCATATGCAACCTTCTTCTTCTTAACTCCTCTGAAGTGATAAGTAATAGAATTCTGAATCTATCTTCTCTCTGAATGGTTGTCTGCTCACCCGATGTAAGGAGTACTTTGGAAGTTCTTGATGGCTGGGGCATATCAGGAAGCGGGAAACACGTTCCAGTACACTTAAAATTGAACTCATACAGATTGTCTGTAGATCTCGCTGCTCGATTTTGGTGGACGACAATATCCCTAGTTGTAGTTAGTTAAATGGTCATAAGGTAAATTTATTTAAGATTTAGGATTTATCATAATAACAGAAATTTACAATTAGATATATGCCTGAATCATGCCATTGGTAAATTGTCCAAAACTGTCACAAATTTTTCGTGTTTAAGTGGACCACAATACTGGCAATCGATCCGACGAAGATGTGAAGATAAGGGTACCGACAAGTGGAATAAGGCTGTCTAATAACTTTGATCCCATCATCACAAAAGAAGTTATAGTGATTAAGTTTTGTTTTGTCAAATTATTTTTATTTGAATTTTATTTTTACTTTTAAAATCTTAATCTTAATTTTTAATTTTAATTTTTTTATTTTTTTATTTTTAAATTTTATTTTTATTTTTGTTTTACTTTTATTATTTTTATTATTTTTACTGTTTTAGTTTTATTTTTAATTTCTTTTTATTTTTCTAGCAATTAAAATATTGTTTTGTTAGTTTTTATTCTTATTTTTATTTTTTATTTTATTTATTTTTGAAATTATTTTCAAATTAATCCTCAAAGTTTTTTTAAAAAATTTAATTATTGTGTTGGAAGTTGAAGATACTGGGTAGTTATTAGGTAAGAGGGTAAGTGATAATAAAAGGGTTAAAAGAGAGTTTACTGCCGGAATCTCTTCATTCACGAGATTCTGGCCGCAAACACCATCTAAACCCTCTCCCACTTTCAAAAAAAATTTCCTTTGATTTTCGGAAAACCGCTTCTACCATCACAAAGGTAATCACTTCTAGATCACAAATATGTGTTTTGTTTCGATTTTCACCATGTCATTTAATCGGAAATTGCAAAAATGTCTCCGACGGAGCTTACGGCCGCAAGCTCCGGCCGTAAACTCCGATTTGACCTTGTTTTGAACTTATTTTATTGCGATTAATCCCTAAATTTGTATATATCAAAGTGTTATACATTAATATGTCGTGTATGTATGCTTTTTTTTGTGGATTTTTCAATTAAATATTTATCGGCGGTAAACTCGGTGTTTACGGCCCAAGAACAATCATTTTGCTGCCTTGAAAATGGATTAAATAAATATGGAATTTCGAAGTGATGAGTTTGAAAAAGGATTCTTAGGCCGTAAACTTCGAGTTTACGGCCCAAGAACTAAGAGTTTGCTGCCGTTTTTTTTTTAAATTAAAAAATCGAGATTTATTGTTTAGTTCGGCCGTAAACTTATTTTTCAACTCCATTTTTTAATAAAAAAAATTTTTTGATCATATTTTTTAATTAAAATAATTTTTTGGTCAAAATAAAATTTTATTTTAAGTTTTCTTATAGTTCGTGTTTGAGTGTAGAAAATGGTGAATTTGAAATTTGCAGACATGCACAACCTTGCAATCGTGCTTGCAGACCCTCTGGCAATTCACTCTGATATGCGCTCGATGATTCATCGGTTGCGGGAATTTTGTTTAGCTTCCGTGATCACGGTCAATCCAGTTGTGTATCAAAATTTGATTCACGAGTTTTGGGCGACCGCTAAATCGAACATGGATGATGATGGCAACTTTACTGTGAAAGCCAAAGTTCAGGGACGGGATATTGTGATTGATGAAGGTTTCATTCGCGAGGCGCTGCTCATTGACGATCAACCCAATTTCCCAACGGAAATCGGAATTGAAGACGCTCAACGAATTCTACGCAGAATGAGCTATGAGGGAAAATTTCCACCAACACTAAAGAAGTTACTGCATCCATACTGGAGGTTCTTGGCGCACATTTTTGTTAGTTGCATTTCGGGTAGAAGGTCTAGAGCCGAT
Organism: Lactuca sativa; assembly: GCF_002870075.4. NCBI lineage: Eukaryota > Viridiplantae > Streptophyta > Magnoliopsida > Asterales > Asteraceae > Lactuca > Lactuca sativa. The sequence goes on along the minus strand of NC_056623.2, from coordinate 125,108,590 downwards.
GAGATTTCACAGCGCACAACTGGTGCACTGGTATCTCTTGTTGCTGGCGTAAGATTCAACTTCTCGAAGTTCATCTTGGATGAATTTGTCATTAACATCAGAGCCTCTACCCGAGATACTTTTCTGCTGTATCCTCGCTTTATCCAAGTGTTCATCAACATTCAGTTTCCTAATGTAAGGAAGGAGGGTGAGACTCTTGATATGAAGTCCTTGGGTCCCCAAACGGTGGGACTCATCAAACAAAATCGTAAAGGCAAGGTTATCTTTCAAGGACTGTATCCTCTAGAGAAGTTTGGAAAGTTTACAGAGTTGGATGAACTGATGGAGTCATACGATTCGTCTGAACAAACCTCGTCAGAGCAGGCATCTGCAGAAAAAATCAACTCCGTATAACATTGTTATTGATATATCAGAGGATGAAGGAACTGAAAAGGATAACATACCAACTTCTGAAGCTCAATTCGCCTCAGAACTTGAAAAGGAGTTGAGCCATGATCAAGATGGTGCGGAAAACCTGGACACTGCGGCTTCATTAGCCAGCAGTGATCTTGATTTAACAGGTTTTGATCGTGATGACATTGCGGCTTCATTAGCCAACAGTGCAAATGTTGTGTCGCATGAAAACCTTGACACGATTTTCAACAATGTCGATGACGTTGTTCTGCAAACAACCGAGACTAGGAAGTCAAGTGAAACGTTTGAAACTCAAAATCCAACATCAAAATAAATGGTGTTTGCTTCAATTCCCATGGAGATGATTATAGGATGTTACCCTCCTGTATCCACTTCTCCTACATCTGAACCATTTATGAGTGTATTTACCCGAGATTCTGACCAACCTCAGTCTAAGAGACAAAGACTAGACGTGAGACAATCTGAGCTAATTGCAAGCTTGATTAGCGATCTGCCTACTCCTCCTGTCAGTACCGCTACCACTAGACTCACAACCACCAAGATGTTTCCAACCGGTCCGAGCTCAACATTTACTGTTGGTGGTCTCTCTACACCGCCTGGTTTCTCAGTTCCAAGATATAATCGAGATGTTGCTTCTGAAAGGTTGGCGTTGCACATGGCTGAAGAACAACTTCTATCTCCAGACCCTCGAGGAAAAGGTGTTTCCATTGAAGAAGGTGGTGCTAGGGATGACAATCTCACTCTTTCTGGTTTGCAAAAGGAAATTTCAGTTCTAAGCCAGAAGAATATTGAGTTAGATATTCAGGTAGCAGAACTTCGTGCTGAGAATGTCAACCTTAGTATTCGAGTCTCTAAGTTGCAATTAGATAAATCTAATCTTGGAGTACAAGTGGCCGAGCTCAAAAAGGATAAAAAGCTGAAGACTAAGCAGATTTCTGACTTGCAATATCATTTCAATCTGCTAACTTCAAGCTACTTTGAACTGAAGAAGAAACTTGAAGTAGACTTTGGAGACAAATATCAAACGTTTGTTGAAGAACAAATGATCAATCTTCACGTACAAGCTTTCCCAATTGACCTACCAGTTGTCCAGTCTTCTGGTACTGCTGATCGTGGTGTTGATGAACCTCCTCTGGCTCCACATATTACAGAAATCATTCTTCGTGGTCAAGAAGAAGAAGTGAAGAACGGACAGTTGTTGTTCAAGAGGAACTCTAATCTGAATGCTTCTCGGGGTGAACCGTTAATCACAGTTACTGATCTTGAAGTGGTTCGGTTCCGAGATACGTTTGGAGACAGATCGGGAGTTGCTTCTTGGGGATTCCATGACACCCTTAAGATGTGGATAGTCATTCGCAAGAGCGGTAATTCTGAGTTGTACAAGAATAGCCATGATTTTAGCTCGTTCACGAGGATTGATTTGGCAGAGCTGTCTCGAGCTCCCATCATCAATTTAATGAATGCTCCACAAGTTACTCAATTCAAGCACTTCCTTGATGATCAAGTCAAAAAGGGGTTTCCTTCCATGCCGACTGCAGAATCTATCATATTTGAACATTCAGATGTTTTAGAACCGTCTACTGACAAGCCGTTGCAGATAGTGATGTGGCCCACAACGAAACAAGTCAAGTAGTTTACGGTGCTTCAAGGCTATTCAGATGGGTCTCTTAGTTCATTGGGGTGCTGGGTTTTTGATGAAACTACTTCTAGTGTCGTCATTAAGCTTAAGAATGGGTGCATCAGGCTCTATGATCGCAGATACTTGTTACAGTTCAGGAAGTGGGATATTCGCTATCTCATCAACTTTCTAATTAAGGTTGTTGAAGATATATATGAAGAATGATGGGATTAAAAACAACTTTTAATCTACAAAGATCGATTAGATCTTGAACAAGTATATGAATATAAAACAGTTAAAAACGCAATAATAAGAACAAACAGCTTGAATCAAACGTGTCGAATGATTAAATAAAATCCTTAGAAGAGCTCGATTAAGAACATCAACTGTAAAGGATTAGAAGATTACAAGAACGATTACAGAAAAATACAATACTCTTGATCAATCGCTGTATTGATAACCTCTAGAATCTTAACCTAATATGCATGCAAGCATTTAACTTATATACAATACATAAAAGGCTCTCGGTTGGACAGGCCCAAACCGGAGAATAAAAGGCTAATCTAACGAGCCCAAAAGACGCAACATCAAAACTCTTTTCAGCCCAACAATCTCCCCCTTTGCGTCAATTTGGAGCGAGACTTTCACTTCCTACTTGGGCCGGCGGCTGAAGCTGGTACCTTCTTCTTCACGGTACTAAACAAACACTTGGTTATGGAAAGGATAGTCTGTCTAAACCGGATGTACCAATTGATCATATCATTGAAGTACTTGATATCATCAGCCGAATTGTCTTTACACTGCTTGATGATGAATAAGATGTGCTCCAAGCAAGTTGTAGTGTAAAGATGTTTGTCAGCTAAAGCGAAGAGACATTTCTGTCCTTCGGCTCTAGTGAACATCACAGACTTTCGCCTCGAATCTATCTTGCCCATTTGCATTTGATTCAGATCACTGGCCGATCCCACAGGCTTGACTTTCGGTTTCTTCTTAAAAACTGTGGCAACCTCCTGATCCATTAGGGCCACCTCCATGATATAGCATGCCAGCATCCTTTTGACATGGTCTAAGATGGGACCATATTCGGCTTCGTTTTTCAGCAGGATATTATACAAGACTATCCAATCATGAGGGTTCAGATTGGGCAGATCCGCCAGAGAGATCATGTGAGCAGTTCTTGCAGATCCTCGGATAAGCTTGAACTTGAAGTTTGTGAATCTCCCCACGGCAAAAGGCTTCATCACCCGAACATTGACAATCTTCTGGGCGCTCCATGTAAGGTATTGAGGGCGAGCGGCCTCCAGGTAGAAGTCAATGAGCTCCCTGTCAAGCTCATCGTTCGGATGCGGGACTTCAAAGATGTTGGAGAAGGCGTGGAAGATGAACGCCTTTCGAGTCAGTGGCATATCGAACTGCGAATCGATGGTGTTGTTGCAGTCGAATGATATCACCGGCTCGAGCCATAGTATGCTTGGAGTCTCTATGGCCTCTTTTATCAAACGATCCCTGGTCCAGGCAGGGAAGAGCAACTTTCGGCTCTCAAGGAGATCGTGGGCTTCTTTTTGCTTTCGTTCGGCTTCTTCAGCCTCACGCGCCACACGACTGGCATCGTCTTCAGCATTGCGACTGTTCTTTCTTTTTAACATGTCCGCAATGGTCTCCTTGTCTTCATCTTCATCTTCATCTCCATCCTCTGCTATGTGTTTGCCCTTATCCTTCACACCCGAACCCGAGGCATGACCAGTTGGGGGTGGTTCGGTTGTGTGAGTAGCTTTGGAGGACGGAGGTGGTTTCGATCCTTTCTTCTCTTCTCCCCCTTGTTTCGGAATGGACACGAAACTCGGAAGGCCTTCAATTTTGCTTAAGAGGTCCATGGCCGGGGAGAGCTTTTCAGCGAGGGTGCGCCTCACCGAATGATTAAGGATGGGGTCGTGTGCTTCCAGGATGTTGGATAGAGCCGCGTGGACATCCGAAACACACGTCTTGATGACTTCCCTCTCGGATCGAAGAGCTTCCAATTGTTGTTCGGAGTTGGAAAGCTGCGTGCTCTTGACCTTTAGGGCAGTTGTTTTACTTGCCAGAACGTCCATCAGAGAGTTCTCTGCCGCAAGATCCTCTTGTAGTTTTGCCAGACGGGCATCGATGGAGGCACGGAGTGCCGAGTTGTCATCGCTGATATTTTGTCGGAGGGTAGCGAACGAAGTCAACTCCGTCGAGACGAACTTGGCCAATTGCTGAACAATCGGTTCCAGAGTTGTCTTTGTGGCATTGGCGCTTTCCTGCAGAGACTTCAGCAGGTCAGAAGCGTCGGAGAATAGTTTATCGACTTTTTCGGTCGCAGCCTCACAGGCTCGGGTGGAGGCGTCTATCGCAGCAGTAGCTGAGGCCACTGAGTCATGTTGAGCCCTGGAGAAGGCATCAACTATCTTCTGAAGGGCAGCTTCAGATAAGGATGACTGCTGGTTGGAGGAGGAGGCGAGAAGTTGATCAACCTTCTCGTTAAGATCGCGGAGATGCTTCTTTGTCACTGGAGCATCATCCTCCTCATCACTCTGAACTTGAAACGGACTATAGTAGACCGAATCAAAGTTCATGTGATCACCACCAAGGTATTGATCATCGCCATCGGAGGCGGCTTCTGGAGATTGAGGTGGTGGTGAAGCTGGGGGTGTTGTGGGTTTGGTTGGTTCAGGTTGAGTAGGTAGGGGATTAGTTTCAGGTGGTGGTGGTATATGAGTTTCGGTTTGTGGAGGTTCGGTTACGGGAGGAGTTTCGGTTACAGGTGGTGTTTTGGTTGATGTGGTGAATATGGGTGGTGGTATAGGAAATGAGGTTGGTGGTATAGTAGGGTTTATGGTGGGAATGGAAATAGGTATTGTGGGTGGAGGGGAAGGAACTGGGGATTGGTGAAGTTCCATCTCCGGGGTTGGGGACCGAGGGGGTGTGTTGCCTCGTAGAGGAGATTCATCTCCTTGTGAGCCCTCAGCGTCCGAACTCTCACCTTCGGATTCACTTGATGAGGAGGGAAGGACTAGCTTTCGCTTTTGTTGGGTCTTCCTCCTTTTCGGTTGTGGTGACGAAGCAGCCTTCGGTTGTTTGCGCTTCTTGGGAGAAGGTTTTGGGGCTTTGGATGGTTTCTTCCCCTTGTCTGCCTTCTTACCCCTGGCCACCGGTTTGTCGACATCATGAATTGATCGCAACATGTCCGGTGTCAGTTCCCTCGGACCAGATGGCCCTAACTCCTTGATCGCCTTGATCATACTGCTGTCTGATGGCACACTACCATACATCGACTCCGGGATAGAGCCAATGAAGGAGAATTTCGATGCATCGGATATGATGATCTTCTTGGTATGGAACGTACCAACAGAAGACATCGGTGCACCGTCAGCAGTTGGGACCTCAAACCTGTCCATGGCCCATCTTGTGATCAAGATCCAGAACCGGGCCAGCGACACTTCAGAGTGTCGAGAAGTGGAAGAAAGGCTCTGAATCAGTTGTTGCCAAAGGACAAACCCATAATCGAGGTTGATCCCGTTGTACACCCCATACATGATTGACAGGAAAAGACGACTGGCCCCGTCCGATCCTGAGCTCCTCTCAGACAGTCCCTTGAAGAGAACTGTAAATAACCCATTCCACAGGGGCGGTAGGCCATATTGTAGAACATGTTGTAGAGCATACCAACCGGAATCGTCTCCGGGTGAACACGCGATGGGTCAGCAGCAAACCCAAGCATGGTGCAGAAGCGGGGACGAGAAATCGACGTTTTGTGTTCCGCCACTTCGAAAAATATCCTGTCGACGCCCTTGTCGTAGTAGGCCGTCGCATAGACCTGAGATAGAGCCACCATTGGCACCGTTTCAATTCTGGACAATGCCGGAGCAAGCTGGGAGTACTTGAGGCATTCGATAACCGGCGACATGTAGGGATCATAGGCTAGTGGGTTCAGATCAATGACAAGGCATTGTTGAGGTCGGATGGGATGAATTTGAGAAGTGGCATGAACGGATGAAGATTCAGCCATTGTTGCAGGTGTGGAGAAGAAGATAACCGGGAGAGAGTTTGGAAGTATTTTTGCTTTGGAAATTATGGGGCAGTAAAGAGGTAAAAGGTGGTGTTGATGGGTTTTTTTTAGTAGGTGATAGGAGAGAGAAAGATCGTTTCAAATCTCTTATGGAAATACGAAACGGGTGTTTTTGGAGTGACTGATTGGTGACAGTTGGGACGTGCGATGATCACGTAGGAGAGAGAGTGTCAGATTCCTAGGATCACGTCGCCCAATAAGCGCCGGTTCAGAGAGAAAAATCGTTTCCATTTCCACACGCGCCTGTAACTTCAGAGATATGACGCTTCGATATTGCACACGCGTCCTCAAGTGTCAGAAAAAGCGCGGCCGTTTCAAATTCACGCGCCCTCCTTTTTACCGTCGTTTGAATTTCTATCCTTTTAACTCCCGCCGAGTCAGCAACTTTTTGTCTTATCCCCTTTTAAACGACTGTTTCCAATTAATGATCCACGTGTCTAATTTTTGACCACAACCTCATTTGTAACCATCCAGTAAATATCCAGCCTGTAAAATAATTAGTAACGGAATTTTGGAAAATCTTGGATTTTCGTGCAAAGAGTGTAAAAGAAAAAAAAGAAATAAAGCAACTCTTTTTAGGATAATCTGTGATGTCAATAATGACACGAAACTGATGATCCCGGGCACGAATCTCTTCCTTCAAGGTCTAGAAGAACCTCAAAGTGTTAATGTGGAATCCCATTGAAGTACGATCAAACATTTATTAAGAAGTGTTGAAAGGCTTCTTTTAATTAGGCTAATTAATGGTGGTTTCGCTTTGATTCAACAATACAATTCTTGATATAAGAACGAATGTGAACAAAGTACTTGTGAGACCAGTGTAGTCTGTTGAACAAGTAGGTTTGAGTTGATTATGTAGTGGCGTGGATTAAAATGAAATCTCAGATAAAAATTTAAAATTGGATCCCATGGGAAGAAATGTTATGGTGTGTAACAATTTCATTGGAATCACGCAAAAAAAAATGGAGATTTCATGAAGGTACATTCGTCAATTCATTGGTGAAAACTTGATCAAGTTAATTGGTCACCGTATATTCATTGGTGTTGAATTTTGGGTTTCACTCAGCTCGTAGTGGCACGAAGCTAAGATCATGAACACAGATGTTGTGTAACCATAAACCTCAGTGGTAGTTTCTGAGAGTCTCAGGGGTTACAGTGATGAAGCGAATGTTATGGAGAAGTGTAATGGGGATGGTGAAAGAAGACATAGTACCTCTGCTGCGAACAAAAGGACCAAGCAGGAGACTCTGAACTCATGTGAGAAAAGAGTGAGGTAGCTCACGATTAGAATAAATGAGTTAGCCTTATTGGGAAGACAAGGTTTGTGTATACCAGGTCATGAAGGCCATTATTCAAAATCTTATGAGGCTTGGGACACATACAGCATCATGCTTCTAGGGACACTTAAGTAAGTCATCAAATATATCCCCATAAACGAATGAGCACACAAATAAATAAAATATTTTTGCAGTTTTTGAAATTTTTTTAATAAAATAAAAAAAATTAAAAACAGTAATAGATAAACCGAACCCGAACGTTCGGTTGGTTTCGGTTGGAAAAAGTTGAAAAACCGAACCTGAACCTTCGGTTGGTTTCGGTTCAGGAAAATTTTGAAAAACCGAACCCGAACCTTCGGTTGGTTTCGGTTCTTGAAAATTTTGAAAAACCGAACCCGAACCTTCTTGAGGTTCCGGTCTTTGAAAATTTTTAAGAAACCAAGGAGTTTAGATATGCAATATAAAAAAAAACTTTTTACATAAAGAAAAAAAAAATTTGCACAGAAAAACTACCTTTGAAGTAATGAGCGAGTCAGATGGTTGAACCGAACCCGAACGTTCGGTTGGTTTCGCTTCTTACGTTTGAGATTGAGAGGTAGTGTGAGGTACTGACTCTGATTCCATCATACCGAGCCCTTGCAATATTTTATTGAATGATGCTTCAGGAAGAGCTTTGGTAAAGACATCAGCCAGTTGATCAGTGGTTCTTACAAAGTGAACTTCGACATTTCCATCTTCCACATGATCTTTGATGAAGTGATACCTCAGTGCTATGTGTTTGGTTTTAGAGTGTTGCACTGGGTTATGACAGATCCTAATTGCACTTTCAGAGTCACAATATAGTGGGATCTTCTTCATATTGAGTCCATAGTCTCGAAGTTGACTCTGGATCCAAATCACTTGTGATGTGCAGGATGCAACGGCAATGTATTCCGCTTCAGCAGTAGACAACGACACACATGTTTGTTTCTTGGATTGCCAGCTGACCAACTTCCCATCAAGAAATTGATAGCCACCAGTTGTGCTTTTGCGGTCGAGTCCACATCCTCCAAGGTCAGCATCAGAATAGGCTTGAACGAAGAAGCCTGAATTGGATGGATACCATAGACCTAAGGAGGTGGTTCGCTTGAGATAGCGAAGGATGTTCTTCACTGCCAGCATGTGAGGTTCGCGTGGGTTAGCCTGAAATCGAGCACAATAACACACAGAAAACATGATATCAGGCCTGCTAGCAGTTAGATACATCAGTGAGCCTATCATTTGACGATAGAGCGTGATGTCAACAGCCGGTTTGTCTAGAGAAAGGGTAAGCTTGGTGCCGAATGCCATTGGGACTTTGACTTTTGAGTCTCCCATCATGCCAAACTTTGCTAGGAGAGTCTTTGTGTAAGCTTCCTGATTGATAAAGATGCCTTCGGGTCCCTGTCTTATATTTAAACCAAGGAAAAAGTTAATAGGACCCATTGAGCTCATTTCAAACTTAGTCTCCATCAACTTTCTGAATTCAGCTGATAAGCTGGGATTCGTAGAGCCAAAGATGATGTCATCGACATAAATTTGAACTATCATAAGGTGGTTACCTTCCTTTTTGCGAAAGAAGGTTGGGTCAACCGAACCTTGTTTGAATTTGGACATCTTTAAAAATTTTGTAAGTGTTTCATACCAGGCTCTCGGAGCTTGTTTGAGGCCGTACACAGCTTTATCCAGAATATAGCAATGATTTGGATATTTTTCGTTCACGAACCCAGGAGGTTGCTCCACATACACAGTTTCTTCAAGTTCTCCATTGAGAAATGCACACTTGACGTCCATTTGGAAGACCTCAAAGTTTTTGTGAGCAGCATAGGCCAGAAATATTCTAACCGATTCTAGCCTAGCTACTGGAGCGAACGTCTCTTCGTAATCTATCCCTTCCTCCTGACAGTATCCCTTGACAACCAGACGAGCCTTGTTCCGTATGACGTTACCTTCCTTGTCCATTTTGTTTCTGAAAACCCATTTAAGTCCAACAACCGAAGCATCTGGAGGAGTTGGAATCAGGCGCCAGACTTTGTTCCTTTCAAACTCGTTCAGTTCGTCTTGCATTGCTTGAACCCAATCAGAGTGATCGAGGGCAGTGTTCACTGTCTTCGGTTCAACTTTTGATACGAATGAGTTAAACATACAAAACTCTACCTTTGAGAATAGAGATGTCTGTTTTGCCTTCAGTTGAGATCGGGTCAAGACCTTATCAGATACATCACCAACTACTTGAGAGATAGGATGATCTCTGGTCCATTTGGTAAGAGGAGGTTAATTCGGGTCGTAGATTGGATCTGGTTCAGCATTGATCATCTCTTCGGGCTTAGATTGGCTATCGTCATCAAGCGTCATATCATCATGCTCCCCCTCAATTGATGAGTCTTGAGAAACATGAGTTTCAGGGGTTTCTTGTGGTGCTGGAGTTTCAGGCATTGAAGCACCTTCGTTTGGAGGGGCACCTTCGGGTGAAGTGGTAGAGCTTTGCTCCCCCTCGACATGAGAACTTGGCTCCCCCTCGACTGAAGCATTGTTGGTTGGAGAGTCATCAGTGGGCGATTCTCCTTCATGCATTCTGCTCGCAGCATCTTCGACAATCTGCTTCATATGATCTATCTTGTTGTCAGCTGCACTTGCTTCGGAGAGAGAAGCTTTTTCCGGTTCGTCAAAGAGTTCCAGAAATTTCTCGTACAAATTGGCGATTGAGGCTGTGACTTGGCCAGTTTGAGGAAATATTTCCCCGGCAGTGTCATCTATGGCCTGTAGCTTCTTGACGTAGTTATCGTCGAAGGTCACATAGTATGTCTCTTCAATCCTTCTTGATCGTTTGTTTAGGACCCTGTACGCCTTGGATGTGAGTGAGTACCCTAGAAAAATTCCCTCGTCGGCTTTGACATCAAACTTGTTGCGGTGTTCTTTAGAGTTAAAGATGAAACACCTTGAGCCAAACACATGGAAAAATTTCACGTTGGGCTTTCTGTTGTTTAATATCTCATATGGTGTGAGCGTGAATCGCTTGTTGAGATAGGACCTGTTTTGTGTATAACAAGCAGCAGAAATAGCGTCAGCCCAAAAATAAAGAGGTAAGGAAGCGAAACTTAACATAGTTCGGGCAGCTTCACACAGAGATCGGTTTCGTCTTTCGACTATCCCGTTTTGCTGGGGTGTGTAGGGAGCTGAGAAATTATGACTAATTCCCTTTTCTGCAAGAAACTCTTCAAACTCCCTGTTCTTGAATTCGAGACCATTGTCGCTCCTGATGTTTCGAACGACCTTCTTGAGCTGGACTTCAATTTGGTTGATATACACTTTTAGCTTTTGAGTCGCTTCAGATTTGAGCTTTAGAAAGAACACCCATGTAAATCGAGAGAAGTCATCAATGATAACAAGAATGTACTTGCTACCACCGATGCTTTCAATAGATGAAGGACCACACAAATCGATATGAAGCAATTCGAGTGGTTCAACAACTTTTGTGTTAATTATGGATGGGTGACTTTGACGACTCTGCTTTCCCATTTCGCATGCAGCACATAAATGCTCTCTGTCAAACTTGAGCAATGGAAGACCTCTAACGTGACCTCCAGTGACAAGTCGATTGATATCTTTGAAATTGAGATGAGAGAGTCTTCGGTGCCACAACCAGCTTTCGTCGGATTGAGCTTTTGATAGCAAACATATGGCTGGGTTTCCTTTGATGGGTTTCATGTTCAGAGGAAACATTTCACCCTTTCGATCTGACTTCAGAATCACTTTCTTTGTCTTTTTCTCTATTATTTCAGAACCTTCATCATCGAATGAAACTTTGAGACCTGTACCTCCGACAAGTTGAGATACACTGATGAGGTTGTGTTGAAGTCCTTCCACATAGGCCACCTTCCTTATGGTAAAATCACCATTCGTTATCAACCCATATCCCTTTATGGTGCCGAAAGAGTTATTTCCAAACTTAACGTTGCCACCATTTGCAAGGGATCTGTATTCCCTAAGCTCCTCTTTCCTCCCTGTCATGTGACGCGAGCAGCCACTGTCGATGTACCATTCTTCGTCAAACTGGTCGTCACTTATAACCTGCAAAAATTAAGCAGATTTAGGAACCCAAAGTTTCTTGGGTCCATGTGAGCTTTTCATGGGAACAGGAATAGTAAGAGAGATGTCAACTAGATATGTTCGTTTTATTAGAGTTGTTTCATCTTTCTTTTTAATGGTAAAGACTTTTATTTTATGAACATTAGGGATGTTCGTTTTGGACTCAGGTTTGGATTCATCGACCTTTTGCTTTCCCTTCTGTTCAGCTAAAGAATGAGGTTTTTGAGGGCAAGCGGGATTAGTCTTGGCACTAGATGGAGATGAATGAGTGGAAGTAAAAGAACGAGAAGAATTAGGAAGAGAGGATTTGGATTTGGATTTGGATGGAGATGTCTTCCTTGCTGATGACTCTAGGTGACCCTTTTGCTTTTGATCGTTGGTGGGGTTAACCTTTGAGTCTTGTTCCTTTTTCATTTTGGAGCCGAACCTCTGTGTTCGGTTGGTGTTGTTCTTGGAACCGAACCTTTGGTTTCGGTCGATGTCTTTTTCAGAACCGAACCTTGGCTTTCGGTTGGTATCTTCTTGTGAACCGAACCTTGGCTTTCGGTTAGTATCTTCTTGCGAACCGAACCTTGGCTTTCGGTTAGTGGAACTTTCAGGCTTTCGTACAGGATTGTTTTCATACTTCAGATTCTTGTCCTTGTGTGTATAGTATGCGTTCTGGGAGTGCCAGAATTGTTTCCTTTCAGAAAGATTTTTCCTGTATCTTTGGTTCCTCTCTATCTTCTTATCCCTCATCTGCTTAGGTTGATGATGAACGTTCGCTCTTGTTTTTGCTGTAACTTTGACTGATTCCTTTTGAACTTCAGGAGTTTTTCTTTGTGCAGAAGGAACAGATGGAATATCTGAAGAAGATTCAGTTTGCCCTGAGGAAGTGGAAGGAGTATCTGATGAAGTTTCGCTTCGAGCTGTAGGTGTCGAAGGAATGTCTTCTTTTGCTAAACAATCATCCTCTTGAGGAATTTCTTTGGTACCACTTGTACTTGGTTCACTGAAATTATCAGGCTTGTTCAAGGGTTCAGGTATGTACCTCCCTTTCTTCATCCAGGAGGTTCTTTCAGAAAGACCAACGGTTTCGTTTCCATTATTAATAGGAGCTTCCCAGAAATACTCATCACAACCATCAGCATTGTCTTCGTTAACAATAGCTGTGAGTTCAGCTGTTTGATGTTCGGTTACTCCAGTCACCTTGTATACTTGATTTGGAGTGGTCCTGACCTTTTGATACACAACAGCTTTTTCTACTAATTTCGGGGACTTTTGTTGGGACAATCTAGCGAATTCCACAGAATTTTCAGAAATAAGGTTTTTGTGGTTTTCAGTTTCGCTTTTAACAAATTCTGAGCAGTCAACCGTATCCTCCACAGAAATTTCACTCATGTTTTCGTGCTCGTTAAGCTCAGATGAATTTTCAACATCGATTTTGTTTTCTGAGCTTACGTTGGCGTTAAGAGAGTCAAATTTTTGCATGGTTTCGGTTCTCAGTTTAAGTCGGTCATTTTCATCCAAAAGGTTTTTGAGCATGTCCTTGTGGTCTTTAGACTTAATGAAGGACTCAATTTTGTCCAGTCCATACATATAGGTTGGATTGACATCATCAGACGATATCACACTTTCACAATTGTAAGCTTCGGCATCGATTTCATCCTCCTTAAATTCTAGAAAGGGCAAAATCATGCGATGGATCTTTTGACCTATCTCACAGTCCAAGTGAAGTTGAGTAATATTGGAATATAAACGTTTAGCTATTAAACAAAAAACATTTCGTTGTTTTAACAATTTCAAATTGTCTCTCTGCAGATAAATGTTTTCGTCTTTAACTTTAATTAATTCCGACTCTTTTAACTCAATCCACATTCGCCGCTCCTCACTCTTCGACGCCGCCCTGCTTAATTGATCAGTCAGGTTAGAATTGGTGACTCGAGTTTGAGTTAGGCTACTATCTAAATGAGAAATTCTTGTATTGATATTTTTTAGTTCTTTCTCGTAAGAGGATGGTGGTACTTTAGATGAAATAAAAGCAGATTGTACCTTCTTTATCAGTTCATCGAGTTCATTGAACTGCTGGCTGAGTGGTTTGGCCGTAAAGCACATATCCTCCTGCACCTTCGGTCCATTGCTTCCTCCATCGGTGTTGTATCCCCTCATTTGAGACACCTCAGTCACCATGAGGCATTTTCCACCACTGCTTTCCTCCTTAGCCACATATGCCTTTCCATGAGTAGGCTTTCTCACTTCTTCGTCTTCTGAGTCAGTAGACCAAACTTCAGTGCTACCGAACTCATCGTCATTGACCGAACCCTGCACAATAAGAGCATTAATAGAAGGGTTAGCGGTAGACTTCTTCTTTCTTAACTCATCCAATCTCTTCTGCAGCACAGCTTCCTCATCATTTCCATTGTCCTTTTCAGCCATCTTCTTAAGAACACAGTCCTTAGCGTAGTGGTTCTTGCCACCACAATAGAAACAGCTTACTCCGGAATCGCCATCTGCTTTCGGTTCCTTTTTGGGCTCCTCAGCTTTCGGTTCATTGTTTGCTTTTTCTGAGCTGTAACTCCCCTGCCAGTTTCGGTTTTTGTTGCTGGGGAATCTCTTCTTTATGAACCTCTTAGGATTGGATACCATCATGGCATAATCCTCAGTTGAGAGGTCATATTCATCCAAGTTGAGCTCTTCATCCTCCACCACAGCTTTACTTTTAGATAGGAGGGCCAACGAACCAAGACTGGAGACAACATTCTTCTCTTGAACCACAATCTTCTCTTGGGACTTTAGAATACCCACCAGTTTCGCCAAAGAATATGATTTAAACTGTTCATGGGCTTTGACTGTGGAAACAACTGCTCTCCATTCAGATCGCAGTCCGTTCAAGAAAGTAACCTTTTGTTCGATAAGCTTCCTTTCGATGTCGTGTTTGATCATCTTGCTGAGAAGATGATTGAAGCGATCAAACGTCTGGGTCACAGTTTCTTCGCCCCCTTGCCTGAATTCACCAAATTCAGATAGAAGTAAGGTTTGGATGGAATGTTCAAGATCTTCGTCTGTGGAATACAGTTCGCGAAGTCTATCCCACACTTTCTTCGCCGTAGTGCATGAGCTGACCAGCCTGAATGTGTCGGACTGAAGGGCGAATCTGATCAACCTAAGTGCCTTAATATTGCACTGGAGTTTGTCTTTTTCATCTTGCGCGATATTCGTCACGTCCTTGAGCAGATCATTGTACTCTTTTTGCGTCTTAATGATTCTGGACGACGTAGAATGAGAAAACGGTCCACTGATGATGGCTTCCCATATGAGATAACCATTGTCCTCCGATCCAATCACATAATCTTCGAAATGATGCGCCCATACTTCATAGTCATGGGTGTACAAGATTTGAATCTTTGTCGTCGAACCGATGCTGTTGGAAATATTAATAGGGTTTGATTGCGTTGCGTCCATAATGATCGTAAAAACCTGTTCAAAGATCAGACTTGTAATAAAGCAGATTAGGGCAAAACAATAAATACTAAGATATGTCAATTAAGATGACGGCTCAATAAATATCGATGATTGCGGAAAACCCTAATGGAAATCTTTTTCACAGAAAAGATGTGTATCGATTACACAGCCTCCCGCTCTGATACCAATTGATGGGATTAAAAACAACTTTTAATCTACAAAGATCGATTAGATCTTGAACAAGTATATGAATATAAAACAGTTAAAAACGCAATAATAAGAACAAACAACTTGAATCAAACGTGTCGAATGATTAAATAAAATCCTTAGAAGAGCTCGATTAAGAACATCAACTGTAAAGGATTAGAAGATTACAAGAACGATTACAGAAAAATACAATACTCTTGATCAATCGCTGTATTGATAACCTCTAGAATCTGAACCTAATATGCATGCAAGCATTTAACTTATATACAATACATAAAAGGCTCTCGGTTGGACAGGCCCAAACCGGAGAATAAAAGGCTAATCTAACGAGCCCAAAAGACGCAACATCAAAACTCTTTTCAGCCCAACAAAGAAGGTGCTAAAGTGTACACAACAATGGTGGCTGAAATTTTCAGCAAGCGTATGTGGAACGGAGCCATGGGACAAATGGACGTTATGATTGTCAACAAGGGGTGACCTTGGGCTAGTCCAAACCAAGGGGGAGACTGAAGGGCTTAGAATAATGGTTTGGTCTAGGTATAAGAGTTAGTGATAGGGGTGTGTGTATGAAAAACGTTTTTGTTTAGTTTGCGGTTGTAATAGAGTTTACGGTCGTAAACTCCTCATGGTCCTAAGGTCTATATATAGAGAATTATGTCAGATGTTTTAGGTTGTTGATGCCTTTCGTATTTTCCAGTTCCACCAAGTTGTATCAGACGTTTTAAGGCTATAAAGCGTATGCAAGCTTGGTTTGTTATTTATTTGCTTATTATTTCGCGTTGTGTGGTTGTTATTTGCTTTTGATCATTCGTAGATCCGATTTTGGACTTTACAGAGTTCCAGCCACAAGACAAAGACACTGATGATGACCATCCATTCTCAATTATCCGCATAGATCCGAGAAGCCCAGTTGGAAGCCGTAAAACCAGAAAACATGTCGAACGAAGCCTTGAGAGGAATGGATAAGAAGCTTGAGATCAGAAGTGACGGAGTCTACTGTTTCACGGATAGAATCTGGACCCCAAAGTTCGGAGGTTTCAGAGACGTTGTCATGAACGAAGATCACAAGACCAAATACTCTGTTCATCTAGGTTCGGACAAGATGTACCTGGATCTCAAGAAACAATACTGGTGGCCAAACATGAAAGCCGAAATCGCAACCTTCGTGGGCAAGTGTCTGACTTGAGCCAAAGTAAAGGTCGAGTATCAGAAGCCCTTGGGTCTGCTCCAGCAGCCCGAGATACCTGAAAGGAAATAGGAGATGATTACCATGGATTTCATCACCAAGTTACCCAGATCTCCGAGTGGGTACGATACCATTTGGGTAATTGTCGATCGTTTGACAAAATCCGCTCACTTCCTTCCGATTAAGGAATCATTCAAGACGGAAATAATTACGCGAGTCTACATCCAAGAGATAGTCCGACTGCAAGGTTTGCCTGTGTCCATTATCTCCGATCGAGATAGCAGGTTTACCTCAAGGTTCTGGCAGTCCCTTCAGAATGCTCTTGGAACCAAGCTGGACATGAGTACAGCTTATCATCCTCAGACTGACGAACAGAGTGAGAGAACTATCCAGAATCTGGAAGACATGCTGAGAGCATGTGTCATTGATTTCGGAAAGTCGTGGGACACCCATTTACCCTTGATCGAGTTCTCGTATAACAACAGCTACCACACCAGTATCAAGGCTACCCCGTTCGAAGCCCTCTATGGTTTTGAGTACAGATCCCCTCTGTGCTGGGCCGAGGTAGGGGACACGCAACTAGCCAAGATTCGAGTCCCCGATAGTGCTCTCACTGGTCCTAAAATCATCCGCGAAACCACCGAGAAGAGCATCCAAATCCGAGAATGACTGAAAGCTTCACGAGACCGGTAGAAGAGTTATGCTGATAAACGACGGAAACCCTTGGATTTCCAGGTTGGAGATCGTGTCCTGTTGAAGGTCACGCCCTAGAAAGGCATGATATGCTTTGGAAAGTGCGGAAAACTTAATCCAAGGTACATAGGACCTTTTGGGATCCTCGCTAGGATCGATCCCATAGCCTATAAACTCCGACTATCTCAAGAACTTGGCAACATCCATCCAGTCTTCTACGTCTCAAATCTTAAAAAGTGTCTAAACGATCAACGAAAACCTGAACTTTGTGGAAGAACCCAACGAAATTATGGATCGAGAGATCAAACATACAAAATAAAGTCGCATCCCGATATTGAATGTTCGTTGGAATGCCAAGCGGGGACCCGAATTCACTTAGGAGCGCGAAGACTCGATGAAACAGAAATATCCACATCTCTTTCCAATTCCATGATTTGTATTTTAATTCTAAATTTCGGGACGAAATTTTCTCTAACGGGGGGATAATGTGACAAACCGTTATTTATTCCGTCACTATAACCTGTTCCCGTTAATAAAACCGTTCGTATTCCAATTTTTCTGTTAACTTTTGGTTTAAATTAATTAAATTGGGGACTTTTTATTATGGACTCATGAGTGTTCAAACCCATTAGAAAAGCATAAAATAAGCTCATTATTTATTTGGAAAAATTTTATTTACGACTAAGTCGTAATTACGGCAAATTAATCGGGTAGAATTTTAAACCCCGTTTAACGTCGGTATAGGGTAGATTTCCACCGGGTCTCAAACCCAACCCCTATATAAAGGTTGAGTGGTCATCCTTTAAAGACTTTTACCCACCTCAAACCTTTCTCTCTCTACTCTCTCTCTAAAACTCGAAATTTGGCCAAAAACACCCCTTTCAAGCTTCAATTTGGTAAGTAATCTATCCTAGCATGTTTCTAAGCTTGTTAAACATGAAAATCTATGTTTAAACTACCCAAAACCATCAAGAACAAGTGTTTATGGTTTGGGAACACCTCCCAAAACCGTAAACTCCCTTAAAGGGGTTTTGAAGCCCTAAAACCTTTCCAAGTCCCTTCTAGTGCTTAGATATGGCTTAAGGACTTGCATATATGACATTTGAACACCAAAATCATGTTAATTGGGTAATAAACATGAGTTTATGGTACAAGAACATTCTTGAACCGTAAACACATCTTCAAGGACCTTAAACACCTTTTAAGGTGTTAAATTGCCCCTTAAACACCTCCAAAGGCTTCCATGAGTGCCTAGAACCTTGTACTCCTTCATTTGATGTACCAAAAATTTGCAACTTTATGAATCTCCATTTTGCTTCTTTTTCTTGTTTGTTGGGGGTGGTTAGACCTCAAAAATTTGCAACTTTATGAATCTCCAGGTCAAGGTGACCTAGTAGTGTCTTAGATATGGTCTATAATCAAGTTTTGATGCCATTCATAGAGATTAGGTCAATAATCCTCATTTTGACCTAATATGGGTACAAGACATGGAATAGACATGTATATATTTAAAGCACCAACCTTTGAGATGGTTTTGGGGTTAGAATCAATTTTGGATTGTTATCCTGTTTTATCACATGATTATATGATGTAGTGATTTGTTAGATCTGTATCCCGGTATATAGGATGATGCTATGCCTAGTGATATGTCAGATCTGCATGATTATCTGTTCACTAGTTATATGTTTAAACGTGTATATGTCGTTGTGGTGTGGGTGGGTTGAGACCGTACTGCTTCGTGTTGTCAGTTAACAAACCAAATAATGCTTATATCAATATGTTGTTATAGTTTACTAGGCTTATACGTTTTTTGAATTTATATATGTGTGTCGACATGGTGTATGTGTGGTTGGGTTGAGGCGGTCCTGCTTTGTGTTGAAGGCCAATAGTTCCACGGCGTCCCTGTGACAACCCGTAATTTATTCCGTCACTATAACCCGTTCCCGTTAATAAAATCGTTCGTATTCCAATTTTTCCGTTAACTTTTGGTTTAAATTAATTAACTTGGGGACTTTTTATTATGGACTCATGAGTGTCCAAACCCATTAGAAAAGCATAAAATAACCTCGTTATTTATTTGGAAAAATTTTATTTTACGACTAAGTCGTAATTACGGCAAATTAATCGGGTAGAATTTTAAACCCCGTTTAATGTCGGTATCGGGAAGATTTCCACTGGGTCTCAAACCCAACCCCTATATAAAGGTTGAGTGGGCATCCTTTAAAGACTTTTACCCACCTCACAACTTTCTCTCTCCACTCTCTCTCTAAAACTCGAAATTTGGCAAAAACACCCCTTTCAATCTTCAATTTGGTAAGTAATCTATCCAAGCATGTTTCTAATCTTGTTTAACATGAAAATCTATGTTTAAACTACCCAAAACCATCAAGAACAAGTGTTTACGGTTTTGGAACACCTCCCAAAACCGCAAACTCCCTTAAAGGGGTTTTGAAGCCCCAAAACCCTTCCAAGTCCCTTCTAGTGCTTAGATATGTCTTAAGGACTTGCATATACGACATTTGAACACCAAAATCATGTTAATTGGGTAGTAAACATGAGTTTACGGTCCAAGAACATTCTTGAACCGTAAACACATCTTCAAGGACCTTAAACACCTTTTAAGGTGTTAAATTGCCCCTTAAACACCTCCAAAGGCTTCCATGAGTGCTTAGAACCTTGTACTCCTTCATTTGATGCACCAAAACATATAGAAATGAGTCATACTTGATTTTACGGTTTGGGAAGGTCTACCAAAACCGTAAACACCTTTAATGGAGTGTTTAAGTACCCTAAACACCTTGTATGACTTAGAATTGGGTCTAGAACCTTGTATGCTTAACCAACAACAACCATAGCACATGATTCATGGAAAAAATTGAGTTTACGGCCATAAACTCATGTGTTTATGGTAGTAAACTACCCAAGTGTCATTCAAGAACCATAAAGTCCTTTTCCAAGGTCAATTCAAGTCCCGATCACTTCTTAAGTCATGGAATCAACCCTAGAACCTTCCTTTGTGCATTGTAAAGCATTTAAACATCCAAGAACACACCATCCATGAGTTTACGGCCATAAAATAATGGGGACATGGTATTTGGACCGTAAGCACCTCTAAGGGCTTACTCTTGAAGAGTAAACTCCGTATCTAGGCCCTACACACCTTAGATGCTACCCGGGTCACTCCTAACACTTGAAATAAAGTGTTTTCGAGTCTCCAAGTGTATTGTCTTACTTATTTGGTAGTTCAAAGTATAATTAGATACAATCATGTATCTCTTCATATTACATAGGAACCTCGCGTGTATTCAAGCCCCGAACTAACACTTAGCATCCAACCGACACGTTTCTCGTCTGGTGAGTTCATACCCATACACTTTTTCCGTGTTTTCAATGTTTTCAGGGGGAATACAAGCAAAAGTACAAGGAAATCCTGTACTCAAACTTATGATTTCATTTGAAATGTTTCATATTTCATATACTTTTAACAATGGAAACCGTTTTAACCAACTGTTTGACTTGCAAAGTTAGTTTTCAAACTAATTGCAAACCTGATTATACAGTGTTATATTGTATGTTTCACTAATGATTTTCCACTTCATTTATGTTAAAATCATTAACGTAGATCATTAGAACACGTCCTCGGTAACACTCCACAGAGATACGCGAGTGGAGGACCCCCGTTGTAACCAGAATCACAAACAAGATTTTCCGCATTATTACTTGTAAATTTGTTAATCTTAATAATTGGAGACACGTCCTCGGAAACACTCCACAGATATACGCGAGTGGAGGGATACCCCCGTAACTAGAATCTCTTGGAGGGAGAGCGTGACTTGAGTGTATAGATCTATACGGGATTGAAAACCCCGCACCTGGCTGCTAGCTACAGTCGAACCGAAAGTTTCAAGGGTGACGAAAGTCATAAAATGATAATGGACTACTTATTGCCATATATAGTCTATCGTATGGTTATGGAACTCGCAATTTAGATAACAGAGATTTACTTGTTGGTAATAATGGATCTAGTAAACTAATAACCTTATGAATTAGTTTACTTTTCACACCAGAGTTTTATATATGTGATAAAACTAACATACATTTTCAAGGATAACCAGGTTTTTAGGAAACATCACACGAACATTTTTTTAAGTATGGTAGATACTTGTACATTACATTCAGAACCGATAATCGACTACAAACTTTTAAGGAAAATAAGGGTTTTTCCTGGGATAGCAAATTGTACATAACCAGATCGTGTAACAAACGGAAAATAAACTTTACTTATAAGAAAATATGGGATTTTATTGGATAATCACTTTTTCAGAAAACAAAGGAAACTTGTTCATTTTCAGAAAACAAACCTCTTATGAACTCACCAGCTTTATGCTGATTTTCAAACTGCTTGTATTCTCAGGTCCACATTAGACAGGTACCCGCAATCTTTTGGAGAAGACGGAGCGTATAGAAGTCACGTCTTTACTTTTGTTCAAACTATTGTATAGATAAACATATATCACTTTACTTTCAAACAATTGTAATTATTCCTATGTAATGTAATGTTTTGTGTTTACTATGCTTACTATGTACATTGGTTGTGATACTTTACATGATGTCCTCTGCCACGGAACGTTTCCGCCATCGGTTTCGGGGTGTGACAGTCCCGGATAGACTGAAGGCCAGTGGGGGTATCAGTCAACCCAAAGGTCTGAAGAATGGTCCAGATAGGCTGATGGCACGGTGAGGTGTACCAGTGATGCTGAAGGTTCTGTGAGCATACCAGATAGACTGTAGCCTGATGGGGCGTTCCATTCAGACGGAAGGCTCTATGGGCATACCATATAGACTGTAGGCTGGTAGGGCGTTCTAGTCATGCTGAAGGCCCTATATGCATGTTTTGTTGGTATATGTTATATGTTTGTGTGGTGGTACTTTGAGTGAGCTCACTAAGCTTTGTGCTTACAGTTTTGGTTTATGGTTTTAGGTACTTTAGAGAATCGTAGCAAGGTGAAGGCATGACCATACACATCCTCATTTTATGTCACTGATCTTGGGAGACACTGATTTCTAAATAATGTTTTGGAAACAATGTTTTGTGAACACTTTTATTTGTAAATGGGTTGCTTTGAAAAGTTTTAATTGGTTAAAAATTTTGGGATGTTACAAGTTGGTATTAGAGCCTTGGTTTCACTAAATTGGAGGAATACTCGTGTGAATCCAGTCTCAAACTATTGAAAATTATTTTTTCAAACAATTTTCAAATAGTTTTCAAATAATCAAGGAGGATGCAATGTGTACGATCAGCCAGAGCGAGTAAGTAGACCCGATATTACCACACAGTTATTTGAGATTATGCTTTGATATGTTAGAATAACATGCTAGTATTAGGATAGGGATCTTTGGGAACTGTATGATAGAGCTGCTTAATATATGATGCCTTATCTCTTGTAGAATCCCTGATTGATTGTTGTATGACTCTTTCACATGTGATCTGGCTATTGAGTGAATATGCTAAGTCACATGCTACATGGTTTATATGATCTTATGTGTAACGCCCGTAGATCCGGGCTAGTGAATTTAGAGGCAATAGGGGTCGAAAACGACTTTTTGACAAAAGATTATTTAGAATAAATAATCTTAACCAAGTTGTAGAATATGTCTCAAGGTTTCCGTACATATAAAGAACACCGAAATCCGAGTTACAACGAAGAAGTTATGACCCATTGAAGTTTCGCGACGGAACCGACACGATACTAGGAAGCGTAAATAGTGAATTTACGATAGAGCGAGATTTAGCCTTAGCGATCTAAATGAAAGTCGTAGAATATGTTAAACTAAGAACATCGATAAAAAGAACGCCCAAATCTGACTTCGTATGAAGAAGTTATGATTTTTCGAAGTTTCGGATTAGCAGTGTACAACCCGAAATTCGAACATTAGATCGAGTGATTTTTGGCCAACACGACCTAAATGAGAATCGAAGATCTCGATAAGAGTAGCGTAACTAGAAAAATATGGGCGAAATCGGATGTCGGATGAAGAAGTTATGATGATTTAACGGACCAATCCTGTCCCGGTCTGTTAATAATATAAAATTTAAAACCAAGTCAAAATTATCCAACAAAGTCTAAACGAAAGTCGTAGAGTACGTTACCACCTTCGCGTGGATATAAAGAACGTCGAAAACGGAGCTCGTATGCAAAAGTTATGATTTTTAGAAGTTAAGTGTGCAATTTGCGAGGCTACGATGACGTGGCACGATCCTGACCTTCCCTTGCCCCCCACGGTCTCGCATCCGATGAAGACACACCTCCCTTCACATTACACCCCACGTATAAGGTCCGGTATGCCCCATGTACCTCTAGCCTTATCCTTCCAACGAGTGCGAGACAGCTAGATCCGGGTGGCAACCATATCCGAGCCTTACGCCTAGCGTAGCCAAGGATTACGCCCACCGTAATCCGAGGCCTCGCGACTATAAAAGGAGGCCGAGGCTGCCTCCATTTTCACACCAAAAATCACTTCTCTCTCTAATTTCTTTCTCTCTCTAGCTCCCCAAACCACCCTAAGCCCTATTTAAACCCTTTAGCTCCCGGAGTCCCGAGAAAAAGGGTCTTTCGGTTTTGAAACGCTGCTCCAAATAAAGTTCCGGTTTTCGATAAAATTCGTTGTTTTATCAAAGGAAATTGTTTTGAGAGTATCGAAGCGTTGTCCGAGTGCTGAGTCACCACCTTTCAGGTGAGTGCATAGTTACTTTCATCTTACAGATACATATGATGTATTTTATATAAATGACGTGGTATGTGTGCATATTATCTGAATACTTGCTATCTATGCTGGATGAACATTTTTATACATGTTTTCAATGATTTAAAATGTATGTGTATTTTATATCTACGATAATGTTGGGGTAAATATGGGTAGATATAATAGATGGAATATAAGTTGAATGATGAGTTGAGAGGTGTTATAGACCACGAGTTTAGGGTGAGAGGTGGATGATGTGAGAAGCCTTTTTCCCAAATGATGGCCCCGTCATTCAGTAGAGTATGGATGACAACCACGGACTATTCTAGACAGTCCAGTGGAACACTAGCAGACTCGCAACCTGTAGGTGTTGTGAACGACGTGTTCACTTGGTGTACTCTAAACCTTGGTGACCATGCAGACTTGGTACCTAAACCTTGGTGACCATGAAGACTTGGTGCCTAAACCTTGGTGATCATGCCGACTTGATGCCTAAACCCTGGCGACTATGCAGACTTAGTGCCCATTGTGTAAACCGTGGCAACGATGGATTTCTTGTCGATTCCTTAGGACAATCCTTAGGAATGAATGAACGAGGAATAACTGATTCTTAGGGTAGATCCTTAAGAGTAAAGAAGATAATGGGGATGGGTAATTGGGTTGATTGTTTGATTGTTTAAACACAATAATTATATTATTGTGGGTTGAAAACCCTATGTACTCACCAGGTTTCCCAACATGACCCACTCAGTTTATTTATATCACAGGTGTTAATACGAGGTCCCTTTACACTGAGAGATTTAAAGAGATGTAGATCACTAGTGTAGATAAATGTAAATTTTGTTTATGCTTATGTTTCTATATTAACGATGACATCCCAAACGTTTTAACAAAAATAAAATACATTTCTTCGAAAATGTTTTGATAATGTATTTATCTTATTTTTCTGAGAACAAATTCACCAACATTTTTATGAAAAAAGGTACTCTGATTTTTATAAAGCATAAACAAAATCGGTCTTTTTTGGCCGTGAAAATGGGGATGTCACATTATGATAAGGGGTTTGGTCTTTCTGTGCATCTCTTGTATGAGTTCAACCATTATGGGATTGAATCTTTTAGCCTAAGATTGTTTAAAGTGTGGAGGATGTGATTGTATTCATGTAATAGTCATCTGGCACCAATGGAGGGTCACGTGGCAGTTAGTGGTAGGGTCATTTGTGTGGGATCAGCCGACCAGTTGCATTTTTAGATGCGGAGGCAGTGGTTTCCTTAGAGTGGGTGTGGTTCATAGCAGGTTAGCGTGAAGAATGATTAGCCACTCTTGACAGAGTGAGAGAGCAGGACGAAGGTGAACCTGAGATGCTGGGAGTTTGAGGTCGAGATTTTCGTGTGAGGATCTATCTGATTTTATTGTGTTTTAGTGCCAGTCAGCTCCTCTACTCGAATATTGCTTGCTTTGTGGTTTGTGGGACCCATGATGATGAGAGTTAACCATCAAATGAATGCATTAAATTACATGTTATGAAGCTTAAATAATTTTAAAATGAAGGACGTGGACCTATTGTGCAGCTCTTGATCTAGTCCAACCATTGTACGGTTGAGTGCTTTAGTGAAGGATTATTTAAGCTTTGTTGTATGTAATTTTATTCATGAAGTGGTTAGCTGAAACTAGTAGGAGTTCTTCAGAAACACATGTCATAGGAGGTGTGTGTGGGGGGGGGGGGGGGGGGTTGGGGGGGTGGGGGGTCCTATGAGAGCCTAGGAAGTATTTTTTTTTGTGTACGAATGTTTTGTTGTGGAGCAGGTATTGGGATTATTTTATGGATAGGTCGTAGAGGACCCGAGATGATCCTTGAGGAAAGTATGGATAGGCATGGAAGGTAGTATTGGGGCCGTACTACTACAAGCACAAGATTCGTACTCAAATTGAGGGGAGTTTCAGGGATTCTAAGGGATGGTCAGGGAAGATAGTGTTGGGTTTTGTGTACTATAACACTCCTATGGTGCACATACAACCCTAATGCTTTGGATCTAAGTTTTTTCTAGTACTAAATGAAACAAAATTATCCAAAGCATGGAACCTATAACTAGCATACAACTTTGATACTTGGAACATAAAAACTAGTTAGCAGAATACCTCTTAGTTGTAGCACGTAGAATTTGGCCTTTCAAGAGCTTAGCACCTCAAGTGTGATGCCTCAAATGGTTCACAAAACACCATCAACAATTGGAAGACTTTGAAAGAGAGGTTAGGAGCACACAAAATCGACTAGTCTTTTCCCATGGAATCATTGGCCATTTTGGTGGTGCTTGGGGTTACATTTACAGTGTGGAATTCATAGAGTTTCAACTAGTAAATGCTAATCCACTTCCTTGGGCCTTTAATCTAATAATCCATATGATAAGCCTTATGGACTAACACTTCATGGACTCTCACATAAACTTAGTCCATCACTAATCAAACATGGATCATTGGCCCAAACTATATGTATCACTCATTTACATAATCAGTCCCCGTAATTTAATTAATCACTTTTGATCACTAAATTAATTCTTGACCAATATTAATTAAATAATATGATTTTTCAATTAATATATTATACTTGTAATATATTAATAAATCACGAATAACCTCTTTCTCAAATATCCATCCTATCAAATCGTTCCAGTGAATGCAACCAAAAATGGACCATGTTACTATCGGGTCAAGTACGTACCAATTATAGTTATGGTCTTAGACACCTAATCCAATAGTCTACCACTTGGATAACTCTAATAACTATTATTGCAAGTACGACTCCAAAATCCGATTAGCAATCATAACTCTCAAAAGACGGTTGTCGAACTTTGATCAACAATGCGTCCATTAGATAAGGGATCATATATTCCTCCATTCTACAAGATATCATATGAACTGAGACATGGATTATAATCATTCTTTTTGTTCATGTGTTGTTTCCCGATTTATGATTTATGACGACTGACTAATTGAACAAATCAAATCAGTCCAGGCTTGGCCAAGCGTTTAGGGTATCATCACTAAATCATCGAGGGGCCCACATATATCACTTTTATCCCTCTTAGGGTAAAAGGAACGGATAAAATTTGAATCATATGCTTGCTCAATTTACTCATCAAATCACACACAACAATACGTTTTATAACACCAAGTTACTGGTGCGTTTACATATCATCAATGTGTAACCGACTTGTAAACTATAACTTACATGTCTTTGTTTCAAGAATATAAGATATTATCGTCTCACAATCACTTGTGATGAAATCCATGAAGTGATTCAGATGAGAATGGGTTTAACCTAATACTCAAATGTTGTTACAGGAGTACTCATGAACACTGAAACAAACTTTGTTATGTCTAAACACTTTAGATAATCTACAGATGGATTCATGACAGTCTTACCTCATTACCTACTTCCAAAGTATGATTAACTATGGATGTTTGAATAATCATATTGTTCAGGAAGTCAAAACATATGAAGTAAAATACAAGAATAATCTAATATAATATGGTCTCAAAACTTTTGAGACTTATTATTTAATCACCATATTGATTATACATTATTAATTGTATAATATTTCAATTAATCAACTTAATACTTGAACTAAAACAATAGTTATCCCATGCTCCAAGCATGCACACTATGTTTACCTATGGTCCTTACTTTGTGAAGTAGATTAATTGTAAACATTTCCAATGACTCTCATTTCACAATTCCAAATCCTTATCACATGTGTAAGAATACCAATTCTTGCCACTATTAGACTGTGTTAGATTCTAAACTATCATGAAATGATCCTTTTGTAATGTCAATGCACCAAAGTCATAGAGACTTGGACAATGATATTACAAAGTACTCTACTGGAGACTGTTACAAGACAATTCCACAGATACTAAGTCTCACATTCAAAGTACATTCCTTTGAACATCCATCTTGCATGAAAGTTTCTAACTTACACATAGATTCTTAATATCCAACTCCTAGTATGGAAATATTTTCTATATTTGCCATGTGACAACTCATTATTCATAATAATGTCAATATGGTTCATACATTACTATACTTCAAACTGCTCACAACCGACCAATCTTCAACGAACCTTAGATTGTCCTTGATAGTTGTTTAACTACTTTAGTCATATTCGGTTCTGGTCCACTTTTCCCTTTTAATGCCCTGGGCATTTGTAAAAATAGAACTCCTGAATATTATAGCATATTTAATTGATCCTATACCCTAAGCATATGGGATATGGTTCATAATGTCTTACATAAAGACATGATATTTTACTAGTCTCTTGCTATAACACTTCCATATATAGAATTTTGTTATATTGAATCATTTCATCATAACATTCATATATGTTCATGACTAAATTCTATTAAAATCTCAATCTAAGCTTTTAGATTTGAAAAGAAGTATGAGTTCCTTTCCCTTAATTATCTCAAAACAACTTTTCAAACGCTGCAACTTTGCGAATTTAAACTTTGTTTTCTATAATTAGCATTGCTAACTCGCAACACTTGTCGTAATAATTGTACTTCCACTAGCATAATAATTAAATTCTTACTACAATAACCCTTATGCTCCCACTAGCTTTGACATATATCCAAAAATTAGGTGGACTTATAGAAAAAATACTTATTGACTTTCTTACCAAAGGTCTAATTTTGATACGAGATGCTTCGATAAGACTTTACCTAAGCTCATACACCTTTTATTAGAAAGCTTATTTTTGTGTCTAAACTATTTTAGAACTTACAGCAATATGTTCTAAATGTTCAAACTATTTTCCATTTCTCACAATTCGAACTATGAAGAGGGATAACGTAATCATAATCAAATTTTAGAAAGCAATTAACACAACTGCTATCTCCTCAAAATCTACTTGGTGAAAATGTTTCCTCACAATCATTTTCATGAATTGGAGAGAAACCTTTGTCACTTAGATTTAATGGTGTATGTGTTCCTATCCATGTGAATTTGTCAATTCCAACCATTATCATAAGAAAAGATCTATGACAAATTAAAACTCATATGGACTGAACTTAGTCAATCTTGATTTGTTGCCACTTGGCAGCACAAAGTCCTACCATGTCTTCCAAGTTGTTGAGCAGATCACCCTTACTGATCAATGAACTTTCACTGATCAAGGTGCTTTTCCTTAGGCAAACAATTGAGAACTCATAGAACTCACATGCATAATAAACTTTGATGAGATTTGAAATCGGGTTTAAAGATCAAATCACGTAAGAATTAAGAAAGAAGAAACACGATGAACACGAGAGTAAATATAATATTTGTTCAGCTCATATTATGCTTTCAATTTTACAGAGTACAAAGGGAATCTCTGTAAAAAGTATGTAAAAAATTTTGTTCTCACTCAGTACAGTCTCCTATTTATAGGCGTACAAAAGCATAACAAAATACTAAGGACTAGACATTAAGACTTCAATAAAATGCCTTAGTAAATATAACATTACATCCGAAGACTCTATTTACGAAGACTAGAGATCCTTCGTAACAATAAAACTAACACTTCGACTTATTACAACATTTATACCCTAACAATCTCCCCTTTTGGAATAAAGGTCGAAGTCTTCATGAAGTTAGTAGTTGAACAGCATATATCAGTACTCTTCGGATTTCCATGTACCAAGAGATAACTTTCTTTATCTCCTTCTTGTCTCCTTCTGAATTCTTCTTGCAATGATTCATACGAACAATTAAGTTCGTATATTGCGAATTTGTATATCTTTCCACTTTAGAGGTTTGAAACAAGAATCTCTTGGCTCTTCCAGCTCTATCTTTTCCTGCGAAGACTATCCCCAATGGCTTTAAACAAATTTCTCCGTCTTCATACTTTTCAACTCAACCTGCTTCTTCGTAGGAGCCATTGGTGCTGTAATGTCGATGCCTTTAACAGTAGCAAGCTCGACATCAGTTTGAGCTAGGCATTCGAAATAATTCTCCAAGAAATTTTTTATATGCCTACACCCAAGACTGAAGACATCTGGTTCTGTTTCTTGGAGAAAAGAGAAGGACTTGTCTTTAAGAATCAGAGCAACATTGATGAGATCATAAGTGTTCATCAATGGAAAGTCCGCCACAGTGAACTCTTGTATCTTCCCACTTGCTCTTGTCACAATATATTTTAAATTCTGAAATTTTCCTTCGAAAATAACATCCCTTTTTATGGATATTACCTTCTTAATCTTCTCCAAGTACCAAACTTCTTCTTGAGCCTTTGCTAACACAGCATGAAATCTTATCTTCATCTTCTTTCCTTCTTCGACATCCATTGACTTTGTCTCTGCTTTAAATTGTGGCATGACGAACATCATCTCGTTGATCGGAAAGTCAAGTTGACCATAATCAGTATTCGTCACCACAAAAATCTTCTTCGGTATCTTTTCAAACGAATACATATGATCGAACATCACCCTTGATTCAATAGTTTCGTAGTTGAACAATTTCGAAGGATCTCCCTTATCAACATTAGAACCTTCAAGAGCTCTTTGTCGCATAATACTTTCCACGTGCCTCATTCTTTCCACTTCAGCTGCCACCTCAGCTTTCTTCTCTTTGTTAGTCTTCTCAATCATTACTCCTTTTCCTTTGTCTTTAACATTCGAAGGAGCTGCATTCTTTGACGAAGACACATTCGAAGGAACTACATTCTCAATTACAATACCTTTTGTAATAGGTCTTGAGATTGGAACGGTGGTAGTCACAGTCGAAATGACTGGAGCAGCTGAAACTATTGTTGTTTTAACCACAGCTTTCGAAGGATAAACTTTTCCAACCACCTTCGAATCTTCAGATATCTTCTCATGTTCCCCAGCCTTTGCTTGACCAACCTTTTCTCCCCCTTGCACCCCTGTGACAGCAGGTGGGGCATCTGATACATTCGGCAAAAGGCTTGAGATTCGAAGTAATGGAGTAAGATGTTTTTGAAGAATGGCTTCGAAATGAATGAATTTCTGAGAAAGAAATTCTTGATAGATAATCAGAGAAGAGGATTTCGAAGAAATTTCTTTGAGTTCTTTCAGCAGCTTTACCAACTCTCCAAAATGTTGTTCTTCTGTGGCTGAAAGAGAGATCATCTGAGGATTTACTGGTTCGAACATCTTAACACATTGAACAACCGCATCACAAATGATATCGATCTTCTTATGTGCTGATTCATACCCGTGTTGAATGTGTTGAACTTCCTTTGTCATTTCTTCACGAAGTTCATGAATCTGCATATTAACATCTTCTCTAACCTTCTTCACTTCCTGTACGAAGAGCACATGACGCTCCTTCGTAACCGTCTTTAACTCCTTCACCTCTTTCAGAAAATCAGATCTCAGAGCATTGATTCTGTTCTCTGTAGAACTATCTGTCTGATCATTCTTCTCAAGAATATGGCTTTCAGAATCACGTATTAACCCTGAAGCCTTCGAAATCACTCTGCTTTCCATTTCCTTCATGACAGAATCGACTTCCATGATATTGACTCCAGCACTTCCCGCATCCGCTTGAGATTGCAAGATAGAATTAAATTTTGAATTCAATATCTTGAACTGCTTCATCGTCATCAGCATATGGTCAAGAAAATCTTCTTCAGCTTTATCAAAGGAAAGAGCTTCGAATGTTCCGCCAAACCCTTCGTTGTCAGTTTCCTCATCAATCGCCATTGTTTCAGCAACAGGTGATGATGGATTTGGTGGATCGGTTGATTGTGTTGAGAAGATTGTAGTGAAAGGTTGATCCATAATGGATTGGAATGTTGGAGAATCAGTTGTTGAAGTAACCTGTGGTAGAGACATTGGTTCAAGGATCTTTATATCAGCAGACTTCGAAATCTCAGTAGACTGAAGGATTTCTACTTCTTTTGGAATGTCATCTTCGGGAGTCTCAGGCACTTGATCCACTTCTTTTATACGTTGGGATTTCTTCAAAAATTTCGCCATATCTTCAGCCCTTCGCTTTTTAGAAGATGGAGACACCGGAGCTGGAATTTCTCGAACGGTAACCCCTTGATGAGTAACCTGAGTTTTCTTCACCAACTGAGATTTTCGCTTGATTTTTATTCTTCGAAAAACCCCCGTCTTCGTAGGAATCGTTTCTTTAGATGGAGAGGCTTCGATAATCGGTGTATCAGCCACTGAGGTTAAAACCGGAGACACCTCTTCGACAGTTTGAGATGTAACGATTAGCTGCTGATTCTTTTGTTCTTCTTTCACCCCTTTTTCCGAAGAGTCACCCTCTGTCTTCTTTGACTTCTTCGACTTCTTCTTCTCTTCTTGTTGTAATATTCTAGTCACAACGGTTGTGTCAATGGATTGTAAGTATGACACCAACACGTTATTCGTGGGATCCACCTTCTTTAGCATAGCATCTGGAATGCGAGCAACTGTGGTAAAAATGACCGGATCATCATGTACCTCCTTCGGACTCCCGTACATGTGGAAAACAGCTTTCTCTTCGTAATCAGGAACTTCGATCTTCTCCTTCTGATAGACATATTGAACTATCAGACTCCAATATCTTGCACAAGAAATTCCCTCCTTTGCACTGGTCTTCGAAATACTTGTGATGAACTCTGTCCATAACTGCTCAGAATAATCCACCTGCAAATCGTAGTATAGCCCAGCTACCATTGCATAGACCTCCATCCTTCCTTTATCCAACCCCACAGTTCTTCCAGTAAGACATCTAAGAAAAATGCCAAACAAAAAGTTCCATATTATTGGTAACCCCGACTTCTTGAAGTCACTAATATGTGTCAATGGAGGTTGGTGACCCATCTCATTGAACATATACACCACTTGCGAAGAAGTAAGTTCATCATACGGGCCAGAATTCGGAATTCCCAAAATCTTGCAAAATAACCGCTTTGAGACCCTAATTCTTGTATCGGTGACCATTGTGAATTCAACACATCCAGTCTCCTTGTTGTATGATGCCGTAGAACCTGCTTTAGACAACCAGGACATTGGAGCAGCAAAGGATTCAAACATTGCTTTAGACATAACAGAATTCTGTAAAGCAACCACCAGCATGTGTAGTTCTTCCGGATATTTGGACAAATCCGATTCGACTTGATAGTTGGAACCCTTGATCTTCAGAATCGGAACACTGATGATCTCGTCTGTTGTTGGTGATGAAGTAGTCGCCATTGAAGATGATCTTGAGAAAAGAACTTGTGAAGAAGATGAATTGCACAGAGAGTTTTTGTGTTTCAGAAAGTTTGGTCGCGTAAAGTGTTATGAAGTTCTGATTTGCCCTTTTATATGTAACCCTAGAATTTTGAATTTGAAGCGGGATACATTAAATGCTTGCTGACATGGCACCTTGAAAAACGGAATGTACTCATCAAAAAGTAACAATCGTAACTGTCAACACGCCTTACACGCTTATCATACACCATGTGTCATCAAGAGATAGGATTGTTTGGTATTCCCCAAAAGAATTGTAACCGTCGGATGCCTTCGGAATTGAGGTCAGGCTCTTTCACTTTGGGGTTTAAAAAGCGAAGTCATTTGTCAGAATTTCGAAATCATCAGTTTAAGTTGGTGTTAGTCAAACCTCAAGGATTTTGTGTGTGCTGTGTTCCAAAATAAATTAGATGAGAAACAAAATAAAAAAAAACTTTTGAAAACTTGTGATGTCAACAATTTCTTTTGACACAAAAACAGTATTATCCCAGGCAAAGATATCTTCGAAAATTATCAAGAGAGATAATTAACAGCTTGTGTGGTTTCCCGTGAAATACAATCTATAACTTTTAAAGAAGTTTCGAAGGGTTTCTTTTATTGGATACATGGGGTGGCTTCGAAAATTTTGTTACATATCAACCTTAAAATAAGGTGAGTAATTGTAAACAAAATTAGTTGTATGACCAGTGTAGTCAGTGACAACTTGGTTGCGAATGACATTCAAAGTAACTAGGATTTTGAAAATATACTCACACAGAAATCATATTCATAAAAAAAAAACATTTATGCTGGATCTTTTTGGGAACAAACAGCGTAGTTTTCGAATGTTTGATTAAGATCACTCAAAAGAAATGAATATGATTTGGAGTATAAAAGGTACTGAAACAAATGTTTCGTAAGATCTGGAACATAGTTCCCCGTCAATTCCTTAAGGTTTATGGTATTTTGGGTGTCACTACTATCACAGACTCATGATATTAGATCGTAAACACAGATTTGTGATTTGTCTAAGTTTTGATTGGTTTGATCAAATACCTCAAGGACAAATCTTCGAATATTTGGAATGTAAGAATTGTTTGGTTTAAAAAGATTGGTTAAGAATCGAAGGGTACCTCTGTTATATTTGGACAAAACAGAAAACTCTTAACTCATTTGAGAAGAAAATTTTCATGAGATAATTTCATCAAGGCTTTCATCTTTCACACATAGAATCATTCAACGCTTGAGACAACATGCAGCAGCATGCTTCTAGGGACATCCTAACTAATCCAAAATGTATAAAGATCATACCTTTCCTTCAAATCCAAACGCATGAATCCTTCGTATTTGTGACTTGAGAAAACTCACAATACACATGTTAAAACTAAAAAAATTAAAAATATTTTTGGTATTTTTGTAATTTTTTCAAAAAAAAATTAAAGACAAACTGAAACAAAATCTTTTTGGATTTTTAATTTTTCAGTAAAATAAAATATTTTTGATTTTTCAGGTTTTTCAAAAAAAATTAACAAAATAAAAATCTAACCTTAGTTGAAATGTGTACAAATACGAAGCATTCGAACCGTTGACTTGAACAGTAACCTCTGATTATCTTTCTCAAAACTTCCGAATGCGAAGCGTTCGAAGCGTTGACCATGAACAGTAACCTCTGAATACTGAATCATTCTTTCCGTCCATACACCAAATAATTCAGACTCATCACTCTTCGCTTTTATCAATTTGAAGAGAATTTCCATCAATCATTCCCAATCCATCTAAGATCCGAAGAAACGATTTTTCATCCAAAGCCTTTGTAAAAATATCTGTCAATTGGTCCGTTGTTTTTACAAAATGAACTTCAATATTTCCTTCTTCAACATGATCTTTGATGAAATGATATCGAAGAGCAATGTGCTTGGTCTTCGAATGCTGCACAGGATTATGACAAATTCTTATTGCACTTTGTGAATCACAATATAAAGGAATCTTTTTCATATTAATTGCATAATCTCTTAATTGACTTTGAATCCAAATTATTTGTGATGTACACGCAGCTGCAGCAACATATTCAGCTTCAGCGGTTGATATTGAAATACATGTTTGCTTCTTCGATTGCCAGCTGACCAGCTTTCCATCTAGCAATTGACGCCCTCCAGTTGTGCTTTTACGATCAAGACTGCATCCTCCAAGATCCGCATCCGAATAAGCTTGTACAAAGAACCCTATTTTCGAAGTATACCACAATCCTAACGAAGTAGTTCCTTTCAAATATCGGAAAATATTCTTTACTGCTGTGAGATGTGGTTCACGTGGATTTGATTGATACCTTGCACAATTACAAACAGAATACATAATATCAGGTCTACTTGCAGTTAAATACAATAAAGACCCAATCATGCTTCGATATAAAGTAATATCAACAGCAGATTTATCTAACGAAGGAGTTAGCTTTATGCCCGTTGCCATTGGTATTTGTAACCTTGTGCTATTTGTCATTCCAAACTTTTCCAACAAATTCTTCGTATATTTCTCTTGATTGATGAATATGCCTTCCCTGTTTTGTCTAATATTCAAACCCAAAAAGTTATTAATTTTGCCCATCATACTCATTTCAAATTTGCTTTTCATCAAATCTTCAAATTCTTTAGATAAAGCAGGGTCAGTTGAGCCAAAAATTATATCATCAACATAAATTTGAACAAGCATTAGATGATTTCCAATTTTCTTTCGAAATAAAGTGGGATCAACTGAACCTTGTTTAAATTTAGATTGTTTCAAAAATGTTGTTAGAGTTGCATACCATGCTCTTGGTGCTTGTTTTAACCCATATACAGCTTTATCTAAAATATAAACATGATCAGGATGCTTTGAGTTTATAAAACCTGGAGGTTGTTCAACATATACCGTTTCTTCGAGTTCTCCATTTAAAAATGCACATTTGACATCCATTTGGTAGACATCAAAATCTTTTATGAGCTGCAAAAGCCAGAAAAATACGAACAGCCTCGAGTCTTGCGACAGGGGCAAATGTTTCTTCGTAATCAATTCCTTCTTGTTGAGAATATCTTTTAACAACAAGTCTGACCTTTTTCGAATAATGTTTCCATCTTTTTCAGTTTTGTTTTTATAAATCCATTTAAGTCCAACAACTGATACATCATCAGGTTTTGGAATTAATCTCCAAAGCTTGATTCTTTCGAATTCAGATAATTCAGCTTGCATAGCAACAACCCAATCAGAGTGTTCCATTGCAATCTTAACTGTCTTTGGTTCAATTTTGGAAATAAAAACATGAAACATGCATAACTCTTGATGATTGTTCAGTACCTCATTTCATGCATGAAGTTGTGCTCTTGTCATGATTCCTGCTTGTGGATCACCAAGAATTTGATCTTTTGGATGATTTCTTGTCCATTTATCCAATGGTGGATAATTAAGATCAAAATCCAAAAGTGCATCTTCGAACATTACATCTATTTCTGATCCATTTATAGAAATAGAATCATCAGCATCATCAAAATGTTCTTCTTCAAGAATTGGATCATTCTCTAGTATGGGCTCCCCCTCGATGATTGACTCCGTTTCAATATTTTGCTCTGGTTTACTGATCGGTTCTTCTTCAAGAATTTGCTCCTCTTCGACACTAACATTTGTTGACATGTTATCTTGTTCACTATAATGCTCCCCCTCAACAAAAGCATTTGAATCCAAGTGCTCCCCCTCCACTGGATCATCAGCTTGTTCATTTGGGTTTTGACTCAAATTCGAAGTTGAATCATTGTTATACTTCGAATTTTCTGATGTTTGATTATCAGTTGCATTTCTTTCTGCATCAATTGCTTGTTCTAAAATACCGAAAATCAAACCATAATCAACATCATTCATTTCAATTGAATCATCTATATTTGAAGAATTTTGCAAAATAGGATAATTCACAAATTTATGATTAGACTTTTTAATGTAATGATCATCAAATGTCAAATTAAAAGTTTCTTCCACTTTGCGAGTTCGCTTATTTAACACTCTATAAGCAACTGAATTGTGTGAATATCCCATGAAAATTCCTTCATCTGCTTTTGTTTGAAACTTCGAAAGATTATCCTTGAGATTCATTATGAAACACCTGCATCCAAAAACATGGAAAAATTTTACATTAGGTTTTCGATTATTGATGATTTCATAAGGAGTAACATTAAACCGTCTATGAATGAATGATCGATTTTGAGTAAAACACGCAGTTGAAACAGCTTCAGCCCAAAGATATTGAGGTAAATTCGAAAATGCCAACATTCTTCTTGCAGCTTCACATAATGATCGATTTCTTCTCTCAACTACACCATTTTGTTATGGTGTATAAGGAGATGAAAAATTATGCGAAATTCCTTTTTCCACCAAAAATGTATCGAAGACATGATTTTTGAATTCAGTTCCATGATCACTTTTAATTTTTCGAAGTGTCTTCTTCAATGAAACTTCCATCTTTTTGATAAAATCAATCATCATTTGTGGAACTTCGGATTTTAACCTGAGAAAATAAACCCACGTGAATCCTGAAAAATCATCTACTATTACCAAAATGTACCTTTTCTTGTTAAGAGTAGCAACTGTTGAAGGACCACATAAATCTATATGCAGGAGTTCAAGGGGTTCAACAATCTTCGAATCTATTGTGATTGGATGACCTTGTTTGTGTTGTTTCCCTACTTCGCAAGCTGCACACAAACTGTCATGATCATATTTAAGAATGGGTAAACCTCTTACCAGATCTTGTATGACAAGTTTGTTGTGTTTCGAAAATTGAGATGTGATAATCTCCTGTGCCATAACCAGCTAACATCAGCAGCAGCCTTTGAAAGTAGACACACAGCAGGTTTGCCTACAATAGGAACAATATCCAATGTAAACATATCACCTTTTCTTTTTGACTTAAGTAAAACTTCCTTAGTCTTGACATTCGAAATGACACTTCCTTCTTCATTAAAAAGAACTTGATTGCCAGTGCCCACAACAAGTTGTGAAACACTTATCAAGTTGTGTTGCAATCCTTCAACAAATGCAACTCTGTTGATTGTGAAATTTCCATTCGTTATCTTCCCATAACCCTTGACTTTGCATTTGTGATTATTACCAAACTTAACCACTCCTCCATTTTCTAGGCTTCGAAAATCACGCAAGTTTTCCTTCTTCCCAGTCATGTGACGTGAGCAACCGCTATCAATATACCACTTGTTATCATATTGCTCGTCACAAAGTACCTGCAATCATTGGAAAAATTTAGGTACCCAAGCTTTGTTGGGTCTATTCATATTAGGTTTATGATTCAATTGTAAAGTACAAGCATTAACCCAATCATATACTTTGGTTTTGAAACTGTCAATAAATCTAACATTTTCATTCGAAGGGTCAGATATATGAGTTTTTATTATTTTCAAATTTCCACTAATTTCACCCTTCGCATCTTAAGTTTGTGATTTTTCACTTTTTGCTCTTGTGACCGGCTGCCAAACTTTAACTGATATATTTGACTCTTTGGATGATGAACTACCATTCGTTGAAGGATTAGCATATTTGTCATACACCTCATGTATTTGTTCTTTCGAAAACTTACTTGATTGGTATATCTTTCCTTTTCCTTCCAACCAATGATCAATATTTCTCTTTGTTGTTATTCCCTTTGCATATGATACTTTGTTAGCTTGTTTCTTCAAAGGATTATAACATTTTGCTGAATTTGGAACATAATCAACTTTTGGTTTCGAAAGATATGATTCATGATAAGATTTCTTGTTTTGAAACTTTGAAGTTTGATTTCCAACCTTTTTCTGAAAAAAAATTCTTGGTATTGTAGATTTTATTTCAGTTGAAACTTTTGAATTTTTATTTGAAAATGAAGCACTTTCTCTTCAAAAATTTGAGATTTTGATTTTTCTTTAAAAACTTTTCTTCTTTTTGAAAAATTTGTTGATCTCATTTTTGATGGTTCAACAGTTTGCCAAAAAATTGTTTTCTTTGCTTGACGTTTCGAAATATTATTTTCCTTTGAAAAATTTTCAACTTGAGCTTTAAATTCTTTTGAATTTTATTTTATCACTTTGTTAATTGTTTTAACATCATTTTTAACATCTTCGTGCTTTGAAAACACACTTGCAGTTGGGACAACTTCCTTCTTTTCGACTTTTGACTTTTCAATCCATACTCTTTTTGGTTTCTGATGTTGAAATTTATATGTATTCTTTGTAAGATTATTTTCAACTGTACTTTGATTTGAAAGGAATCCTTCATTTGATGTTTGCCTATTGTCTTCCTCAACCATCTTTTTGAATTCAGGTTTTATATTTTCAACATTACCTGTTGTTACGAAGACTTGGTTTGGGAACACAATATCATCAGTGCATTTGAAGATTGGATAAACAACAGTATTCGATTCAAGATAATGAGCACCTTTTTCACTAAGAATTTTCTCAAATTCTTGTGTATCCAAATAGACTTGATCAACAACCACTCGAGGAATTTCAATTTCTTTCGACTTTTGAATTGGCTTCGTATTTGAATTTTCTTCCTCATTGTCACTATCATCCGTTTGACTCTCATGTATTTCCACATATTCCATATCACAAACTTTCGAAGTTGAGGGTTTATCAATTTCAATTTTCATTAATAAATCGTCACATTTTTCTTTCCCTTTAAATAAATTTGCAACATTTATGACAGACAACTGTGAACAATCTACATCTTCTAAATCACTAATTTCACTAATATTATCAGAATTATCTTCAATATCAGCAATATTAGTTTCACTATTAGATGTAGAATTCTCAGTCTTTTTCAAAATTCGAAGTTGTTCTGATTTAGTTAAGGTTTCATTTACAATTTTTACTAAATCATTAGCATCAAGATAATCTTCGACTTTTGCAATTCCATATCTAAACCTATCATCTGGAACTTTGTTAAAATCAGAAATTTCTTTTTCACAATCATATGAAATACTATCAACCTTAGTTCTATCATAAGCTAAAAAAGGAAGTAATTTTCTATGTTGTTCCTTACTAATTTCACATGAATGATGTAACTCAGTTAATTTTCCATACAATCTTTTTGCTGAATTACAAAAAATATTTCTTTGAGCTAACAACAAATTTATTTCTTTTCCTAATTTTTCTCTATCCTCCATGATATTTGAAACTTGCAATTCTAAGTAATCAATCCTAGTGACTTTTGAATCCAACATTTTTCTCGTCTCTAGTAATTGATCACTTAACTTTTTCGCTTCATTGCTAGCAGACACAATGATTGAATCAAAGTAAGTAACAGTTTCATCAAAAGATACTAGCTCAGAATTATATGCAGAAACTGGAATGTTAAAAGATTCAAGAATGTTACGTACCTTGGTAGTCATGGGCGACTTGTCAGTAGACTTCGAAACGAAGCATTGCCCACACACTTCGTCAGTCTGTTCATCATCTGAATCCTCTTCCATTTTTGCATACATGGCTCCATGAGTTGGATTTTTCATCTCTTCATCATCTGAACCCGAAGACCATATTTGATATGTGCCATCTGATTCAGTTTCTCCATGAGCTACCAATGACAAATTCTTCACTTTCTTCTTTACTTCCTCCAGTTTCTCAGTGTAGTAAGCTTCATCCTTTGTTTTACTCTTCTTTTCTTCCTTCTTCCTCAACAGGCAATCTACTGCCAAATGATTTGCTCCATAGCAATAATGACAATTGATCCCTGTATCACCTTTCAATTGCATCTTCATTTGCTCCATCTCATTCTTCGAATTTGTCTTCATTTCTATTTTCTTTTCATCCAGTTTTGTTTTTGTTCTCAAAGCTACCCTTCGAATCTGATGACTTCTTTGGATTAAAAGGTTTCTTAAAAAATTTCTTTACTCTATTGTTTGAGAAAAAAGCAACAACCTCATCATCAAAATTCATCAAAAAACCTTCTTCTTCATCAGACTTCAATTTCTCACTTTCTCTTTCTGAAACCTTCGATACTAGAGCCAAAGGACCACCAAGACTTGCTATAGCTTCTTCAGCTATTTCATTAACTTCATTTTCATGAGATTTCTATTGATTATACAAGTCATTCAAAGTCGAAGTATCAAAACTTTGTTGATTTTTCACCATCATGCTCACACTTCTCCACTCCTTTCGAAGTCCCATTACAAATATCAAATTATACTCCATTGGTGACCTTATTATACTATAACGATTACAACGATAGATTAACTCGTTGAACCTATCATAGTATGCTTCAATAGACTCATTTTCTTTCTGTCTGAAATCTTTGAGTTCTACCAGGCATTGTTTCACAGATGTGATCTTCGTCTTTTCACTCCCTTGAAATTTGTCTTTGAGATTGTTCCAGATTTCTTTAGCCGTTTTGCATGTTCTGACATAATTTTACACAACAGGAGGCAACGCACCTCTTAATTCCCTCATGCATTTCTTCTCCAGACGTTTTAAATGATCAGTTTGATTATCAACTTCTGAACTACTTGAAGACATGTCGATTGGCTGAACTTGTGCAGGTTGATTGATTTCTCCTGAGATGCATTTCCATAATTCTTCATCCAATCCGTTCAAGTAATCTTCCATACGATCTGCCCACTGATCATAATATTCTGGAATAAGCATTGGAATTTTTGTGGATGATCCAAGCAAATGAGAAAATGATGTCATCGAATTCAGATTGAATGACGCCATTGTTGTACGAACAAAAACTTCAAGATGAAACTAAACTTTTGAGATTTTTGAAAATCAAATTGTATAATTCAATTTAGAATTACACACCGAACAGTCGATTAACAAATATTTTTGCAGAATCAAATCCTAGATTGAGATCTAGATGAAATTTTCAAATTCAAAAAGGACGGAAACTTTTTGAATCAAACAGTAGATTCCAAAACCTTTTTGATCGAATGAAAATCAGATCACAGAAAGGATTCCTGCTCTGATACCAATTGATGAGATTTGAAATCGAGTTTAAAGATCAAATCATGTAAGAATTAAGAAAGAAGAAACACGATGAACACGAGAGTAAATATAATATTTGTTCATCTCATATTATGCTTTCAATTTTACAGAGTACAAAGGGAATCTCTGTAAAAAGTATATAAAAAATTTTGTTCTCACTCAGTACAGTCTCATATTTATAGGCGTACAAAAGCATAACAAAATACTAAGGACTAGACATTAAGACTTCAATAAAATGCCTTAGTAAATATAACATTACATCCGAAGACTCTATTTACGAAGACTAGAGATCCTTCGTAACAACCAAACTAACACTTCGACTTATTACATCATTTATACCCTAACATTAGCTAGAATGAGCACAAAAACAAGATTATGTCAACACGATATGTTACAAACCTCAATTTGTATGCTAGTGATAAATGATAGGTTTATTCTTGATTAGTTCTTGAAGTCTTCAAGATCTTTAAGACTCCCACTGACCTCTTGACATAGAAGATTCTCTTGTCAAGAAACATTCCTTTACAAACAAATATCCAAGAGTTAGTGTGGATTCTCATCAAGAATGACACTACATGTAATTGGTCTTAGCTGGTCTTTGTCTTATCTAAAACATCACACCTACCAATTTCAAATGTGCAAGAGAAGAAACATTTCTACTTCACATCATATGAGGTGCTATAAACGTGCTTAAGATACATCACTCAAGTCACAATCTTGGAGTATGGCTCTAAGACTTGATTTTGGAACGAAGTATGATTCACCTTAATTAATTTTACCATTTCAACAATTCCCGATTCCTCTTCTTAGCCATACAAATGCATTAACATGTCCTTAGAGGATCAATTTTGATATGGTTTTCATAATCATTAAGATGATCATAAAACACAATAGTAAAGTATTCTCCTTTCCTTTCAGATTGGAGAAACTTTCATCTTTTTGCCTATTTGATTCTTCTTATTTGTCCTTACTATACATTGAAACTTTTACAATGATTTAGAGCTATACTTAATCTAGTAAGCATAATTATATTCACTAAACTCTTAGTAAATCATGACGAATAGTCTTATTGTTGCTTGTGGTGCACCTGGACAGGTACACAACGTTGTGTACTAGATCCCCTAGTCCTTCACTCGACTCACATCTATATGTGAACAAGGATTTAGTCTTAATTTCCCAAAGATGAAAGTTCTTATTCATCATACAACACAAGTTTCATGAATCCAAGTTTCTGTCCAACTGAAACTTTGGTGATGAGAATCTTTCATTATTTGGTAAATTTAGACACTATCACCAACGAAAGAATCAAATGCATATATCTAAAAATAGAAACATACAAACATCAATTTTCACAAACGTCATTGCAAGGAAATATAAAATAAGATAAAATCAAAATTTTATTTATTTATAAAATGCGGAAAAGTTGTCCTTACAATGCACATACATATGAAAACTATGTTCCTTAATATTCCTAAGCAATCTATCATAAATCCTAAGTAGCATCTCAAAACTCTGATAATCGAATCATGCAATCGAAATCCATCTCTTCACGATCAGACTCAGCCTGATCTTTCTTTAATCTTCCTTTCTGTTGAGTTTAAGGGGTTGTGCCATTGGGCCTTGGTAGTTCGGTCCATTTTGTACTCACGGTTTGGGCCTGTCCAACCGTGTTTAGTTTTAGGGTTTACGTATATATAGTTCATGCATGCATTATATTTATGACGGTTTTTTGATTATTTTTTTTGGAGATCAAGTATTGTAACCCTAGCACACCTCTACAGTACCAATTCACATTGAATACTTCTCAGGTGGAGCAAATTAATCATTCGACACTCGTTTGATTTATCTGTGTTTTATTGCTTGTCATTGACTATTATTGTTTTCTTGATATCTGTTGAATCTATAAATCTTATAGAATTAATACTCATCAATTGGCATCAGAACAGGAGATTGTGTAATTCATACGCATCTCTTCTATTAGAAGAATGTATTTAAGGTTTCTGCTTTTATTGAATCTATAAAAGCTGTCATTTATTCATTGACGTTATTTCTTGCTTTTGATTAAAGCCTAATTCAATCCTTACAAGTCTGATTCTTGCAGATATCTGTAAAAGTTCATCAAGCCTCACGATGATTCTTAAACCAATCTGATCAATATCTCCAACAACATCGGATCTACAACTAGGATTCCAATCCTATACACTCAAGATTACGAAGTTTGGATACATGATTTTGAAGACTATGTGGTTGGATCTGAAGACAATGGTTATCCAATCTGGGAAGTGATAACATTGGGTCCATTTGTTCATTCTGGAACAAATAGAACAATTAAGACTCAAAAGGAGTACAACACACTCCTAACTGATGTGGACAAAATTCCTCATGATGAAAAGTACAAGTTATTGTGTAACGTAAAAGCCATGAGAATGATAAGGTTCGCCTTGCAGTTCGATACCTTTTGTCTGGTTAGTCCATGCACCATAACGAAAGACATTTGGGATAGACTCAAGGAGTTATATTCAACTGATCAAGACCTGGAACACTCCATCCAAACTGTATAGCTTTCAGAGTTCGGTGCATTTCAACAGAAACCGGATGAAAAACTCGTCTAGGCTTTCAATCGCTTCAACCATCTTCTAAACAAAATGATCAATCATGGCATTGGAAGAGAAGTGATCGAACAAAAGATCACATTTTTGAACGGTTTAACACCCGAATGGATGGATGTAGTGTTAACTGTGAAGGCCCATGATCAGTTTAA
Source organism: Lactuca sativa (assembly GCF_002870075.4). Taxonomy (NCBI): domain Eukaryota; kingdom Viridiplantae; phylum Streptophyta; class Magnoliopsida; order Asterales; family Asteraceae; genus Lactuca; species Lactuca sativa. The sequence continues at coordinate 125,063,867 of NC_056623.2, read as the reverse complement.
GTCTTATTCCCTGGCGAAGATGGTGGTCATTCTCAAATCACAGGAAAGTGTTGTGACAAAAGAAGCTGAAATGTTGTCTGGTATAGGATCCTTGGCCCTTCTCTCTAAAGTGAAGAATATGCCAGAGGATGAACAAGATTTAGAAATGTCAGAGTGTGATGTGACAAACAAAGAATATGCAATGATGGTTTCCAACACAAAGCGATTTACTCGTAAGAAGTTCCTTGTAGCCAAGAACGGAAACTGGCAGGGAAGCTATAGCTCAAAAAAGACTAAAGAGGATATCAAAAATAATCCTCAGAAAGAAGAAGAGAAGAAGGAGAGCAAGCTTATGGGAGACTCCAGATACAATTGCAACTTCTACCATGGCAAAAACCATTTTGCCAAAGATTGCATGTTGAGAAAGTTGTCAGAGAAGAAAGAGGGTGAAGATGATGAAGAATATCATATGCGCAAGTTAGAGGAGATAAAGAAGAAGAAAACCTATAACAAAGCTATGAATGTTTTGGTTGTGTAGAAGAACATGGTTGATGATGAATTCGGTGGAGTAGAAGTTTGGTCGACAGACTATGAAGATGAAGAAGTGCATAAACCAACGCATGGCAGGGCGTTTGTGGCCAAAGAAGGTAATGTTGAGTTTGTAGGGAAATGCTTGATGGTAATTGTTGGAGCGTCTAAAATGAGGGGCTACACAAGTGGAGGAGAGTGTAATGAAGCGAATCAGAATGAAGATAAATACTTCGCTCCCAAGCCTGTGATCAAGAAGGTACAATCTATTCTCGAATCACTTAAAATACTTGCAACAAATTATGAAAAGGAATTAAATGAATTAAAATTAAAGTTTTCAAGTTTAAGTGGTAGCCTAATGCAAACTCGCCTGACAAATGCTAACCTAGCCGATCAACTTAGCAGGGCAACATCCAAGAGTGAGGAGCGAAGAATGTGGATTGAGAAGACGGAGTTAGAATTAGTTAGGATGAGATATGAGTTGATTTATTCATAGTGAGACAATCTAAAGTTTTTAGAACAACAAAATATTTTTTGTTTAATAGCTAAACGTCTTTACTCTAATATTACTCAGTTGCATTTAAATTGTGATATTGGCAAAAAGGTTCGAAAAATGATCTAGCCATTTCTTGAATTTAAGGAGGATGAAGTAGATTTAGATTGCTACAATTGTGAATCAATTGTATCATCTGATGAGGTCTCAGATGCTTACAAGATAGGTCTGGACAAGATTAAGTCCTTTATAAGATCATAAGGACATGCTAAGGAATTTGTTGGACGAAAATGACAAGTTGAACATAGAGACCGAAACCATGCAAAAATTTGACTCATTGAATACCAAATTAAATTTAGAACACAAGATAGATGTGGAAAATTCTTTTGAACTTGATGATGACACTGATATGAGTGAAATTTTTGTAAAGGATGAGGGTTGACTGTTCTGAATTCCTCAAAAGTGGACCCAAACCAACAATGCCTCTCATATCTGAAAATTCAGTTGAGTTCGCTCGTGTGTCCAAAAACAAGTCCAAAATCCTTAGAAAAAAAAAGCAGTTGTATATCAAAAGGTGTAAATAGTACCGAATCAAGTGTATGCTACTACCGAAGTTACCAAAAAGAAAACAGTAGAACTAACTTCGTTGGTGGATGAAGACAACGCTGATGGGTGCTACAACTTTTTCTGGTCGGCTCCCATTGACAATGCAGACAAAACAGTAGGTCTGTCAGAGCAAACCTCTTGGAGAGTCAACGGTAGATATGTGGCTGAGCCACTTAACAATCCTTCAAGCTTTGATAAGCCAAGTACAAGTGGTACTAAAGAAATTCAAAGCAAACCCATAAAGGGTTCAGTTGTATCCTCTCCAAGCAAAGCAATTAAAGAGAAACCGAAACCAAAAGCAAATATTCACAAGTCTCAAAAGCAACTTACTGAGAAAACACTTCAAAGGAAAAGAAGGTACAAGAAAAATCTCAAAGATAGGAAACAATTCTGGAATTCTAAAAACGCCAATCATGTTCACAAAGTTTCGAATTATGAGGCGAAAGAAAGGCCTTATGCAAGAAAAAGCCCATGCACTCACTGTCAATCATGCAGTAAAATGAACTAAATAATTATTGTTCATGTCGAATCCAGCAATGATAAGAACCAAAATACCAATTTCGGTCCTAAACCCCAATAACTTCATCAACAACCGAAGCAGAACCTAGTCAAGGATATCGAAGGAAAAGGAAAGCAAGTCTCAGATTCTGAAACTCATGCCAAGAAGACAACAACTAACCCTAAGAATCAAAAAGCGTATGAGAATCAAAATAAAAATAAGCAACCTGATTCAAATAAACCGAAAGTGGAAGGCAATAAAATCAAAGTATTCACCATTAAACAAAAAAGATGAAACCACTTTAATGAAAAATAACATATTTGGTTGATCTTTATATTGTTATTCCTTGTCCTGTAAAAGGCTCACTAGGACCCAAGAAACTTTGGGTTCCTAAATCTGCTTAATTTTTGCAGGTTATAAGTGATGAGAAGTTCGACGATGAATGGTACATTAGTAGTGGCTGCTCATGTCACACGAAAGGAAGGAGGGAAGAGCTGAGGGAGTTTCGGGCCCTTAAGGATGGTGGATGTGTCAAATATGGGAATAATTCAAATGAAACGATCAAAGGCTATGGAATGATCACAAACGGGCAATTCTCAATCAGGAAGGTAGCATATGTGGAGGGATTGTAGCGCAACCTAATTAGTGTCTCTCAACTTGTTATGGGAACTGGCTTAAAGGTTTTGTTCGATGATGAATGTTCAGAGATTGTTGAAAAGAAGAGGAAGATTGTTCTGTTAAAATCCAAGCGAAAGGGAGAGATGTACCCTCTTAATCTCAATCCAATTCGAGGAAAGCCAATTGTATGCCTTCTAACGAAAGTGTACTCTGATGAAAGTTGGCTATGGCACCGAAGGCTCTCTCATCTCAAGTTTAAGGATATCAACAAGTTGGTTATTGGTGATCATGTATGACGACTTCCTCTTCTCAAATTTTATAAGGAACACTTGTGCACTGCATGGAGATGGGAAAGCAAAGCAGAAAGAGTCATCCTACTCGCATCAACACAAAGATTATCGAACCTCTTGAACTTCTTCACATTCACTTGTGTGGTCCTTCTGCTATAGAAAGCGTTGGTAGTAGTATGTACATATTGGTAATTATTGATGACTTTTCACGTTTCACCTAGGTTTTCTTTCTTAAACAGAAGAACAAAGTGACTCCAAAGCTCAAGGCATTTATAAAGCAAGTGGAAAGTCAATTACGAAAGACGGTCAGGAATATAAGAAGCTCAAGGCATCACAAAGTTTTGAATTCTGAGGCGAAAAAAATTCCTTATGCAAGAAAAAGCCCATGCACTCACTATCAATCATACATTAAAACGAACCAAAGGAGTACTGTTCGTGTCGAATCCAGCAATGATAAGAACCAAAATACCAATTTTGGTCCTAAACCTTAATAACTTCATCAACAACCGAAGCAGAACCTAGTCAAGGATATCGAAGGAAAAGGGAAGCAAGTCTCAGATTCTGAAGCTCATGCCAAGAAGACAACAACTAACCCTAAGAATCAAAAAGCTTATGAGAATCAAAATAAAAATAAACAACCTGATTCAAATAAACCGAAAGTGGAAAGCAATAAAATCAAAGTATTCACCATAAAACAAAAAGATGAAACCACTTTAATGAAAAATAACATATTTGGTTGATCTTTCTATTGCTATTCCTTGTCCTGTAAAAGGCTCACGAGGACCCAAGAAACTTTGGGTTCCTAAATCTGCTTAATTTTTACAGGTTATAAGTGATGAGAAGTTCGACGATGAATGGTACATTGATAGTGGCTGCTTACGTCACATGACAGGAAGGAGGGAAGAGCTGAGGGAGTTTCGCGCCCTTAAGGATGGTGGATGTGTCAAATATGAGAATAATTCATATGGAATGATCAAAGGCTATGGAATGATCACAAATTGGGAATTCTTAATCAGGAAGGTAGCATATGTGGAGGGATTGCAGCACAACCTAATTAGTGTGTCTCAACTTGTTATGGGAACTAGCTTAAAGGTTTCGTTCAATGATGAAGCTTTAGAGATTGTTAAAGAGAAGAGGACGATTGTTCTGTTAAAATCCAAGCGAAAGGGAGAGATGTACCCTCCTAATCTCAATCCAATTCGAGGAAAGCCAACTGTATGCCTTCTAACCAAAGTGCAGTCTGACGAAAGTTAGCTATAGTACCGAAGACTCTCTCATCTCAACTTTAAGAATATTAACAATTTGGTTATTGGTGATCATGTACGAGGACTTCCTCTTCTCAAATTTGATAAGGCACACTTATGTGCTGCATGGAGATGGGAAAGCAAAGCCGAAAGAGTCATCCTACTCGCATCAACACAAAGATCATCGAACCCCTTGAACTTCTTCACATCCACTTGTGTGGTTCTTCAGCTATAGAAAGCGTTGGTAGTAGTAAGTACATATTGGTAATTATTGATGACTTTTCACGTTTCACTTAGGTTTTCTTTCTTAGATAGAAGAACAGAGTGACTCTGAAGCTCAAGGCATTTATAAAGCAAGTGGAAAGTCAATTACGAAAGATCGTCAGCAATATAAGAAGCAACAATGGGTTGGAGTTCAAGAATCAACAATTCGAAGAATTTCTTGTTGATAAGGGAGTGTCTCATAGCTTCTTTGCTCCCTATACTCTAGAACATAACGAAATAGTTGAAAAGGAAAAACCACTCTCTATGTGAAGCAGCCCAAACCATGCTTAACTTCGCTTCCTTACCTTTGTACTTCTGGGCTGATGCAATCGCTGCAGCATGTTATACCCACAATGAATCCTTCCTCAACAAGTGATTCTCTATCACTCCATACGAAATCTTGAATAATCGCAAGCCGAATGCCAAGTTCATCAATATGTTTGGTTCAAGATGATTTATTTTCAATTCCAAAGAGAACCGAAACAAGTTCGATGTAAAGGCTGATAAAGGGTCTTTCTTGGTTACTCCCTAACCTCAAAGGCATATAGGGTTCTAAGTAAATGTCCAATCAAAATTAAGGAAACCTATTATGTCACCTTTGATGATAGTTACATAAAGAAGATTCAATCAAACATTGATCCATTAGAGGAAATCTTTCCAAATTCAGGTCATGTATCGGTCCCTATTTCTAATCTACTTGATGAATACATGTTGATTTTTGATGAACCATAATGAGTAATTCACTCTGAGATGAAGGCTGCTGACAACAAGATCGACAACTTGAAGAAAATTATTGACGAAGCAGCAAAAGAAATGTTAAACGGACATTAGGAACCAACTGAACAACATGGTCCAAGCGAACCTCCGAAAGAGAGTCATACATTCCATGGGGAAACTTCATCACCAGCAAAAACCCATGATATCCCATTCGAGGGGGAGAAATCTAACCCTGAGGGTGAAAATGTCTCATCGTTCGAGGGGGAGAATCCAACTTCCAACCATGAAGGTCCAATCGAGGGGGAGCATTCTGAACCGGATGTTGAAATATTCTCGCCATTTAAGGGGGAGAATAATCAAGCAAATGACGATGACTGCAGAATTTGAGGAAGAAATAAATTTAGAATTGGATCCTTCCTATGATCCAAACTATCCTGCTCTTACTAAATGGATAAGGGATCATCCAAAAAATCATGTCATTGGTGAATCGTCTAAAGGTGTTCTGACTCGGTCTCAAATAAAAGCGAAGCAAACTACTTTGTTCTCTCAAGTAGAGTTCTTCATGTTTAATTCATTTGTCTCGAAAATAGAACTGAAAATGGTTAAGATTGCACTTGAACATTTTGACTGGGTACAAGCTATGCAAGACGAACTTAATGAATTTGAGCGAAACCGGGTTTGGAGACTGATTCCCATACCAAAAGATGCATTGGTAGTTGGACTAAAATGGGTTTTCAGAAAAAAGACTAACAAATAGTAAAATGTTATTCACAACAAGGCTCAGTTGGTTGTATAGGGATACTGTCAAGAAAAGGGAATTTACTACGAAGAGACTTTCGCTCCAGTAGCAAGGTTGGAATCGGTTCGAGTCTTTCTGGCATATGCTGCACACAAAAACTCTAAAGTGTTTCAAATGGATGTTAAGTATGCCTTCTTAAATGGAGAACTAGAGGAGACGATATATGTTGAGCAACCATCGGGTTTCGTGAACGAAAGGTATCCTGATCATTTTTATATTCTTGATAAAGCAGTCTATGGTCTGAAGCAAGCTTCTAGAGCATGGTATGAAACTCTTACTCGCTTTCTAAGAATGTCCAAGTTTAAACAAGGTTTGGTTAACCCAACCTTCTTTTGCAACAAAATATTAGATTAGTGTCTAAGCCCGTAACCATATCTGGTAAGTACTTGACCCGGTTGTGCATGGTCCTTTTGGGTTGCCTTCACCAAAGCAACTTGATTGGAGAAATAATAGAGAAAGAGGTTGTTATGATTTATTAATATATTATAGGAATAATATATTACAGGAGAAATCATATTTGTTTAATTAATATTGGTCAATAATTAATTAAGAATTAATTTTGTGATCAAATGTAATTAATTAAACTACAGGGGATCAATTGTAATTATGTAATAGTTGCAAATTAGGGAAATGGATGCCCTAAGGGAGAGGTGGATGAATTCAAGGGGGTAACGCCCTAGAATTTGTCCAAGGATAAGGATATGGACTTATCTTATGGATTGCTTGGTGGGCAAGTAACTAGATACGATAAGGACTAAAACCCTAATCTCTACCTTATATAAAGACCCTTTGGCTAAGGGAAATTGGCCACTTGATTCTAAGAAGCCTTAGAGCCGATTTCTAGCCTCTCCTCTCTCTCTCTCGCTCTCTCTCATGCCTCTCTATTTGCTTGTGGTGTTTGTAAGCCATTAGAGGTACTACACTTGTGGTACTTGCTTTCCGAGACAAGAGATTGAAGATTAGTGTTGTTATTACAATATAACAACAAGAGGTATGTAATCCTTTCTAGTTTATATAAAATTTGAAATACATAGGTACATGCTAGGGTTCTTCTTGTGTTCATAAAGTTGTGTATCTAATAGAGAAAACATAGATCCAAATCTAGGGTTACATGCACACATAGGAATAATTGTATAAAACGCATCAGTGGTATCAGAGCCTTTGGTTGAATTGTTTTCAATTAGTATTATACATTTGTATGAACTTGACACTTTAGGGTTTATGGCCAATAAACCCTAGGAGGCAAGGATTTCAATTTTAGGGTTCTTGAACCCTTTTGTTCGAAATTTTGAAGGGTTTTCAAACCCTTTTCCTTGTTGCCCAAGATTTCGAGATATGCCTCCTCCCCAAGATAAGTCCCTAAAATTTAAGGATTTGGATAATCCAATTCTTGTAATTATCCTTTAATTGTTAAATATGGTAATTAAAGATTTTGAATTATCCCCTCCCATGTTTTCGAAATTTAGAGGAATATAAGGGATTAGGATAAAATTAATTGTATAATTTAAAATAATCCTTTATAATTTAGTAATTAAAATTAATGGTTTAATTTAGATAATTAATAAATCAAGAGTTTTAATATTTAAAATTTTAATTTAAATGTTATAAATTTCGAAAATTTTAAATTGAAATTAAAACCCTAGTATTTTAAAATGTTTAAAATACACCCTATACTATTATATTATTACAAGATATATATATATATATATATATATATATATATATGTGTGTGTGTGTGTGTGTGTGTGTGTGTGTATAACTAAAGTGCTAGTCTTACCGTTAGTAGGTCTCATTCACGAAACCAATCTATAAGGAGGGGTATATGGTTATGGCCTATAAAATGGCCGTTTAATGGGTATCCGCTCTTACCCACCGCTTCCTTGATTGGTGGAGTGTCGTTAGCCGAACGGGTAGGATAGGGCAATCCTCTCTTCATTAATAAGTATAATGAAACTATATAAAGTAACTGAACGTTTTTTACAAAATTCTCAATCCTATTTACTTTAGGCAAAAGTGAATTGATGCAATCCCATGAAATTACACTTTGCACCCTTGCTAAGAAGTTAGTGGAGCGTGTGTGGTTAACCGGTACACTACTTGGTTCTAATCAAAGGTGGCAAAGGTTAACTCATTGTTTGTCATAGTTCGATGGAGCGTGTGTGGTTAATCGGCACATCGAATAGGTGACTGCAACAATGACGGCACCATGTATATTTGCATGGTTATTCACACCCGCTTTCTATTTGTAGATGTCTAACCTTAACGCAAACAACGTTGCTGCTAGTTTATTCTCGCTAATCAGCCTATGTCAAAAGGTGACATTCAACTGATCGAATTTCAACGAATGGATAATATACATTCGCATCATTGCCCGCTACGAGGACAAAGAATATGTCCTCGACGAGAAGCTTAAAAAGATCAATCTGGAAATCGCTACTCCCGAAGAAATGGCCGTCTTCGAGACCCATGAGCGTGATGCAACGAAAGTCCATTGCATTATGCTAGCCACTATGAATCTTGAACTCCAAAAGTCCTATGAGGACATGTATCCCTATGAAATGCACCAAGATTTTCTGGAGAGGTACCACCAAAGCGCAAGGCAAGAGCGCTACGAGATCATCACCAACATGATCACCGCTAGGATGGGAAGTGGAGAATCCCTTACCTCGCATTTGCAAAAGATGCAAAGGTATGTTGATCGTCTTCGCAAGTTAAATGTTAACTTTGGGGAAGACTTGGCTATCAACATCATTCTCCACTCCTTGCCCTCGTGCTACAACCAATTTACGATGACCTACGACATGAACAAAGAAGAAGTCACCCTAAGCAAACTCCAAGGGCTGCTGAGATCAACCTCAAGGACAAATCTATTGCACCAACTCCCACTCCACCCGCTGCTCCTGTTTTGGCCATTGGGCAAGGGAAGGACAAAAAGAGGAAGGCTCCTTCAAAGAGCCACCATAAGGGAAAACCCCAAGATGGATCCTCTACTAGTGGAACCAAAGTTGGTCTTGCTAAGCCAACCTCAAATCTAAGGAAGCAGAATGTCACCACTGCCATAAAATAGGACACTGGAAGAAAAGCTGCCCGAAATATCTGCAAGCCATCAAGGATGGGAAGATCAAGCCGTCTTTCGCAGGTATTTACACAATTAAATCTAATGATTCATCATGTACTATTTCTTGGGTTCTTGATACATGATGTGGTTTTCACATATGTTCTTATTTGCAGGGACTAAGAAGAAATAGAGATGTGGAGCATGGAAGAATAAATCTATTCATGGGAAACAGAAGATCGTCGCATGTCACCAAGATTGGAGTGTATTCTTTAGCGCTTAGTAATGGATTAGGTTTAGATTTAGATAATCGTTGCTATTCGCCAGATATGGCAAGAAACATCATTTCATTCCATGGTTAGTTTTGACAAGGATTTAGATATTTGCTTGATAATGAGAAAGGTTCAATTTATGCTTATCTAAATGGTGTTTTATATTTTGAAGCATTGCCTTGTACTGGAATTTATGAAACTGTTATGGTTGTAGATAACTTAGGAAATGATTTGTTATGTGTGGATTCTTCCAATGGTTTGGATAAAGCATTCTTGTGGCATTGTTGTCTTGGACTTGTCAACAAGAAACGCATAGCCCAACTCCAAAAGGATAGATTATTGGAGTCATTCGACCTTAGGGACGATGACATGTGCGAGTCTTGTTTACTTGGAAAGATGACCAAGTCACCCTTCACTGGCACTTATGAAAGGGGTGAGGGTTTATTGGATCCCATACATACCAATGTGTGTGGGCCCTTTAGATCCACCACAAGGGACGCGAACCGCTTCTATGTGACATTCACCGATGATTATAGTAGATATGGGTATATTTACTTAATCAAGCACAAGTCATAAACCTTTGAAAAGTTCAAAGAGTTTAAACAAGAAGTGGAGAATCAATTGGGATGGAAAAGCAAGATGCTTCGATGGAGAGTACCTAAGTCTTGAATTCCACGACTATCTCAAGGAATGTGGAATAGTTTTGCAGTTGACGCCGCCTAGAACACCGCAGTTGAATGGTGTGGTTGCGAGGCGTAATCAAACCTTGTTGGACATGGTTCATTCCATGATGAGTTGTGCTTCACTACCTATCTCATTCCGGGGGTATGCCTTAGAGACTGTCGCCCATATCCTTAACTTAGTCGCCTACAAAGAAGGTTACCAAAACACCTCACGAGATGTGGACAAGGAAAGCTCCCTCGTTGGCACATATCAACGTTTGGGGTTGCGAGGATTTCGTAAGACGAGAGACTCACGCTAAGCTCGAACCTCGTAGTGAGCGATGTGTTTTCATCGGCTACCCGTAGAAATCCTTTGGGTATCTCTTCTATAGACCGAGTGACAATGTTGTCTTTGTTGCGAGGAGAGGAGTTTTTCGAAGAGCGAGAACTCATAAACCAAGGAGACAGTGGGAGGCAAATCAATCTTGAAAAGATTCAAGAGTCGAGCGATGAAGGGACCTCTAACGTTGGCACTCAACCCGAGGAGGAAACTCCGATTGAACCGATTGACGAATCCTTACCTCTTAGACGTTCCGAAAGAGTTAGAGTTCAACCCTAGTTGTATGGTTTTCATATTACTACTGAAGGGGACACGCATATTGGTGATAGTACACTAGTAAATCTAGATGAACCTAATAGCTATAAGGAAGCCATGGTAGGCCCGGAGTCTGCAAAATGGAAAGAGGTGATGGACAGCGAGATTCAGTCCATGTATGACAACCAAGTTTGGAATTTGGTTGATAATGTGGCCGGACGTAAGACGGTTGGGTGCAAGTGGATCTTGAAGAAGAAGACGGACATGGATGTAAATTTGCACACATATAAGGCGGGATTGGTTGCGAAGGGCTTTACTCAAAATCTCGGAGTTGACTATGATGAGACCTTCTCACCAGTTGCTAAAATTAAGTCTAGTAGGGTGATGCTAGCCATTTCTGCATTCCATTATTATGAAATATGGCAAATGGATGTCAAAACCGCTTTCCTTAATGGGAAGTTAGCTGAGGATGTTTACATGGCTCAACTAGAGGGTTTTGTTAATGCGAAGCATCCTAATAGAGTGTGCAAGCTTGAGAAGTCCATTTATGGACTTAAACAAGCATCTCGCTAATGGAATCTTTGCTTTGATGAGAAAGTCAAAGAGTATGGATTTGTACGAAGCAAAGATGAATCATGTGTATATGTCAAAGCCAGTGGGAGTATAGTTAGGTTTCTCGTGTTATATGTCGATGACATATTACTCGTAAGAAACAACATCCCGACACTGCAGGAAGTTAAGTCCTGGTTCGGGAAGTGTTTCGCTATGAAGGACCTCGGAGAGGCTTCCTATATTTTGGGAATAAGGATAGTGAGAGACCGCAGTAAGAGACTAATAGGACTTAGTCAGAATACTTACTTGGACAAGGTACTAAAATGTTTTAGTATGGAGAACTCGAAGAAGGGAGAATTACCGATCCAAAGTAATGCCAAGTTGAGTAAGACGCAAAGTCCGAGTACCGAAGCTGAGTACCTTACGCTTCTGCAGTAGGCTCAATCATGTATGCTATGACTTGTACTCACCCTGATGTGGCCTTCACTTTGACCATGGTCAATAGATATCAAGGGAACCCCGATAGAGCACATTGGACCGAAGTCAAGAATATCCTTAAGTACCTTCGGAGGAACAAGGAATGGTTTCTAGTTCTCGGAGGGAGTGATGACTTAAAGGTGAGAGGGTATAGTAATGCCAGTTTCCAGATCGACAGGGACAACTACCATTCGCAGTCGGGCTAGGTCTTTACCCTTAATGGAGGAGCAGTAACTTGGAAAAGTTCCAAGGAAGAAACCATAGCTAATTCAACGTGCGAATCAGAGTACATTGCAGCAAGCGAAGCATCAAAGGAGGCAATATGGTTGAAGAACTTCATTGGAGACCTTGGAGTTGTCCCTGCCATAAAGGAGCCTGTAGAAATTTTCTGTGATAATGAAGGAGCGGTTGCCGTAACCAAGGAACCAAGGGATCATGGTAGATCTCGACATACCGACATAAAATATCTCTTTATTAGACATCGGGTAGAAGATGGAATCCTCGTAGTTAAGAGGATATCTTTAGAGGATAACCCAGCAGATCCGCTTACGAAGGGACTGAGTAGGATAAAGCATTTGCAGCACGCTAGGAGCATTGGGCTAAAGGACAATATTAGTTTGGATTAGATAGTTTAGAAATGAGTAATAGATAATTGTAATTGACATTTGATGATTAAATAAAGGAATATTATTTATTAGTATAGTTACTGTCTTATGTTAATTGGTTGATTATTATTTTGCTTTGCATGTTTTGGTTTCCTGAATAATTGAGTTAATTAAGAATAATCGAATTATTCAAATGGTCCACAGTCGTTCATATGTTAGAAGTAGGTATGAATGAATACTGTCATGAATTGGTGTGTAGATTTTCTGAAAGGTATTAGACATAACAAAGGTTTGTTACAACATTCATGAGTGCTTATAAATAAGTTTTGAGTATTGGAATAAACCCGCGCTAGCTGGAATCACTTCATCAAATCTATCACGAGTGATCGCAAGATGATAATATCATATGGTGTTAAAACGAAGATATATGGTTTATTGGTTGCTAATTGATTATACATTCGTAATGCGAAACCACATCAGTAAATTGATGTCATAAAACGCATTGTTGTGTATAATTAATTAGTGAGTAATAAATGAGTCGAAGTTTATCTGTTTCTTTTATCCTAAGAGGGTAAAAGCGATATCAGGGCCCCTCGATGATTTTGATTTGACCTATATGCCGGTCCCGGTCAGGACTGAATTGATGTGATCAATTAAGTTCTATGTCAAATGAATCTGAGATCGAGAAACCAGTTGCTGGAAAATAAGTATGAATATGTTCCATGAGATTGTCCGCATGATATCTAAAACAGAGGACTGTACGATCCCTTATCTAAAGGACAGGTTACTGATAAGATCAGAGTTCAAAAACGTCTTTGAGAGCTACGATTGCTAATTGAGTTATACTTACATTTGTGGTTACTAGACTTATCCAAGTGGGAGACTGTTGGATTAGTGTCTAAGCTTGTAACCATATTTGGTAAGTACTTGACCCGGTTGTGCATGGTCCTTTTGGATTGCCTTCACCAAAGCAACTTGATTGGAGAAATAATAGAGAAAGAGGTTATTATGATTTATTAATATATTATAGGAATAATATATTAAAGGAGAAATCATATTGGTTTAATTAATACTGGTCAATAATTAATTAAGAATTATTTTTCTGATCAAATGTAATTAATTAAACTATAGGGGGCGAATTGTAATTATGTAATAGTTGCAAATTAGGGCAATGGATTCCCTAAGGGAGAGGTGGACGAATTCAAGGGAATAAGGCCCTAGAATTATTCCAATGATAAGGATATGGATTGATCTTATGGATTGCTTGGTGGGCAAGTAACTAGATAAGGATAATGACTAAAACCCTAGTCTCTACCCTATATAAAGACCCCTTGGCTAAGGGAAATCGGCCACTTGATTCTAAGAAGACTTAGAGCCGATTTCTAGCCTCTCCCCTCTCTCTCTCTTGCCTCTCCATATGCTTGTGGTGTTTGTGAGCCATTAGAGGTACTACACTTGTGGTACTTGCTTTCCGAGACAAGAGATTGCAAATTAGTGTTGTTATTACAATATAACAACATGAGGTATGCAATCCTTTCTAGTTTATATAAATTTCGAAATACATAGGTACATGCTAGGGTTCTTCTTGTGTTCATAAAGCTGTGTATCCAATAAAGAAAACATAGATCCAAATCTAGGGTTGCATGCACACATAGGATTGTTTGTATAAAACCCATCAGAAAAAAGGTGACCACTTAATGATCGTTCAAATTTATGTTGATGATATCATCTTCGGTTCCATGAATCCTTGCTTAACTGTTGAATTCAGGAAGTTGATGGAGACTAAGTTGGAAATCAGCCCAATGGGTCCAATTACCTTTTTCCTTGTCTTTAATATTAGATAGGGACCCGAAGGCATATTTATAAATCAGGAAGCTTACACAAAGACCTTGCTAACTAAGTTTGGCATGATGGTAGATTCCAAAGTGAAGGTTCCTATGGGATTTGGAACAAAGCTAACGCCATCTTTGGAGAAACCAGCTATTGATATGAGCCTGTGTCGACAGATGATAGGCTCTCTTATGTATCTAACAACTAGTAGACCCAACATTATGTTCTTTGTTTGTTATTGTGCCAGGTTCCAAGCTACGCGAACCTCATATGGAGGCCGTGAAAATTATTTTTAGATACCTGAAGTGAACCTCATCTCTCGGTCTTTGGTACCCTGTGAAATAAGGTTTATTTGTTCAAGCATTCTCAGATGCTGATCTTAGAGGATAAGGATTGGACTACAAGAGTACCACTGGTGGTCGTCAATTCCTCGATGGGAAACTCGCTAGCTGGCAGTCCAAGAAACAAACATGTGTTTCTCTCTCTACAGCCGAAGCTGAATATATTTCAGCAGGATCTTGCACATCTCAGGTCATATGGATCAAAAGCCAATTAAGAGATTATGGCCTGAACATGAAGAAGATTCTTATCATTTGCGATTCCAAAAGCGTCATCAAAATTTGTCTCAATCTAATGCAACATTCCAAGACAATACACATAGCACTGAGATATCACTTCATTAAGGACCATGTAGAAGATGGAAATGTCGAAATACACTTTGTTCGGTCCTCAGATCAATTGGCAGACATCTTTACTAAGGCCTTACCTGAAGCATCATTTAATAAAATTCTACATGGCTTAGGACTAATGGAAACTGAGTCAGTTCCAAAACCACTCTCATTTCATTAAGTATAACTTTCGCTTTTGCTTTCTTAAATTGTTTCTAACAACCGAAATAAACTGAACGCTCGGTCTATTTCGGCTCCTGATTTTTCGGGAACCGAAAAGAACTGAAGACTCGGTGTATTTCGCCTCTTCTATTTTTTCAAAGCAAGCGGTTGTTTCATCTTGTAGGTTGGTTCATGTATAGCCTTTGTACAATATTTGTATCTTTCCTCTTCTTTATATCTTCAATTGTTTCCCAAAAATCCAAAAATATTTTTCTCTTCTGTTTTTATCTTTTTTTTTTTCCAGAAACATTAAAAATCCAAAAATATTTTTCTTTTCTGTTTTTATTTTTTTCAGAAACATTAAAAATCCAAAAAAAAAATATATTTTTTTGTTTTTTTTCTCATTTTTTTTATTTTTATTAAAAATCCAAAAATATTATTGTCTAGCATCACATATGTTCTTTCATGATGGAGCTGGGGCAGGTATTTCACTCTCTATCCTTATACTAGCTAAGTGTCCCTAGAAGCATGCTGCTTCATGTTGATCGAAGCCTCAAAGATTTCAATTGAAGCCTTAATGATTCGATATACAAAAATTGTTTCTTCCTAATAAGGCTGTCAAATTCAGTTAAGTCATGAGCTATCTTACTCTTCTCATATTGAGTAAAGAGTTATCTGCTTGGTCACTTTCACATAGCAGAGGTACTTTCAGTTCTCTACCCATCTCTTCACTATTGTCCATCTCATTTCGGTTCACTATCGTAACCCTTGAGACTCTTGGCTCTTACCATTGAGGTTTATGGTTACACAACATCTGTGTTAATGATCTTAGTTTCGTTTACCACGTGCTAAGTGAGACCCAAAATCCAACACCAATAATGAATTGACAGTGAACAATAACATGTTCTAGTTTTCACACCACGATTTAACGAATTCCCTTTGATGGAATGTACCAAGACTTTGCTTCCCAAAAGATCCAGTTTGTTTTGATCTTGAGATTTCTATAAAAATCACCAAGTCACTGAAAATTATTCAAACCTACTTGTTTTATAGGCCACATCGGTCTCACAGGTACTTCATGTAACTTTCGGTCTTATGTCAAGTGCTAAAGTTCGGTTGAAGCTTAGCCACCCCTTGTAGTCGAAATTTGAAAAGATGACTTTCAATGTTTCTTAATAAACATTTGATCGTAATTCAACGGGAATCCACACAGACACTTCTAGGTCTCTCTTGACCTTGGAGGAAGCGATTCGTGCCCTGGAAGATTCTTTCTCTCTCCTAGGAATGGTATATAAGGGTTTCTCAGACCTCTTTTACCTCTTTACCACTTCCGAACCTTCTTAAGAATACAACAGGCGATTTTCAACTGCTCATCTTCTTCTTTCATACAACAATGGTAGAATCATCCTCCGTTTAAGAACAAACCGCTTCAAATTCTCTTCTGACCATCAAACACAATCAAAATCTCATTATCGAACTAAATCCCTTCCTCTATGATTCATACATGCTACATGTGGTCGAATGTCTCAAATATTCACCGCTGGTGATTGCTCTTAACCAAGTTGAATCTGTACCAATGTCGATTCTATCTCAAGTTTATTCATCTGCTTCATAAGATAAACGCAAGGTGAGGATACACTTTGAGATCTATAATCACAAGTCCTCTATTTCGAAGGAACGCTTTTGTTCTCTGTTTGCGCTTGCTTCAGATTCCTCTGTCATCTCTCCTGATTTCATCACTACTACACAACTATTTACAATGTTCTACGATATGGGTTACACAGATGAGCTTACCACATTAACAAAGTTCAATAAATCGTGTTTAGCATCTTAGTGGTCTTTTTACCCTTATAATGAAAGGTTTAGTTGAATGGGTAGCTGGGTCTGATGGGGCCAGCAAGGGCTTTATTGTTGGAATAGTGTCTAAGGCTGCAACTATATTAGGCAACTATTTGACCCGATTGTGCATGGTCCTTTTGGGTTGCCTTCACCATAGCAACTTGGTAGGATGTATTATTATTAGAGAATAGATATTATTAATATATTATGAGAATAATATAAGGAATAATAATATAGTTATTTGATTAATATAAGTCATAGATTAATTAGTATTAATTTGGTGACTTAAGGAGATTAATTAAATAAGAGGGTATAAACTGTCAATTGTTTGATAGTTAAATTTTAGACTTTAAATCCTTATTGGATAAAGGGTTGGACGAATTCTAGGCTAGGATAAGTCCTAAATTCGTCCAAGGCATTATCTTGGAAGGATTTGGATTGCTTTGAGTAATTGGTATCCAACTAGTGTTTAAGCTGTAACCCTTAAGGAGTCTACAAGTATAAATAGACCCTATGGGATAGAGAATTCGACACATATTCTATAGTAAGGATACTCTGGTCGAATTCCATCCCCTCTCCTCTCTCTCAAATCATCCTCTTTGCTAGTTGGTGTTTGTAAGCCATTAGAGGAGTGACAATTGTGACTCTAGAGCTCCAAGACAACAAGATCAGACAAGAGAATCAAAGGTATGTTTCTAGATCTGATTTTGTGTTGTTCTTACACCTAATAAGTCATTAGAAGCCTTGGATTCAAAGCATGTTTAATAGAGAAACCAAGATCCAAGCATTAGGGTTTGTATGCGCACTTAGGAATGTTCTTATGTACAAAACCCATCAGTGGTATCAGAGCCTTGATTGGTTTCTATTAAATTGACGCTTAAATGTTTGAAGCTTAACTGAAAAATTCAATTTTTATGTTTCTGAGTCATGGACTCGGCGAGTCCCATAGTGGACTCGGCGAGTTGGCCTGACTCGGCGAGTCCAGTATGGGTACTTGGCGAGTCCGAGCGTCAGGATTAGCCAAAAATGGGATTTTTTCATATTTATCTTATGGAAACTTACCTTAATCATATTAGATCAACCCTAATCCGATTTTGTGATATATATGACTATATTTTTGATCTAATTGAAGATAATTATCAATTAATAAAATATTTTATTTCCTTATATGATAATTATTAATCAAATATAGATAATTATGTGATTTAGATTATTTTTTATTTGATCCTTTATGTTTTAAATGTTTAAAACTTGTCCTCAAGTTTTGAAATTTATGATTTGTGATTAAAAGTTTAAGTTAGACAATTTAAATTTCAAACCCTAGAATTTTACAAGTTTAAAATACAACCCTATATTAGTATAATATTACAAGATTAATATATATATATATATATATATATATATATATATATATATATACATATATATATATATATATATATATATATATATATATATATATATATATATATAACTTAAATATTAGTCTTACCGTTAGTAGGCCTCATTCACGAAGCCGGTCTATAAGGTGGGTATAACGTTGCGGCCAATAAAATGGCGCTTAATGGGTGTACACTCACACCCACCGCTCGCTTGATTGGTGGAGGGTCGTTAGCCGAACAGGTAGGATAGGGCAACCTCATCCTCTCATTAAAAGTATAATAAGAAATACAAAGTAACTACATGTTTTCTTAAAATTTCCCAATCTTAGTTACTTTAGGAAAAGTGAATTGATGCAATCCCATGAAATTACACTTTGCACCTTGCTAAGAAGTTAGTGGAGCGTGTGTGGTTTACCAGCACACTAATTGGTTCTAAGCAAAGGTGGCAAAGGGTGATTCATTGTTTATCATAGTTCGATGGAGCGTGTGTGGTTTATCGACACATCGAATTGGTGATCGTTACAATGAAGGCACCATGTTAATTTGCATGGTAATTCACACCCACTTTGTGATCCTCGGTATCCCAATCACAAACAAGAGTGGCATATCGAGATTTAAACATCCCATTGAAAAGTTTCAATGAATCTCATCCGAACCTAGGAATTCTCAATACATATAGGACTTAAAGTTATGTTTTTCATGGTGGAGAATTAGTGAATCGTCATTCACTTACCTTCAAATTGTTTGCATGTTAGATTACGACATCCCTTTTCTAATATGTAAATATTGTTGTTGGATCCTAGCCCTAATTTCTTATTGGGTGAATATTAGAGATTCATATTCTAATCTATCTTTTTTCCTTTCTAATTATAGATGTCGAACGCCAACAATGCTGCTGCGAGTTCTTTCACCTTGATGACCCTTTGTCAAAAGGTCACCTTTGATGGAACGAACTTTAGCGAATGGATAAGATACATTCACACGATTGCTCGCTATGAGGATAAGGAGTATGTCCTCGATGAGAAGCTCACGAAAATCAACCCCGAAATTGCTACTCCCGCCGAAATCACTGCTTTCGAAACTCACGAGAGTGATGCAACGAAAGTGCATTGCATCATGATCACGACTATGAACTCCGAATTCCAAAAGTCCTACGAGGACATGTATCCGTACGAAATGCACCAAGACTTATTGGAGAGATACCATCAAAATGCGAGACAAGAGCGTTATGATATTTTCACGAACATGATTTCCGCTAAGATGGGTCATGGAGAATCTCTTACCGTGCACTTGCAAAAGATGAAAAGGTATGTCGACCGCCTTCGCAAGTTAAATGTTGAATTTAGGATGACCTATCACATGAACAAAGAAGAGGTCACCCTAAGCAAACTCCAAGGTCTCTTGAGGGTCGCTGAGAGCAACTTCAAGGACAAGTCTGTTGCACCAACTCCCAATCCGCCCGCTGCTCCTGTCTTGGCAATTGGACAAGGAAAGGGAAAGAAGAGGAAGGCTTCGTCAAAGAA
This sequence comes from Lactuca sativa, assembly GCF_002870075.4. Classification (NCBI taxonomy): domain Eukaryota; kingdom Viridiplantae; phylum Streptophyta; class Magnoliopsida; order Asterales; family Asteraceae; genus Lactuca; species Lactuca sativa. The sequence goes on along the minus strand of NC_056623.2, from coordinate 125,044,208 downwards.
CCATCGCAAGGTGAAAGCCCGAGATGGTGCCTCTTCTAGTGGGACCATAGTTGATCCCGCTAAGCCCTGCTCCAACCCGAAGGAGGCAGAGTGCCACCACTGCCACAAGATAGGACATTGGAAGAGAAGCTGCCCGGAATACCTGCAAGCCATCAAGGAAGGAAAGATCAAGCCATCTTTCGCAGGTATATATACAATTAAATCTAATGATTCCCACAATACTTCTTGGGTTCTTGATACCGGTTGTGGTTACCACATTTGTTCTAATGTGCAAGGACTAAGAAGAAGTAGAGACGTGGAGCATGGAAGAATAAATCTAATCATGGGGAACAGAAGATCATCGCCTGTGACCAATACTGGAGTGTATTCTTTAGTGCTTAGGAATAGTTTATCTTTAGATTTGAACAATTGTTGCTATTCGCCAGAAATGGCTAGAAACATCATTTCTTTTCATGGTTTGTTTAGACAAGGTTTTAGATTTTCTTTTAATAATGAGAATGGTTCTATTTTAGCTTATCGAAATGGTGTCTTTTACTTTGAAGTTATACCATGTAATGGAATTTATGAAACTGTTATGATTGTTGATAACTTAGGAAATGATGTTTTGTACTTGGATTCTTCCAATAGTATGGATAAGGCATCCTTATGGCATTGTCGTCTTGGACATGTCAACAAGAAACGCATGGCCCAACTCCAAAAGGATGGAGTGTTGGAGTCATTCGACCTTAGGGAAGATGACACATGCGAGTCTTGTTTACTTGGAAAGATGACTAAGTCACCCTTCGCTGGTACGTGCAAAAGCGGTGAGGGTCTATTGGACCTCATACATACGGATGTGTGTCGACCGTTTAGATCTACCACGAAGGATGGTAACCGCTTCTACATGACTTTTACCGATGACTATAGTAGATATGGGTATATCTACTTAATCAAGCAAAAGTCAGAAACTTTTGAAAAGTTCAAAGAGTTTAAGAATGAAGTGGAGAATCAATTGGGCAGGAAGATCAAGATGCTTCGATTCGATCGAGGAGGTGAGTACCTAAGTCTTGAATTCCACGATTATCTCAAGGAGTGTGGAATAGTTTCACAATTGACGCCACCTAGGACACCACAATTGAATGGTGTGGCAGGAAGGTGTAACCGAACCTTGTTGGACATGGTTCGCTCTATGATGAGTCGTGCTTCACTATCTATCTCTTTTTGGGGGTATGCCTTAGAGACTGCCGCCAATATCCTTAACTGAGTCCCTACTAAGAAGGTTGCCAAAACACCTCACGAGATGTGGACGGGGAAAGCTCCTTCGTTGGCACATATCAAGGTTTGGGGTTGCGAGGTTTTCGTAAGACGACATACTCACGACAAGCTCGAACCTCGTAGTGAGCGATGTATTTTCATCGGCTACCCGCAGAAATCCTTTGGATATCTTTTCTATAGACCGAAGAACAATGTTGTCTTTGTTGCGAGAAGAGGAGTTTTCCGAGAGCAAGAACTCATAGGCCAAGGAGATAGTGGGAGGCAAATCGATCTTGAAGAGATTCAAGAGTCGATAGATGAAGGAATCTCAACCGCTGGCGCTCAACCCGAGGAGGAAACTCCGGTTGAACCGATTGACATATCATTACCTCTTAGACATTCTGAAAGAGTTAGGTTTCAACCCCAGTTATATGGTTTTCATATTACTACCGAAGGGGACACGTATATTAGTGATAGTACACTAATAAATGTTGATGAACCTAATAGCTATAAGGAAGCCATGGCAGGCTCGGAGTCTGCAAAATGGAAAGAGGCAATGGATAGCGAGATCCATTCCATGTATGATAACCAAGTTTGGAATTTGGTTGATAATGTGCCCGGACGTAAGACCGTTGGGTGCAAATGGATCTTCAAGAAGAAGACCGACGTGGATGGAAAGGTACACACGTATAAAGCGCGATTAGTTGCGAAGGGATTTACTCAAACTCCCGGAGTTGACTATGAAGAGACCTTCTCACCAGTTGCGAAGATAAAATCTATTAGAGTGATGCTAGCTATTGCCGCATTTCATGATTATGAGATTTGGCAAATGGATGTCAAGACCGCTTTCCTTAACGGAAAGTTGGTTGAGGATGTTTACATAGCTCAGCTAGAGGGGTTTGTGGATCCGAAGCATCCGAATACAGTGTGTAAGCTTGAGAAGTCCATTTATGGACTAAAGCAAGCATCTCGCAGATGGAATCTTTGCTTCGATGAGAAATTCAAAGAGTTTGGATTTGTACGAAGCGAAGATGAATCGTGTGTATATGTCAAAGCCAGTGGGAGTGTAGTAAGCTTTCTCGTTCTATATGTCGATGACATATTACTCATAGGAAACGACGTCCCGACTCTGCAGGAAGTAAAGTCCTGGCTCGGGAAGTGTTTCGCTTTGAAGGACCTCGGAGAGGCTTCCTATATTTTGGGAATAAGGATAGTAAGAGAAAGAAGTAAGAGACTAATAGGACTTAGTCAGAACACTTACTTAGAGAAGGTACTAAAACGTTTTAGTATGGAAAACTCGAAGAAGGGAGAATTACCGATACAAAGCAATGCCAAGTTGAGTAAGACTCAAAGTCCGAGTACCGAAGCCGAGATAGCTGAAATGAGCCGAGTTCCATATGCTTCCGCAGTAGGCTCAATCATGTATGCTATGACTTGTAATCGCCCTGATGTAGCCTCTGCTTTGAGCATGGTTAGTAGATATCAAGGGAATCCAGGCAGAGCCCATTGGGTTGCGGTGAAGAATATCCTTAAGTACCTTCGGAGGACGAAGGAATGGTTCTTAGTCCTTGGAGGGAGTGATGACTTGAAGGTGCAAGGGTATAGTGACGCCAGTTTTCAGACCGACAAGGACAACTACCGTTCGCAGTCGGGCTGGGTCTTTACCCTGAATGGAGGAGCGGTAACTTGGAAGAGTAACAAGCAGGAAACCTTAGCTGATTCAACGTGCGAATCAGAGTACATCGCAGCGAGCGAAGCGTCGAAGCAGGCAATATGGCTAAAAAACTTCATTGGTGATCTTGGAGTTGTACCTGCCATAAAGGAGCTCATGGAGATTTTCTGTGATAATGAGGGAGCGGTTGCCTTGACCAAGGAACCGAGAGATCATGGTAGATCACGAAATATCGACAGAAAATATCACTTTATTAGACATCGTGTAGAAAAAGGACAACTCGTAGTGAAGAGAATATCATTGGAAGATAACCCAGCAGATCCGCTTACGAAGGGAGTGAGTAGGGTTAAGCATTTGCAACATGCTAGGAGTATTGGGCTGAAGGATGATATTAGCATAGATTAGATAGTATTAGAAACGTGTAATAGATAAATGTAATTAACATTTGATGATTAAATAAAGGAGTTTTATTTATAAGTAATGTTACTATCTTATGTTAATTGTTTAACTATTGTTTCACTTTGCATGTTTTGACTTCCAGAATAATTGAGTTTATTAAGAATAATCAAATTGTTCAAATAGTCCACAATCGTTCATATGTCGGAAGTAGATATGAATGAAGATTGTCATGAATAGGTGTGTAGAGTGTCTAAATGGTGTTAGACATAGCACAGATTGCTGCAACGTTCATGAGTGCTTATGAACTAGGTTTGAGCATTGGAACAAACCCGCGCTTGATGGAATCACCTTATGGAATAAGATAGTAAAAGGTGATCGCAGGACGATAATATCATATAGTCTTAAAACCTAGATATATGGTTTGTTATTGGTTAATTGATTGTACATTGATAATGCGAAAACGCATTGGTAACTCGATGTTATAAAACGCATTGTTGTGAATAGTTGGTTAATGAATAAGTAAATGCATATAAGTCGAAGTTTATCTGTAACTTTTATCCTATGAAGGAAAAAGCGATATATCGGCCGCTCGATGATTTGATTTGACTTATGTGCCGGGCCCGGTCAGAACTGAATTGATGTGTTCGATTAAGTACTATGTCAAATAAATCGTAAATCGAGAAACCAAATGCTAGACTAACTATTCCATAGTATTGTCAGCATGATATCTAACAGAGGACTGTACGATCCCTTATCTTAAGGACAAGATTGATTAGATCAGAGTTTGACAGCGTCTTTGAGAGCTACAATTGCAAATCGGAGTGTACCTGCGCATATAGTTACTAGACTTATCCAAGTGGGAGACTGTTGGAATAGTGTCTAAGGCTGAAACTATATTAGGCAAGTATTTGACCCGATTGTGCATGGTCCTTTTGGGTTGCCTTCACCATAGCAACTTGGTAGGATGATTTATTATGAGAGAATAGATATTATTAATATATTATGAGAATAATATAAGGAATAATAATATAGTTATTTGATTAATATAAGTCATAGATTAATTATTATTAATTTGGTGACTTAAGGAGATTAATTAAATAAGAGGGTATAAAATGTCAATTATTTGATAGTTAAATTTTAGGCTGTAAATCCTTATTGGATAAAGGGTTGGACGAATTCTAGGCTAGGATAAGTCCTAAATTCATCCAAGGCATTATCTTGGAAGGATTTGGATTGCTTTGAGTAATAGTTATTCAACTAGGGTTTAAGTTGTAATCCTTAAGGAGTCTACAAGTATAAATAGACCCTATGGGGAATTTGATACATCTTCTATAGTAAGGATACTGTGGTCGAATTCCATCCCCTCTCCTCTCTCTCAAATCATCCTCTTTGCTAGTTGGTGTTTGTAAGCCATTAGAGGAGTGACAATTGTGACTCTAGAGCTCCAAGACAACAAGATCAAACAAGAGAATCAAAGGTATGTTTCTAGATCTAATTTTGTGTTGTTCTTACACCTAATAAGTCATTAGATACCTTGGATTCAAAGCATGTTTAATAGAGAAACCTAGATCCAAGCATTAGGGTTTGTATGCGCACTTAGGAATGTTCTTATGTACAAAACCCATCATTTATGACCATTCTTTATGGTCTCTATCATAGAATCAATCTCGATTATTGTTCCTTAATTTGGTATCAACTGGTGCAGAGCCTCAATTCATCATCCAAACACTCAGAAATTTGTTGTGGATGCTTCTGGATGTTGGTTACTCACAGAGCCATGGAGCACTTTTAGCTTCCTGTCATGGCAGATGCTTTGATGCCTTTAATTACCACTTTCCACACCACAAAAATCATCGTATCTGATCCCAGAAAATTCAGGTTCATCAGTTCCATTCCAGAATCCATGTATATATGTGTTTCAAGAGAAAGCCATGTTACTGCTGATTACGGGAAACTGACACCAACAAGGCCAAGGCAACTCACTCCTGAAATGCAGAGTACATTGGAGGTTGTCGACAAACCAGCAAAGAGGGGAACGAAACCAGATCAGAAGAAGAAGGACCCTGAAGACCAATCGTCCCACATGGCCACGCCTAAAAAGCAAAAAGCTGAAAAAGAACCGTCTTTTACCCACAAGAAGCAAAAGGTTAAAAAGATGGCCAAGAAACCGAAAGTTGCCTCTTCTAGTGATTCAGAGTATGTTCCATTGGATCACGACCAAGAGAAGTCCACTGAAGCCGAACCTATTCATATTGAAAGGTCACCACGAGGAAATTCACATCCTCGGTCCCCAGCTCCTGAGGTAAGGTTACACGAATCTGTTCCAACTCCTCCTCCTTCTCCATCTGATACTACGGTACCTGTTTCAACTGCACCACTTCCACCACCGGTTACTTCTCAACCTACTTCAACTCCACCAACTGCTTCAAGTGTTCCTCTTCCACCTCCAGTCATCATACAAGCAACCACCATAACTACTAAAACTGAACCTCCATATTGTCAACGTATCTGATACAGGGGCATCTACCGAAGATCTCACCATCCCAGTTACTTCAAAACCTTTATCCCCACCTCCCTCAACCGAATCTAATATTGTCCTTGATGGAGACGATATGGAGTTTGACTATGCATATTTCAGTCCATATCGTGTTCTAAGTGAGGAGGATGACAATGCTCCCCATACTATGTGGCACTTCAAGGATCTTAATGAAAAACTTGACAAGTTTCTTGCTTCAGCCTCTTCTTCCTTATTATCAGCTTATATTGACACTGTTGTCAAAGCCCTAATTAAAACATCCATTTAGCAGCATGATGAGTCCATCAAACAGGCGACCAAGGTGGTTCATGCTTCTTCTGTGTCTTGTAAGAATGCTTCTGATAATGTGGCAAAAATTATTGACGATGCCCAAATTTTTCTTGATTCTCTCAAGGGAGGTGCTGAGTCCAATGCTAACAATGTCAATTCAGCAATTGGTTCTCTTTCACAGTCTCTTCAGGGTGAGCAACAAAATTTTGAGATGGTGCGTGATTCTCTAAAGCCTGATCAGAGTACACTTCTGTCCTCCATCTCCTCTCTCCTTGACAAGCTGCAAGACGATCTCGCCCTGCAAAAAAATTAGAGATGAACTAGCTCTCAGCATATCTCAGGTCCAAACTCAAGCTCACCCAGGTTCAAAAGGAAAATGATGAGCATAAATCAGAGAGAGATGTCATCCATAGCAACGTTGGTATCGTGTATTCTATTCTTTTCATATTTTGGAGGCACATGATTCGGTTCTTACAATCACCACTCGCCGTCACCTAGCTGAGAAGTTAAGACCGGTTCTAGACATCCTAAGCAGAATTGAGGGTGTGCTGGAGTCTTTCGTCCATCTGAAACAAGGGGGAGATATTGTTGTCCAACGAAAAGCCACAGCTCGCCTGAAGGTTAATGCAGCTTCAGACAGTTTGAAGGACAAACAAAAGAAGAAAGCTAATGATGAAGATGATGTAATTATTCAAAATGTCTTTGAAGATGAAGCCTTCGAACCTGAAAATCCAAATCTTAAACACAGTAATCAAGAGCTCACGGAGAAGCTTAAAAAGGCGGATGAAGACACTGAAAAAATGAAGAAGGAAAAAGAAGCAAATGATACCTTGGAACGAAGGAAATCCTTATTCCCTTTATGGATGATTGAAAGTGTTCTGAAAGAGGCAGTTGAATCTCCAAGCACACATTGGCTCGAGCCAGTCCTTTTGTTTAGTATTGATAATTCCAAGGATTCTCAGTTCGACATGCCGATCTCCAGAAAGGCATTCGTATTTCATTGTTTTGATTCAACTGTTGCTGCTCCCTCTCCTGATTCAAAGGCTGATCGAGACTTACTTGAATTTTATCTTACTTTCTCTCAACCGCAAAACCTCACATGGAGTAATGAGAAGACCACAACAGTGAAGGTGTTCAAACCTACTTCGGCAGGGAAGTTTATAAACGTGAAATTCAAGGTGACTCGAGGCTATAATAGCTCGGTTCATGAGATCTCCCTTGGTGATCTATCGAATTTAAATCCTCATGACTGGATTCTTCTGAACAACATCCTGCTGACGAATCGACAAGTGTATGTCTCTATCATTGATCATATCAAGAGCATGTTGGTCTGCTACGTTCTAGAAGTGGAAAATATAGATCAGGAGGTCGCCTCTGCCACAAGAAAGTAGCCATTTATGAAGCCAATTGGGAAGGCAAGCCACATGACTGTCATGATAAAAGGGAAAATTGATCCACAATTTTACACAGTTTTGTTCACCAGGGGCGAAGGTCAAATATGTTTGTTCGCGCTTGTTGATAAACACTTGTTCTCCACCGCGTGCTTGGAGCACATTCATAAAATTATATACATGTGTGATCAGAATAGTGATGCAGACAAGAAGTTATTTAGGGACATGCTTCGGTGGTATATTCATTTTCGTCAAACTCTGCTTGCCATTATACTGAAGTTGTTCAAGACTATTAAGTCATTGCCTATCACTCAACCGAAGTGATCTCTCACCTCAATTGGCGCTAAGGGGGAGATTGTAGAGTTTAATGGGTTGCGCCATTGAGCCTTGGTAGTCCGGTCAATTTTGTACTCACGGTTTGGGCCTGTACAATCGTGTTTAGTTTTAGTGTTTACGTATATATAGTGCGTGCATGCATTTTATTTATGATGTTTTTTTATTATTATTTTGGATATTAAATATTGTAACCCTAGCACACCTCTACAGTAGCAATTCACATTGAATTTTTTTGAGGTGGAGCATATTAATTAATCATTCGACACTCGTTTGATTTATCTGTGTTTTATTGCTCGTCATTGATTATCATCATTTTCTTGATATCTGCTGAATCTATCGGTCTTATAGAACTAATTCTCATCACTTTCTCTTCTTCGATCCTACCAAACATCAAAATGTGTTCTCATCACATCGTGTATTTAGAATCTTCAAATAGGAACTTAATAGAGTTAGATAGTTGACTTTCCTGAAGGAGAGTCAAACACGTGTCCCAGCTGAGGAAGTGTGTAGTCGATGAGGCGATGGTGGTACCTTTAGAGGACATTCAGGTTAATGAAATCCTGAAATATATTGAGAGGGTAATAGCGATCTTGGATAAGAAAGGTGAAGGTCTTGAGGAATAAATAGGTGCCCATGGTTCAGGTCTAGTGGCAACATCAAAAGGGATCCATGCGGACTTGGGAGTCGGAGTCCGAGATGCACGAGCAGTACCCAGAGTTATTTCTAGATGATGACTTCGAGGGCGATGCTTGATTCTAGTGGGGGAGAATTGTAAAATCCCAAGACAGGTACATCTCATTGACCCTTGTTTTCTTGTAGTTCTCAAGTTTGGCCCTTTATTTTAGAAAAGTTGGTGGCTAAGTACATGGGTCGTACACATGTGCAATCTCACCGTACTTATGTGTGTGATTTGGACGCGAAGGCCACCGAGTACGCTTGACGTATTGGGCTCAGAGCGAATGTAACATCCCAACTCCCAGGTATAATATTTATATATTTATTTATGAGTAAACTGAGCAACTCGGGGAGTGGGTGCCCCAACTCGTCGAGTAGAGACGAATTGACCATGTAGGTTTTACAACCAACTCGACGAGTCGGATCCACGAGTTGGCACTGTGAGTGGAAACCCTAATCTTCCGGGTTTGTGTCCTATTTAAAGGGCCTTAAGCCCTAATTTCCACCTCACCAGCTACCTAACTCCCCTGTGTTAAACCCAAATCGATCAGATTTATTTATGAGAAAGAGAGAGAAAGAGAGAGAGAGAGAGAGAGAGGTTAAATTGAGTGATTTTTTGCATCTTTGGAAGGAGATTTAGAGATTCGAGATTTATAGAGCTAGAGTTCTCTAGTGATTAGCTTCATTGCAAAGGTAAAAAGCTTCTCTCTTGACCTTTCCTTTGTGAGATCTTAGTTTAGGGAGGTTTTTAGGCTTTTCTCCCATCCATCTTTTGACAATGATTTATTTGAGCATATCATGAGGTTGAAACCTCAGATCTGTACTATAGGAGGACTTGAGAGCCTAAAGATCTGATATTTACTGAGCTAGAGACAAGCTTTGTGCATTTAACCCTTGTTGGAGTTTGTATTGGCAGTATGAGCCTAATATGCCATGCATGAATGTAAAAGCTTGCAGCTTTACATGACATTCAATACTTTGGAGGCTAGATATAGAGTTTGGAGTTGTAAATCTGCCTTAAAAGTTCTGAATGAGAATATAGACTGAATGGACTCGCTGTGTCAATGAGCTGACTCGACGAGTCGGCTAGCGTTTTCCCCGATGAGTCTGGACGTGGATAACTCAGCGAGTTGATGAGACAACTCGACGAGTTAAGTTGGGTTTTCGCAACATTTCTGAAGGAACAAGGAGACTCATCGAGTCACATAGATGTGCTCAGCGAGTCGGGTCAACATGGATTGTTGACTTGAGTGTTGACTTCTATTGACTTTAAAGTTTGGTCAAGACATGGATTATGGGGACTATGGAGGGGTAAAATGTTCTTTTACCCATTCCAATACTCTGAGAGAGAAAATAACTTAGTTTAGGCAGAGTCTTGATTTAAGTATTAATTAGAGATAATTATCATATGTGTTAGGCGGAGGCTAGTTTTGAGATTTGTGTATGAGGTTTATTTGCTTGCTAGCTTACGAGGTGAGTCTTCTCACTATACTTACCTTGAGTGGTAAGCTTTGTGTGACCGGAGTGTCTTATGTGTTTATATTGAGTATTGCGATATCCTGCATTATATCTTTGTGATTTGCGGTGTGTATTATTCTGAGCTTAATGAGTTAGGACCGAAGGATCTACCCGAGTTGTGGGACTGGAGGGTCCCACTAAGACACATTGACCGAAGGGTCTTATTTGAGCATAGTCATGAGAGGCTAATGAGATATGTGTGGTATTTTCGGAACTCACTAAGCTTCGTGCATACCGTGTTATGTGTTATGTGTTTCAGGTACTTCTAAGGATCACGGGAGGGCACCCGCTTGATTGTACACACGAGTTGGAGATATTTTTTGGAGGATCCTGGATTGTGATTTAAACAACTTATGAAAATGTAATTTTGATAATTCGATACTTTTGGGAATTTTGAGATTGTGTTAATGAGATTAAATGTGATTTTTAAATGAAACTTTTGTTTAAAATTTTACGGTGTTACAGTGAAAACCCTAATTGAGGGGTGGGCCCCTATTTAAGGAATGTGATGGCCTCATTTCTGGCCACCATTTCCAGCCCTCAACCCTCTCAAAACCCTTATTTCCGTCCCTTGAGCTTGAGTGACCATTTGTGAGCTTCTAGGTGTTATTGTGGGATTTTTGGATTGAAGAAGGTTAATTGAAGAGAATAGAGTTAGAGTGGGCTTTGGATCTAGTTTATATGTGGTTGGAGCATCATTTGAATGTATAAAGCTTCGAGTTTCCTCATCCTTTTTTACTTGTGAATATTTTGGTCCATTTTAGGGTTTTGGAACCAAAAGCTTCGAGCTTTCTCACTTGAGAGTTCAGTTTGCGCTGAAATAGCTTTGCTTGGGAGCGAAGAACCGATCGAAGTTTGAGACTACCAGTTTTACTCCCGCAGACCATGTTGCAGTGACGTGGGAGAGGTTCACATAGTTGTTCCAAGACGAGAGGTTCCCCCAGTGGAGATGGAACAGTTCGCCCAGGAGATTATGTCTCTAATGCAGAAGACAAAAACTATGACTGAGATCACAAGGATGTTCCATGAGAGGGTGTTGTTTTGCCCTGATCATGTGTCTACTGAGCAGGCGCGTGTGAGCCGATATCTTAGGATACTGAGGAGGGATATACGGGAGTTCGTGGCGAACTCGTCATACTGGACATTAACTGAGCTTTACATCAATGACAGGTGGAGGGAGACTGAGCTAGAGTTATAGGCCACAGAGGAGGGAGAGTCCCAGGGGAGGGACTGGAGACTAGTGTAGTTGCAGCTGGCGATGAAGAGGGCTAAGCCCACCGATACGTGAGTTAGGGCTAGAAGGGACACACTTGTGGCAAGTGCGACAGAGTCACGAGGGATCATGTCGTACAGGGATTTGCTACAAATGTGGCAAAGAGGGGCACAAGGCGAAGGATTGCCAATAAGGGTTTGCAGTTTTCTTTCACTGCAACCAGGCCAGCCATCGGAAGGTTGAGTGCCCTCAGCTCATTCAGGGCTCAGCTCAGGGTTCTGCACCTGCTACTTTACGTGCTACTGATAGTCGGCCAGCGAAGGTCAAGAAAGTGGGGGCTTGTGGCAGAGCTTTTCAGCACATAGCAGAGGAGGTCCGCGTAGCACCTAATGTCGTGGTTGCTATGTATTTCCTTATTTATATTATTTTGAGATTTCTTGTGCTTATACTGTGTTGAATATCCGTATTTTTCTTGTGAGCTTTGTACCTGCTTTGGTGTTATTTGAATTAGGTACGATTCGATTCTTCGTGTATTTAGCTTTTAGTCATCACATCAGTATCAGATGTGAGGCGTTAAGTCTACCTCTGAGGGTTTCTATATTCGAAGAGCATGTGGTTTTTGCCACTGATGTATTCTGGGGATGTGTACTAGAGAATTTTTGTGTTGAGTACCCGATAGACCTAGTGCCTATAGCGATGGGTGATATCTGTGTCATAGTGGGCATGGATTGGTTGAGTCGGTTTGGAGTTGTGATTGACTGTGAGCATCAAATTGTGACCATACGTGACCCTAGTGGGGGAGTGATTGCGGTGTATGGCGAGGGTACCAAATCGGGATCAACTTTCTTCTCTACTGTTAGGGCGAGACAGAGTCTATAGCAGGGTTGTATGGGCTTTTTGGCATATGTGATGGATACGTGGGTTGCTACAGACAGGTCGAGTTCTATCTACAAATTTCCGAGAGTGTTCGAGTTCCCGAATGTTTTCCCTAAGGAGTTATTTGGTGTGACTCCCTAGAGGCAGGTGAATTTCCTGATTGATTTGGTTCCGGGTGCGGTGTCTATTGCCAAGGCACCTTATCACCTTGCGCCGCTGTGACAACCGTCAAAATTCGAGTTAGTTCTAGATTTGAATAAACTTACTTACATATATAGGCACTACACATATTAGACTTAGTAACTAGAATCTAAGTTATAACCTAGTGGAATCTTGGAAACAGATAGAGACAATGGATAATGTGCATGGATTTCACATTGGTATGTGAATTCTACGACTACTTATCTGTAGTGACTATCTATATTTGGGTTACTCTTTGACTCAAACAAAATTTCATGAATCATATACACACATCATGCACTTGACCTAGAAGTAGAAGTGAGTTCAAAGTCTCATAGAAACTTAAGTCAAAGTTGAAGACTAGGACTAGTATACTTGATTCCTCAATTTCGCTTGAATCTCGGAATCACTACATAGAATGCCAATAAACCGATAAAAATAAATTATAAACATTATTTATAACTATAAAAGAGTTATAATACCATAAGATAATTTGAAGTCTCAAATATTCAATTTATTTTGATATTCAAAGTTTATTAAACTCCAAAACCCTAAAAGCCCTAAAAACTCATATTTATAAACTTTAACCTTAAAAGTCCTATAAAAACAATTATGAACCTTATAATATTATCTTATCATAATAATTATTATGAAATACAATTCAATGAAAAATAAAGATTTATTTATTTTCATTTACCCTTGATTTATAAGTCAAAAATCAAGAGTTTTATGCATAAAAACTAGGTTAAGGTGCACATTTTATAAAAAGTTGGATATTTTTATAAAAGATTTGAATTTTTATAAAAGAAACAAGAGAGAGGGAGCCTCTCCTCCCCTAAAATCGGATTCCCCCTCCCCATATCTCTCTCTCACACTCTCATTCTCCAACACACACACATCTCTCTCCTTTCTCTCTCTAGAAAACTCTCTCTACCTTCTCTCTACTTTTTCTCTCCAAACACCACTCCATTCTCTCTTCCTCCCTCTAAGAACCAAGAAATTTTCCAGAAAACAAACCCAAGAACACTCCTCAAACTCGAAATCTTCATCATCTTGTGGTATTCTTGAAGGTAAAATCGATTTCTACTTCACTTTTCCTTCAAATTTTGCTCTTTTTCTTACACTTTCTCCTTCTTCATCTTCTTCAAACTTGTTTTCTTTGTGTTAAAATGTTTTTTTAGAACATCATGGATGTGTTTTAACACCATGCATGTATGATAAACAAGGTTGCATGTTCATGATCTTAGTGCAAAAATCGATTTTAAGGATTAAAACATCAAACTCAAGTTAAGAGTTTTTGAGAAATAAATTTTTGTTCATAAATGAATGTATACATTTTGATAAGTTTTAATCTTTTGATCTCTGGAAACATAACTAGAATATAAGTTTATCATGATATCTTTTAAAATATTTCAAAAGATTTACTCAAGGAAATGATCAAAACTCACTTTTCTAACCAATCACCATGCATGCAATCTGCCAGATTTCTTTACTTGACTTTAAACTATCATATCTCACTCATTTCTTAACAAAATTTCGTGATTCCTTTTCTGAAATATAATATTTTGAGTTAACTTTCAAACAAAACTGGTCTCACTGTAAAATATTAAGTATCCGATTTTTGGCAATTTTTACAAAATGGTTGCGCAAACAGCTCTTTTTCTGTGATCACCATTTTTGCCTTGCATGATCAATGGCCTTAAACCCAACCATAAATCTAGTGAATGATGGCTGAAATTTCGTGGCTTAAAACGTCACTGAATGGGCTACACAAATTCATGAACTTCAGCCACATTTACATCTCATGCACCATTGCATGCAACATTTCTTAACTTGTTTGGATTCATTACCCCCATTTCCCTTCTGAATAAATTTTGAAAATTTTTTCCTTTTTAAATCCCTCACATGCATGTGATAATCTGGAAAATTTCAAGAGCTTTTATTATTTCTTTGATTTATTAAAATTATTGCTAAAACCATGGGCATAAATCACATAAAATACTTCCAGTGGTCAATAAATCTGGAATACATTCATGGATTATCCTTATGGTGAATAATGACCCCTCACCAAATTTCATCAATTTTTGTTGCTGTTTGATATGATTTCCGATTTTTCTTTTGTTAGGGTATAATAAATCACAAAACCACTTTAGGGAGTGTGAAAATTGTATCTAACAATTTTAGCATACCTTACCTGTGGTGGGTGACTCAAGAAAAGAATTTCAATATTTTTCATCATGTCTTACTATTTTTCCCAATTTTTGGTAATTATAATGGTCTAAAAATAGGAAAAATAGTTATGATTATCCAAAATTCATGAAAATTTACCAGAACATCACATTGTACAGTAGGAGGTTACATAAAGTTAATTACACTTAAATACACTTAAATACACATAAATACCCAAAACCAGATTATACATTATGAAAACCACTTTTGATATTTTTCCCAGGTTATCTATACTGTAAATGATGTTATAAAAATTTTTGGTAATTTATTTTAACTTTTTAATATTATTTCTTCAATTAATGATTAATTAAAGGAATAAAAAAAGGAAAAATAGAAATACCCACTGAAAAATATCTTTTATATTTTTCCCAGCCTAGTTATGTATAATAACAGTTAAATAAAAAGTTTGGGTAATTTTGGAAACTATTTTCTATTTATTTCAATTTTTATTGGAATAAATGCTCAAAAATCATAAAATATAATTAAATAGCTTGGAAATCCATTTTTATTTTTTTCCCATCTTAGTAATGTTTAATAACAGTAATATAAAAAGTTTGGGGAATTTTCTTAACTCATTGCTATTTTTCATGAATTTATGGTTATTCAAGAAACTAAAATTGTGAAAAATAGTTAGACAAATCAAAAATTCAAGAAAATTTATCTTGAGGTCTTTGACTTCAATTAAAACTGAAATGCAAAGTTTGGGATATTTTAGAATTAAATTGATTTAGTTTTGAATATTTAATCATTGGAACACCTCTAAAATGTTAAATATTAACATTTCAATAATGGAAATTTTCCACTTAAATTGTTATATAACAATTGATTCTTTGAAACTTAATTTCCACAGAAAAATGTTTGTAACTTATTGATATTAAATTTTGACACAATATTGGCATAATTCTATTGTAGTACCATGTATACTAGTGTTAGATTTCAATTAGAGACTCAGTAGCGAATACCATTATTGTAGGAATCGATAGTGATACGAGTGGAGCATAGTCAAGGCACCATTTGGATCATCTCAATGCACATTGTGAGTATTCACGTACTCCCCTATTTTCGGTTTTTTTAATGTTTTGGGGTGGAAAAGCATGTCCTAAACTATTTTTTTGTTCGTTGTATTTATTTTGACTTGTATGAAACTTGGTTGCTATATTTCGTATGTATGTGTATGTTACTTTAATTCATGAGGAAAGTATCGCGGTTAAGTCCCTGGAATCTCTAGACACAACTCATTAACTCTTTTGAGCCTATGGTTATTATGGATAGCGCTATCAGGAGGTACACAACTCCTCACTCGCACGATTCACTTGAGTGCATTTTACCATTTTATACACTATGTTTGCGATACACATAGTAGTCAATAGGGTACGATTCGGTCATTAGGCTTGGGTTGTGAACTCATGAATGGAAACTTGATGCACATACTATTCTTTATACACATACGAAACTTGTATTCCCATGTTAGCAACGACACTTGTATACTTATTTTAGCAATGAAACTTGAATACTTATTTTAGCAATGAAACTTGTTTCTCATTATAGCAATAAACTTTGTTTCTCATTATAGCAATGAACTTTGCTTCTCATTATAGCAATGGACTCTATTTCTCATTACAACAATGAACTTTTACTAATGGAAACTTATATACATGTTTTAGCAATGAAATTGTTTGCTCCTTGTAGCAACGAAATTGAAAGCTCATTTTAGCAATGAAACTTGTTTACTCGTTTGAGTAACAAACTTTATCTTCCATGAAAATATGAACGTTGCATCTTATTCGGGCAATATACTTTATTTCTCATGATAACAATGAACTGTGTTTACAAACTTATTTACTCCTAGCAATATACTTTTATTATTGGAAACTTTTATCAAAACTTTGATTTCAACTCATGAACCAATATTATTTTGTTAAACTTGTGAGTACTCACCAACTATTTTTATAGTTGACGCTCGTTTTACATGCTTTTTCAGGAATCATCGAGTAAGTGGCACTTAGGGACACCTCAATTTTAGGAGCATTCGCATGTGTTGTATTTCTATTTTCATTGTAATTTCTTTTAAAAGTTGTTCAAACCCGTTGTAAATTTGTAATGGTTTTTAATACTATGGTTGGTGTTGTCATTAAACTTTTGCTATGAAACCCTTTGTACTGCCACGCCTCGTGTTTCTGCTTTAGCAGGGTGTGACAGTCGCCTAAGATGTAGGAGTTAACCTCACAGCTCCTTGAGCTCCTGGAGAAGGGTTTTATCAGAACGAGTAGCTCGCCGTGGGGAGCACCAATCTTTTTTTGAACAAGCCAAAGGTTCATCGATTACCGGATGTTCATCAATTACCGAATGTTCATCGATTACTGGAAGAAAAAGAATGGTTTACACCGGATGTTCATCGATTACCGGAATTTAAACAAGCCGAAGGTCAAGAACCGTTATCCACTACCGAGGATCGACAATTTATTCAATTAGGTGCAGGGGGCATCTTGGTTTTCCAAGATTGATTTGAGCTATGAATATCATCAGATGAGAGTTTGCAAGGAGGATATCCAGAAGATGGCCACGAGTTTGTGGCGATGCCTTTCAGACTCACCAACACACCGAAAACATTCATGAATCTCATGAACTGGGTGTGTAGGCCCATTTTTTATCAATCGGTGATTGTGTTCATCGAGGATATTCTGGTGTACTCGAGGTCTATAGAGCAGCACCAGGAGCGTCTTCGGGAGATTCTGGGAGTGTTAAGGGCGAGAGGCTTTACGCCAGATTCTCCAAGTGTGACTTCTAGTTACGAGAGATCTAGTTCCTGAGAAACCTCATTAATCATGATGAGATATTGGTCAACCCGGCCAAGATTGATGTAGTTATAAGACGGGAGTGGCCGAGAACCCCGTTCGAGATCAGGAGTTTTATGGGTTTGGCCAGTTATTATCGTAGGTTTATCAGATATTTCTCCAATATTGTTACTCCTCTCACCAGATTGACCCAAAACGGTGTTACTTTTGTTTGGGGGCCTGAGCAGCAGGCGTCACTCGAGACTCTTTGCTAGAGATTTTGCGAAGCTCTAGTGTTAGCTCTTCGAGAGGGAGTGTAGGACTTTGTAGTTTATTTTGATGCATCTATATCAGGGATGGGTGAGGTGTTGATTTAGAGGTGGCATGTGGGTGCAGTTGAAGCCTCATGAGACGAGGTGGCCCACCCATGATTTAGAGTTGAGGGCGATGGTGTTCGCTCTCAAGATTTGGTGCCACTATCTGTATGGAGTCTGGAGTACCATATACACGGATCATAAGAGCTTGAAGTACCTCATGGATCAGCCCAACCTGAATATGAGACAGTGGAGATGGTTGGATGTGATGAAGGACTACGACTGCGAGATCTTGTATCCTCCAGGCAAGGCTAATGTGGTAGCCAATGCCTTGAGTCGTCGAGCAGCAAGTTCTCCGATCCGAGATGTGTGTATGAGGATGACGGTGATGACTCCGCTCTTAGATACCATCTGAGACGCCTAGGTGGAGGCCGTGAGACCAGAGAACCGCAAGAGGGAGCGAGTGATTGGACAGGTTTCTGAGTTTGAGATGGACAGTCAAGAACTTATTACTTTCAGTTCGGATATGGGTATCATATACGGACAGATCTCGATGCATATTGATGGAGGAGGCACATAGATCGAGATTCTCGATCCACCCGGGGGGCCACTAAAATGCATTTGGATCTGAAGAGTGATTACTAGTGGCCCTGTATGAAGAGAGATGTGGCATGGGTAGTTATGACGTGCTTGACCTGTCGCCAGGTTAAGGCGGAGCACCAGCGAACACACGGCTCATTGCAACCTCTATAGATTCACCAGTGGAAGTGGGAATAGATTTCCATGGATTTTATTACCAAATTACCGAGGACTGTGCGAGGTGTCAACGCAATATAGGTGATTGTAGACCGGCTGACGAAGAGTGCTCAATTCCTAGGTAGCAGTGAGAGCTCTTCAGCAAAGAAATTGGCTAAGATTTATGTGAGAGAGGTGGTAGCACGGCATGGAGTGCCGACATCGATAGTATCAGATCGAGATGTGTGTTTTACTTCCAAGTTCTGGAATAAATATCAAGTGGAGTTGGGTACCCGGTTACACTTCAGTACCGCATACCACCCACAGAAAGACAGACAGAGTGAGTTGATGATTCAGATGCTCGAGGACATGCTACGTGCATGTGTTATGGACTTTAGTGGAAGTTAGGACACTTATTTTCCCTTGGCTAAGTTTTCATACAACAACAGCCACCATTCCAGTATTGGAATGCTTCCCTTTGAGCTCTTATATGGGAGGAGGTGTCGGACTCCCATCTATTAGGGAGAGGTAGGGCAGAGAGTCATGGATGGCACTGAGATAGTGATTAGGACGATTGAGCAGATTTAGCAGGTCAGACAGAGGTTATTGACAGCCTAGAGTTGCCAAAAGAGTTACTAGACAGGCGACTATCCGAGCTAGAGTTCAAGGTCGGAGATTTTGACCTCCTGAAGGTTGTTGGGTTTGGTATACTACAACATCCTATGGTGCACATACAACCCTAGAAGCTTTGGATCTTTGTTTTCACTAATTATACATCCAAATGGTTTCAAAAGCTTTAAGCCTACAACTAGCATACAAATTATATAAATTACATAAAATACTAGTTAAAGTTTACCTCTTTGTGTAGCTTGTAGACCTTGATGAATTTGGCCTTAAAGATCTTAGCCCCAATAGTGTGGAAGCCTCAAATGAAATCACAACACATCATGGACAAAGTTGTAACTTGAGAGAGAATTCCATGCATCCAAAAACACCCATGAACTTCAAGAACAAGCATGTATATGTTTTTTAGGTTAAGAGCATGTATTTATATGTTGGATTTCAACGGTCATGGGTATAACCCAAATCCATACCCATGGGTTTATGATCCATGGTTCATGTGGACCAACTATTTATGTATCCATACATAAACTGTTGGATTAGTATCTAAGTCCTTAACTATTTTGGTATGTACTAGACCCGATTATGAGCATGGTCCTTTTGGGTTGCCTTCACCATAGAAATATGTTGGATGAATTACGGAGGGAAATGCTTAATTATGATTTATTAATATATTATAAGAATATTATTTTAAAGGAGAAATCATAATGTTTAATTAATATTAGTCAAGAATTAATTTGGTGGCTAAAAGAGATTAATTAAACTTAAGGGACTTATTTTATAATTATAAGATAATTACATAGATGAGCTTATCGACTCCATAGAAGGTGGAGTGGAAGAATTCTATGGGGAAACCCATTAGAATCGTCCAAGGCTTCTAAAGAAGGAGTCCATGGGCTGCTTAGGGCTTAAGCAGTCAAATTAGGGTTTCTTTGTAAGATAACCCTAATTGCCTGCCTTTTTAAGGAGCCACTAAGCCCCAAAAACGTGGTGAATGATTCCCTTAGGGTTTCTAGACGATTTTGAGTGCTCCTCTCTCTTCTCTCTTCATCCAAGTTGCTTAGTGGTGTTTGTGACTCCATTAGAGGTGCAACACTTGAGGCACTAAGCTTTCTGAAGCCAAGGATTGATTGTTATTGTTATATAACAATCAAAGGTAAGATCTGTTGGATTAGGTGTCTAAGCCCATAACGATTATTGGTATGTATTCGACCTAAGAGTAACATGGTCTATTTGGGTTGCATAGCATCAGGACAATTTGGTAGGATGGTCTTTTGAGAGAAGGTTATTTATGGTTTGTTAATATATTATAAGTAATAATATATTAATATGAAATCATATGTTTTAATCAGTATTGATTAAGAATTAATTTGGAATTAATTTAGTGGTCGAAAGAAACTAATTAAATCTATGGGGAATAATTATGATAGTTAGTTATATTTATATGTGTTAGGCTTATGATCCATGTTGGACCAAGTTTATATATGGATACATAAAGAGTTGGGCCACATAAACCATGGATCATAAAACCCATGGGTATGTATTTGAGTTATATCCATGACCCTAGAAATCCCATATATAAATAGATACTTCATTGCCCAAAATCACCACTTGTATCTTTTTAGAGTTCATGGCGTCTTTTGTGTGCATGGAATTCTCTCTCAAGTTCATCCTTTGTCCATGGTGTGTTGTGATTCCATTCGAGGCTTCCACACTATTAGGGCTAAGCTCTTTAAGACCAATTACACCAAGAATTCAAGCTCCATCAAAAGGTATGTCATGCTAACTAGTATATTATATTTTTATGTTAAATGCATGCTAGTTGTAAGATTAATACCTTGGAAACCATTTGCATGTATAATTAGCGAAAACATAGATCCAAGGTATTTAGGGTTGTATGTGCACCATAGGATGTTGTAGTATACGAAAACCCAACAGTGGTATCAGAGCCATGGGTTGCTTTCAATTATACTTGATGCAATTTGATAGAAAAAAACTTGAAAAAATGGAATTTTTTGCTGTCGGGATAGCAGACTCGACGATTCCATGAACAAATTCATCCAACTCGTCGAGTTGGTTCATGCACTCGACAAGTTGGACCCCCTGACAGCTTATCTTCGAGTTTTTTGGCCTGTTTTGGACTAGAATCATTACCGCAAAGTGTTTTTCTTCATATAATTTGTTTTTTGATACTATGGTAATGTTTATTCTCATCCAAATAGAGGATAACAATCAAAGTTTCATGTTCTATACATGTTTATATGATGCTTGAAAAATGTTGATTATGAATGTTCATGTTTATAAGTTTGTTTAGATTAATAGGAAAAATTATGAGATAGTTGTTTTCAATCCAAATTAATCTTGAAGTTGTTCATAATATGTGTTTTTGTAACTTGTCCTCAAGTTACATGAAAAGTCACATTTATGAATTTTAAAACTCATAAAATTTCCATAAGTTATGAAAAAATGAAGAGTCACATTTTTTTAATGCTTCTAAAGTCTACCATAATTTGTCTACAAGTTATGGAACTTGAAGGGTTTTTTCCATTAAACCACTTTAAAATACATAAGTTATGGAAACCATAAGTTTTTTGAATTGTTCAAAACTTGTCCTCAAGTTTTGGAATTTGTAAAGTCAAACCCCATATACACTTTAATTCCAAACCCAAGAATTTTAAAAGTTAAAGTTCAAACTTTATGGACTTCATTAAATTAATTAAAGTGTCTAATTAAAAGAGTTAATAATTCGATAAAGACATGGTTTAAGTTTAATTAAATTAAGAGTATAGTTTAATTAATAGATTAAACCACCAAGTATTTTAAATGTTTAAAATACACCCTTATACTATTATAATATTAATAGTTAATACTTATATATATGTATAAGAACAAAGTCAGTCTTACCGTTAGTAGGCCTCATTTACGAAGCCGGTCTATAAGGGTGGTATAAGGTTACTGCCTATAAAATGACAGTTTAATGGGTGTCCACTCTCACCCACCGTTTCCTTGACCGGTGGAGGGTCGTTAGCCGAACGCGTAGGACAAGGACTATGATTCTCCCTTCATGAAAAGTATTAATGATAAATACTAAGTAACTAAACCTTTTATAAATACCCAATCTTAGTTACTTAAGAAAAAGTGAATAAGGTGCTAATCCATGAAATTACACTCTACACGTTGTTTAAGTCGGTTAGTGGAGCATGTGTGGTTAACCGGCACACTAACTCGTAGTTAACAAGGTAGGCAAAGGGTAACTTAATGTTTATCATAGTATCGATGGAGCGTGTGTGGTTAATCGGCACATTGATTGAGGGTAAACACTTAAGGGTACCAAGTAATTTGCATGGTTACTTCACACCTTGTTTTGTGATCCTCGGCATCCCAGTCACAAAACCTGAAGGGCACACTCGAGATTGAAACATGCCATTGAATAGTTCAATGAATCTCAAAGATCTAGGAGTTTCAAAAACCAATTAAAAACTAATAATATATATTTCGTTTTCATGGTGGAAATTGGTGAATCGTCATTCGCCTACCTTCAAATATTTTATAGCTTGGATTATGGCATCCCTCTTCCAAGTTATAAAAGTATTGTGTTGGGTCCTAGCCTTAATATTTGATATTGGGTGTTATATTAAGGACTTTAAATCAACTATCTTGAATATCTCCCAAAAGATGTCTGGTTTAGACATTTATGATCTTCCCAAATCTCTTGAAACAAGCTTTCCTAAATAAAGATGATGTCCCACGGAAATCATACTTCTTTCACCTCCTCCAGTTATTCTCCCTAACCCACAAGTTCCTAAAAAGTTTAAGGTCACTCGAGCCCTATTGGCAAGAAAAGGTCTATGTGTGATTACATCTTGGAGATGTAGTCACATATTTAGAAGCCAGGAGAGTTGGGTGTCAAAGTCTTGAGAAAGTTGGTGGCTCAACTACTTTCTAAGTCACATAGTGAGTTCTTTTGGAAGACCTATGAAACAGACTATGACAAGACCCTTAATGATCTTATCTATTTGCTAATATCAACTTCCTAAAAACTTTATGGACATTGACAATGATGACACTGGAAATCCAGAAAAAAGCATTCTCTTCCCAACGGAAAGGGATCGGCCATAGTCAACTCGGTTGACCAAATGGTAAAGAGAAAAACTAAATCTGAGATAGTCCCATTACCAAAGGGTCCATATGTTTATGTTACCAAAGAAAGGGGCATTGGTTGCGAAGCTACCAAATTTACCTAAGGATGTTAAAGTCAATAAGTTTGACTCTACTTCAGGTAAAGTCCACTATCTAACTCTAAGATTCTTGATACATGATGTGACTGGGTCACATGTTGATGTTTTAAGAATCAAAGAAAAGTGAAGAAACTTAAAGAAAGAATATGTTGAATCTGATCGCGTAGATGGATTTCTATTGCATAGTTTGAAGATCGGATTTTTGAGCTACTTCTTAGGAGTTATGATATTTTGCTTAGGAATAGATAACAACAAGTTTTCATATGTATTGTAAGGATAAGTTTTCCGCAAAGTTTTAAAATAAAAGATAAATCTTTTGATTTTATTTATTTTAAAATATCCTTACAATGGAATTTGTGAAAATCTGTGTTGCTTATAAGATTCCATTAAGAGCAAGAGTGGAAATATGAATTTGATTCTTTCATTTGTGGTAGTGTCTAAATTTACCAAATAAGGAAAGATTCTCATCACCCAAGTTTCAGTTGGATAGAAACTTGGAATCATGCAAGTTGTATAGCATGATGAATGAGAACTTTCAAGCATTGGAAAAATTAATACCAACTACTTGTTCACATGGATGTGTGAATCAAGTAAAGGACTAAGGGATCGGGTACACATTCCTGTGTACTGGTCAGAGTCCACCACAAAAGATCGATAAGACTATTCGTCATAATTTACTATAGCTCAGTAAATATGGTTATTCTTATAAGCTTAAGTGTAATTCTAAGACATTAGAAAAGGTTCTAATGCTTGGCAGAGCGAATAAGAAGAATCAATTTAGGTAGAAAGATAAAAGTTTCTGAAATCTGAAAAGATAGGAGAGTACTTTAGTATCATGTTTTAAGACCATCTTGATGATTTTGAGACCTTATCACAATTCATCCTCTAATGCATTCTGATAGTTAAGAAGAGGAGTTATGAATTGTTGAAGTGGTTAAATCAATAAGATTCATACTTCGTTCCAAAAACAATTCTTAGAGTTATACTCTAAGATTATAACTTGAGTGACATCTCTTAAAGAAGGTTTAAAACACTTATCAAATGTAAGAGTAAAAGTTTTCTACTCTTGTACATTTGAAATTGGTAAGTTGTGATGTTTTGGATAAAACAAAGACCAAGTAAGGCCAATTGTGTGAAGTGTTTGTCTTGATTAGAATCCATACTATATCTTGAATATCTAAAAAGAAAGTCTTATATGTCAAGAGGACAGTAGGAGTCTTACATGTCTTGAAAGTCTCAAGAACTAATCAAGAATAAAACTTGAAGTTCTTCACTAGCACACGACTTGAGGTTTATAACCTATCGTGTTGACATATTCTATGCCCATTCAAGTTAAAGTTGGCTTTGCATATGAGTTCTTAGAGTTTTCAATTGGTTGCACAACAACTTGGAAGCAATGGCAGGCCCTCGAGCTACCAGGTGGCAAGAAATTAAGATTGAGTTCAGTCCATATGAGTTTGGATTTGTCATTATCCTTGTCTTGTGACTATGGTTTTGACAATTCACATGGATAAGAACACATACACCATTAAATCTAAGGGTCATAAGGTTTCTCTCCGATTCATGAAAATGGTGGTGAGGAAACACTTCCACCAAGTAGATTTGAAGTAGATAGCAATTGTGATATTTGCATTCTCAAAGTCATTAGTGGAGCTGTGTGGTCAACCGACACACTAACATGGACTTGTGAGAAGTGGCAAAGGTCTAAACAATTGAGACTATGATTACAACATCCCTTTTCATAGTTCTGAAATTGTTAAGACACACCTGTGAGCTATCTAAGATAAGGTGTATGATATTGATAAAGTTTTATCAAAGCAATCTAGTATTAGAAATCTAAACTTTGGTAAGAAAGTCAATAAAGTATTTTCTAGAAGTTCAGCTGATTTCTGAGTACATGTCAAAGCTAGTGGGAGCATAAGTGTTATGCTAATAATCATCATGTTAGTGGGAGCATGATAATTATGATAAGGTTTCAAGTTAGCAATGTTAATTATAGAAAACAAAAGGTTTCAATTGGGAAAAAGTTGGTTTGCTATAATTAAAGGAGAGGAAATTATACTTCATCTCAAATCTAAATGCTTAGATTGAGGTTTTAATTGTATTTAGTCAAGTATATATATGAATGTTATGTTGGAATGGCTCAACATAATAAAATTCTAATATACGAGTCCATTATTTGCGTTCTAAAATTCGATTATGATTACGGCATCCCTTTTCATAATCTGAATTATGAGAACTTGGCAAATTGAAATGGAAATATTAAAGAAAAAGACTAGTTTAGTCTTTATGTGAGACATCATGAATCGTGTCCCATATGATTCGGATATAGGATCGATTGCATGTGTTATATTCATCCTTTCTAAAATTTTCCAAATACCTGGGGCATTAAGAAGGGGAAAGGTCTAGAATTGGATATGACTAAAAGGATTAAACAATTGTCGAGGACAATCTAAGGTTTACCAAAGATTGGTTGCTCAATGACAGTTGGAAGTATAGTGATAATTGTGGAAGGACCATATTGACATAATCTGTAAGGAGGCAACTCTTGTTCAGAAGTGATAGTCAAAATGGAATATGGAAATGTTTCAAAGTTAGAAATTATTCAATCTGTGTAAGATTAAGAAACTTAATGCAATAAGGATGTTTCCAAGGAGTTGATCTCCTTTGGAATGCTTTGTAATTTTTGTTGTCAAGCCTTTCTGACTTTGTGCATAATCATTACAAGAGGATCAATGCATATAAGTTTAGAATCTAACAGATTTCAGTAAATGGCATGAATTTGGAATTCTTGCATTTGAAATAAGGATTTGGGACCATGAAAAGAGGATCATTGGAGTTATGTTTAATTGATCTATTTCACAAAGTAAAGATCATAGACAAACATAGTATGCTTACTTGGTGTATGGCATGACTAGTGTTTAGAAAACATAGTGTACATGCTTGGAGCATGGGACAACTATTGTTTTCAATTCAAGAATAAAGTTGATAGATGAAACAATATACAACGAATACTGTGTAATCATATGTTGATAAATAAAAGGTTTTTTATTTATGCTCATAGGTTTTGATACCATATTCGATTCAATTATTCTTGTGTTTCATTTTTCACATTTTGACTTCCAGAATAAACTAGGTCATTGTTCTGGATGATTAAGTTATTCAAACCATCCACAGTCGATCATATGTTGGAAGTAAATATGAACTAAGACTGTCATGGGTTGGCTTGTAGAGGTCTAAGATGTTTGACAAAGGGATACAATACTCGTGAGTGCTCATAAGTTATGAGTATTGGATTCAAATCGCGCTCATTGGAATCACTTCATGGATTTTATCACGAGTGATCATGAGATGATAATATCTTATATTCTTCAAACCTAGATATATCAGTTGTTACTATGAGTTGGTTATACATCGATTGCACGAAAACGCATTGGTAACTCAATGTTATAAAACATACCTTTGTGTATGATTCAACAAGCAGTAGAACAAGCCATATGAGTCGAAGTTTATCCATTCCTTTTACGTTCGGGATAAAAGCGATATTTGTGGGCCCCTCGATGATTTGGTGATGACAAACCTAAGTGCTCGGCCGGGCCTGGACTGATTTGATTTGTTCAATTAGTCAGTCGTCATAAATCAAAAATCGGGAAACAACAATGGACAAACAGAATGATTATAATCCATGTCTCAGTCCATATGATATCTAGAATGGAGGAATATATGATCCCTTATCTAATGGACATGTTATTTGATTTGTTCAGAGTTTGACATCGGCTTTAAGAGCTACGATTGCTAGTCGGGATCTTGGATTCATACATGAATAATAGTTTTAGACTTATCCAAGTGGGAGACTATTGGATTAGGTGTCTAAGCTCATAACTATTATTGGAATGTATTCGACCCTATACATGAGTTTACTCTCTAAAACCTCACACAAGGAGTTTATGGTCGTAAACCCTTGGGTTTACGGCCGTAAAATCCTAGGCCTTATATCATTTGGTGTTTGTGAGTTCTACATAATTCCCAAAAGCAATTCTACTTGTTGGTTTAATCCTTGGAAGAGTTTAGGGCATTAAGACACTCCTTTTAGGATTTTTCGGCCCCAAGGCCATTTCCTTTTGAGTTTACTGCCGTAAACTCATATGGAAATGGGTATTTTTATGTTTTCAAGTCCCATACTCATCTAGGATAGGTTCTAGACATTTATCTAAGGCTAATGAAGGCCTTAGGCACACATTGGTACCCTTCCTTGATGTTCATGGCCCAAGAACCAAAACCAATAGAGATTATGACCGTAATCTCTCTTTGGGATGGGTTTTTGATGTTTTAAGATCCCTAAATTAACTAAGAATAAATCGAGGCTATTGTCCAAGGCTTTAGGAGTGATTAAGACACTCTTAGGCCTTTGAGTTTGGAGTTGATGGTCCAAGAACTTCTTGGGCTGTGAACACCTAAATCTTGGTGTTCGTGGATGATTTTTAGTATTAAATACACCTACATACAAGCCTGAGGTAGTTACTTAACAAGGGAAACGGACTAGGCATCATTTAACCCTTATAATAGAGTTTACTCCCCAAGATGTTCTTGGACGGTAAACTCTCGAATCTTGCAGTTTTGCTATGTAATCTATGTTATTGAACACATTATTAGCCATATAATACAACTAGGGAGAGGTACTCACGTTTGGGGATGAAAACCCGAAGATCCGTGAGAGAGAAAATGGCTTTTCTCTAGTTGGAAATGTAACTAATGAAATAATATGGTTAAGAATTAGATATATAGTCCTCGGATTTTTGGCAGAAAATATCTTATTCCAGAAATGAACTCTAATATCATAAAGTTTTGAAATAACAGAGTTGCACAAAACCCTAGTGCATCCTCTCTCCTGATATCTCCTTAAATGTAAACCCTGAAACACTCAAACTTATTCGGAAAAGTCTGAAAATTTACTGCAACTGATCTAACTTCTATTGACTTGATAATGTTCGTACAGAATGGAAATTTCGGGTTGTCACATCATCCCTTCCTTAGAAGGAATTTTGTTCCGAAATTAAAATTTAAGCAATTAAGTAGTTACAAATAACTAAGTAAAAAGACGAGGATATTTCAGTTTCATTTGATCCTCACACTCCCAAGTGAATTCTGGTCCTCGCTTGGCGTTCCAGCGAACCTTCACAATCGGGATACGGCTTTGCTTTGTCTGCTTGACCTCACGGTCCATGATCTCTACTGTTTCTTCCACGAAGTTGAGGCTCTCGTTGATCTCGATCTCGTCGAGTGGGATTACAAGTGCCTCGTTGGACAGACACTTTTTCAAGTTAGAGATGTGGAATGTAGAATGTAAGTTATGAAGTTCGTCGTATAGATTAAGTTTGTAAGCTACAGGGCCGATTCTTGCGAGAATCTCGAAGTGAATCTACTATCTCTGTCTGAGATAATAGATAAGGGAACACCATGCAATCTTACAATCTACCTAATGTAAGTTCTTGTAAGTTTCTCCATCTTGTCAGTCTA
The DNA here is from genome assembly GCF_002870075.4 of Lactuca sativa. Classification (NCBI taxonomy): domain Eukaryota; kingdom Viridiplantae; phylum Streptophyta; class Magnoliopsida; order Asterales; family Asteraceae; genus Lactuca; species Lactuca sativa. Next base: position 125,015,481 of record NC_056623.2, on the reverse strand, counting down.
TTTGATAGGCAGGAAGTGTGCAGACTTGGTCAATCGGTCGACGATGACCCATATGGTGTCAAGTCCACCCGTTGTCTTGGGCAACTTGGTTACGAATTCTATAGTGATCCGCTCCCACTTCCATTCTGGAATTTTTGGTTGTTGTAGTAAACCGGAGGGCTTCTGGTACTCAACCTTAACCTTTGCGCAAGTAAGGAATTTATTTACGAAGGTAGCAATCTCTGCTTTCATATTAGGCAACCAGTATAACTTTTTGAGATCTAGATACATCTTATCTGAAACTGGATGGACGGAATACCGAGTGTTGTGCGCCTCGGTCATGACTAAGTCTTTGAAACCACCGTACTTCGGTGTCCAGATCCGGTTCATGAAATATAAGGCTCCGCCACCCTTGGTTTCTAAATTTTTATCCATTCCTCTAAGGGATTCACTCGTCACGTTTCCAGGTTTCATGGCTTCAAGCTGGGCTGCCTGAATTTGCTTAGACAAGTGTGAATGGATAGTCATTGTCAATGACTTGACTCTTCGACCACAATATTCTTTCCGACTTAGGGCGTCTGCTACTACGTTGGATTTACCAGGATGATAATGAATTTCGCATTCATAGTCACTGAGTAGCTCGACCCACCGTCGTTGTCTCATGTTGTGCTCCTTCTGATCGAATATGTGTTGTAAACTCTTATGGTCGGTAAAGATAGTGCTTTTCGTTCCATACAAGTAATGTCTCCAGATCTTCAGAGCAAACAAAACTGCTCCTAGTTCAAGATCGTGGGTCGTGTAGTTGACCTCATGTGTCTTTAGCTGTCTCGAGGCATAGGCGATGACCTTACCCCGCTGCATCAGAACACATCCGAGCCCTTGATTCGATTCGTCGCAATAGACTACGAAGTCTTCTATTCCTTCGGGAAGGTATAGTATTGGTGCGGTGCACAAGGCTCGTTTGAGAATTTGGAACGCTCTCTCCTGTTTCTCTTCCCAGTCAAAGGTCACGCCTTTCTGGGTCAGTGTTGTAAGAGGTTTCTTTATGAGGGAGAATTTCTGAATGAGCCTGCGGTAGTAGCCAGCGAGACCTAGAAATTGCCGAATTTATGTAGGCGTCTTCGGTGCTGCCCAGTTCTCAATGGCCTTAATTTTGGATGGGTCCACGTGGATTCCTTCTTCGCTTACCACGTGTCCTAAGAATTCGACTCTTCGAATCCAAAATTCACATTTAGAGAACTTTGCATAGAGCTTCTCTGTTCGTAAAGTTCCTAGAACTTGTCGCAGGTGGTCGCCATGCTCTTCCTTACTTCGGGAGTAGATCAGGATGTCATCTATGAAAACAATGACGAACTGATCCAAGTAAGGTCGGCATACTCTATTCATCAGATCCATGAAAACTGCGGGCGCATTGGTCAATCCGAATGGCATCACCACGAACTCGTAGTGTCCGTAACGAGTTCGGAAGGCTGTCTTCGGAACATCCTCCTCTAGCACTTGTAACTGGTGATATCCGGATCTTAGATCAATTTTGGAAAAGTAGCTCGCCCCTTGCAGTTGGTCAAATAGATCGTCTATGCGAGGCAGAGGGTAACAATTCTTGACCATTAGTTTGTTGAGTTCTTTGTAGTCGATACACATACGGAAGGATTCGTCTTTCTTCTTAACGAACAAGACCGATGCTTCCCAAGGAGAGAAACTTGGTCTTATAAAGCCCTTGCTGAGCAGTTCGTTAAGTTGACCAGATAGTTCCTGCATTTCTACTGGTGGTAAGCGGTAAGGTGACTTGGCTACTGGGGTAGCTCCCAGGACTAAGTCGATTCTGAACTCGACCTGTCGTTGGGGAGGTAATCCTGGTAGCTCTTTTGGGAAGATGTCGGGAAAGTTGCTCACTACTGGAATGTTCTTTAGTTCTTTCGTTTCGAGGCTCGTATCGACGACCTGAGCAAGGAATGCATGGTATTCTTTACGTAGATACTTTTGTGCTTGAATACCTGATATAATACGAAGACTCGCATCGGGTTTGTCGCTGTAGACGATAAGAGTTTCGTTAGACGGCGGTTTAGACAGACTGCTTTCTCATAGCACATGATGTCGGCGCGATGAAGACTCAACCAATCCATGCCGATGATAACGTCGAAGCTTTTAATCGAGACCGGCATAAGGTCGATTGGAAATGAATGGTTATCTAGAGTTAGGGTACATTCTAAGTATATGCTATTTGTACTTTCTGTTTTTCCATTAGCCATTTGTACTGTGAATAGTTCCTTAAGTGTGTGTGGTTGTTGTTTAATCATGCGAGCAAATTTATGGTTCACGAAGCTTCGCTCCGCTCCACTATCGAACAGAATGCATGCATAGGAGTTATCGAGGAGGAACATACCAGTCACCACGGTCGGGTCAGCAACTGCTTCCCCATGGCCTATTGCTAGTACCCTCCCTGCTCCGTCAACATTCTTTGCTTTGAGGCAGTCCCTTTTATAGTGGCCCGCCTCGCCACATCCATAGCAGGTCTGGCTCACGCCAGGGCCGGGGACTTCGGTGATCGGCCTCACCGGATATTGACAGAAATGGACTGTGTGTCCTTTCTTGTTGCAGTTAGAGCACTGCATTTCACGGCAGAGGTTGTTGTGGTGGTAGTTGCATTTGTTGCACTTAGGCAAACTCCCAGCATACTGCCCCACCGGAGCAGTAGCAGCAACATGGGTTATTGCGGCATGAACTGCCACAATTTGCTGTTTTTTGGCAGTCCGTTGTTTCTTCCTCTCATCCCAGAACGTCCGCTTAATGACAGCGGGTTTGGAGGGTTCCGAGATGGCTAGGGTTGTTGTTGCTGATGGGGCCTTGACCCCATGGTCAATGAGTCGTTGTGCCAATCGCTTGGCACTATCGAAGGTAGTAGGGTTTGATGATAGGACATTCCCCTGATATGGAGGTACTAGCCCCCATATGTACCTCTCGATCTTTTTCCCCTCAGTGGGAACCATATTGGGGCAGAGGGCCACCGGTTCGCTGAATCTGGCGGTATATGCGACTATGTTGGTGCCCTTCATGGTTAGGCTCCATGGCTCCTGTTACAATTTCTAGATTTCGCCCCTCGGGCAGTATTCCTCAATCATGAGGTCCTTCGTGGTTTCCCAACCCATGTCATTTGCCACCACAAGAGTTAGTGCTTTAACCTGGCCGTTCCACCACGTCAGGGCTTTTCCTTCAAAGGTGCATGCGACATATTTGACATTGCTCACAATAGGGCATGAATAGATTTTGAAGACAGATTTAGTCTTCTCGAACCATTGCGAGAGAGCAATGACTCCACCGGTGCCCTGGAAGGACTTCGGCTTGCAGTTGGTGAAATCCTTGTAGGAGCACTCCCTCGAGCGCACAGGGATTTCAGCAGGAATAGAGTCAACAGGGGTTCCACCTCTGCTGACATCAGTAGAGTGATACTGAGCCATGGCTGTTGCCACTGCTGTAGCTACGGCAACATTCAGGGCTGCAGTATCGATGACCTAAGGCGGAGGAAGTGGTGGTGGAGGTGAAGGGTTATTCCTGGGAGATTTGCGAGGAGGCATCTTTCAGCTATAAGTTTATAAAGATAAACAAAATGGTAAGAATCAATTGTAAGTGGGGTGAGAGTGACACATGGACTAACTAACCATAGCCCAACAGTTGAATGAGTGTTTGAGATCACAACATAGAAGATTAGTAGGAAAACATAAATGTACAGATTTTTCCCACAGATAATGTAGTTGTCAATAATACTAGTATTACTGATGTAATAAGTTCAGGGAAAATCGACCTAACAGTAGGTCTTACATCATACCATACAGAAAATTTTGACAGTTCCTAGGTTTCCTAGTTAGAGTACTAAAAGTTAGGAGTATTTTACAGACAAATGCTACTTAGAGCGCAAATACTAAAGGCTGTTCCTTAACCAAAAGACAAAGATGTACTAGACATCTTCTAACGGCGATGGGAATTCCTCGGGCGAACCCTGAGGTCTGCCACTTGACGAACCACCTCTTGAAGGTGACGTTCATGAGCCTTTTGACGAACTCGAAGTTCTATGACTTCGGCTCGGGAGGCAGCCAGCTGTTGATGCAGGGTCTCATTGGTTCTCCTTGTCCTTTCCATCTCTTCTTCTAGACGACGGATGTGGACTGTGTTGACACCAGAGTTGGCATCAATCTCCATGACTCGGTCGATGTCTGCTCGACCTTGTTCACCATTACAAGTTATCCTGCGGATAATGACAGGCAGAGCTCGATCCGCAGAGCCACCTTCGCTGAGCTTGTAAAAGCTTCGGTCCCCAAATTAAGGTAAGGGTTGACCCTGTTCATCACTCCAGCGATTCAAGTTGGTTGCCCACAAGGGTGTAGGACCTAGGAAAGCTGGTCGGGGGTTGTTGTTTGGGGCTTGACCTACTGGCGGTAGGTTGTTGACTTTAGGCTCAGAGTCAGATCCATCAGAAAAGCCTTCTACGAGGTGATCATCCAAAGGGATTGGATGGTCATCTTCGGGATCTTCTTCAATCCACCTAGCATTACCTTCATTTGGAAAGTACGGGTTTCCATGATGGAATTCAGCCATTTAAATCTACGCGAGAAGAGAGGTATAAGAATCTAGTGTATAAATAGCTTGTAGTAGCACAAAATACCCCTATAGTATTTTAAGTTTAGGTTCTACTGTTCTCCTTATGGTATTGTTGGTAAGTTTTTAGACTTGTTAACATATCACAACCATTATAGGGCATATGCTAATCACTCCTTGGACCAGCATAGTTAATCAGGCTATGCCGTTCCCAGGACTGACCATACATCCCCGAGCTCACTTGTGATATTTAACAATCTTAATACTTTTGTTCTTGTCATTGTGACACTAATTTTAGTATGAATGCAGACTTGTATACTTAATTAAATATTTTAGTATTTAAAGTATAGACTCTTGGTCAGAGTGTTTTAATCCCAAATGGGTTTATAGTTAGTATATCTTTTATGGGTTGATATACTTAATTCATTATAAACAATGCTCTGATACCAATCTGTCACACCCCAAAACCGTGACCGGCGGAAACGTTCTGGGGCAGAGGACGTCATGTAAAGTATCACAACACAGTATAACAGTAAATAAGCAGACAACATCATCCATTGCATTAAAAATATAATTTTAATACAAGCGTGTTTCGTACAGTTATAGACACCAAAAAGTAAATCAAAATAATGAAATGAGTCTCGAATGCACTCCAGCTTCTCAAAAGTTGGCATCGGTACCTGTCTACTAATGACCTGAGAATACAAGTTATTTTGAAAGAGTTTATCAGCATTAAGCTGGTGAGTTCATAAGTATTTTAGTGTCGGTGTTTGTATCAAAATGTTTGAATGTGGTTTTAAGCATGAGTTTGTAAACATTGGTGGTAAAAGTATGTGAATGTATGTAAGTGTTTGTAAAAGTTTGAATCTCTCAGAAAAACCTATATTTTCTATTAAAAGTAGCCTTCTACCAAGGCGTAACTATTTTGTATGTTCTTTTATCGTAAAAGTGTGTAAAATTCCCAAGTGTAACTATCATTAACAAAATATAGTTTGTACATTAATGTTTAAGTGAAATGATCACTAAATGTATATAAAGGGTAAATTATTGTAGTAATGTAGTGTTGTATTATAGGAACTACTGCTGTACTAACTACCTTAAACTGGATTTATATTATGGTATCATGTGATTAATTGTACCATACTATCGACTAGGTAACAACAACAAATGTAGGTCGTAAAAAGGTATGACGTTTGGCACCCGCAGACCTGCAGGTTCGGCTGTAGCTAGCAGCAAGGTGTAGGATAGTCAATCCAGTATAGATCTATATGCAAACTCATGCTCTCCCTCCAAGAGACTCTGGCTACAACTCGGGCCATGACATTGAAGGCATGCTCCAATATAGTGGATCACAATTTTTTAACGTATTCATGTATATGTAATGTATTGTTACTTGTTCTGGTATCGTTGTATATGTTCTCTTTCTAGTATAGTTGTATATGTTCTTCTTCTAGTATAGTTGTATATGTTCTTCTTCTAGTATAGTTTTATATGTTCTCATAGTAATGTAATGTATATGTTCTCATAGTAATGTAATGTATATGTTTTCATAGTAATAAGTACTGACTCATGAATGAACTGACTCATTGAACATCTCATTGATCTAGCAGTTGTATAACGTATTGTCCCGTGCTACCCATATGGTAACACACTAATGAAGAAACTGGTACGAATGAATCTGGAAGAACTTTTATGACTATATATGTACACATGTTATATAATTAATATTGAAACGACCTTCCTAAGCCTTTTAAACATTTTTTATATAACTATACATATACAGGCATGCAATTTATAATAAGTATAAAAGAGTTTAAGTAAAAGTAATTGATAAGTAAAAGAGTTTGTAAAGCAGTTTGAAGTAAAACAGTTTGATAAACAGTTTGAACAGTAATAAAATCATTGGTTTTGTAGTTATTAATCACATGTGATTGATGTAATAACTATAATTATTCAACTTGTATTCCCCACCATAAAAGCATTAAAAACATTTAAAAGTTTTTCAAAGGTTAGTTAAAGGGGTATGAACTCACTTGTGGTGAGTGGATTGGATTGAAGTGTCGGATACGGTGCTAGGTGGCAAATGGAGACTTGTACACACGCACGAGCCTAGTTATCATATAATGAACAGATATGTAACTAATTAGCCAAATTATAACTAATAAATTAAGTTGGGACATTCTAGAATCATAAAAACACTTTTTATAAGTGTTATAAGTCCTAAGGGGTGTATCTAAGTTGTTGTGGGACAAGGCTAAAGGGGTTTAGGGTTCCAAACGACCCTATACATGAGTTTACTCTCCAAAACTTCACACAACGAGTTTATGGTCGAAAACCCTTGGATTTACGGCCGTGAACTCCTAGGCCTTATGTCATTTGGTGTTTTGGAGTTCTACATAATTCCTAGAAGAAATTCTACTTGTTGGTTTAATCCTTGGAAGAGTTTAGGGCATTAAGACACTCCTTTTAGGATTTTTCGGCCCCAAGGCCATTTCCTTTTGAGTTTACTGCCGTAAACTCATATGGAAATGGGTATTTTTATGTTTTCAAGTCCCATACTCATCTAGGATAGGTTCTAGACATTTATCTAAGGCTAATGAAGGCCTTAGGCACACATTGGTACCCTTCCTTGATGTTCATGGCCCAAGAACCAAAACCAATAGAGATTACGGCCGTAATCTCTCTTTGGGATGGGTTTTTGATGTTTTAAGATCCCTAAATTAACTAGGAATAAATCGAGGCTATTGTCCAAGGCTTTAGGAGTGATTAAGACACTCTTAGGCCTTTGAGTTTGGAGTTGACGGTCCAAGAACTTCTTGGGCTGTGAACACCTAAATCTTGGTGTTCTTGGATGATTTCTAGTCTTAAATACACCTACATATAAGACTAATGTAGTTACTTAACAAGGGAAAGGGACTAGGCATCATTTAACCCTTATAAAAGAGTTTACTCCCCAAGATGTTCTTGGGCGGTAAACTCTCGAATCTTGCAGTTTTGCTATGTAATCTATGTTATTGAACACATTATAAGCCATATAATACAACTAGGGAGAGGTACTCACGTTTTGGGATGAAAACCCGAAGATCCGTGAGAGAGAAAATGGCTTTTCTCTAGTTGGAAATGTAACTAATGAAATAATTTGGTTAAGAATTATATATATAGTTCTGGGATTTTTGGCAGAAAATATTTTTATTCCAGAAATGAACTCTAATATCATAAAGTTTTGAAATAACGGAGTTGCACAAAACCCTAGTGCATCCTCTCTCCTAATATCTCCTTAAATGTAAACCCTGAAATACTCAAACTTATTCGGAAAAGTCTGAAAATTTACTGAAACGGATCTAACTTCTATTGACTTGATAATGTTCGTACAGAATGGAAATTTCGGGTTGTCACAAAAACCTTTCATCTTTAGATTCCACAACTCTTGCTCCAGCTTTTGCATCTCGTCCCGTGGGCAGTATTAAGCCAGCATCAGCTCCTTCAAATCATCCCAAATCATGGCATTAGCCACTAGAAGAGTCAGGGATTTGACTTGGCTATTCTACTAAGTTAGTGCTCTGTTAGTGAATTTGCACACTGCAAACTTCAGCTTGCTGATTTTTAGTCATGCACATATCTCGAAAATTGATTCGGTCTTTTCAAACCAAAGGGTTAGAGAAATGACACCTCCAGTTCCATCAAAAGACCGAGGTTTAGCGTTCGTTAAGTCCTTATACGAACACTCCTTCATGTGTCCATGACTGTCACCTTGGTTTGATGGGTTTACACATCTACCCACCCCGCTAGTGCCACCAGCATTAATCTGGGACATGGTAGTGGCCACAGCGGCTATTACTACTACCTGGAACAAAACAGGATCGTACTGAGGAGGTGGCGGTAGCGGATTTGTTGGAGGATTGTTATTCTTTCTGTTGGATCTCTTATTCGAAGGCATCTTTCTCTAAGAAGATTCAAGAGCAAATGACAATAAGTCCTAGTCGTAACATAACCTGATTCTATAAAGTACTACCATCGATCTACAATACAATTTTACTAACACAAGCAAAAAATCACATAGATTCAATGGTGAAAATTAGTAATACGTGAAATGAAACTATGTAGTGTGATAATGCCATAAAATACTCCTATAGTATTTTTATGTTTTATGTTTGGTTCTAGTTCTTCTCTTTTTATAGCATATGGGTAAGTTTTAGACTTCTTGCAACACCAAATACGGGTAAGTTTTGGTTATAGTTCTTCTCTTTTTATAGCATATAGTTCTTACTAAGATATTGCTTCTAATGTGTATGAATACTTGTATACTTATTGTAAAATACATATACTTTAAAAAGTATACTTTTAGTTAAGAGCACTTCAGCCCCTTACTATTTATAGTTGTATACCATGTAAGGTTTGATAAACTTAGTTCACTATAAACAATAACTCTGATACCAATCTGTCACACCCCCAAACCGAGACGGCAGAAACGTTCGGGGGTGGAGGACGTCATGTATAGCATTACAACAAATTCATCATAGTAATCAAAGAAGAACAACCATTACATTGAATATATATATATAAGTTATTTACATATGTTCGATACGTAGACTGTATACAGCAAAAGTATAACAAAAGTATCAAATATGTGACTCTATAAGCTCCATCTTCTCAAAAGCCTACGGGCATACATGTCTACTGATTCCCTAAGAATACAAGCGGTTTTGAAAGTGTATCAACATTTAAGTTGGTGAGTTCATAAGGGTGTTTTTGGTAAAGAAAACCTATATTTGAATATGTGTGTATATATATATATATATATATATATATATATATATATATATATATATATATGTGTGTTTTTATGCTTCTCAAGAAAATCCAGTATTTCCTTTAGAGTTGAAAATAGTCTTAGCCCTAAGGCCCAAAATGTAAATTTGTTATTGTACTCTATGATGGTATATGAAAATGATAGTTTGTTTGCCAGGTTACCACCAAGTTTATTGTATAGTGTGTTTTATTACTTAAAATAAAACCATGTATTTGTATTCCCTAGAATCCTCTAGTATAGTGCGTAGTAGTTCTATTAATTAAAATAAAAGTAATGAAGAATGAAATCCCGAAAAACATATGGTCAGTATATATTGTTGTGAGTTTGGTATAACCATGCTTGATATAACCTAGTGACCTCTACGACATTCTTCAGGCATCAGAATGGTATGATATTTGTCACCTCAGGCATGTCTGCCTAACTGTAGCTAGCAGTTTAGTTGTGTGATTGTCAGTCCCAAATAGATCTATTCACAAATCTCACGCTCTCCCTCTAGGAGACTCTAGTTATAATGTGGTAGGATTTAGTCCGCACCCCGAAGGGTACAATTGAAGTAGTGCCCCACAACCATGTATTAAATAGTTTATGTATAGTATTGTAGTGTTCTCTTGTACTTGAACTGTATGGATACTTGTAGAGTAAAAGTAATTATTCTAAAATAATTATTTGTATTGTACTCTCGTATTCAAAAACAATGTATTGCGGTGTTGAATCCCAAACTATACCTATTATAGTTTACATGTATGTTATGAATTTTTTTCGCGTATTGTCCTAAAAACGTTGCAATTATGGTTGTAATTTGAAAAACTTCCCTTATGCTCAGCATGTTACAAAAGGGATAAAATATCTAAATATTTTATAAAATGTAATGCTCTCTTAGTTGTATCATTTGCACAAGTTTTAATTTCCGTTGAAATCCTTTGTATAAGAACACAAAAATTCATTATGTTTGGCTTGTATTCCCCCTGAAAACATTAACAATAGTAAAAGCGTAGGGGTATGACATCACAGTTGATTATATCCACGTGCTCGACAGCAAAACCGGAAAGATGACCCTCGTGTAACATCCGGATTTACAGGTACCATATTTAAGTTGTGTATTTTGAGTTATGAGGAGGGACTCAACGAGTTAACGCCTAGACTCGTCGAGTAGGATCGTGATTTGCTGACTGGATTAATAAACGGACTCGACGAGTCCGCACTGTGGGTGGAAACCCTAAATCCTCGGGTCTATGCCATATTTAAGGGACCTTATAGCCCTCATTTGCGGCTACCAGTCCAAAGAGAGAAACCCTAGTGAGCATGAGCGTGTGGTGTGAGAAGAAGGGCTATTTTGATCCTTGTTGGTGTGGTTTTGCAAAGATGAAGGAGATTCCAGCAAATGAAGGTCAAGGGGGTAGCTATTATGTGGTTTCAAGCAAGGAATTCCATCTTTGAGGTATTAAATCGATCCTTCTTCTGTTTTGGTGTAGAACCCTTGAATCTAGGGCTTTCTCTACCCTCTATTGGCTTGGATATGATGCTTATGTTGTCCCTTTGAGTGTTAAACTCTGGATCTAGATGTTGAGGGGTCCAAAGAGCCCCAACCTCCCTGCTTTATGTTGTTCCATTAGAGATATGAACCTAGGTTGTCATTTTAGAAGTTATTTCACCAAAAGGAGTCTTATATGTGTTGCATGAGTGTAAAGGTTGAACCTTTACGTAGTTATTGAGCCTTAGGAAGTCGGATCTGTTGGTCAGAGAAACAGATCTGACCTCAGAAGGTCATTTGGGTGTTGCCATGGAAGAAACTCGCCGAGTCGAGTCGGGTTGCCCCGCGATTCGTGACAAGTGGTAACCCGTCGAGTGAAAGGTTAACTCGACGAGTCGAGTGAGGATTTATGAGGATTATAAGCACACGCATGGACTCGCCGAGTCACACAAGTGCACTCGACTAGTTTGGTCAAAGTTTGGCCATTGACTACAGTTGACTTTCATTGACTTTTAGGGTTTGGTTAACACTTGGACTTTTGGACCATTAGAAGGGTAAAATAGTCTTTTAGCCTTCTGAGAGAACATTGGAAAGGACTAGTCTAGCCTAGAGAGTCATTATTGATTTGAGATGATTGCTTATGTGTTTAGGCGGGGCTAGGTCATTGTTACGAGGTTCAGGGATACCGAGCACGTGAGTTACTAGACAGCATACGAGGTAAGTCTTCTCACTATAGGTTACTAGAGTGGTAATTATGTGTGACCAGAAGTTCCTATGTGCTATGAAGAATATGTGATATATGTTGATAGGAGATATGCGATATGTATGTGATATGTTATGTTATGAGAAGTATGTATTTGGACCGGAAGGTCATCATGTTATGGATTGGAAGGTCATCATGTTATGGATCGGAAGGTCAACAGTGTATGGACCGGAAGGTCATTACGTGTAGGGTCGAAAGGTCTACCAGGGTTGGGACGGAAGTCCCCTGAGACACATGGACCGTAAGGTCCCATAGAACTATGGCCTTGAGTGGCGTATATGTTGTATGTGGTATTTTGGGAAACTCACTGAGCATTTATGCTTACTGTGTTATGTGTTATGTGTTATGTGTTTCAGGTGCTAGCGAAGATCGCGGGAAGGCATGGCATGATCTGTACACACTGGCAGAGGATTTCTTTTATGATCTTGGGATATGTTTTTGTCATTATGACATTTGTTAAACTTGAGATTGAGAATATTGAATGAGTTTTATGTTGTTTGAAAAATAAAAGAATTGTTTTAATTTTTACGTCGTTACAAGTTGGTATCAGAGCCTTGGTTTGAGGGATTCGAATGCACCTTCGGGCGTATCTGAACTCAAACTGAGGATTTGAGGAAAATTTTTAGAAAAGAAAAAAATTTCTAAAAGAGTTAAAGATTTTGAGAAAGGCAGAAAAGAGTAGTGTGTACGATCAGCCAGTGCCCGAACGGTGATTTCCCAAAATACCCTTACATTATGTGTTATGAGATATTATGTGATATGCTATGCATGCTAGAGTAGGCTAGGTATTCATATCTAGGACTAGAGTGGCCTGAGTGTGATGCCTGAGCCTAGGAGATTACTGCTACTAGGAGATACTTTGAGAGTGAGCAGGTAGCGGTAAAGAGCTTGCAAGAGGTCTACTGGAAAGTAGCCTATGTATGATAAGAAGTAGAGTACTTGTGATTTGGGATCCAAGGAGAAGGACTTGGGGTCAATACTAATGCGGTGTGGACGGTAGTATAGTGACTGTACTACTGAAAACACCAGACCAGTAAGCAGTCCAAGTAGGAATCCTTGGGTACTAAGGGCCAAGTAGGGTTTAGTTATCGAGTGTATGTATGCTAGAGCGAATCTATGATATTTGTTGTTTCAGAGACATCATGGTTGGGACATGCCACAGACTAGAGACCAGCAACGTGAGTGACGAGGAGCTTCGTCAGATGATCCACGATGATGTGGCTGCGGCCATCCGAGCAGAGATACCGGAGATGTTTGGGTCTATCAAGACCACTTTGATTGAGACGTTTGACGAGAGATACGCAACGGTTACTGAGGTTGCGGATGCTGCAACTGTGGCTGCTGCTAGACCTCAGGGCGGTGACTCGATGTTGTTCCGAGAGTTTAGCAACATGAAGCCACCGGATTTTGATGGGACGCAGGATCCGATTATTGTGATGAGTTGGATTTCTAATATCTAGGGATGCTTCTACACCTGTTCGTGTTCGGAGCATCTGAGGGTTCGGTTTCTACTAAACCAGCTTCGCTTGGGAGCAAAGGACTGGTGGAAGTTTGTGACAGCGAACATCACTCTTGCAAAGATTTTGTAGGTGGCCTGGGAGAGGTTCACCACCCTGTTTAGAGACGAGTATGTTCCCCCGATGGAGAGGGAATAGTTGGCATAGGAGTTTCTGTCCCTCAATAAAGGGATGGAGTCCGTGACTGTGATCACACAGATGTTCCACAAGAGGGTGTTGTTTTGCCCTGAGCACATGTCGTCTGAGCAGGCACGCATAATCCGGTATTTGAGCATTATGAGGAGGGACATACGGGAGTTCGTGGCGAACTCGACTTACTGGACATTTTTTGAGCTCCAGGAAAATGCCCGGAAGAGGGAGATTGAGCTGGAGACTCAGGACAGGTAGGAGGTCGAGACTCAGGGGAAGGATAAGCGGCCAATATAGTCTCAGTCGACATCCAAGCGGGCGAAGCCCGCCGCTACGAGATCCGGAGGCAAGAAGGGTCGCACCTGTGGGAAGTGCGGAAAGGGACATGATGGAGTCTGTCGGTCAGGTGCTTGCTACAAATGTGGAAAGGAGGGGCATATAGCCAAGGACTAGCCCAAGGGGTTTATGTTTTCTTTCATTGCAACCAAATGGGCCATCGGAAGGCCGAGTGCCCACAGCTGTTTCAGGGATCAGTGGAGGGATCGGCCCCTGCTACTTCTCAAGCTACTGAGAGTTAGCCAGTGAAGGCCGAGGCACCGAAGGCTCGCGGGAGAGCCTACTAGTTGACAGCGGAGGAGGTCCACGCAACGCCCGATGTCATGGTTGGTACGTATTCTTTCATTTATTTATGCTGAGTTAAGATATTGTGCTTATTTTATGATATGTGTTGGTACTTTTCTTGTGAATTTTGTACTGCTTTGGTGTTATTTGACTCGGGTGCAAGTCGAACTTTTGTGTTGTTAGCATTTAGTCAGCACATCAGTATTCGACGATAGGCGTTGAGTCGACCTCTACGAGTTTCCATAGCTGATGAGCGAGCGATGTATGCTACTGATATGAATTGAGGATGTATACTTGAGATCTTCGGCGTTGAGTTCCCGATAGATCTGGTCCCGATTGCGATGGGGGATGTTTGCATTATTGTGGGCATTATTGGTTGAGCCAATTTGGGTGGTTATAGACTGCGAGCGGCAGATAGTGACGATACAAGACCCTTGTGGAGGAGTGCTGAATGTATATGGCGAGGGTAACCGATGTGGGTCAGCATTTTATTCGACTGCTAGAGTGAGATAGAGTTTACAGCAAGGCTACAACGGGTTTGTAGCTTATGTGATAGATACACGAGTGGCCGCGGAGAGACCTAATTTGATTGATGATGCTCCGATAGTGCGTGAGTTCCCAGATGTTTCTCCCGAGGAGTTGTCGGGTGTGCCTCCCTAGAGGTAGGTGGAGTTCTGCATCGATTTGGTTCTGGGGGCAGTACATATCGCCAAGGCACCTTATCGCCTTGCGCCACCAGAGATTCATGAGTTATCCTCGCAGCTTCATGAGCTGCTGGGAAAGGGGTTTATTAGACCGAATAGCTCGCCGTGGGGAGCACCGATCCTTTTTTTCATGAAAAAGGATGGTTCACACAGGATGTGCATTGATTACCGGGATTTGAACAAGTTTACAGTCAAGAACCGTTATCCATTACCGAGGATTGATGATGTGTTCGATCAGTTGCAGGGAGTGTCTTGGTTCTCCAAGATAGATTTGATGTGTGGATATCATTAGATGAGAGTGCGGGATGAAGATATCCAGAAGACAACATTTAGGATTCATTATGGGGATTACGAGTTCGTGGTGATGCCTTTTGACTTGGCTGACGGGTTCCTGATGGAGGAGGCATACAGATCGAGGTTCTCGATCCATCCTGGGGCCACTAAGATGTATTTGGACATGAAAGGAGATTATTGGTTGCCCTGCATGAAGAGGAATGTTGCATGGTTCGTTGAGAGGTGCTTGACCTGCCGCAGGGTTAAGGTCGAGCACCAGCGTCCGCATGGCAAGTTGCAGCCACTTGAGGTTCCCCAGTGGAAATGGGAACAGATTTCTATGGATTTTATCACCAAATTGCCGAGGACCACGAGGGGTGTAGATGCAATTTGGGTGATTGTTGATCGGCTAACAAGGAGTGCGCAATTCCTTGCTATTAGTGAGAGCTCTTCTTCAGAAAGGCTAGCAGATACATATGTGAGGGAGGTGGTATCACGGCATAGAGTACTGATCTCGATTGTGTCGGATCGAGAAGTATGTTTCACTTCCAGGTTCTGGAAGAAATTACATGAGGATTACAGTACGAGGTTGCATTTCAGCACCGCATACCACCCACAGACAGACGGACAGAGTGAGCGGACGATTCAGAAGCTCGAGGACATGCTTCGAGCATGTGTGTTGGACTTCGGAGGAAGTTGGGACACGTACCTACCATTGGCTGAGTTTTCCTATAACAAAAGCCACCATTAGACCATTGGTATGTCTGTCTTCGAGTTTTTGTGTGGGAGAAGGTGTCAGACTCCCATCTGCTAGGGAGAGGTAGGGCAGCGAGTGATGGGTAGCACTGAGATAGTGCTTCAGATGACTGAGCAGATACATCAGGTCAGGCAGAGATTGCTGACAGCCCAGAGTCGCCAGAAGAGTTATGCGGATAGTCGACGATCTGAGCTTGAGTTTCAGGTTTGAGACTTCGTACTCCGGAAGGTATCTCCATGGAAACGAGTGATCCGTTTCAGGAAGAGGGGCAAGCTGGGGCCCCGGTACGTTGGTCCTTTCAAGGTGACCGCGAGGGTGGGCAGGGTAGCTCATCGTTAAGAGCTACCTAAATAGTTGAGCCAGATACATGATACCTTCCAGGTGTCTCAGTTGAGGAAGTGTATAACCGACGAGTCGGCGGTTATACCACTAAAGGATATTCAGGTGGACGCGAGCCTGAATTATGTTGAGAGGTCGATCGCAATCTTAGATCGAAAGATCAAGGTTCTGAGAAACAAGGAGGTGCCCCTGGATCAGGTCCAGTGGCAACATCAGAGAGGATCCGAGTTGAATTCGGAGCCGGAGGGGAGATAGGGGAGCAGCACCCAGAGTTGTTTGTAGAAAGAGACTTCGAGGGCGAAGTCCGATTCTAGTGGGGGAGAAGTGTAACATCTAGATTTCTAGGTACCATACTCGTCGAGTAGGATCGCGATTTGCTGACTGGATTGATGAACGAACTCGATGAGTCGATGGGTGGACTCGATGAGTCTGCGCTGTGGGTGGAAACCCTAAATCCATGGGCATGTGCCCGATTTAAGGGACCTTATGGCCCTCATTTGTGGCTACGAGTCCAGAGAGAGAAACCCTAGTGAGCTTGAGCACATGGTGTAAGAAGAAGGGCTATTTTCATCCTTGTTGGTGTGGTTTTGCAAAGAAGTAAGAGATTCCAGCAAAAGAAGGTCAAGGGGGTTGTTATTCTGTGGTTTCAAGCAAGGAAGTCCATCTTTGAGGTATTAAATCGATTCGTCTTCTGTTTTGGTGTAGAACCCTTGAATCTATGGTTTCCTCTACACTTTATTGGCTTGGATAAGACGCTTATGATGTCCCTTTGAGTGTTAAACTCTGGATCTGGACCTTAAGGGGTCTAGAGAGCCCCAACCTCCCTGCTTTATGTTGTTCCATTAGAGATATGAACCTAGGTTGCCATTTTAGAAGCTATTTCACCAAAAGGAGTCTTATATGTGTTGTATGAGTGTAAAGGTTAAACCTTTACGTAGTTATTGAGCCTTGGGAAGTTAGATCTATAGGTTAGAGAAACAGATCTGACCTCAGAAGGTCATTTGTGTGTTGCCATGGAAGAAACTCGCCGAGTCCATAAGGGGCTCGACGAGTCGAGTCGGGTTGCCCCGTGATTCATGACCAGTGGTAACCCGTTGAGTGAAAGGTTAACTCGATGAGTCGAGTGAGGATTTATTAGGATTACAAGGACATGCATGGACTCGACGAGTCACACGAGTGCACTCGACGAGTCTAGTCAAAATTTGACCATTGACTGTAGTTGACTTTCGTTGACTTTTAGGGTTTGGTCAACACCTGGACTTTTGGACCATTAGAAGGGTAAAATGGTCTTTTAGCCTTCTAAGAGAAAATTGGAAAGGACTAGTCTATCCTAGAGAGCCGTTATTGATTTAAGATGATTGCTTATGTGTTTAGGCGGGGCTAGGTCATTGTTACAAGTTTCAGGGATACCGAGCATGTGAGTTACTAGACAGCATACGAGGTGAGTCTTTTCACTATACGTTACTAGAGTGGTAATTATGTGTGACCGGAAGGTCCTATGTGGTATGAAGAGTATGTGATATATGTTGATTGGTGACATACGATATGTATGTGTTATGTTATGTTATGAGTAGTATGTATTTGGACCGGATGGTCATCATGTTATGGACCGGAAGGTCATTACATGTAGGGTCGGAAGGTCTACCATGGTTGGATGGAAGTCCCCTAAGACGCATGGACCGGAAGGTCCCATAGAGCTATGGCCTTGAGTGGCATATTTGTTGTATGTGGTATTTTGGTGAACTCACTAAGCATTTATCTTTCTTTGTTATGTGTGATGTGTTTCAGGTACTAGCAAGGATCGCGAGAAGGCATCGGCATGATCCGTACACACTAGCAGGGGATTTATTTTATGATCTTGGGATATGTTTTTATCATGATGTCATTGGTTAAACATGAGATTGGGAATATTGAATGATTTTTATGTTGTTTGAAAAATGAAAAATTGTTTTAATTTTTACGTAGTTATGTAACAGCCCGAAATCCATGTACCCTTTTATTTAGCCCTTCATATTTAAATTGTATCATTTTAGGGTCGAGTACGTTGAGCGTACAAGGAGTACGTTGTGCGTACTCACGCGCTTCATTTTAACGCCTTCTGCTTTGGGTACGCTGGGCGTAGCCAGGGTTACGCTGGGCGTAACCGGTCCAGAATCAAAAACCCTAATTTTTGGGTTGGCTATAAAAGGAATGTGTTGGCTCGATTCCTCAGCCACCATCCCTCAGAAAGAAACCCTAAGAGAGTGTTTATCCGTTCCTAGCCCATTTGTGAGTGTTCTAAGCTTGGTGGTGTCATTTCAAGGTAGCAAAGGAGAAAAAGAGTTCATTGGGAATGCTAGAAGTTGGTGTTCAAGTGTAGATCTGGGCTTTGCAAAGGTTGGAGCTTCATTCTAAGGTAAAAAGTTTGGATCTTGTCATATAGTTCTTGTGGTATGCTTTATGGACCATTTTCTAGGGTTTTGGTCCCAAAGGTGGAGACATTATGAGCAAATGGTCTCCACTAGCTTAGATCCATCATATTTCTGGTCCATTTGAGTTGCAGATTCATAAAAATGTAATCTTGGACGTGAATGTTTGGCCATGCATGAGATCTATATCCTTGAGTTGAAATAGAAAGGTGTTAAGGAATGTAACAGCCTTTACAGCCATGCCAAGGCTTAAAGGTTTCGACTTTATGGGTAAGGATGCTTAAATAAAGCCGGATCTAGAAGTGGAAGTTATGGCTTAACCGATTAAGACCATAAATGATGAATGCTTAGGTCTGATGGTTACGCTGGGCGTAACTCCCAGTACGTGCAGCGTACTGGGTGGAGACCCCGATTCTTGGGTTGGCGATGTATGTCCCGCGTACATCAAGTTGTACGCCCCGCGTACTGGAAGGTTGACTTTTGTTGACTTTTAGGGTTTTGGTCAATGTGTGGACTTTGAGTCAAAGAAGGGTAAAATAGTCTTTTACCCTCTGAGGAATGATGATAAGGGGTAATGTCTAGTTGTGGAAGTCTATATTAATTATAATGATATTCGTTATGATTAGGCGAGGTTGAGTCTTCGTTGGGATTTGGAGATAGCGAGTACGCGAGATTCTATACTTTTCACGAGGTGAGTTTTCTCACTATATTGTACCCGGAAGGGTTTTATTGTGTGACCGGAAGGTCGGATATGTTATGAGTTATATGCATTGTATATGATAAGTTAATCGTTTATATGTGTTATGTATGATATGCTTGATATGGGCCGGAAGGCATTATGTTATGGGCCGGAAGGCGTATATGTTATGGGCCGGAAGGCGTTGTGATGTGGACTGTAAGGTTGACGCAGGTAGGACCGGAAGGTTTACCAAGTCGGGACGGAAGTCCCCTAAGACACATGGACTGGAAGGTCAGGGCCTGGAAAGGCATATGTGCGTAAGTAGTATTTTGGGGAACTCACTAAGCATTTATGCTTACAGTTGTTGTGTTATGTGTTTCAGGTACTAGCGAGGACCATGGGAAGGCGCCGGTGTGATCTGTACACACTGACGAAGGAACTGTTTTATGATCATGGGATGTATTTTGTTATAATGACATTGTTACACATGTGGTTTCAGAATATTAAATGATGGTTTTGGTGTTTGCAAAAAGGAAAATTTTGTTTTGAAAATTCACGTTGTTACACGTTACACCTCGAGTTGGAGTACGCGAAATTAACGGTATCCTAATGATAATTAAACACATAATTGTATCTCTATTTGCGAAACCATTAATTATAGTGTTAGAAAACACTTGTCTTTGGGTCAGGAAATGTTACTGTGACTTGTTTGAAGTGGGAAAAGAAGGTTTTCAACCAAGGTTCACGCTTCAAGGCTATTTGCAGTTGGGATCCAGGGTTTGCGGCTATGAACTAAGTTTGTGCCTATGAATGCTTTTGCGGTTGTGAACGGTTTGCGGATGTGAACGTTTTGCAACCGTGAACTGGTTTGCAGCCCTTGAAGATATGAAGGTAGTTCTTACTGTTCTTGAGGAAAAACTTGAAGATTTGAAGGTTTGATCTTGAAGATATGAATGTTCTTGGGTGGTTCTTGGGAGCAACTTGAGAGTTTTTGGGTGAAAAAGATGAAAAATGAAAAATCTCTTAGGGAAAAACATTTATATCGGTCGGGTTTGCGGTCGGAATTGGGTTATCAATTGTAAACGGGTTTACAGCCCCAGGGTTTACGACGGTAAACGGGTTCACGGCCGTAAACACTTGGTTGGACAAGTTTTGCTGAATTTTCGAAGAAAACTTGATCTTTCAAGTGTTTTTGGTTCCAAAAACTCATATAACCTCTAATTATATATTTTAGATTATTTTCTAACTCACAAAAACTTAACGGAACAAATAAAATTTGAAATTTTATTTAACGAAAATTGACTTTTGTTGAATAAAAAGTATCGGGTTGTCACAAATTATGATGATCAAGGTAAATATTCCTTGAAGATATGAAGGATCTGTATGAGTTTTGAGAGCAAATTGGAGGTGTTTGCGGTTTAGAAAGTGAGAAATGAATTGAGTTTGCATCTAAACACTTATATATAGAGATGCTTTTCGGTCCTTAATGGGCCTCACGAAGGTGTTCTCGGTCCTACATGATGGGCCTTAATGTTTTTTCGACCTGATAATCAACAAAGATGTAACATCCAAAATAAAAAGGTATGTCATGAACCCCCTTTAAAATTTAAATTGTTGCATTTTTGGTCCTTAGTATGTTGGGCGTACCTAGGCGTACGCTTAGCGTACTAGGGCCTTTCATGGACGCGAGTATTGGGAGGTATGGGCGTACCAGGGTCTACGCGTCAGGGGCCAGAAAACCCTAATGACGGACTTGAGGCCTATATAAACGACTTTAAGCCTTTGGCGCTAAACCCTGGAGAGACTCCACTACCCTTAAACATCATTCTACTGCTGGGAGCTTTGAGGAATCATTTTGTGAGCTCTTAAGGTGTGTTTTTGTGCTTTCTAGTGTTCATTTCAAAGAGGAGGGTTGGTCTAGCATACTTGGAACAGGAGGGGGCTTCAAGACCTTGCATCATAATCATATTTTAGAGCTTTTTGAGGTAAAAAGCTTGCACGTTTCCTTGTTGCTCTTTAGTTTTAGCTAGGGTTTTTGTAGTTGGTCCTCTTTATGGATTTTAGGCCTCATTTATTGGCTAGAACGTCCCCATTCGTAAATAAGGTCAGATCTGGGGTCCTTAAACAAGTTGAGGGTATAAACATAGGATCTTGGTGGAAGTCATGACCTTGTGCATGAATGAGAGGCTTGGGAAAGGTCTTAATGATGTCTTTGGGGGCTTAATGGACATGCAAAGGCATAAAGTTAGCAACTTTATGCCCTAAGAAGTATTAAAGGACTCAGATCTAGATTTTGGTCGTAAAAGAATGAAGTAATAAGCACTTAATGGAGAAAGTGCTTAACTGAGACTTACGCCGGGCGTACTTCAAGTACGTTGCGCGTAACCCCTGAAGACCCGGTACGCTGCGTGTACCAGGAGCGTACGTTGGGTGTATGCGGAACAATTTGGGCCAATCATAATTTGGGATGTCAAACTTTTGGGCTCTGATGGGTTTTGGGCCTGTTTGAATTCTTAGGGTAAAGACTTTTATCAATTGGATCATGGACATATTAAGTAGGCCCATTAAGGACTTTGGACTTACATTTTGGGCCCATTTGCATTGCAAGGGTGTTTGGGCCTTTGGGGTTAGGGTTTAAAGGTTAGGCCTTCCCTTGGGATAATTTATGGACCAATCAATGATATTATTATTATTGTTATTATCCAGTTGGGAGGTTGCGGGTCTTTGAGAGTGCATTACGCATATTCTTCGGGCAAAGGTGAGTCTTCTCACCATACCCATGGGTCTACGGCACCAAGGCCGGCCCATTATATGATTATGATTTATGTGATTACTCTGTGTATTGATATGTATTATGATCTTATGATTGCATGAAGACCCCGGGGGAGCCCGTGGCCTTGGGTGTAAGACCATGTGGGGTAGCCCATGGCAGTCTAAGTAAAGACCATGTAGGGTAGCCCGTGGAGGTACTTTATAAAAATAACACATGGGAAATTATTGATCTTACTAATCTTCCTAAAGGAAGAAAAGCCATAGGATGTCGTTGGATTTATAAAATCAAGTATAAATCTAATGGTGAGATAAAAAGGTATAAAGCTAGACTAGTAGCAAAAGGATACAGTCAACGGGAAGGTATTGACTATGAGGAGACATTCTCTCTTGTAGCAAAAATGGTTTCTATAATAATGTTTTTTGATATGGAGACATTCTCTCTTTAGTTGTTCATCATTCTTGCCCCTTATACCAATTTGATATAAATAAAGTTTTTTTTCTATGGTGATTTGTCTGAAAATGTTTATATGGAACTTCTTGAAGGATATTATTAAAAGGGTCATATCAGAGTTTGTAAACTAATAAAATCCCTTTTATGGTCTTAAACAAGCTCTTAGGAAGTGGAATGAAAAGTTATATCATTCACTTTCAATTTTTGGGTTTAAGCAAATTATATACCGTTGAATTAGTGTCTAAGCCCATAATTATAACTGGTAAGTATTTGACCTGGTTGTGCAAGGTCCTTTTGGGTTACCTTCACCAAAGCAACTAGATAGGATGATTTATGAAGAAAGAGGTTATTATGATTTATTAATATATTATGAGAATAATACATTAAAAGAGAAATCCTATTATTTAATTAATATTAGTCAAGAATTAATTAAGAATTAATTTGGTGGCTAAAAGAGATTAATTAAATAAAGGGGACTGATATTGTAATTATAAGATAGTTACATAAATGGGCTAATGGACTCCATAGAGGTTGGAGTAGAAGAAATCTATAGGAAACCCATTAGAATTCATTCAAGGCCTCTAAGGAGGGAGTCTATTGGTTGATTAAGGCCTAAGCACAAAATTAGGGTTTCTCCTGAAACCCTAGCAACCCACATAAGTATAAAATAACCCCTAGGGCCCCCTAAAACATGGCTAAGAACTCTCTAGCAGACCTAGGATGTTTTTTTTGGTGCTCCTACCCTCTCTCCAATACCATCCTCTTGCTTGTGGTGTTTGTAAGCCATGGTGACATTTGTGACTCTAAGCTCCAAGGAAAGAAGATTCAAGCGTTCTTGAAGAGATTCAAGCTATTCTTGAAGAGGTAATCATCTAGATATGTACTTATATGATAATTTCGAAATATGTATGCTAGATTTAGGGTTCTTGAGTCTTAGATGAATTGCATGTACAATAGAGAAACCTAGATCCAAGCTTTTGGGTCTGTATGAGCACATAGGATGTTCTTGTGTATAAAAACCATCAGTGTTATCAGAGCCTTGATTGGTTTCTATTGTATCAATGCCTTCTATGTTCATCTTGATGAAAATCGTTTTTTGCCCTCTGTCCGACCTGACTCAGCGAGTCAGCCCAACTCAGCGAGTCCAGTTAGTGACTCGACGAGTCAGGGAGTCAGACAGAGGGAAAAATCGGGATTTCTTGCTGTTTTGCTAAATGATAATTACCAAAACCGTTTTTGATTAATAAAATCTGATTTTTATTATTTTTATGTGATTATCATTACCAAATCAAAAGATAATTACCAATTAATTGAATAATAAATTCTTTATATGATAAAATTTGATTATTTGATTTATTTGATGAATTATCCTATGAATAAAATAGAATAGGTCAAATTTAGATCATCATTAAATTAAATGTTTGATTTAAATTTTTTGCTATTTGATCCTATGTGTTTTGAAAAGTTCAAAATTTGCCCTTAAGTTTTGGAATTTAAATTTTTAATTAAAAGTTTAATTTTTGAAATATTAAATTCTAAAACCCTAGTTGTTTGAAAAAGTTCAAATTACATCCTTACGGTTTTATTAAGCTAATTAAATGTATAATTAAAATATAGTTAATAAATTCATAATGATATGCTTTATATTTAATTAAATTAAAAGTATAGTTTTATTAAATTAGACCACCTAGTATTTTAAAAGTATAAAATACACCCTTATATTATATATAAAATTAAAAGTCTAATATTATATATGTATGACTAAAGATGCTATTCTTACCGTTAGTTGGCCTCATTCACGAAGTCGATCTATAAGGGGGGGGGGGGGGGGGGGGGGTATAAGGTTATGACCTATAAAATGGCCATTTAATGGGTGACCACTCTCACCCACCGCTTCCTTGATTATTGGAGGGTCGTTAGCCGAACGGGTAGGATAGGGAAAAACCCTTTCCTCATTAAAAGTATAATGAATTATAAAGTAACTAAATGTTTTTACAAAATTCTCAATCTTAGTTACTTTAGGCAAAAGTGAATTTGATGCAATTTCATGAAATTACACTTTGTACCCTTTCTAAGACATTAGTGGAGCATGTGTGGTTAACCGGCACACTAATTAGGTTCTAAGAAAAGGTGGAAAAGGGTGACTCGATGTTTGTCATAGATCGATTGATCATGTGTGGCTAACCAGCACGTCGATTAGGTGACTGTAATATTGGGGGCAACATGTATATTTGCATGGTTATTCACACCCTGTTTTTTGATACTCTGCATCTCAGTCACAAAAAAGGGGCATATCGAGATTTAAACATGTCAATGAAAAGTTCAATGAATCTCAAAAGATCTAGGAGTTTTCAATACATTTAAAACTTAATATCTTTTCGTTTTTTATGGTGGAAAATTAGTGAATCGTCATTCACTTACCTTCAAATATTTTGCACTTTAAATTACGACATCCCTCTTCCAAATTGTAGAATATTGTGTTCCTAGCCTTGGTATTTCATTTGGGTGTCGTATCATGGACTATTATCAACTAACTTGAATTTTCTCCCGTTTTGTAGATGTTTGATTCTAACTCTGGTCTTACCAAATCCCTTGGAACAAGCTTTCCGTATGAAGATGATATTCTATGATTAAATCGAGGAACAAGAGATCATTCTTCACTTCCTTAACCTCCTCCTATTGTTCTCCTTGACCCAAAAGTTCGAAGGCTTGAAAAGTTCAAGCTCACTCAAACCCTTTTGGCAAGTAAACATGAAGAAGGAAAGTCAGTGTGTGCACACGTCTTAGAGATAAAGTCGCACATTGATAGGTTAAGAATGTTAGCATTTGTTGTCTATGAAAAGTGGTTGTTCATTGGGTTCTTCAATCGCTTCCTGACTCATATAGTGAGTTTGTAAGAGAGTACTATATGATAAACCACGACGTGACCCTCATCGATCTCACGTATTTGCTTGTTGCTGCTGAATCAACAATGATTTGGCATACTGGAGAAGCAAAGTTGATTGGTAGATCTGCCTTCAAAAACCTCGATGGATATAGGCAATGGCAACGAAAGGCATTCCATGGTCGAAAAGTTTAACCATAAGAGAAAGGCAAAGTCTGAGGTAGTTTTGTGTGCTGTTCCAAAAGAGTCAATTTGCTTTTATTGCCAAGAGAAGGGGCATTAGAGACGAAGCTGCCCTGTCTACCTGAGAGATCTAAGAGATGGGAGATTCAAGACGTATGGCTCTACTTCAGGTAAAATCCATTAACTAACTTTAGAAGTTCCTATTTTTTTATTCTTAATACATGATGTGAGAAGATTGCATTTTGATGTTTTGTAGGATCGAAGAAAAGAGAGGAAGCTTAAAGGAAGAAGTGAGCTGAGTCTGATCGCAAAGAAATGGATTTCTATCGCATGATTCGATGATCGGATTTTTGGAGCTGCTACTTTTATAGTTATGATAGATTACTTACGAATATGTGATAGCGTAGTTTTCCTTTGATTTGCATTGTAAGGACAAGTTTTTCCGTACCTTTTATAAATAAAATAAATTTTGGTTTTGTCTTATTTATATATTTCCTTGCAATGGCATGAATGAAAATTGACGTTTGTGTATTTCTAGTTTTAGCAAAGTTAAAATGGATGTGATTCTTAGTTATGTTATTTGTGGTAACGTCGAGAATTTACCAAATAGGGAAAGATTCTTGTTGCCCGAGTTTCAATTGGACAGAAACTTGGAATCATACAACTTGTATTGTATGATGAATGAGAACCAAAATATTTGCAAAATTAAGACTAATTCCTTGACAACGAGTCAAGTGAAGGACTAGGAGAATTGGTACACAATGTTGTGCACTGGTCAAGTCCACTACAAAGAACGATAAAACTATTCGTCATGATTTACTAAAAGTCTAGTCAATGTGGTTATTCTTACAAGAGTAAGTATGATTCTGAATCATTGAAAAGTTTCAATGTGTGCCAGAACGAATAAGAAGAATTAATTAGGTAGAAAGATAAAAGTTTATCCAATCTAAGAAGAAGGGGAGTACTTTTGTATCATGTTTTATGATCGTCTTGTTGATTATGAAACCATATCATAGTTAATCCTCTAAGGACATCTTAGTGCACTAGTATGGCTAAGAAGAGGAATCGAAATATTGTTGAAATGGTTAAATCAAAAGGATAAGTCATACTTCGTTCCAAAATCAAGTCTTTGAGTGATACTCCAAGATTGTGAATTGAGTGACACATCTTAAGAAGTTCTAACACACTCATCAAATGTGTAGTAGTAAATTTTTTTTCTTACTCTTGCACATTTGAAATTGGTAAATTGTGATGTCTTGGATAAGACAAAGACAAACTAATACCAATTGTGTGTAGTGTTTGTCTTGATAAGAATCCTCACTAACTCTTGAATTTTTGTTTGTCAATAAATGTTTTCTTGCCAAGAGAATCTTATATATCAAGAGGTTAGTGGGAGTCTAAATGATCTTGAAAAGTTTCAAGAACTAATCAAGAGTAAGCCTATTATAAAACACTAGCACATGACTTGAGGTTTGTAACCTGTTGTGTTGACATATTCTTGTTTCTGTGCCAATCCACTTGAGTTGATTATGCATATGAGTTCTACGAGTTCTCAATAGACTACTTAAGGCAAGCACCTTGTTCAATGAAAGTACATTGATTGGTATAGGTGAGCTGCTAAATAACTTGGAAGCAATGGTGGGACCCTTGATGGCAAGAAATCAAGAATGAACAAGTTTTGTCCATAAGAGTTTGGATTTGTCACAAACATTATCTTACAATTATGGTTATGACAAATTCACATGGATAGAAACACATACACTATAAAATCTAAGTGTCATAAGGTTTCTCTCCTTCATGAAAATAATTGTGAGGAAATTCTTTCACTAAGAGATATTTTAAGAAGATAGCAATTATATAGATTGCATTCTCAAATTCGATTATGATTACGGTATCCCTCTTCATAGTTCGAATTGTGAGATTTGGAGATTAGTCTGAACATTTGGGACTTAGTAATATGAGTTCTGAATTAGTTTAGACACACATGTGAGTTATCTAAGGAAAGGTGTATGAGTTTGAGATCTCAGATAGAGACTTATCAAAGCATATTATATTAGGAAAATGAACTTTCGAAGTCAATAAGTATTGTTTTCTAAGAAGTTTAGCTGATTTTTGAATACATGTCAAAGCTAGTGGGAGCATAAATGTTATGCTGGAATGGATATAATCATCATGTTAGTGGGAGCATGGTTATTATTTTAAGTGTTACAAGTTAGCAATATTAATTTTAGAAAACAAAAGGTTTCACTTTGCAAACTTGCAGGGGTTGAAAAGTTTTTTTCTATAATTAAGGGAGAGAATGTTATACTTTGTTTCGAAATCTAAAAGCTTAGATCGAGAAATTTTAATCAAATTTAGTCAAGATATATTAATTTCGTTCTCAAAATTCGATTATGATTACGACATCCCTCTTCATAGTTCGACTTGTGAGAACATGGCAAATAGAAATATTATGGCAAATGGCTCATAAAGTATCATGCTTTTATGTAAGTCATTATAAATCGTGTCCCATATGCTTCTGGTATAGAATCGATTGCATATGTTGTAACATTTGATTGTTCTAAAATGTTCCAAATGCCTAGGGCATTAAGAGAGAAAAAGAACTAGAACCGGATTTGACTAAAATAATTAAACAACTGTCAAGGATAATCTAAGGTTCGCCAAAGATTGGTCGCTTGTGGAAAGTTGGAAGTATACTAATGGATGTACCATATTGACTTTATTATGAATAAATAAAGACTTTATTTAGAATGAGTTGTCATATGGAAAATATGGAAATGTTTCCATATTGAGAGTTAGACGTTAAAAATTTACGTCTAGATTAGAAACTTTTATGCAAGAAGGATGTTCAAAGGAATGTACTTTGAATGTGAGACTTCACATCTATGGAATTGTCTTGTAACAATCTCCAATAGAACAGCTTGTAATTTCATTATCCGAGTCATGATGACTTTTGTGTCGTGACAATTCAAAAGGACCATTGCATAAAATGTTAGAATCTAACATATCCTAGTAGTAGCGAGAATTTTAAATTCTTACACTAATGATTAGGTGTGACAACCCGAAATTTCCATTTGTACGAACAAGATCTATTCAATAGAAGTCAGTCCAATTTCAGTGATTTTCAGACATTTCCGAACAAGTTAGTGTACCTTAGGCTTTACACTTTAGGAGATATCAGGAGAGTGGATGCTCCTGGGTTTGTGAAATTTAAACATTTCAAGTTTCATAAAGTTACAGTCCAAGTTCAAGAATAAAAATATTTTCTGTCAAAATATTTCAGGACTATAAATAGTTTTCTGAATTTATTTAATTCATTATTCACAATTCCAGCTAGAGAAAAGCCATTTTCTCTCTGACAGATCTTCGGGTTTTTATCCCAGATTGTGAGTAACTCTTTCTAGTAGTGTTAGATTACATACTAGATGCATATAACATGATTTAGTGGGCTAAATCATGAGATCTAGGAGTTTACTCCCCAAGGTGTTCTTGGGCGGTAAACTCCCGAAACAAAGCCTAATCGGACATTGATGCTAGAATAAGGCCTTAGGACATTAGGTAAACACATTAGGCACATGAAATCACACACAAAACCACCCAAGATTGGGAGTTTACGGCCCAAAACTCTCTTAGGCCGTAAACTCCATTTCAAAGGCTTAAATGGTGGTTTTTGGACTTAAGGACTTTAAGGATTGCATCTAGGTAATTTCCCCATGTAGCTTAAGGTCTTAAACACATCAAATGACTCAAATGAAAGTGAGTTTATGGCCCAGAACTCTCCTAGGCCGTAAACTCCATGTAAATGGTCACAAAGGGTGTTTTCATGACACCTAAGGCCCTAGCCCTTTACAAGAAATTGTACCCACTAAATGGAAGGACCAAACCACACCAAAATCACTTAAACAAGTGAGTTTACGGCCAAGACATGGTTCTTGGGCCGTAAACTCCTATAAAGGGGACTAAGTGGTGCCTAATGCCTTCATATGCTAGGATTAAAAGTCTAGAACACATCCCACTAGTACAAGAGACTTGAAAACAACCAAGGAATCACCCCAAGGGAGTTTACGGCCGTAAACTCCAAGGGGAAATGTCCTTTAGGCCGTAAACTCCTATTTGGAGTACTTCTAGGCCTTAAACCCTTCCAAGAACATAGCCACTAGGTTAGAATAATTCTAGAAAGCATATTGGACTTCAAAACACACCAAACACACATGTTTGGGAGTTTACGGCCGTAAACTCAAGAGTTTACAACCGTAAACTCCATGTGTGATGGTATATGGAGAGTAAACTCTCATATGGAGTCCTTTGGAAACCCTAAACTCAAGTGCCCTGTCCCACAATAGCTTAGATGGAGTCCTTACGGCTTAAAACACTTACATAAAGTGTTATCTATATCTAAGATGTCTTAAACATTATCAATTAGTCTTTTGTGTCTAATTGAGTGCATATATGTGTGATTATATGTTCATTAGGATCGTAGTGTGTGCACAAGTCCTCGCTTGACACCTAGCCATCCGATACCGTTCAGTTCATTCCAATCACCAATTACAGGTGAGTTCATACCCCGTAATCAATGTTTTAAAGGATTTTAAATGCTTTAATGGGGGGGAATACAAGTAGAAACAAACATGTTATTAAATCAGTTTCATGTATTTTATAACTATGTTTTCACTCAGTAGATTTCACATATTTCAAAAGAAGTCACGTGAATTGGCTTTCTATCTTAAAATACTTGGACAACAGAAGTATTAGTTTTGAATTGTATAATGACTTCAAGTCACTTTATATTATTGTTCAAAGCTCCTAGATACCTTGCATAAACCTACTTGAACAACAACATACTTTCCAGTTAACTACCATAGGGATAGTCAGAAGATATCAAACAAGAGTCAGTTCATTCATGAGTCTATACTAATGCCTTACATGATACATGATTACACGTACTTAGGATTCTATGATACATGAATATGTTTACATATACTTACCTGTTACATGAACACACTTACATGAATTCTAGACAGGGACACTTGTTAATAAGTACATTGTTCTGTACTTACTTACCTTGGAATACTTGAACTTAGATCCAAGAGGATGATTTATTAGTATTTACTGTATAAATTGTCTTTCCTATTCCCGTTCGAGGGGATGTTTTCAGCGGGACTTACCATTCCGAATCTCACTGATTAGCGCTAGTGAGAGATGGCGTCTACGGATGTCTAAGGTAGTCACTTGATTTGTGGTCAGTGACGGGACTTACTATCCCTCCGCCCGCTGTTGCAACAGTGGACGAGATGTGAATCTTCGGAGGATCATTAAGTTGACGATCTACGTCAAGAGATCGATGCAGGGACTAACCCTCCTTCCATCCTGCTGCTGCTACAGAGGATGAGGGGACACTCTTCAGATGTTCCTCAGGGTCTATCTTTCGCTTCATGCGATGTAGTGTTGGTCCTAGTACCCAGTGACAACACTTACCATATCATATTTTTCCTGTTTACTTTATTCTGTGACACATTCACATAAACGATGAGTTAGACTAAGCACTTTTAGTACTAGTCTATACAAAGGAAAAACACATCATGCATACAAAACATTCGAGTCTTGGTAGAAGACTGCACATCATACATACAAAACATTCGAGTCTTGGTAGAAGACTGCACTTCATACATACAAAACATTCGAGTCTTGGTAGAAGACTGCACTTCATACATACAAAACATTCGAGTCTTGGTAGAAGACTGCACTTCATACATACAAAACATTCGAGTCTTGGTAGAAGACTGCACTTCAGTCATACAAAACATTCGAGTCTTGGTAGAAGACTACACTTCATACTTATAGAAAATAAGGGTTTTTTCTAGGGATTTCATACTTACCTCAACATTTTCACTTAAAGGTTTTTCATGGCATTCATAGCAGGTTTTCTCAAACAAAGCAATGACACTTATATACTTATGAACTCACCAGCTTTAAAGCTGATACTCTCTTTCAAAATAACTTGTATTCTCAGGTCACCAGTAGACAGGTACGGAGGACAGGTTTTGAGAAGACGCAGCAGACAAGTCTCGTCTTTTATTTTGATTGTATATTTTTGGTGTCTTACCACAATGAAAGAACACACATGTATAAAACTTTACTTATAATGCAATGGATGATGTTGTTGCTTGTTTATTATATTACACTGTTGTGATACTGTACATGACGTCATACACCCCTGAACGTTTCCGCCGTTCGTGGTTTTGGGGTGTGACATTAGGATTAGGAATTGTGAAATTAGCATCATTGGAAATGTGTTCAATTGATCTATTTCACAAATTAAGGACGATAAGTAAAC
The DNA here is from genome assembly GCF_002870075.4 of Lactuca sativa. NCBI lineage: Eukaryota > Viridiplantae > Streptophyta > Magnoliopsida > Asterales > Asteraceae > Lactuca > Lactuca sativa. The sequence goes on along the minus strand of NC_056623.2, from coordinate 124,983,817 downwards.
ATAGTGTGCATGCTTGGAGCATGGGACAATTGTTTTTATAATTCAAGTAAGAAGTTGATTACCCAAAATAACAAATAATGAGTAATCAATATGGTAATTAAATAAAAGTGTTTTATTTATACTCAAAAGTTTGGGGCCATATAGTATTAGTATTATTCTTGTGTTTCACATTGCATGTTTTGACTTCCCGAATAATATGATTATTCAACCCCTCCACAGTTGCTCATACTTTGGAAGTAGGTATGAAAGAAGACTGTCATGAATCCTTCTGTAGATTGTCTAAAGTGTTTAGACATAACACAAGTTTGTTGCAGAGTTCATGAGTGCTGCTATAAGATTAGAGTATTGGATTAAACTCATGCTCACTTGGATCGCTTCATGGATTTTATCACGAGTGATTGTGAGACAATAATATCTTATATTCTTGAAACCGAGATGTGTGAGTTGTATTATGCAAGTCGGTTGCACATTGATAATATGTAAACGCACCAGTAACTTGGTGTTATAAAATATATTGTTGTGTGTGATTTGACGAGTAGGTACAAGCGAGCATTTAAGTCGAAGTTTATCCGTTCCTTTTACCCAAAGTATCATAAAAGCAATATATGTGGGCCCCCAATGATTTATTGATGACACCCTACGCGCTTGGCCAAGTCGAGACTAAGTTAATGTGTTCAATTATAGTGTGTAGCCAGTCGTCATAAGTCAAAAATCGAGAAACATCACATGAACAGAGAGTACGCTTATAATCCATGTCTCATGTCTATACGATATCTAGAATGGAGGAATATATGATCCCTTATCTAAAGGGCAGGTTACTGATAAGATCAGAGTTCGACAGCGTCTTTGAGAGCTACGATTGCTAATCGGATAAAACTTGCATTTATAGTTACTAGACTTATCCAAGTGGGAGACTGTTGGATTAATGTCTAAGTCCGTAACTATAATTGGTAAGTTTTTGACCCGGTTGTGCATGGTCCTTTTGGATTTCCTTCACCACAGCAACTAGATAGGATGATTTATGAAAAAAGAGGTTATTATGATTTATTAATATCTTATGAGAATAATATATTAAAAGAGAAATCATATTATTTAATTAATATTAGTCAAGAATTAATTAAGAATTCATTTGGTGGCTAAAAGAGATTAATTAAATAAAGGGGATTGATATTGTAATTATAAGATAGTTACATAAATAGGCTAATGGACTCCAAAGAGGTTGGAGTGGACGAAATCTATGGAAAACCCATTAGAATTCATCCAAGGCCTCTAAGGAGGGAGTCCATGGGTTGCTTAAGGCCTAAGCACAGAATTAGGGTTTCTCCTGAAACCCTAGCAGCCCACATAAGTATAAAAGGACCCCTAGGGCCCCCAAAAACATGGCTAAGAACGCTCTAGCAGACCTAGGACGTTTTTTTGGTGCTCATCCCCTCTCTCTAATATCATCCTCTTGCTTGTGGTATTTGTAAGCCATTAAAGGAGTGACATTTGTGACTCTCAGCTCCAAGGAAAGAAGATTCAGGCATTCTTGAAGAGATTCAAGCTATTCTTGAAGAGGTAATCATCTTGATCTGTTCTTATATGATAATTTCGAAATATGTATGCTAGATTTAGGGTTCTTGAGTCTTGGATGAATTGCATATACAATAGAGAAACCTAGATCAAAGCTTTAGGGTTTACATGAGCACATAGGATGTTCTTTTGTATAAAACCCATCATAGATGATTATTCTTTATTTGTTAGGAATCATGAAAATACAATTGTAATTTTTTTGGTTTATGTTGATGATATTGTTCTCACTAGAAATTGTGATGTGGAGTTGGAAAATGTTAAGAGTTTTAAAGTCACGAGTTTTTATTAAAGATTTAGGAGAACTAAAATAGTTTTTGGGAATTGAGGTTATTAAAACTGTCAAAGGAATGTGTTTGAATCAAAGAAACTATTGTTTGAAAATATTACATGTGTTTGGAATGCTTGCTTGTAAACTTGTCAAAACTTCTCTTGAAGCAAATCTGGTTAATAAATGGGAATTTGATTTGGATATATAGTTCTAAATATGTAGTAAATATAACTGAATTTTAGAAATTATTTGGAAAATTGATTTATTTGACTGTGAACCGTCCAGACATATCATATGATGTTCAAATTTTCAGTCAATTTATGCATAAACCATATAAGTCACATTTATATATTGCATTCAGACTTTTAAGATATTTGAAGGATAGTCCAGCTAAGGGTATTCATATAACAAGACATAATTCTCTAAAAGTTGTTGCTTTTGTATATGTTGATTGGGCTAAATGTCTATTCAGTTGTAGATTAGTTACCAATTATGTTGTATATTTTGGAGATTCACCTGTATCTTGGAAAAGCAAGAAACAAAGTATCGTTTCTCGTTCTTCAAATGAGTTTGAATATAGAGCTTTATGTTCTGTGGCTTGTGAAGTGATATGAATTTTGAAATTGTTATTTGATTTTGGGATAAAAGTCTTAACTCTTGTGGATATTTTTTGTGATAATGAATCAGCCATTAAATTGACTTTAAACCATGTGTTTCATGAAAAAAGTAAACACTTTGAAATTGATCTTCATTTTATTCGAGAAAAGATTGAAAATGGTGTTTTTAAAATAAATAAAGTTGATTCTTTAAATCAAAATGCAGACATTTTGACTAAAGCAGTGGGATTTGTTCAACAAGAATATATTTCTAATCGTCTTGGTCTTATTAATGTTTTTAAATAATAATAAAACTTATCTTTGAATTAATATTCAGTTGTGGGTTGGGGGGGGGGGGGGGGTTGAAATGTATCATTTTCATATTATTAAACTAAACATTAATTCTTAATGTGGGTAGGTTTTGTATATTTCTGCTTTCTGTTGGATACTTTGTGTAAATTGTTATGCAGGGTATCGGGTTTACACGCGAGTCTTGGGTTGCTCCATGGAGCAGCTGTTGGTTTCTTACCTGATGTATTTAATGTGTACTTGTATCTCATTTGTTTTATTCACTCACTTTGTATCTGTATAAAACTCTCACATATTAGGGTTTGTTCGGTGTTAAGGTTAGATAGATTCAGAAATTGTTCTTCTGTGAGATTGATCTTTGAAGTTTATGTAATCATCTGAGGGTGAGTGTGAATCTAGAGAGGTTTCTGTTGTAAGTTGATGTATGATCGAACTAGTTTATAGTGAATAAACTGTTCAAGTTGGGAATTGTTGATGTTTTTACTTTTTTGACACGATTCATAATCATTGGTATCGAAGACGCAACCTCCATAAGTCAATCCACAATTCCAGCAACTTCAATTCCCTTCACACAACCACCGGTTGCTAAAGGTGGTAATGATGTCCCAATGTCATCCACACCTCATAACATAGCAATTGCAAGGAATCTGTCATTTGAAGGTACACATGCATGTGTTTTCTATTAAAGAGTAAAAAGAATCATCAAGTGTAACATATTCTTATTTGAATTCACATAAAGCGCCAGCCGATAAAGAAGACACGCGTAAACGCAAGCAGTGAAAGTGATCAATGTCGACTTACGGGAAAATCAGAGGTATCCTATTTTGATATGTTATGGCATGGCTAAAGACATATTATTATATATCTTTTGAGTGTGTAAACAACTTATATATGAACTGTTGTACAATACTAATGTTGTACAATACTAATGGCATGACTAAAGACATATTATTATATATCTTTTGAGTGTGTAAACAACTTATATATGAACTGTTGTACAACACTAATGCATAATGCATGTTTTGTTAGTACAATGCTTATGACATATAATAGCAACGGTTATGAAGCCATGACATAATACAAAGTAGATATAACCAGATGACCTTATTGAGAGATACATAAATAAATAAATAAAATTTGTGACAGATAACTTCTGCAAACATAATTTTATCACAAACAAAATTTGTATGCTTCCCATCGATGCGCGATACAAGTACAACAATTCACAAACAACTATCGAAAGATGGTAGTCCAACTTAATATCTTGTGATTTGTTCAATACGCAAACCAAAGTGTGTAATCATTCAAAAATTGTCAGTACAATATACAATAAAGTGTCGTCATATTAAAAAAAAGTACAAATAAAAAAGTAAAGAAAATATACGTTTGAAGTAGCGCACTTACCAAAACAAATGAGCGTTTCAGCTTCAATATTAAAGCACTAATTTACAATTGTTTTTTTCTCTAAATGTATTTAAATGAATAATGTAACTTTAATATTAAAAATAATAATTTCTTTTCTTTTCTTCTAAATGTGTTTTTTTATGTCCGTAAGGTTAATATTGTATAAAATTGAATTTTTTGTTTTGCTACATTAAATTAATTTATAAATTTCAAATCATGACATTTTTATAATTCATATTTTAAAATCGGTAACTATATTGTTTGTTTTATGATATACAACTATAGAATATATACTCAATGTTATAGATTATGGTTTTTAGCATAATTTTGTAAATAATTTCAAAACATGAATATTGAATATTCTTAAAATGGTAATGTAACAAAATAATATAGACTAATGGTTATGGGTTGTGGTTTGAGAAAAATATTTACATGAGCTTTTAGTTAGGTGTGACAAGAGCAACGATAATGTTTGTTCTTATTATATTTGATAAAAATTGTAATCGTTTGCATTTTAAAACCAACATTAAAAGTTGATTTCCTTATTGGATACAATTAAAAGTTTAGAGACCTAAAAAACAAACTTCGGTTTATCAATTTCCATTTTAAGGTATTTTTCTAAAATATACCGTATGGATAATTATGATTCTGTCTTTATTGTTTTTAATGTTTGAGTATACCAAATGTTTTTAGGTAGTCATTTAATTTGTTTAAGGGAAAACTAACACGTCGTGAAATAACATAAACAACTGGATCATTTGACTCAAAATTTTATCAAATTTTAAATATTATTTTTTCTGAAATCTATTAAATTAAAAAAAATGTTTTGAAAATAAAAAATAAAAAACGAAATTTAGATGTTTTTTTAAACACTTTATATGGAACATGCACCAAAATGTTATAAGAAAAACACTCCATACATATAAATTATTATGGTAAGTATTAAAACATAGAAACTTTGGTTTGTAGATTGCAATATGTGTTATTAATAAAAATGACCACAATTAGATCGCTTTTTGTTAACCGTGTTTCAAAGAAAAGTAATTGTGGAAATTATATGCCGCATGTTAGTAATATTATTTCTCGGCTATCAAAAAGAAACTAATCATCGGAAGTTGTATTTTCATCTCGTACTTTTATTTTTATCCGGAAATGGTCTGTCGAAAAAACACAAAGCGCCATCGAAAACTGATCACCCAAAGAACCTAACCGCGCCGCTGCATCGCGCGGGTATTCTACTAGTGTATATATATATATATATATATATATATATATATATATATATATATATATATATATATATAGGAATGAATTCTATAGAAAACAAATAACTATGGCAACATCTACCGGAACCAATAATCAAATGATACGTGTCCATTTCTTTCTTCACAAATAATGTAGTGTGGAAGTTATTGTGGAAGTGATGTGTTGTTATGTTTTCATTGGTTCAAATATGTGTTGCCTAATCATTCATTTTCCATATAACTCTTATATATATATATATATATATATATATATATATATATATATATATATATATATATATATATATATATATATATATATATATATATATATATATGGTTAGGTTCATGTGAGACGACCAAATTTTGTGAGACCGTGAAACGTATTTTTTATTTTTTTTTTATTTTTTTAGTTAATTCAAGTTCCGAAAATAATATTTAAAAAAAAAGAATTTTTGGATTTTCCTATTTATTTTGCATTTTCAAATTATTTTTTAGAATATATACAATGTAATATTCTATTAGAACATTTCACGTATTTTTCAAAAAAAAAAACGGGATTTTTTTTTATTTTTTTTAGTTAATTCAAGTTCCGAAAATAATATTTAAAAAAAGAATTTTTAGATTTTTCCATTTATTTTGCATTTTAAAATTATTTTTTAGAATTTGTACAGTGTAATATTCTATTAGAATATTTCACATATTTTAAAAAAAAAATGGGATTTTTTTATTTATTTTTTATTTTTTTTAATTAATTCAAGTTCCGAAAATAATATTTAAAAAAAGAATTTTTGGATTTTTCTATTTATTTTGCATTTTAAAATTATTTTTAGATTTGGTCTCACGGTCTCACAAAATTAAAATAGTTTCAAATGGACCTGAACCTATATATATATATATATATATATATATATATATATATATATATATATATATATATATATATATATATATATATATATATATATATATGACTAAAGATGATTAAGATCTCAATCTAAACCTTTTAGAATTGAAATGAAGTATAAACTCCTCTCCCTAAATTATAGCACAACAACTTTTTCTACCCCAGCAACTTTACGAATTGAAACTTTTGTTTTCTATAATTCACATTGCTAACTTGCAATACTTATCATAATTATCATGCTTCTGCTAACATGATGATTATCAGCATAATACGTATGCTCCCACTAGCTTTGACATGTATCCAAAAATTACTAAACTTCTAGAAATCAATACTTTATTAACTTTCTTACCAAAGTTCAGATTTCTGATACTAGATTGCTTTGATAAGACTTTATCAAAATCATACACCTTATCTTAGATAGCTCACAGTTGTGTCTAAATAATTTCAGAGCTATGAAAAAGGATGTCGTAATCATAGTCTCATTTGTTTAGACCTTTATCATTTCTCATAAGTCCATGCTAGTGTGTCGGTTAACCATGCACGCTCCACTAACGACTTTGAGAACTCCAAAGATCACAATTGCTATCTTACTTAAAATCTACTTGGTGGAAGTGTTTCCTCACCATCATTTTTCATGAATCGGAGGAAAACCTTATAACCCTTAGATTTTATGGTGTATGTGTTATTGTCCATGTGAATTTGTCAAAACCATAATCACAAGACTAGGTTAGTGAAAATCCAAACTCATATAGACTGAACTAGTGCAATCTTAACTTCTCGCCACCTGGCTGTATATGGCCTGTCATTGCTTCCATGTAGTTATGCAAACAATTGAGAACATGTAAAACTCAAATGTATAGCCAACTTTATTGGAATGGGCACATAAATGTTGAAGGTTATAAACCTCTAGTCGTGTGCTAGTGATGAAATACAGGTTTTATTCTTGATTAGTTCTTGAAACTATTTCAGGATCTTTTAGACTCCCACTGTCTTCTTGACGTATGAGACTTTCTTGCCAAATATTCAAGAGATATTGGGGATTCTAATCAAGACAAACACTTCAAACAATTGACCTTAGTTGGTCTTTGTTTTATCCAAAACATCACAACTTACCAACTTCAAATGTACAAGAAGAGACCACTTTTACTCTTACATTTGACAAGTGTTATAAACCTTCTTTAAGACGTGTCACTCAAATTACAACCTTGGAGTATGACTCTAAGATTTGTTTTGGAACGAAGTATGACTCATCTTCTTGATTTGACCACTTCAACAATTCATGACTCCTCTTCTTAGCTATCAGAATGCACTTAGAGGATGAATTGTGATAAGGTCTCTTAATCATTAAGATGATCATATATACATGATACTAAAGTACTCTCCCATCTTTTCAGATTTGAGAAACTTTTATCCTTCTGCCTAATTTGATTCTTCTTATTCGCTTTGTCATACATTGAAACTTTTCCAATGTCTCACACTTATACTTAAGCTTGTAAGTATAACTATATATACTAAACTTTAGTAAATCATGACGAGTAGTCTTATCAATCTTTTGTGGTGGACTTTGACTAGTACACAAGAATGTATACTTCATCCCTTAGTCCTTTTACTTGACTCACATATATATATGTAAACTAGGAACTAGTCTTAATTTTCCAAAAATGAAACTTCTCATTCATCATACTAAACAACTTGCATGATTCCAAGTTTCGGTCCAATTGAAACTTGAGTGATTAGAATCTTTCCTTATTTGGTAAATTTAGACACTACCACAAACAAAAGAATCAAATTCATATTTCCAATATGACTAGAAAAATACAAACATCAAGTTTTCATAAATGCCATTGCAAGGAGATATAAAATAAAGTAAAACAAACTTTCATTTATTTATAAAAATGTGGAAAAACTTTTCCTTACAATGCAACATGAAATGAAAACTATGTTATTACATGTTTCCTAGCAATCTATCATAACTCCTAAGAAGTAGCTCAAAAAATTTGATTTTCAACCAAGCGATAGAAATCCATCTTCGCGATCAGATTCAGCGTACTCTTTCTTTAAGTTTCCTTCCCTTTGCTTGATTCTGCTAAACATCAAAATGCAATCGAGTCACATTTTGTATTAAGAATCATCAACTGGGAACTTAACAGAGTTAGATAGTGGACTTACCTGAAGCATAGTCAAACTTTTTGATTATTCTTTCTTTCAGGTAGCTAGGGCAACTTCAATTCCAATGCCCCTTTTGTTGGAAAATATTTATATTTGATTGCCACTTGAAATAAGTTGAGTCCTTTTATATATCTTTCTAACAAACATTATCAGAATGTTTCAGGTTGGAAAGATGTTGAAGATTCCACAAGTGTTTGAAGAATCAGATGTTGGAGCACTTGAAGCTTACATTGAGCACCTGTTGTTGACATGGATCACTTGCTGAAAGCTAGTTGGATCATCATGATCTCAGATGGCATATTTAGATCATATGTGGAGCATCAAGACACTGATGGATCATTTGGAATATTGATGGCTCATCAAAAACATTGTTGACTCATCCACAACTCTATGGATCAACAAGAGTATGGCTCAACAAGAACACTTGGTGGCCCAACTCAAGTCAATGGATCAACATGATCACATTAATGGCTCAACAAGGTTGCACATGGCACATCATGTACAATGAAGGCACACCTAAATGCTCAAAGGAACATGAATTTCATCCATGACCCATCATGAACATGTGGTAGTACATCTTCAAGTTCAAGTCATAGTCCAACACTCAAGTAACAACTCAACTTAGTCAACAACACTTCTGGAAGTTGATGACATCTAAGAAGACAATTGAGCAACATGATGCTCATGTTGCTCATCATTTTTTCAATTTTTATCAAGAAGGTTCAAGAATAATGAAGACTCATAACTTGGATGGAACCCTAACATAATACTAACGGAATTGGAATATTCCATCCATTCTCCGTTAAGTAGGGCAAAGGCGTCAACTGATGACTAAGTCATGATGACGTGTCAACACCTGATTCGTCAAGCCATGTCATGGGCTTTTCCAAAGCCTATAAATAGGCCCGTGGGATCCATTATAAAGTTGCTCTTCCTTGCTCATTTCAGATCATTCTACATAATTATTGTTTAGATTAGTCTTTAGAGAGCCATTTGAGTGTTTTAGCTTGTCTATAATTCAAACACTTGTAACTGAATCTTGATGAATATGAGACACTTTTGAATCATTGATCTTGAACATATAAAAAACGTTTTTATCATTAACATTGTGATTCACAACTTTTATTTTCCGCATTACTTACCACTTGACGATTATGAAATTTTGTTTCAGTATTTTCAACACTTGGACTACTCTAGTCTAGGTTTACTAAATTTTCCTCATTTCTTCACCTTTTTTCACAATGAAAACATATAGACTCTTCGGGAATGGTACAAGAGGCTATTCCATACTTAGACTTTCTCTTTACCTTTCGGTCAACCGGGTAGACCAAGGCCGATCCCTTTCCATTGCAAAGAGAAAACTTTTCTAGACTCCCAATGTTACCATTATCCATATTCATGGAAGTTTGAGAAATAGACATCCCATCCATATTTTCTTGACTATTGCGCGGAATCATTTCTGATTCAGCAGCAATAAGCAAATAAGAAAGATTCATTAGGGTCATGTCATGAACTGTCACATATTAGTTTTTAATGAAGTTACTACATGACTCAGGAAGTGACTGAAGAACCCAGTCAATAGCCAACTTCCTTGGGACAATGACACCCAACATTCTCAACATGTCAACCTATGACTTCATTCCTAAGACATGTCTTTATGTTTCATTGTGAGCAAGGCTTGAGTGATCTTGAACTTTCCATGAGACAGACTCGGGAAATCATATTCATTAGGAAAGTTTGTTCCAGAAAATTTAGGAAGATCATTGTTTTCTGAACCAGACATCTACAATGGGAGAAATTCAAGTAAGTTGATTTAAGTACTTAATATAGCACCCAATATGAAATATTAAGGCTAGGACCCAACAAACTATTTTATAACTTAGAAGAGGGATGTCGTAATCCAAACTATAAAATATTTGAAGGTAGCTGAATGACGATTCACCAATTTCCACCATGAAAAACGAAATGTATTATTAGGTTTTAATCAGTTTTGGAAACTCCTAGATTCTTTTAAGATTCATTAAACTTTTCAATCGCATGTTTCAATCTAGAGTGTGACTTTCAAGTTTTGTGACTGGGATGCCGAGGATCAGAAAACAAGGTGTGAAGTAACCATGCAAATTACTTGGCACTCTTAAATGTTTATCACTCGACCAATGTGCCGGTTACCCACACACACTCCACCGGCCTATGATAAACTTTAATAAACCATTTTCCTACTTTGTTAAAACCAATTAGTGTGCAAATTACCCACACACTCTACACCAACAGCTTAAAAAAAGTGCAAAGTGTAATTTCATGGATTATCACCAAATTCACATTTTCCTAACTAACTAAGATTGGGAATTTATAAGTGTTTAGTTACTTAGTATTTACCATTATACTTATAATGAAGGGAGAATTATAATCCTTGTCCTACCCATTCGGCTAACGAACCTCCACCAGTCAAGGAAGCGGTGAATGAGCCCTACTAATGGTAAGACGACTTGCTCTTATACATATATATATATATATATATATATATATATATATATATATATATATATATATATACACACACACATATATACATATATATTAACTTATAATATTATAATAGTATAAGGGTTGAATTTTAACTTTTACAATTCTAAGGGCTAAATTTGGAATTAAAGTATTCATGAAAGAAAACTTTTCAAATTCCAAAACTTGAGGGCAAGTTTTGAACAATTCAAAAACTTTTCAACTACATAACTTATGTGTTTAAAGTAGTTTTAATTAAAAAAAACTCTTCAAGTTCCATAACTTGAGGACAAGTTATGGAAGACTTTAAACCATTGAAGAATGAGACTCTTCCTTATTCATAACTTATGGAAATCTTTATGAGTTTTATGAATATTAAATGTGAATTTTCATATAACTTGAGGACAAGTTACAAAAACACATTTTAGAATCGACTCTTAGATTAATTTGGATTGAAAACACATTATCACATAACTTTTCTATTAATCTTAGCAACTCATAAGAACAAGATAATTCAAATCAAACTTTTTCATGAAATTAGCCTAACCATTAAACTACTACAAAACATGAATCTATTGACAATTATATTTGAAATTGGATTAGCATGAAAATTACCACATCAAAAATAGGTTTATAAGTTCAAAAACAGCTTAGGGTAATGTTCCTAGTCCAATTCCAGCCAAAACAGTCGAAGATATGCTGTCTGGGGGTCCAAATCGTTGAGTACATGAACCAACTCGACAAGTTGGATCGTTTTGATCAATTTTTAGGCATGGATTCGTCGAGTCACCCGATGGACTCGTCGAGTCAGTTGCCCAGACAGCAAAAAAAACTTCGATTTTTAAGCAGTTTTAGCAAGTATAACAAGAAAACAAGCCTAGGCTCTGATACCACTGTTGGGTTTCGAGCATTCTAACACTCCTATGGCAACCCTAAATACCTTGGATATATGTTTTCTCTATTATACATGCAAATATGAATATTCCACGGTATTACCCTAACTAGCATACAATATTTGATACTTGGGTAATAAAATAGATAGAACACATACCTTGTTGATGTAGCTTGACTCCATGAAGCTCGAGAGCCTAGTGCCCTAAGTGTGACACCTCAAATGGTTCACACAACATCATCAACACTTGGAATAACCATGAGAAGAAGAACCTTATGCTCAAATCGGCTAGCCCTCATATAATGTATCATTAGTGTGAATTTCTTGAGCTAAAGGGGTCCTTATATAGTGCGTACATTAGGGTTACACCATGTAACCCATGACGTTACCCATTCCTTATGATCCATGGGTTTTAACCTCCATGGAGTATCCATGGGTCACCACATGGGTTAAACCCAACATAAGGAATCATGGATCATAAGCCCACATATATAAGAATGAATGATTTACACAATCAATCCCCATATATTTAATTAGACTCTTTTGATGACTAAATTAAGTTCAAATTAATTCTTGATCAATACTAATTAAATAACGTGATCTCATATTAATATATTAGAACTTTGTATATATTAATATGTCACAAATATATCTTTTTCTCATAAAAGGTCTATCTAAGTGTTCCGATGCCATGTAACCCAAATGGACCATGCTGGTTCGGGTCAAGTCTTACCAATTATAGTTATGGACATAGACATTAATCCAACATAAGATTTTGGACACGACAAAGTGTTGCTAGAAAACTCATGAGTGCTCATAAGTTTTCAGTATTGGACTCAACCCACACTCACTTGTATCACTTCATGGAATTTATCTCAAGTGATTGTGAGATGGTAATATCATATAACTCTTCAAACCAAGAGAAATATTTGTTGCCTATGAGTTGAGTGTACATTGATTATACGAAAACGCATCGGTAACTTGATGTTATAAAACATACCTTTGTGTATATTTCAATAAGTAGTAGAGCAAACATACGAGTCAAAGTTTATCTGTTCCTTCTAGGATTAGAAGCGATATATGGGCCCCTCGATGATTTTGTTTTGACCTATGTATCGGGCCTGGTCAGAACTAATTGATGTGTTTAGTTAAGTTCTATGTCAAACAAATCGGAAATCGGGAGACAGCTGCTGGGCAATAAGTAAGACATTGTTCCATGTATTTGTCCAGCTGATATCTAGAACAGAGGATTCTATGATCACTTATCTTAAATGGCGTATCATCATTATCTCATTTCCAAGAGACTTTGAAAGAGCTATGATTGCAAATCGGTTCCAGAAGTCATGCCTATAGTTATTAGACTTATCCAAGTGGGAGAGTGTTAGATTAGATGTCTAAGTCCATAACTATATTTGGTATGCACTTAACCTGACCCAACATGGTCCATGTGGGTTGCATGGCATCATAACATTTAGATAAACTAAATGAGAGAAATAACACTAAAGGTTATTAATATATTATAAGTTCTAATATATTAATAATAATATTTAATTAGTATTGGTCAAGAATTAATTTATAATTAATTATGTGACCAAAATGAGACTAATTAAATACATCGGGTTGATTATGTAATAATCTATTCTTATAATAGTGGGCTAATGATCCATGGTTATTACCTTGGGCTAAACCCAATATGGTGCTCCATGGATAGTCCATGGAGGTTATAAACCCATGGATCATGGAATATGAAAGGCCGTGTCATTTAGGGTTTACACTTTGTAACCTACATTTGACAACACTATAAAAGGAACCCCTACACTATGAAAATCGGCACTAAGAGTGAGACTAGAGGGCTAACCGATTTTCTAGTGTAGCATTTCTCTCAAATAGTTATTCCAAATTTATTGGTGTTGTGTGAAACATTTGAGGCACTACACTTGGGGTGCTAAGCTCACAAAGTTCTCAAGGAACCCAAGCAACAACAAAAGGTATGTTCTTCTACTAGCTTTATGATTTAATGTTCCCCATGCCATGCTAGTTAGGAAAAGAACCTTGGAAAATCAAATTTGAATGTATCATAGTAAAACATAGATCCAAGGTTTCTAGGGTTGCATGTACACCATAGGAGTCTTAGAATGCTCAAAACCGTTCACACATGTCCCAAGAAATCCACTCTTCAAATCCCGAATTTTCATTTCAAGAATTTCTCATACAGTTTCTCTTACCTTAACGTCTCCAAGACTTGTCGCAGGTGTTGACTATGTTCTTCCTTAATTCGTGAATAGATTACTATGTCATCGATGAATACTATCACAAATTTATCTAAGTAAGGTCGGCATACACTGTTCACTAGGTCCATGAACACCATTGGTGCATTATTCAATCCGAAGGGCATCACCACAAACTCATGGTGTCCGTAGCGAGTTTTGAATGTCATTTTAAGAATATCTCTCTCTTTGACCCGCAGCTGATGGTACCCCAACCTTAGATGAATTTTTTAGAAGTAGCTCGATCCTTGTAGTTGATCAATAAGGTCGTCGATTCGAGGTAAGGGATAACGGTTTATGATGGTGAGTTTGTTCGGTTCCCGATAGTCTATGCACATGCAGAATGATCCGTCCTTCTTCTTCACGAACAAGACCGGTGTTCCCCAAGGTGAGAAGCTTGGTCTGATGAATCCTTTGCTCAGCAGTTCCTCCAGTGTACTGTACAATTCTTGCATTTCTGTTGGTGCTAAACGTTATGGGGATTTGGCTATGGGGGTGGCTCTAGGAATCAAGTCGATTCTAAACTCGACTTGGAGCACAGGTGGTATTCCTATAAGGTCTTCTAGTAACACATCAGTAATGTTATAGACTTCTGGGATATCCTTGATGTCTTTTACCTCATGTTTCCCATCAACAACGTGGGATAAGAAGGCGTGGTATTCCTTGCGTAGATACTTTTGAGACTTGATGCAAGAGACGATTTGTAGATTCGCATTAGGTTTTTCACCATAAATAATGAGGGTTTCGTTACTTGGTAGGTTAAGTTGAACGGCCTTTTCCTAGCACAAGATATCGGCATGGGGAGGACTTAACCAATCCATGTCAATGATAACGTTAAAAGTTCTTATTGTGACCGACATTAGGTCGATTTGGAAACAATAGTTGTTATGAGTTAGGGTACATCCTATGTATACATCTTTTGTGCTTTCTGTTTTTACATTTGCCATTTCTATAGTGAATCTTTCTTCTAGCGATTGGGGCTTCTATTTTAGTAAGTGTTTAAACTTGTGACTCACGAAAATTTTCTGCGCACCACTATCGAAAAGTATGCATTCATATGAATTATTGAGGAGAAACGCACCGGTAACCATGGTGGGATCCTTCATGGCCTCCTCATTCCCTATTGCCAAACCCTTCCTACACCTCCACCATTTCTGTTCATTGCCTTTGGGAAATCCTTCGTGAAATTCCCCGTCTCACCACATCCGTAGCACGCCTGACTCACCCCAGCATTAGCGGCGTGTGTGGTTTGTTGTGCCAGTGCTCTACAGAAACAGGCGGTATGCCCCTTCTTGTTGCAATGATTGCAGTGCATCTCTCGGCAGACTCTATTGTGATGGAAGTTGCACTTGTTGCATTTTGGAAGAGTCCCAGCATATTGCTTGCCTTGTGTAAGGGCAGCAGGGGTGGTGGCGGCATGGATGACCACGGTTTGTTTTTTCTTAATAGGCTCTTTAGCGGGTTGCCCCTTTTTTCTTATTCCCGAAATTTCATTTGTTGTCTCCTCTTTTTGGTTGTTTGGGTGTGGGGGGCATAATACCCTGGCGGACTCCCTGGTCGACAAGAGTTTGTTCCAAACGCTTGGCACCATAGTAGGTGCTTGCGTTTGCAGATATGAACATTCCCTAAATCTGATGGGATAGCCCCCAGATGTAGCGTTCCACCTTTTTGGCTTTCGGGGTGACCATCCTGGGGTATAGAGTTGCCAACTTATTAAATCTGGCTGTGTAGGTGGCAACATCAGAGCCCGTCATGGTGTGGTCCCACAACTCTTGTTCTAGCTTCTGCATTTCACTTCTTGGGCAATATTCTCCAGGCATCATGACTTTCAGGACCTCCCAACTCATGGAATTGGACACAACAAGGGTCAGATTTTTAACATGGCCATTCCACCATGATAAGGTCGAGTCTGTGAAGGTACAAACCGCATATTTGACCTTGTATTCATCCAGACATGAGCATATTTCAAATACGGACTCAGTCATCTCAAACCATCCTGTTAAGGCGATGATGACGCCATTACCATGATAGGTTATGGGCTTGCAGTTCATCTTATCCTTGTAGGATCACATTCGCGGATGACCTTGGCTTTCTCCAAGATTGGAGCTATTGGTACCATTCTAGTTCCTATTCGTACCATTAGAACTGATTTGAGCCATGGTGGTTGCCACTGCGGCTGTCACGACAACTTGGAACACAAAGGGGTCCATTGGTGGTGTTGGTGTTGGTGTGGTTGTTGGTGTGTTGTTGACATGTCTAATGCTCTTTCGTGGTGGCATTCTTCTGCCATAAAGTTTAAAGGTGGAATGATGGTAAGTCTTCGATAATGGTCATGAATCAGGCATTATCGTAATGCAATGTATCGGTTATATATGTATTAAGTCCCATTGTTACTGTAACTTGCAAACAGTTCATAAATGGAAATCTATTGTAATAAGTAAACAATTGCATAACAAATACCAACACCCAATGAAATAAAATGTATGCCAGTTTCATTGATAATATATATTAGTACATGTTTTTAGGAAAATTGACCTTTAAGAAGATCTACAATACATCATAATAAAGAGAAGTAAAAATTTTCATAGTATAACGACCCCTTGAATAGTGTAATCACTTATTCGTAGGGTCGAACCTACATATAGGAAAGAGTAGCACCAACGCTTACTCGTAAACCTAATTTATAAAAAAATGTGAGTATTATAAGCCCTACTCACGGCGTGTGGTCTCCTGTGGCCCCCGTAATGAATCCATAAAAGCCTGTATCTTCTCCACTCAACGCTCGGCCTCGATCACTGTTAGGCGTTTCAAACCCAACAAACTAAGTCCAATAACATTTTTACTTTGCACTAAAAATGTAATACAAGGTAAGCATGGTCGATCCACAAAGACACGGTACAAATGATTATAACTTTTTGTGTAAGGTACAAATTTGATCACAAAAGAGGGGGATTTATATGCAATGATTCAAACAGATGACTGAAATAATAAGTAGGCAATTGATTAAGTAAATTAAATTCAAGATTTGTAAATACTCCAACTCTATGGAAGACAATTTACCAATGTGATTCCATGGATGAACTGATATTTGTTTAATTCTATCTAAGTTGGTACTTAGAAATGCTAACAAGCGCTAGCAATTCTCATTCACCACATTAATTAATCAAAATAAGCTCTTTGATTAATCCTAACCTTAATAACCAAATCTAAACAAACTCTTAGAATTAGATTTAAAGATTGCATTAAATTTTATGTGAATGTTCCCAACAACTATAACACACGTGAGCTTTATGACACTCACGACGTGAGGTGTCATGGCCACCATCCGAAGCGAGGGACACAAATGGCAAGTCTACGGAGTAAATCATGACATTCACGACGTGAGTCTTATGACACTTGCGACGTTAGTGTCATAAAAACTTACTATAAATAGCATCCGAGCCATTCCAAAAATCTCACACCTTTCTTCATATCTTCTCTCTAAACTTTCTCTCTCTAAGGGTTTTAACCCTCCCCTAAGCCTAGGTGATCCCCTAGAACCCTAAGGAAGCCCCGAGGCTCCCGGAGTCCCGACAAAAAGAGTCTTTCGGTTTCGAAACGCTACTCCAGCAAAGCCCGGTTTTCTTTAAAATCCGTTGTAAGTCAGCTACGCCTATGCTATTTTTAATATAGCTTCTAATTAATTATAGTAACATTATTAGGACCTTAAAATAATTATTTAGGCTATTATTATGAGTTATATAGTGTTGTTTAACGCTTATATAATAATAATAATAATAATAATAATAATAATAATAGCTAGACTATTAATTAGTCGCGGTTAACGTTAGACTAAACCCTAGTGGTATAGATACTAGGTTTTGTCGAGGAAAATTGTTTTAAGAGTTACGAAGTACTGTCCGAGAACCGAGTCACCACCTACTCAGGTGAGTGCATAGTTACTTTCATCTTACACATAGATACGAAGTATTTTACATAAATTACGTGCTATGTGTGCATATTATCTGAATACTTGTTGTCTATGCTGGATGAATGATTTTATACATGTTTTAAATGATTTAAACTGTATATTTATTTTATATCTACAAATATGTTGGGATAAAACATGGGTAGATGAAATATTTGGTGTGTGATGAAATAAAATAATGAGAGATAGGTGATGATAGAAAGGTGATGATAATTAGGTGAGGATAGATAGGTAATGATGAATCGGTGTTGTAGGATACTACAACCTTGTCCGACAATTTGGTGATGTAGTCATCTACCAGAGTATAGATGGCGACAACGGACTATTCTAGACAACCCCGTGGAAACACTAGCAGGCTCATAATATGTAGGTGATGAATTACGAGTTCAGGCGATGTTGTAACTACGTATTCATGCGATGATACTCTAACCCATTACTATGAATTACGATTTCAAGTGATGTTGTAGCTACATGTTCATGCGATGATACCCTAACCCTTTTTGGGCACGTATTGAGGGAGTAGTCCCTGAATCAATATTGTCTATGTGATGTAGGTGATGATCCTTAGGGAGAGTCCTTAGGAACAAACATATAAGGAAATACGATGTAAGGATATGAGAGGAAAATATGATGTAGGAGACGACCCTTAGGATAAATCCTTAGGGAAGGTACTTACGAATAAAGAAGATAATGAGGATGGGTAATTGGGTTAATTGTTTGTTGATTAAACATAATAATTATATTATTGTGGGTTGAAAACACTATGTACTCACCAGGTTTTCCAACCTGACCCACTCAGTTTACTTGTATCACAGGTGACGATGTGAAATTACACTACACTGAGAGATTAAGGAGATATAGATCACTAGTGTAAATGAATGTAAGTTCTGTTTATGCTTATGTTTCTGTATTGACGATGACATCCCAAATGTTTTAAAATGAATAAAATACGTTTCTTCTGAAATGCTTTGATAATGTATTTATCGTGTTTTTCTGGGAATAAATTCCGCAACATTTTTATTAAAAGAGGTACTCTGATTTTCATAAAGCATAAACCAAATCGTTCTTTTCTGGCCGTGAAATTGGGGATGTTACAGTTGGTATCAGAGCATTAGTTTAAGCAAACTAGGAATTTGTAGGATTTCTAGACTTAAACTTAGAATGCTAAGATATGATTGTGAGGAGTATGTATAATAGATTTAGGTAATACACATGAATAGACACAAGCACTAGCTTATTTTAGGAATGATGGCTAAAATATTTTATGTGCTAAATATTTTATGTTATAGCTATAAAGATGCCTTATATGCTATTATTTGTTCGGATCTATGGTCTGTTGCCGATCGGATCTGGAAATTTTATGTGTTCAGATTTCTAAATGTTTGATTACAGTATTAGAACTGGCATATAAGTTTTTGGTGTGACAAGGTGATTTATACGTCAATCATAGATAAAATCTTTCCTATCTTAAAATTCTCACCTCGGTACACTGAACGTCTTCTTAGGTGTACGAAACGTCACAGTGAAGACAGACTAGGAAATATCCGAGGAAGATGACAACATGAGCCTAAGAATGTGATGGGTCATGCATCGGTCGTTGCGCCTGCACCTGAACCTATCACAATGGCAAAAGTTCAGGAAGTGATGCGAACCATGATAGACTGAGAAAATAGAGGAAATGAGATGGCTTAACTATCGAAAAATATCATAAGAGAGGTATCTTGCTATTAGAATATGTCTGATAAAATAGCAGTACATCTAGAGAAGTACGGTACACCTAAATGTACATTTGATTGGCAGGATGATAGAACGATTGGTGTGATTCCTAAAGTTTTCCTATCATCTGGAATTTCCATCACCATCCGAGTTTAAGCAGAATTGGTGATTGAAGACACGCATGGAAGAAGTCCTAATAGAGTCTAGGGAAATTTTTATGATTATTTGGACACACTCGTATGTGTTAAATTGTTTTGTGATTTTAGGACTTGGGGACTGCGAGACAATACTTGGGACGAGTATGAGTAGGTGTGAAAGGTAGTAGATGCATATACTACCGGAAACACATGACTCACGCTTGGATCAGGGAAAGTCACAAGGTTACCAAGAAGCCAATAATTGATTCCATTTTATTCAAGCATGTCGTTACCATCGTTTCGGTAATGACTAAGAATATGATTGTTATTCCGACCCTAGTGGTCATATCAAATTGAGTCTGACTACGATGAGTATGTTACGTGGTTCAGAGAACCAAGTTCGATGTAACATCTAATTTAAGCCATATGATTGAAGTAAAAGATAATCGAAGTGATCGATAGAGGTATTGCGATGCTTGCTTGTAGCTAGAAATGCTACCTTTTAAGATGTGATTAGAACATGAAGGAAGGTATAGTTTGTTTTGGAATTTGACTCTAAAAGACCTGAGTCCAAGCAATACATCATACGATGAGAGGTCATTAGAACATGACCTATCAGTCTATTATGATAATCGAAGGAAGAAACTTATCTCAAGTTTGTTATAGAAGGTGTGTCCAATAAAGATCGAGATTGTGACATGAAGGTCATGATTGGAAGTCTAACATGAGATAGAGAGCAGGTCCAAGATCAGGCACCGCCTACAGTCAGGAAGTCTTAGAGTTAGATACTAGTTCGAAGGAACATCAGTTACGGTTATTACTTAGTATAAAGAGATAACGTATGGAGTCATCATGTGAGCCCTATTTTGTTGATGATTTCGGGACGTAATCATCCTAAGGGGGAGATAATTGTAACGCCCGTAGATCCGAGCTAGTCAATTTAGAGATAATAGGGGTCGAAAATGACTTTTCGATGAAAGATTATGTATAATAAATAATCATAACCAAGTTTTATAATATGTCTCAAGGGTTCCGTACATATAAAGAACGCCGAAATCCGAGTTATAACAAAGAAGTTATGGCCCATCGAAGTTTTTCGGCAAAACCGGCACGGCACCGGGAGATGTAAATAGTGAATTTAAGATAGAGGACTTTTTAGCCTTAC
The DNA here is from genome assembly GCF_002870075.4 of Lactuca sativa. NCBI lineage: Eukaryota > Viridiplantae > Streptophyta > Magnoliopsida > Asterales > Asteraceae > Lactuca > Lactuca sativa. The sequence goes on along the minus strand of NC_056623.2, from coordinate 124,962,702 downwards.
TGATCTAAACGAAAGTTGTAGAATACGTCTCCACCTATGCGTGGATATAAACAACGTCAAAAACGGAGTTCGTATGCAAAAGTTATCGCATTCCGAAGATTTAGCTTTTAAAAACCCTAAACTAGCCAATTCACGACGTGAGTTTTATGATGCTTACCACATTCTGTCATAATTCGTAATCTAGAAGCTGCGAGATGATAAGATCCAATTCACGACGTGAAATTTATGACACTCACGACGTGAGGTGTCACGGCCACAATCTGAAGCTAGGGACGCAAATGGCAAGTCTACGGAGTAAATTATGAGATTCACGACGTGTGTCTTATGACACTCACGACGTTAGAGTCATAAAAACTTACTATAAATAGCATGCGAGCCATTCCGAAAATCTCACACCTTTCTTCATTTCTTCTCTCTAAACTTTCTCTCTCTAAGGGTTTTAACCCTCCCCTAAGCCTAGGTGATCCCCTAGCACCCTAAGGAAGCCCCGAGGCTCCCGGAGTCCCGACAAAAAGAGTCTTTCGGTTTCGAAACGCTACTCCAGCAAAGCCCGGTTTTCTTTAAAATTCGTTGTAAGTCAGCTACGCCTACGCTATTTTTAATATAGCTTCTAATTAATTATAGTAACATTATTAGGACCTTAAAATAATTATTTAGGCTATTATTATGAGTTATATAGTGTTGTTTAACGCTTATATAATAATAATAATAATAATAGCTAGACTATTAATTAGTCGCGGTTAACGTTAGACTAAACCCTAGTGGTATAGATACTAGGTTTTGTCGAGGAAAATTGTTTTAAGAGTTACGAAGTACTGTCCGAGAACCGAGTCACCACCTACTCAGGTGAGTGCATAGTTACTTTCATCTTACACATAGATACGAAGTATTTTACATAAATTACGTGCTATGTGTGCATATTATCTGAATACTTGTTGTCTATGCTGGATGAATGATTTTATACATGTTTTAAATGATTTAAACTGTATATTTATTTTATATCTACAAATATGTTGGGATAAAACATGGGTAGATGAAATATTTGGTGTGTGATGAAATAAAATAATGAGAGATAGGTGATGATAGAAAGGTGATGATAATTAGGTGAGGATAGATAGGTAATGATGAATCGGTGTTGTAGGATACTACAACCTTGTCCGACAATTTGGTGATGTAGTCATCTACCAGAGTATAGATGGCGACAACGGACTATTCTAGACAACCCCGTGGAAACACTAGCAGGCTCATAATATGTAGGTGATGAATTACGAGTTCAGGCGATGTTGTAACTACGTATTCATGCGATGATACTCTAACCCCTTACTATGAATTACGATTTCAAGTGATGTTGTAGCTACATGTTCATGCGATGATACCCTAACCCTTTTTGGGCACGTATTGAGGGAGTAATCCCTGAATCAATACTATGTATGTGATGTAGGTGATGATCCTTAGGGAGAGTCCTTAGGAACAAACATATAAGGAAATGCTATGTAAGGATATGAGAGGAAAATATGATGTAGGAGACGACCCTTAGGATAAATCCTTAGGGAAGGTACTTACGAATAAAGAAGATAATGAGGATGGGTAATTGGGTTAATTTTTTGTTGATTAAACATAATAATTATATTATTGTGGGTTGAAAACACTATGTACTCACCAGGTTTTCCAACCTGACCCACTCAGTTTACTTGTATCACAGGTGACGATGTGAAATTACACTACACTGAGAGATTAAGGAGATATAGATCACTAGTGTAAATGAATGTAAGTTCTGTTTATGCTTATGTGTCTGTATTGACGATGACATCCCAAATGTTTTGAAATGAATAAAATACGTTTCTTCTGAAATGCTTTGATAACGTATTTATCATGTTTTTCTAGGAATAAATTCCGCAACATGTTTATTAAAAGAGGTACTCTGATTTTCATAAAGCATAAACAAAATCGGTCTTTTCTGGCCGTGAAATTGGGGATGTCACAACAACACCCGATGCTCCTCACAAGTTCGGGAGTGTAAGAGTGTGTGAAGAAGATTTACACTAGATTTATTTAAAATAATTCAATTTAGTGTTCGTTACTTGTTCAATTTCACAAAACAATTACGGATTTTGCAAAATAGATAACTTGGGTGATTCAACCCTAACTCAAATGGCCAATAAGAACTAGAATTGAAATCAAACTTTCAATTGAAACAAAATAAAATTCACTAGATAGTATTTAGAAACAAACACCAAGTCACATGATTGAAGTCACACACAATAGTCAATACATGAAGTTGGAGAGTCTAGGTTTCTAGCCACACATGACTAGAGCAAAACACAAATCTAGAAATTGAAATTAAAGTCTTACAAATTGAAATCCAAACAAAATCCAAGTGTTTCCAAGTATTAATTTCCTTCCAAATCTTCCAGAAAATCGCCCCAAGAACTCCTAAAATCCACTTAACTTCTAATGGAACCGGTTGCACCTTTTTCGAAAGAAGAAAATTTGTTTTTAACTCATGACCACGTTTACACTGCCCGTGTAAAACCATTTACACAACCCGTGTAAATATAAAAGTATATTGCGTAATTTGGTTAGGCCTTCAAAGTATAATGTTCAAGAGTCATCATTTACACGGCTTGTGTAAACACAAGGCTTCTATTTACACGGCCTTGTAAATCTCTGAAAAGCCAAAATCTTCATTTCTTTGATATCTTCATCCTCAGTGCTCCACCTATCCCGAAATTTTGTCCGCAACTCTTATTTACCTCCTCAAACATGATCCTACCTCCAAAAGTCCCTAAAATATCACAAAAATGTGTGACTGAAATTACCTCATGAAAATCCCGAAAAACATGCAAAATGCATGAGTTTAAGCCTATATGCAATGCACTTTTATGGAGGAAAACTACAAAATGGGTGCATGAAATGCACCTAACAAATTTCCCAAGATTATACCTTTCTTTTCCTCAAGAAAGAACAAGAAAAATTTAGAACGGAGAAAATAATATAAAAGAAAATAAACAAAATTGGGCCCAAACCTCTACATGGACTTCCCTTAAGGCCTAATTGTTCAGTGAATTCCTCACAACAAGATCACATCTACTCCGTCTGAAATATGTTGGCTTGAGATGGTCTGCTCACCTGACAGACCACTCGCAAAGCCGTAAAATCCGCAGGTGAGCAAATTCCTCACAACAAGATCACATCTACTCCGTCTGAAATATGTTGGCTTGAGATGGTCTGCTCACCTGACATACCACTCATACTGAATCATTATTGTTGAATCCAATCCGTTTATATCACAACTGACTACTCAACTTCCGATCACTCGTGGTTCCCACTATAAAACAGGGTCACAAACCCAATTATCCTTGCATATGACTTAGACTCGTCCAAAGCCCAACTAAGTCTGCTGCGAGTGACTTGTCACTTCCCAATCAACCAGCTATTCCATTTGTATATGCAATCTAAAACACACATACTAACATTGCCCAATGTTGAAACTGCTTGAACACTGAATTGCCGGAAGGAGTATACTGCTACATAGCTACTTCCTAAAATCCATTGAGACCTTCCTGGTCTCAATTCATCCGTCAGTCATCTGAATTTACCGGGTTCCAGCCCAGTCGCCGAGCTAAAAGGGCTCCCAAATAGCCGTCTCACATGACTTCTGAACGAAATCCTTCTCAAGAACTCGTTGCTACTAGTTATCATGTCATTGAGGCTCTAATAACCTTTTGATTTAAATGATCGGGTCCATGCGTCATTTCCTGATGTTACCAAACCCAATGCTAAAAGTGATTTCTACCTGACCCATGGTAGCCTTATCTCACACATTCTTAAGTAGTCCATTGCTTTTCATATCCCATAACTATAGTGGCGCTTCTACTATCTTAACACTGTCTTAACCAGGTCTAATCCGTCTGGGTAATTCTGAAATCCAATCCGTGGATTTCCATATCCTCACTGCTACACCCAAATTGGTGGGTACTACTGTTCTTTCTGTGTCCTAACAACGCACTTACGCTATCTACCAACCTAGTGAATGATACGGCTACACCGGCAGACTTACAACACTCTATCACTGTCTGGCTACTAGTGAATGCTTACTCCCGCATACTTACGACACTCTAACACTATCTAGCTGATAGTGAATGCTACGGCTACACCCGCAGACTAACAACACTCTAACACTATATGGCTGCTAGCGAATGCTACGGCTACACCCGCAGACTTACAACACTCTACATACTGGATCAACACGTGCTTGACCCACACTCAACTGAACTCATGTCCTGACTGGAATCCCCAACCTGATTCCCTAAGGCTTGCTGGAAAACATTACGGGAACACGATCTCCTTATTGCTAAGTTTTTCTGAACTTCTATCTCACACTATCCTCAAACCATACAACCGTTTAGGTTGTCTTCCTTCCTGAAAAGGATGCAAAACTTATCCCAGTTTCAGAACTGCTCCTACTTCTGAATCCTTGGATGATTCTCCAACACTTTGATTCAACTAACGTCATACAACACACAATACTGGAAGGATTCTCAATCCTTCTTACCCTTCTATGCCTAATTGTAACGCCTGTGTTTCTGGACTTGTCATTAATGTTGATATAATAGTCTAAGTTAACCTTTGTAACCCGTTTTGAAATAATAGAAGTGTATTATTTGAGTATTATCTGTTTTGTGCTTAACTGTGTGACTTAAATAAATTAAGGATAAAAATAAGCATCAAAATGAAATGTTAGATAAAGTCGATATCTATGGATAATATTGTAGTAGTTGAAACGAGGTTTTCGAATATATAAAGAATGTTGAAATCCGAGTTATAACGAAGAAGTTATAACCTGTCGAAGTTTCGCGACAGAACCGGCACGACACGGAATGACGTAAAATACAAATTTAAGATAGAGCGATATCTAGCCTTAGTAATCTAAATGAAATTCATATGATACGTTAAACCGAGAGCATCCATAAAAAGAACTCCCAAATCTGACTTCGTATGAGGAAGTTATGGTTTTTCCGAAGTTTCGACTTAGTAGTATGCAGCCCGAATCCTCAATTTGAGATCGAGTGATTTTTAGCCGAAACAATCTAAACGAGAATCGAAGATCTTGTTAATAGTAGTGAAACAATAAAAAGATAGGCGAAAATGGACGTCAGATGAAAAAGTTATGAATTTATAATGGAGTTTTCCTGTCCCGGCCAACTAAAAATAATATAAAAGTAATATATTTATAATATAGTAAAAATAAAGTCAAAATTAACCAACAGAGTCTAAACGAGAGTTGTATAGCGTATTCTCACCTTCCCGTCGATATAAAGAACGTCGAAACCGGAGTTTGTATGCGAAAGTTATGAATTTCTGAAGTTCAGGGCGCGAAACCCCAAAATTGTCAGCCACCACGACGTGGTAAAAGTGCCACGACGTGGCAGGAGCTTTGGAGTCTGTCAGACCCACTTGCAATGACGCATGCAGTGACAACCGAGCCACCACGACGTGGTAAACCATACAACAACGTGGCAAAGGCAAATTTTTCCCTATAAATAGATTTGAAGGGCCAGCCGAATTTGGTTGCTCAAATTCTCTCCTCTCACTCATATTACCTCGATTTACATGCAAAGAAGTACCCCCCGAAGCCCCAGTATCATCCCGAGACCCAAAGTAAGTCCCGACCACATACTCTTTCTAGACAATCTTGTGGAACGCTAGCAGTTTCATAACCTACTGCTGTTGTGAACGATGTGTTCACCGGTGTACTCTATCCCCATCATGGTTGTCTTTAGGACATCTACTGTTGAGGAAACCTCCTTGCAGTAATGTCTGTCCCGATGAAAATCCTAGATTAGGTCCCTTGAGATAGATGCTGTGTTAGGGACGTAAAGTGAGGATAACGGGAATGGGTAATCGGGTTATTGTTGGTTGGTGAAATTAAATATAATTATTTATTGCGGGTTGAACACCCTATATGCTCACCAGACTCCCAAGCCTGACCCACTCGGTTTATTTGTATTACAGGCAGCGGCGCGAGGGCATAAGATTGATGACTTGTCAAGTTATTTTTGGATTATAGACCTATTGTTTTATATAACTGTTGTAAGGTCTGTAATGTAATGTTTATGCTTTTGGTGTGTTTATCAGAACATGACATCCCGAGTTTTGTTATACAATGAAAATACATTTCTTTAAGAAATGCTTTGGTAAATCTTATTTTTATCATACTTCGTTTTGGGAACAAATTCCGCATCTTTTAATCAAAGGATTACTCTGAAATTGTTTTAAAAGCATAAATTAAACCAGTCTTTTCTGGCCGCGATTTTGGGGATGTCACAGTTGGTATCAGAGCATTAGTTTAAGCGAACTAGGAATTTGTAGGGTTTCTAGACTTAAACTTAGAATGCTAAGTGGAGACTGTGAGATGTGCGTCTGTTATATTATAGACACGAGCACTAGTATATTTTAGGAAGCTGCCTAAAATGCTTTTATGTGCTAAATGTTATATGTTGCCATATATAATATTATTTGTTCGGATCCATGGTTTGTTGCCGACCGGATCTGGAAACCTTATGTGTGTAGGATTCTAAGCATACGTCTATGGTATTAGAACTAACATGCAAACGTTTCGGAGTGATAAGGATGATTTAATTATCTATCATGGATAAGGATCTAATTTCACCTTATTCGGTGTGTAGATCAAAAATGGTAAGAACCAGGAGTGGCGTTGGAAACGCGGATGAAAATAGGAATCAACGACCAGTGATTGAGCAAATACCTGTTGTAGCAGCAGCACCAGAAACGGTAACAATGGCTGGGTGCAGGCCATGGTTCAGGCTATGTTATTCGAACAAAGGGAAGAAATGCGACAGATGTTACATGAAAATAGGGACGAACCAATCATACCTATTGAGGAACTCGAACTGATTCCCGAACAATCGGAGGAAGGAAACAATAGTCGCATTATGAGTCAAGTTGGGACTCTAGGAGAATGAAGGAACAACTCGGAAAGGAGAAACAACAAGGATGGGCGAATGTACAAGAATTTCTTGGGAATCAAGCCGCCAAGTCTTTCTGGGAGCCCGAAGCCTGTTGAGATTATGGATTGGATCTCCGAAATGGAGATGGTATTTGAAAGTTACGACTGTAGCAACAAACAGAAGACTGTCTTTGTAGTTAGACAACTGAAGACTGGAGTCTTGAGCTGGTGGAAGTTGTTGGCAGATACTATGCCACGAGGAGAAGCCCTGAAAATGTCATGGGAGAAGTTCTTGGAACAACTAAGGGTGCAGTACTATTCAAAGATAGATCTGATTGATCTGAACAATGAGTTCCAAAACTTGAAGAAGGGGAGGATGAGCATAGATGACTATGCTACTACATTCACTGAGAAAATTATGTTATTTTCGTACCTAGTGCCAACGGAACTCTCCAAGATTGAGAGGTTCGCAAATGGACTGCCTGTCGACTTTGGCCCGACAGTCAAGATGGCAACCACTCTGAAAATAGATGTTCGACCAATTAAGAATGTGGAGGCCCAACAGAAGGAAAATGGTCTGGAAAGGATAGATGTTGGTGAGAAAAGGAATTTCTATGGACCTTCGGGGTCCAACAAGAAAACAAAGTTCTCGAATTTAATTCGAGAAGAGGAGGCGAAGAGAAATGGTGCAAAAAATGTAAGAAGAAGCATCGTGGAAAAGGTGAGGTAGTGGCCACATGTTTTAAATGTGGAAAGCTAGGGAACTATACCAATGAAGGCAGTCTCACCAAGAATGTTTGCTATGGTTGTGGTAAGGAAGGACACATGTCTAGGGACTGCTCGAAAAAGAAGGATGCAGGAAGACCCAACATTCCGCTAAAGCCGAAGGCGAGAGCCTTCCAGATAACACTGGAAGCTGCTAAAGATGAAGTTGGTGTCGCTTTAGGTACCTTTCTCATTAACGAGTTGCCTGCCCAAATTTTATTTGATTCTGGAGCCAACTACTCCTTTATTTCGCATGAATTTGGTAGGAAACTAGCTTTGTCTGTCGATAGACTAGATAATGCATTATTAGTCGAATTTGCTAGTGGCAAGTTTGTAACTATTATCCATTGTATGAAAAACATCTTAATTGATTTGAATGGGAATAAGTTTCACGAGAAATTATTGCCTATTGAACTTAACGGTTTCGACATTGTGCTTGGAATGGATTGGCTTAGCGCCAATGACACCGAGATATTGTGCAAGAAGAAGATAGTCAAAGTAAACCCTCCTAGGAAAGAGTCGTTTATGGTGTATAGAGATAACCGCAGAGTAAATTCTAGAATCATTTCATTGATGAAAGCCAGAAAGTGTTTGGCCATAGGATATACTTCTTATCTAGCATTCGTGATCGATGCTAAGAGGGAGAAAAAGGAGATGCGGAGCATTCCTGTCATGTGTGATTATCCCAAAGTATTTCCCAAAGATCTTCCTGGATTACCGCCTGATAGACAAGTGGAGTTTAGAATAGACTTGTTACCAGGGATGACTCCAATAGCAAAGGCACCATACCGATTAGCACTGACGGAGATGAAGGAGCTGATGATGCAACTTCAGGAGTTATTGGACAAAGGTTTCATTAGACCTAGTTCATCACCCTAGGGATCTCCAGTGTTATTCGTAAAGAAGAAAGATGGATGTATGAGAATGTGCATCGATTACAGAGAGTTGAACAAGGCAACAATAAAGAATAGATATCCGTTGTCGAGGCTTGATGACCTGTACGATCAACTACAAGGTTCAAGTTATTTTTCAAAGATCGACCTAAGGTCAGGATATCATCAGCTGAAGGTGAGAGAGCAGGATATAGAGAAGACTGCATTCAGAACACGATATGGACACTACGATTTTTTGGTTATGTCATTTGGACTAACCAATGCTCCAGTAGCATTCATGGATTTAATGAACAAGGTTTGTAATCCGTTCCTAGATAAATTTGTGATAGTGTTCATAGATGACATTTTGATTTATTAGAAAAGCCAAAAGCAACATGGCAGACACTTGCGAGAAGTCTTAGAAGTCTTGAAGAAGGAGAAGTTGTAAGCTAAGTTCTCCAAATGTGATTTTTGGATTCAAGAAGTCTAATTCTTGGGTCACATGGTCAACCAAGAAGGGATAATGGTTGATCCAGCAAATATTGAAGCTGTAATGAAGTGGGAACAACCGAAAAGTACCACGGAGATCTGAAGCGTTTTGGGATTAGCTAGATATTACCGAAGGTTTATCCAAGGCTTTTCTTCGATTGCTACTCCATTAACGGATTTGACCCACAAAGGAGCTACTTATGCTTGGAGTTATAAGCATAAAGAAGCATTCGAGAAGCTAAAGAAGAAACTATGCGAGGAACCAATACTTTCTCTACCCGATGGAGTTGAAGACTTTACTGTTTATAGCGATGCGTCAGGTGTTGGGTTGGGTTGTATTTTGACCCAAAGGGAAAAGATGATCGCATATGCGTCTTGACAGTTGAAAGAGCATGAAAAGAACTACCCGGCTCATGATTTGGAGTTGGGAACAAATTCCGCAACTCTTTTAATCAAAGGATTACTCTGAAATTGTTTTAAAAGCATAAATTAAACCGGTCTTTTCTTGCCGTGATTTTGGGGATGTCACACTAATCTACTAAAAACCACGTTTTCCATTGCTAGTGGTTCTATACTAGTCAATCCAAAGGATCACACCACCTCCAAGAACCCAAATAAATCTCCGCTAATAACCCGCTAGACCTAGGAAGCTCTAAATCTCAATTAGAGACCTCAGAATCTCCTAATGCATCACGTCCTCTATATTGGCCGGATCGACTAGAATATCCTTCTGATTGACAAGGTGCCCAAGAAATTTCACCCCGCGCAACCAGAACTCACAACTGAAGAACCTTGCGAAAATTCTCTCCCTCCTCAAATTCTCTAGCACCTTCCTCGGGTGCTTCTTGTGCTGCTCCTCAGTTTTGTAATAAACCAAGAAGACACTATACTCTCCTAATCCCGCAATTTGGGATATGATCTTTCGCTATCTGCTAATAATTCTCGGTATGCAATTGGCATATGCCATTTCTTGGAAGTATAATTCAAACACAAATGAAGGATAACCCAGAGTCACACTTACTCAACCTCTGGAACGAAAGACCCTATCGTGCAGTTTCCCGCACATGCTGTACTGAATCTAACCCTATTGGTCTCTCAAAAGCCGATCCAAAATCTAGGGTCCCCTCCCGAGACCCCTCAATATAAGCAACTGATTTGATTCCCTCTTACCAATGTGCTCCAAGTCCATATCTCGTTTTCAAGCTCTAGAAGTCATATCATTCAGGGTCTTGCACCCCGAGATACTCACGGTCTCCCTGCTATCACTCTACAATATGTTTCGATAACTTACCTTCTTCATTTCCTCATCTACTGCATACTGTGGTACCTTATAAGCTCTTGCCCGAGACTTGGCAGTGAGCTCTGCCACAGTCTCAGTCGTCCGATGGAGATCTAACAACTCTTGCGCCAACTGTTGCGCCTCAATCTCCAAGCCACACTCTGCCCAAAATATAGTCTAAAAGTCATCCCATGACATAGAATCAACTGCATCATCACTCAACTCACTACCAACCTCTTCCTATCAATCTCGTGCTCTATCCCTCAAGAGACAGGAAGTAAGTTGGATCTTTTCTTCTTTTGAGACAACGTCTGGTACGAAAAGTGTTGGTGACATCTGCCAACCATCTGCTACTAACAATGAGGTCCCTAACCCCCATGACAATTTGAAGCCTCACTAACTCTGAATTCCCGAAACATCAACGTACGGGTCTCTATCATGACTCTTATCTTAGTGCATAATGCACTCGGCCTCTCATCATAAATCTCTATAATGTCCTCCTTGATCACACTGAGGATCATAGGAGTCTGGTCAATGATATAGCGCATAATTCTCAGATGGAATGAACTCCCTTATATGATCATCAATCGGCCCGACTCCATAGTCTGAGCCTAATCCCTTGTCGACACCAGAGCTACCATCTGGTCTACCTCTAAGTGTCACTATACATGGAAATATACCAACACGATCATCATAATACTCATCAAAACTTGAGGGATCTCACACACTACAAGTTCTCTGGTCTTATCTCAGCCTTCCTTGATTCGAGTATAGATCCTCTGCTTTCAGTAGTATGGGCCTCTACTACCTTCCACATCTATCCGTACTTTCCTTAAGTACTGCCTCGACTCCACCAAGTCCCTTCTACTACTACTGATCTCCGCTACTCTCATCCTAGGCTTGCCCTAGGGAAATCTATGACTCCAGCCAAACCAGTCCTTAGCTGCTGAAGGACTTGTAATGCCAATTAGCCATCACCTGAATACCATCACATGTGACGAGGCTCAAATAATCCTTCGAGTAAAAGACTCATCCGTACAACGGTTCGACTCAGACGAGAGCTGCGCAATACGGCCAAATTCAGCACTCTGAGATTATTCAATCCTGATCACATGTGACGTGACATATCCACATAATGGCTAACTCCCATCACTCAGAGTCCCACAAAGCACAAAGCAAGCAACATTCGGACATAGGAAACTACTCATGCAAATGTATCCTCATAACAATAAAATGTACTACCATACAATGTTAAGCTCATACTATCAGGCACAACCTAAACAGGCTATCCTCCTACTATCTACTCAATACTAGCATGCAATTCTCATAAAGATGGAACACATATAGCAGGCACATAAGGCATCCTCCTAGATCCTTATTCCTATTCTAGCATGTTGTTCTACTAAAACTGAAACTGATACTCATAACATAAACTTTCATGGGTAATTTGGGAGTTCTTACTTGAGCTTGGCTGATTGCATGCACAACACCCTTTTCTCTTTTCAACGTTCTTTTCTTTCTAAAAATTATTTTCTCTTTTTCTAAAACTCTTTTCTTTTCTCAAAACTCCCTTTTTACAAAAACTGGTTTTCCTTTTGAAAATTTCTATACGAATTCCTTCATTTGAGTTCAGACAAACCCGAAAGTGTGCCCGAATCCCTAAAACCAAGGCTTTGATACCAACTTGAAACATCCCAAAAACACAGTCTGAAAATTTCGTTTATTTTAATAATAAAAACCATAGTCGATAAACCTCATATAAAAATCATAAGCAATGTATCTCAAAATATTATAACAACTGTCAAGTATATCAGAGTATAAACATCCCAAGCTGAACAAATGGTGTGTACACTTCAATCTTCACGAGCTCATCTTTTGAAAACTGAGTAACTGAAACTGTAAGCACGAAGCTTAGTGAGCTCCCCCAAACTACCACATACCATACAATAACATATAAACACATATTTGTCCTTGCCCACTGTATCGGACGGAAGTCCAGAAACTGCATCGGACCGAAGTTCAGAACTAACCAGGGCCTTGCCCTCTGCATCGGACCGTAGTCCAGAAACTGCATCAGACTGAAGTCCAGAAATAATCAGGGCCTTGCCCTCTACATCAGACCGAAGTCTGGAAACTGACTGAACATAGCATAACATAATCATAACTACTAGCATAAACACATATACTGCATACTGCATCGGACCAAAGTCCAGAACACATAACACAAAGACATGCTTGAATCACAAAGACATCAAGCACACTGAACTACTGCATCAGACAGGAGTTCGGAACTACTGCTAACTAAACGGATCGACATTGTGGCCGTAGACCCATTCCTACTGGAAGGAAAACTCACCTCACACTATTGAAGTCCTACTAGCAAAACAATAGCTGCTGGATGACAGGCTCCCGATCTGTTAATATCAAAATAACACCCAATTAATAATTGGGTTCCACTACATAAATATAAATACATACTTTGGATAATTACAACATTACCTCTAGCTTGGCTTACCCAAGCCCAAGGCCCAATCTATAGGCCCAAAGTGAACTAGGGATCAAAGCCCAACATATGGCCCAACTTTCCAAATTGGGCCCAAACCTCTACGTGGACTTCCCTTAAGGCCCAATTTTTTAGTCCAGTACAACATGTCTCATTCTAAGGGCCCAATATCATACAACCCTCTAGACCCAAACTATGGCCCAATTTTCCAAATTGGGCCCAAACCTTAACATAGGCCTTACCCTAAAGCCCATTAAATTATTATAAACCATTTGCTTGATCTTGGATGGCCCATTTAATAACCCAATCATCAAGGCCCAATAGAAAGGCCCAACAATAAACCCATGTGAAATTAGGGTTTCACATAAAATGACGATTTGGGTTAAGTGTTTCCCACTTAACACATTAAGGACTTAATCCATTAAGTACAATTTTGCTGAGATTAATTTTTGCCAACGATTATTATTTAATATTTCAAGTTATTAAATAAGTCTCGTGTGTCCCAATTAATTCCCCAAATCTCTTAAATTGGCATTTGGCTCTTCGAGATCATCATTTGATATATAATTATTTATTTTAGAGCCACTATTCTTTCATTAATTTAATTATTTATTTAATAAATGAACAGGGTGTTATATCATTATAAATACTTCTATGTTACAACCTGTATCATCTCTCCAAAAATGTACAATACAAAGGCTTTATACCTAATCGACCAAAAAATACAAATTTGGCCCTACAAATGCAGGGTCACTTATCTAGTTTAAAATTAAGATAATGTTGATGGTTAACTTGGAAAAAATGATAATTTTTATAACAGCCCAAGAATATTTTATTTACCAAATCAGCTCCATGACTTTACATTTAATACCACACAACCCCAACTACATATTGTTTATTATGTAAGCATTTTACTTTGAAAAGTGTACAAATTAAGACATTGTATTTTAATTTTCTTATTAAAGACACACTTCATTTGGAAAAGCCATGTACTTTATTCAATTATTTGTTTGTCATCGCAGGTATGCTATGTTTGTTTTTTTTAAGCACTGCATGTCAACATAGTTTGTTATGAACAATAAAATAAAATTATTGTTATAAAATCTTGTTTGTGGAATAACAAACTCAGTGGCTTAAGCAAAAGATTAAGGAGATTCCCTTTAAACTTAAAACAAATTGACAATAATAGACTTGGTCAAAATAGTTTGTTGTTTAAACTTAAAACAAATTGATAATAATAGACTTGGTCAACATAGTTTGTAACATAAGTTAAGACGAAAATATATCAAAAGATGTAAAAGTTAAAATTCATAAAAAGAATTCAACATAATTATGAACTTGTCTCAAATAACACGACTACTATCGTGTTATAAATAAATGAAAACAAACATGATCTTCAAAATGAAAACAACGTACTTGTCAAAGAAATCCTTAAGCAAATAATAAAAACTTAAAGAAAAATTGTCAATGATAAATGTCAAATAATCATAATTGCTAAATTTATTCGAGTTTTTCCATTTTCGGAATCTTAAGGGCATGAGGAGCAACACCATCTTTTGAGGACGACCATTCAAACGATTCATGGGTGGTGATAATCTCAATAGGGCGTTTCAATGAAGTAGTTTCCGGTGTCACCGCATCAAGTTCAACAACATTAATATTGTCACCTTCAACAGAAACATTCTTTTCCTGTATCAAATTAATAAAACAATGTTAATTAATAACATTAATATTGTCACCGCATCAAGAATAAATGTTTATTAACAATGTTAAAATGCTAAATTATATGAATTTAATTTTACCTTAATAGACTTGTTGATAGGAGTACCATCAAAATGAATACTGTTTTCTGCGTATGCAGGTGAATGTTTGAAAACTGCACCAACTACAAGTTCAACATCAATCATCTTATGAACGGTGTGGGTGTGATAATTGTTCTCGAGATTAAACTTTGAAATCTAAACTTTATAAACAAACTTCCTACTAAGCATCGTATTGAAATCATCGGGGATCTTTTGGCGTCCTTGATCCTAAAGAATATTATAATAAAACATGTGAGTAATTAATAAATCCCGATTAAAATAAAATGCAATAACAATATACAGTTAACTTTTCGTGTGTACAAATTAATAGAATAGTATAATATAACGCTACCTTTGATATCTTTTCCATCAACCAATGATTACCTCGGTGAATAAGATCTTTAACATGACGGTTAAACAATACAAAAGAAGCAGACCAAGTTTCATCTTGAACACGTAGTACGACCCTTACCCTAAATATTATTGTATGACATGTTAATGGACAATGAAATAAAAATTGAAATCCCTATTCTAATAAAAGAATAGTTTTATTCTCCTTTTGACATGTGTCATTTTATTACACCTCTTAATTAATGCATATATTATTCTTCTTTTGCCAAGTGTCACCATATTATGTCTCCTAATTAATATTTGCTACTTGTCACCCTATTAATTATTAACTAGGCGAATGCCCGCGCGTTGCGCAGAAACAACTATATAGTTGAAGTCTTTACAAATATATGTTTTTTTGAATATAACAATAACGTTGTTGTTAAATTTGATATAATAATTTTTATACTGAATTGATATAATATATTGATTATTTTGAATTATATGATCATATATACATCTATTATAACTTCGTAATCTCAATCGTTTGAATGACTTCTACCTGCGACTTACACATGAATAAAATTAAATATAATATATGGTTTAATGTTATTTATAGTTGTTATTGTAAATTAATTTTTTTAAATTTATTTGCTTAATGTTTTAATTTCTATCATTATAATTATTTAAAACATCAAACATTTTTTTTTATTTTAAAGGTAACAATATAATCATTTATACATAATTATTTTTAACTATTGTTATTGTAAGTTATTTTAAACTACTTATTTGGAAACTTTTAACAATTATAAAAGTATATTATGAAAATATTTCAGTTAATCTGATATTACAATTTAGTTTTTGCATTTATGACAACAATTTATCACTTTTAACTATTTACAAAATATTCTTTGGCTATTGAAGTGGAACTGAAATTTATATTTATGTTAATATTGTAATGCACAGAAATTCCTATATAATTGAAGTCTTTACAAATATTTTTTTTAATATAACAATAACGTTGTTGTTAAATTTGATAAAATAGTTTGTATACTAAATTGATATAATATATTGGTTATTTTGAGTTATATGACTTCTATCCGCGAGTTACACATGAATAAAATTAAATATAATATATGGTTTAATGTTATTTATAGTTGTTATTGTTGTTAACTAATTTTTTAAAATTGATTTGCTTAATGTTTTAAATTCTATCATTATGATTATTTAAAATATCAAACATTATTTTTTATTTTAATGGTAACAATATAATCGTTTATATAGAGTTACTTTTAACCATTATAAAATATGGTTAGTAATATTTTAGTTAAGCTGAGATTGCAATTTAGTTTTTGCATTTATCATTACAATTTATCACTTTTAACTATTTATAAAATATTCATTTGTTTTTTAAATGGAACTGAGATTTATATTTATGTTGGCATTGTAATGTTATATTTTAGTTAACAATTTAAGTATTTTGTCCAAACTGTTCAAAGGTTACAGCTTTAAACTGATAATGTTTTACAACATATAACAACATATTAAATCTAATAAATTAAGTATAATATGTTAAAAGTTAAAGACATAACTTTATAAGTAGAAGGAAATATATTATTTTAAATTTAAATGTTAGTTTATTTATGATTACACTTTAGGTTTGATATTTATTTAACCTTATTAACCAACTTATAATCATTATTAGAAATACACTACAATTTATCACCTTTAACTATTTACAAAATATTATTTTGGTTGTTTAAGTTAAACTAAAATTTATATTTAAGTTGACCTTGTAAATCAAAATTAATAATTTAAGTGTTTTATACAAATTGTTCTATAATTATATGTTTAAAATGATAATGGTTTACATCCTACAATATATTAAAACTAATAAATAAAGTATAATATGTTAAAAGTGTTAAAAAACATAACTTTATAAGTAGAAGTAATGATATTATTTTAATATTGCAATTTAGCTTATATATGACTACACTTTAGATTTGATATTTATTTAACTTAATTAACAAAATTATAAATATTATTAGAAAGAAATTGAAAAGTCATGGGGGTTTCAAATGAATGTGGTGAAAAGAAAAAATACATGGAAGTTTCAAATGAATGTAGTGAAAGGAAAAATGCTTCCTTTATAAGTATATAATGATTTTAAATTTTAAAATTTAAATTTCGCATTAAATCTACATTAGATTAATAGCATTAAAATAAAAAATAAAATAAAATTAATACAAATTATAAAGTGATATAATTTCACATATTTATTTAAATCAATGATTATAATTTTAAATAACTAAAAAATATCTTAATTAATAATTTATTTAAAATAATTGATTAATAACTTTGAATTTTAAAAGTTTAATTAATTTTGTAATTGTGGCTCCTACGGGTTATAAACTAGTATTGTAATAAAGATTCATGAGATAAGAAGTTTACAATTATGAACTTACTTGCCGAATACATCAAAAACTCCTCCGCAACCATTAAAATTAAATGGTTCACCATCACTATCATCACCATTTTTAGTTACCTTTTTTGAATAGTCACGACAATAAAATGAATATCATCCTTCCTCCAAATCGAAACCGATTATAGTAGCAATGATAGACAAACCGATTTCCTGATTGGTGTGTATATATATATATATATATATATATATATATATATATATATATATATATACACTCACACACACACACACATTAAAAAAATTGTTATAGATAATGGGAAAATATGAATAATATTAAGTATACCTCATTGTAATCTGGAATATCATCAACGTTTTTTATTTGAAAATGGAGGTAGTAATCTTCTGGCTTGACCACAACAGTTTATGTGTTAAGCTGTGTAGTATTAATAGAGACTCAACATTCAAATCGATATCAACAATGCTACATATAAG
Source organism: Lactuca sativa (assembly GCF_002870075.4). NCBI lineage: Eukaryota > Viridiplantae > Streptophyta > Magnoliopsida > Asterales > Asteraceae > Lactuca > Lactuca sativa. Next base: position 124,944,775 of record NC_056623.2, on the reverse strand, counting down.
AAGGAAAAATGAAGAAGATCAACAATAATAATAATTATTGATTAAGAATAAGTAAAAATAAAACAATACATAATTATATCATAGTCATCAAATACATACGCCTTTTTAAATTCTGAAATGTGATGCATGTCATCATTAATATGCAATCTCAACCCAGATAAACAATTACCGACTTGTGGCTAAGCCATAAATAGCAATTGAAGTAATATATTATTTCATATTATAAATAAAATATTAATGTAATGAGCATAGACATCTAAAAATAATTATTCTTTCAAGTCTTGAGCTTTGCCATACGTTGGAGGATGATCACAGGAGCATTTTCATTTTGATGTTTAGATATGTAGCTAACTTCAATGCAATACCATCCCACAAAGCAACTTGCATTTTCCTACCACTATAATTGATTGTTTGGGTTACATGAATAAAAGATTAAACATGATAAATTAATGAAAAATAAAGAAAAGTACCTCAGATCTTGTGCAACAATAATCAATAGCCATGTTTCCCTTGTATTCTTCTTAATCATTCTCATGGGTTCGGTAGATAGAACTTGACCAATAAAATCTACAAAAAGTAAATTTGAATCAATTAATATAATATAAATTGGTTAAAAAATATGTAATATAATAAATGCAAAACTATTAAGGGTAAAAAAAACTCACCAAATGCAACACGAGTGTCAAAATTTCTGGCTGTCAGATCATGAAAACTCACAAAATTAAACGGATCGATCCTATCAACAAAAGGAGTTGATACACGAATTATGGTTGTTTTGTAGAAATTTATCTTATGTTTGTGAGCAACCAACATGTAATCTCCTTCATTTTTTGCTATACCAAAGTTAGTGATTTGCCTTACAGCTCCTTCTTCCAGGAGGGCTTGAAATGCATTTATAAGATTTTTTTTTATTGTTACATGTATTCTAGTGCCCTGTAGGTGATAAAGAATATTATTATATGAAACAAAAATAAAACATATGTTTTTTTCATATTATTTTAATCTTACCTCATGGTCCATTAAAATCATGTCCAAGTTGTTGACCATGTTTGGGTTGTTTTTGTATGTCTGTTTCCAAATCTTGACAATTTGAACACGAATATTTTGTGATTCTTTGGAGGCATCTATGTCAACCAGCTTATCAATGACGATTTCACTGTCACTATTATGTGTCATTTCACTTGTGCTATAAGAAATAGAAAAGTATTAGAGATAATTATGAGATATAGTGAAAAAAGTAATTCAAAGCTTCACAAGGTTTTTGTTTAATGTAAATATGATGATGTTCAATTAATATAGAAATTCTTGGTTGGCATAGTTAACCATGAAAAAAAATAAACATTAATTGTATTTTGCAAAATAATAGTTTACTGCAATTATGGATTAATGGAAGTAGGATGGTATCAAATCAAAACATACATAGTATGTTGATATATTTCACAAAAAACAACAAAGCGAAAAAAAATGAGTGTGAACACTTATCATATATAAGGCTGTAGAAAGGAAGAAGTATTGATAAACAATGAAATGCATACCTTTTTGTCTTTGATTAACCAAGCTAACAATTGTTTACTACTATAGAAGGTTGTAGAAAGGAAGAATTATTGATTTAGTATCGTAAATATCAATATAAACAAAGAGGTAAAACCCACTTTTTACAGGAGCGTGGAATGAAAAATAAAAACAGGGTTTTGGCAGAATATGTCATATATATATATATATATATATATATATATATATATATATATATATATATATATATATATATATATATATATATATATATATATATATATATATGTATTGAATCCAAGTTGGTTTTGGAGGGATAAGATAAAAGTCATTTTTATCTTATCCCTTAAATGTTGAATTTCAAAATATAGTTAGGATAAATAATGTAGAACATTTTAGGATTATTTTTTAAAATTTAAAATTAGGATAATGTTGATGGTTAGTTTGGAAAAAATTATAATTTTTATAACACGCCAAGAATATATTATTACAAACTCAGCTCCATGACTTTACATTTAATACCAAACAGCCCCTACAACATATTGTTTATTATGTAAGCATTTTACTTTGAAAAGTGTACAAATTAAGACATTGTATTTTCATTTTCTTATTAAATAGATATTTTATTCGGAAAAGTCATGTACTTTATTCAATTATTTGTTTATCATTGTAGGTATGCTATTTTTGTTTTTTTTTATAGAATTGCATGTTAATATAGTTTGTTACGAACAATAAAAAATTATTGTTATAAAATGGAATATATTATACGATATAATCCCATAATATAAGCCTAACAAAAACTTGATAAATGAAATGTTGCATATATTTTTAAAATTAAAGATAATGTTAATCTTTACCAAGTTAAAGATAATATTGAATATATTATACGATATAATCCCATAATTTAAGCCTAACAAAAAATTGATAAATGGAATGTTGAATATATTTTTAAATATTATAGATAATGCTAATCTTTAACATGTTAAAGATAATATTGAATATATTATACGATATAATCTCATAATTTAAGCCTAACAAAAAGTTGATAAATGGAATATTGAATATATTTTTAAAAATTAAAGATAATATTAATCTTTACCAAGTTAAAGATAATATTGAATATATTATATGATATAATCTCATAATTTAAGCCTAACAAAAAGTTGATAAATGGAATGTTGAATATATTTTAAAAAATTAAAGATAATGATAATCTTTAGCAAGTTAAAGATAATATTGAATATATTATACGACATATTCTAATAATTTAAGTCTAACAAAAAGTTGATAAATGAAATATTGAATATATTTTTAAAAATTAAAGATCATGCTAATCTTTACCAAGCTAAACGACATGTATGCTAAATATATAGAATAAATTAGTATTATTTACTAAAGATATGTTTAAGCATATTATAGTTGATTAAATCTATTTTTTGTATAATAAAATGAATTTAAATTTGATAATTAAACATTTTTTTATTAAGTTATTTTATTATTTTACATCATGTTATATATATATATATATATATATATATATATATATATATAATATGTTGTTTTATTATTTCATACATTTTTTTATTATGTTATTTTATTATTTTATATCATATTTTATATACATACACACACATATATATATATATATATATATATATATATATATATATATATATATAATTGAATATTGTTTACGGGGACGAAAGTAGAAAGAAACGAAACGATATTGTTATTTCATTTTAAATACATTAGAACAGGTAATTTACAACAATGGAATTGTATACACATTTATTCTAACATTTCATTGTTGTTATATGTAGTCATTTCTGATGAAATATAAATAAATAACGAAAAAACCAATGTCACAAGTCTGTATATAGGTATGTTGTTAAAAATGTTGGTCATTTTTTACATAAGTGAATTTTAAGTTTGTTTATAAGGGCAACAATGGTATTTCAATATTTATAGTTTAATAATTTTGTATTGTACATAGAAAATAAAACATGACTTTATGATTAAAAGATTAAATAAAAAAAAACTAATAAATCATAGAGTAATATAAAATATTTGAATACTTTATTACAAAAAACAACTATGTTCAAATGCAAATTAATATATATATATATATATATATATATATATATATATATATATATATATATATATATATATATATATATATATATATATATATATATATAATCGCAAATATCTACTTAGCATAATCACTGTATCAAAATCAGAACGGAATGAAAAAAACTTGTTGAAAAAGATGTGCTGGAACCACATACTCAATCATATTTCCTTTAAAGAAATATAGGGTATTGTTTCTATAATTGCACCATTCATATGCACATTCATTGTAAGTACTAACATCTACTTTAACCCACCGATTGTGAATGAAAACTCAAATATTCCACAAACAATCTCCAATTATACAGAAATAGCCCAATTTTCCGTGAAACTTGATTTGTCTCGATGCATACGGTTTGAAGTCATTAATCGTAGAATGTACAAATATCAGTATATGTTCTTCCGAATAAATATCAAATCGCAATATGGTATCGTTAGATAATAAAAAGTAAACGATATCGCCACTTGACTGCCTTATAAGAAACTGGATAAACAGATGATGGTAGCTGGATATTTTGAAACTCTTTCCATTGCCATGTAGTAGATGAAAACAATTCTATGTTGTAGTAATCGTAGTCCACTTTTTTCCTTAAACATATCATTACAAATAAAATAACATATAAGTAAAAAAAATAAAGTAAATTAATAACATAAAATACACTATATATAAACTCTTACGATGACATTGTGTATGACAATCGAATGACCTTGAAATGTAACGGGTTCGAACTGATAACTACCAAAGCAAACTTTACCGCAGTGTATTCAGAGTTCGAAAACAGTATCCATTTGGCATTTGTAGTCGTTGGTTTCAAAACAAATAAAAGCTTTGAAATGTATTCATTTGGATCATAGGATTCAGCAAGGAGTCCGCACAAGAATGATGCTAAAATCATACATGTGGTAGCCAATCAATGTCAAGATTGTTGCTAGCAGAAGACGGAACAAACTGACGCTCTATATTTCCCCATGGTTTTTTTTGTTGAACGATAACACCACAAACCACATTATTTATACGCTTGTAGTTATGAAGAACATGGTTGTTGTCTGTTAGATTTCCATAATATTTATTTGTACAATGTATAGTAACAAATGTTTGTAATGATGTTCGTGAAAGAATTTCAATAATTAGTTCTAAAGTCAATAATGATAACTGCAAAAGAAAGAAATAATAAGATAATAATATTAGAAAAACATAAAATTTAATCTTTCATGACATACGAATTGAAATGATAATAAGTATACTGTTTGTAGTATTGATGGTAAAGAATTTTACCAGATCCATTTTCAATATTTTTTCCAATTCATCAATGATTGTATTGTTAGACGTGATCCTTGAGATAGAATAACCTTCTTTTTTGTTGTTCAAATTGTAATGTGAAATTTGAATTTTGGACGCTATCTTTTTTTCCAATAGTATATTCAGAGCAGATGGATAAATTTCGTTATTACCATCCTAAAAAAAGAATGTTTATAAAAATAGACGTACAAAATAATAAATTTGTTTTATGTAAACGAAATTAATATCACTAACCTCATAAAACTGATGAACCAACTTTTGTGCGTTTTTTTTATAAGCTTCTTTGCGTCACAATCATATGAAGTAAGTAACACCGAACCGGTAATATCTTCAACTATAATGGTGATTTCCAAACTAAAAGCATTGATGCAAAAAGATTTAATAATATAAATTTATATAATTTAACAGAAGAATATAATAATATTGATAAAATAAGTTTCAAAACCTAAGAACAACATAAATAACTTTGTTCATGCATCTTGAAATGTTACAATAAAAAATTTTCTATTGACATCTAGTACAAGTAAAACAATATCATTCCCCTTGAGCACATACATACTTAATCGTACCGACAACAATCAAAATTTTTTCCTAAAAAATGTTAATGGAAGTTTAAATTTTAGTATAAAATAAAAATAATCAAGGATTAAGATATAAGTAATACAAAACCAATTTCACATAATTTATGTATTATAAATGAAAGTGATGTATATAAACCTGATGTTCTTGTTGGAGATCAACAATATGTGCTTAAACGGGACGAAGGGTTGCTACAATTAGCAATTATGTTTTGAACCATTTATTTGTTTGTGGACAAAATAATGATTGTTTCAAGTTAAATGTTTATGAAATATAATGTTTAAACAGGACTTTTATAATATATATATATATATATATATATATATATATATATATATATATATATATATATATATATATATATATATATATATATATATATATATATATATATCGAACTTTATGCAAGTATGGTTTTATGATTAAAGATACAAAGCAAAAAAATTGCAAATTTGTTATAAAATGTGTAGTAAAAATAAATGTACAATGCATGGGCAATTTAGACGACAATTCAATGAGAGGTCCATCCCCATACGTGGTTGATTAAAAAGACAAGTTGTATTTTAGATTGTAGAGAAGATTATGGAGAAGAAAGTATATCTAAACATGTTTACCTGATGTTCTTGTTTCTTCAAAGCAGATGATCGGGTTTAGAAGCAATAGATTTTAACGATTTAGAAATTACAAAAGGTTTGTCGTTTGTATAAATATACCAGCAAATGTCAGTAATATCGTAAATTAGAGATAAATATAATATTTAAAAAATAATATATCAACTTTAAAATATTAATATTTTTTGGATATTATGTGATTTCAATTCAAAAAATTGTGTGTACTGATTTATTAGCATTTACTTTTCATGGATTATGTTATTGTGATTAAGAATTTCTATATGCATATTATACTTTACCAAAAAAAAAAATCCACGATGGTTTTCATGGCAGGATATTTGAATTTTAATATACTATTAAATTAGATAAGGGTATATGCCGAAAAGTGAAGAAAAATGTTGAAGAATATTCAAATAGTCAATTTAAAAACCACACTTTATATGCTAAAAGATACATCCCATTGTTTTTTGTTCAATGTTTATCCTTACTGCTGCTTCTTGGTGATAATTAAAGCTATAGGTTTTCGCAATTACTCAGTCCATTTTACAATCAATGGAATGAGCAAAAAGTCGGAGTGATAGATAATTTAAAAACAGGCATTCGATAAGTATCAGATTCTAAGAGGTCCAGCGATTTAAACATATAGGGGTAATATCGCTAGTTAGTTAAACGGTTTGTTAAGTTCCCATCTTTGGTGGCTGATTTTTCAATTTGAATATGAGAATTAGTTATGATAGACGAAAATAAATAGTAAATTGTTTTGTTAGGATGACATCATCAGAAATATTAAAAACGATCTAAGTGTTGAAATCAATCAAATAAATCCAATGAATGATTCTGATTGTTGAAGGTGACATTATCAGGTTTCTATTTTAGTATATATAAAGATTTGGAATGTACAATGTTATAATGGAAAAAAAATATGAATAAATAAAAGTTTGTATTTGTGTATGGAATTTGGAAAGTACAATGTTATAATGGAAAAAAATAAAAAAATAAAAATAGTTTGTAAAGTACAAACTTTTTTTTTCTATTATAGCATTTTATTTTCCAAGTTGCATACAAACACAAACTTTTTTATTTTTATTTTTTTCAATTATAGCATTATACATTCCAAGTTAAATAAAAATACATAAACTTCTTTTTTCTTATTATTTTTTTCAATTATAACATTATACTTTCCAAGTTGCATAAAAATACGAACTTTTTTATAATGTCAATACTTCAAATGTTTCCCGTAATCCTTCTAACCCATGGAAAGCATGGGCTCCTACCCTAATTACAAATATGAATCATTATTGTTTAAAATTTTGAAGATTATAAAATTAAAAATAAAATAAGATTGGTTTACCATCTATTTTGAATTTAACCAAATTGTAAACATGTTTTTTAACCTAAATTTTTTTGAGCATATATATAACCAAATTCTATATATCGGCTAGTATATATGATCTATACTTAATTTTAAATACTAAATTCAACCTTCAAATCATAAACCAACAATCATCATTATTGTAAAAATTAGTAAAGCATAAAAAGAAAATACCTTTTAAACAGAGAAATCGGGGATGAAGAACTTCACATCGAGTTGGAAAAACCATCTCCAACATTTCCTCAACTAAATCCATCGAGAACAATATACGCATGTCGAATTCAACCACAAAATCAACTATTCCAACTTCAATGTTCATTAATCAGCGACTATCATTATATGATTTGCAGAAACGAATAAGAATTTGAAAATGATCAAAGAGAAATGCAAAACTGAAATTGATTTAGTTGCTTGCATGCAGATTGCATGCAGACTAAGAGCACTTTCACGGAAGAATGATCTAGCAGCTCACATCCATGGCGACGACGACAGAACCCTAAATCGATAAGAGCTTTTGAAAGGAGAGTGTTGGGTAAATAATGATTGAAGTGAACCATTTAGGGTTAAAACATACGAAATTACATATTCACCCCATGAAAAGTTTGTCCGGCACGAAATAAAAAAGTAACACTTGATTTACTATTTAATTCATGTTATCGGCATTTTTCATTTATACTTTTTGTATATAGAATTGATAAAACGATTTGTTATTTAATAAATAAAAAATATAAACTGATATTTTGATAATAAATAATAAATTGTATTACAAGTCATATATATGAAAAAAATGAGAATCCATTATATAAATTCTTAATGACCTATTTTATAATACTTAGACAAGATAAAAAAAAACTAATAAATAAAAGACACGATGAAATGTTTATACTTGCAAATTGCAAATAAAATAATTAATGTTTATTAAAATATATCTCACGTGAGATAAAGAGAATGAGATGTAGTTTTTTGATATTATAAAAAAATGGTAAATGATTATAAGAAAACTTTAAAAGCAACACAACTTCTTCCATGATGGTGTTAGAATATCGTTGTTACAAGTAGACAATTTAAAAAGTAAAGACCACACCATGCAAACTAAATATTTTTTTTTGCAAAAATTCCAGTTTTAGGGGTCAAGATTAGCTTTTATTGACTTCTAAGGCTTTTTACCTGTTTATCTGACCTATCACAATGGCTGAAGTTAGTTTATTCGGTTTTACTTAATTAGAGAACCACTTGCGTTTTATTCTAGATTAGCTAGTATATATGTTTATATGTATTGTATGTATGTGTGTATGTATGCATGCATGCATGTGTATTTATATAAGTAGTAAATAATATAATAATACAAAACAGTATTATTATTCTTTTTGTAACGTAACGGTTTAGAGGATGTGGAGTTGAAGACTTTCTACAATTGAAAAGCTTGTTACAAATTTAAATAATATGGCGTTGCTATGTCATAATGCAGACTCTTTTACAAGAGACATAAATAACATGAGGTCGTACATAACACACCTTTTCAAAGCCGACTTATATATAGATGATCTTAGATTAATATAAATACGAGAAGCAACATTTATACCTTTCACTATTCTATTACAATCATTTTCTAAGTGAGTAATTAATTTAAAGTATGTTTATTACACAGACAGTTGTTAGGATCCAATTTATGGTCTACATGAATTTAACAAGATTAAGGGTATATTTATCAATTAGCTTTTTGAGCCTTTTAACTTTTAGTTTTAAAGAAAAAAATGAACTAAAGAAAAATATTCATTCCGAAATTCGAACGTAAGAGCTTTATTTTAAACAAAAACACTTTTAATCTAAAAATTACTTCAAGTAGCTTTTAACTTTTAGTTTTTGTGTATAAAATATGAACATATTTTAAAAGCTTACATCTACTTTTATTATACATTTTATATAAATAACATATTTTCAACTACAACATAGTTTTGACATATCCATGACAAAACTATCTACATGTTTTTGTTAAACCTAGTACACTCCTAATCCCTCATAGAAGAAGTTTATATCTTTTTTTGACCGAATCCGAGTCTCATCTCATGTCAAACAAACTCCAAGCTTAGACAGTTTGTCGATGTCGAGATTCATGAAATAAAAGTTGCAATTTTCTTCCACAAAAATAAATAAATAAATAAATAAAAGAGGATTAAGAGTAGCCATTGATATCTTAATGTAAAAAGAAAAAAAAATACCCTAATCCTCGAAATCAAAAATAGCTTCATGTTCAATCCAATCGAATCGTATCCTGTGCAACTAATGTAGCCTAAATGAGTCAAGACATCACCTTTTTTTCGCTCTAAGGACATTATGATTCATTACACCATCCATATCGGTAAACCTCCTACTTCTACATTTTCACAACCTAAAATCACAAACATAAGTAACCTTTTAAAGTATTATTACTAACAACAATGAATGGGCTTCTAGATTATTCCACCAACAAATCCAACACAAAAACAAGAGTCCTCCAACAAAATTATTTTAACATTCAAACAAAACAACTAAGTCTTTAATATTTAAAACTTATAAATAGACCATTAACAAATAGTTACACCAGATTCATACTCATATTCATATTTGCATCTTAAACAGTTTGTATTGCTCTATCAAAACTAGGGATGAACATAACTGGGTACCCGCCTATTTTAGTTGGAACCGGAACCGCTCCCGGAACCGGCGGTTCTGAAATTATAGGTATTGGAACTGGAACCGCTTACACCGGTTCCTAGAAATTTGGAACCGCTCCCAGAACCGCGGTTTTTTGAATATTAAATTTTTTTATTTTATACATGCCATTGAAATTAACTTTTATAAGCAATGGGTGTTCCAGATATAAACTAAAACAATTAAAAAAAACATGATCTTAAAACAGCAACAAGTGGAATTTAAGAAGTCAACAACAAACTACAAAATAACAAAACATAAATAGTCTCAAAGCAGCAAAACAACACAAAACAGCAGCAATGGTGTCCCGCAATCCCTTAATACCCTGATGCCAACTACAAAACCCTTAAGGCGAATTACATAATATGCATTCGAAGCTTTTTTAGCTTTCTCTACCTCTTTTATGGCCTTATGTGGCAGCTTAACTTGTGGGAAAAGATACATTGCACCTTATGCTTTGTTGTAGGTAACACCCTGTTAGTTGTTCAGTGCATCTTCCAATGTCTGTAGTTTCAATATGTGAAGGAAAACAAAATTAATATATATATATATATATATATATATATATATATATATATATATATATATATATATATATATATATATATATATATATATATATAGACACACACTAGCCGTCTACCCGCGCAAAGCAGCGGCGGCAAATAAATCAGGTGATATGCTTCTTATTCACGAGATCTCCACCACTTAATTTAAATAAATTAGAACTTTACATATACTTTAAGCAATCAAAATTTAAATTTAGCCAAACTTAACTTCTAAAACTTAATAGATTGTTTATATTTCATAAAGGGAAATTTTAAAGATCTCGTGGAATGGTAATTGCAAAACTCATTAATCTCTTAAATAACTTTAACTTAAAAAAAAAAAAAAAATATATATATATATATATATATATATATATATATATATATATATATATATATATATATATATATATATATATATATATATATATATATATCCAAAAGTGCAGGGGTAGTTTTGAATTTTTCAAAAAATAACTATTATTATTATTAAACTATAGAATAAACAAATAAAATAAGGTAAACATAGGAACCAAGGACCAATGATGCACCACACTCATTCATTATCAACAGCTTATATCCATTTCTTAGCAATTTGGTTTCATTCTTGTCTTGGTTGCTTAAAACGGGTATGCTCCCATTCGTTTTTGACCACTTCATTTTGTCAACATGTATAGGACTTTTCAGCATTGTACTTTGGTTTTTGGTTTTTAAATAAAAATGTGCGTTGGTCAAATTGTATAAAAAAAGAATTGTACTATGGGTTTAAATTGCTATTTCTTACATTAAACTGAAGTACATTGCAATAGCCAAATAACCCCTTGATAACAAAAACCCAAAGCAAATTAGAAAATGCAACCATTAATGTTATATGATAATTGATAAATGTGTTGATAAGGTACTAAAAAATTGACCAAGTCCTTGATAGCTTATATACTTGCATTTATATGTTTGTATTACATTATACTAATAGACTGAATAATAATATGTTGAACCAAATATATCTTAGCATGTTTTGCTGTAAGTTACCATCCAATCCAGACAGAGACATCTCCCAAATAACAAATATGAAACGAACAGATGTATAAAAGATAAATAGAATCCCTATTTCAATTGCAGGATAGAACATAAAATAACAATGTAGTTTCCAAATGGATCCCTTCTACCCAAGTTATTAACTCTTGGATTGAATTCCCAGATTAAAGTAACATGATCTTTTTTGGATTAAAAATCGAAATATCATGCTTTTTTTTGCCCTAAATATGTAAGTAGCATCCCATTTTGGCTTAATTCATGTCAAGTGATTTGCTTCTCTAAAATCGCACATTCAAACCTGTCAATCAAAATGAAAATATGTTATACCATTTTTTTATTCAAGCTTGTTGAGAAACGACTTAAAATATGCTAAACAAAAACTTTAGATCGAATTAAGCATTCAGATTGGGATAATCACATGCATATAAAAGTGAAAGTCATAACCTTTTGACAAAAAAAAATTAAAATAGGATGGATATGAACTCTTCCGACCAAAAAGATTAGAAGAATCTAAAATAAAATTATAAAGTTTTAGAAGTTGAAATAATTTGTATAAGCGTTAAGCTCTGTATCCACCATCCCTCAGCCTTGCAATGATTCCTTCGATAATGATGCTACCTAATAGATCCTCTACTGAAAGCAATGAAAAACATACCATATTTACTTATTCGTAAACATTTTTATTAAATCTTGAGTCGTCGATGTCTTTTAAACCAGATCATCTATTGAAAACAAACATATTTGTAAATATAGATAGAAAATGAGAAAGTGGAGAGAATGATGATGGTCATGGTGAAGGGAGTGAAGAAGAAATGGTATGGGAAGACAATTTACCATGTTTCATTGTATGTAACCCCCATTTGGGGTTTAAGCTCTTTGCAAACTCTCAACACGTTACAAATCATACAACATTTTCAAAGCTAACCAAATATTCGAAAGTCTTTTGAGTGGTTCACAGAAAACATTCAAATATGAATTTCTCGTCTTTTAAAGTATCATACTGGGGGGATGATGTAGGAAAACACCTTCACACACAACAAAGGCATCATAAAAAGAGCCTTCTTGAAGCAAGAATAGCTTATGTCCCTTGGCCCTAATGATTACCAACACAATCAACCCTACACACAATTCAAAGGTGAGACCTCGCAAGTTGGCTACAACATCTTCGCACAAACCTAAAGTGTCAGAAAAATGTTAAAAACAAACCAGCACAACAAAGTCACAAACAAAATACAACCCCATATAAAAAGACCTCATTTACCTGTTTCATGTTGAACACAAACAATCCTAGAATTATGACTATTACTTACACATAAATACCAAAAAGTAATATGTGCTTACTAAAATCAGTCCCCTACCACAAATATTGCACCAGCATCTTATGGAAGCATGACAACAGGGGTGCCAATTTCCAGCTCATGTTCATCTGTTTCACATGCATTAATACCAAAGAGGAACAAATTGCTAAAGTACCTACAGATTCAAGAACACATGGGTGGCTGTTAAAATGCCAGTTACATTGGTGCACTACGATAACTTCATTGGTAAGCTACAAAAATAGGATCTGTCGAGCAAATGAAAAATAACACCTGAAAAATCAAAACCAACATCAAAATTAATTTCAAAGAAAGATGATGAATTTAGAATTATCAAATTTCTTTCAAGGCGAATTAAACTTACAAGCGAGCCAAGTATATCGTAGTCCTTTCTGACAACATCATGATTTGGAGATCTGCAATCGTGAGCCTAAAACTATCAGTACATCAAAAATTACATGGTCCGACTTTACCTAATAGGTTGGTTATAAAGTTGAAATGAAGAATCTTTGAGTGATGAAGCAACATGAGGAGGAATGAAGATTTTGATTGACAAAACATGGGACATTTGGAGAATAAAACATGTTAGAATGTGATTTGGAGAATAAACCAACATACCAAAAAATCAAGAACACCGGTTTAATAAATCAAAGTCAGTTTAAAAATTAACCTTCCACTTGTTTGTTTGGTATCACAACCTTTCTTCTTGTCGCATTTGCTGATTTAAAGTGTCAGATTTAGGTTAGACAGACAGATGATAGCAAGGACTCGATTTTAAACAAACAATTACAAACTCACCGTAAGTACCACCTAAATCGACACTCTTGGCCGAGGTGATGGAGATGTGGAGGGGCCAGTGGGGGTGGGATAGGGATAATGACGATGATGATCGGTAATGGGAATATTAGGGTTTCATACATAGAGAATGTGATGCGTACACTGGATAGTTATAGAATCGATCAACCGAAATTAAGGGAAGGTTGGCAGTATTTACCGAGATTTAGGATTCAACATAGACTCGTCAGAGATTAAAGGAGACTTGGAAATACCGGCAACAAAGAAGAAAATCTCGACGTCTACGGTTTTTATAGAGTGGGGAAAAGAAATTTGTTTTAGAGAGAGAGTTTGTATTTCAAATTTTGAATTCAGATGAACAAATGAAAAAGATATGCAAATGGCAGAAAGGAGAAGGGAGGAGCGGTGGTGAAAGATGAGTGTTGCTAGGGTTTATTTGAGAGAAGGGATGGGCGTAGGCGATGGAGCACTCGGCCGGATGTTGGTTGTTCATGTAGATACCAAACAAAGAATCGAGATATATTTACATAGATCTCAGGATTAAACATAGACTCGGTCATGGCTGATTAAAAGGGCCGAGTCAAAAAGCTAGTGAGAAAGTACTTATGCATTACTTAATTGTAATTAGTGTTAAGCATGTTGTATAACATTAAATTTAATATTATTTAATTAATAATTGTTTGTACTTTAAGCTTAGAGACTTGAACGTCTTAAAAAATATTATTATTATATTGAATATATTTATAGAAATAGTGAGATTTCTTTTATAAGGTAGTAAAGATATATATATATATATATATATATATATATATATATATATATATATATATATATATAGGAGTAGGATCAAATGAGAACACCTAAAAGGTTGAGAATGCGAGAACAGATCTACATCATCTAAATATTCAAATCTAAGGCTATTATCAGACGGACCATTTATGTAAATTCCGAAATTTTTGGTATTAAAGTGTAACTTTAAATGGTGAAAAGGGTATAATAGTAATTGAATGTTTTAGTAATTGCTATAACTTCTCACACACTGATATCTTTCCTTTTAATTTGTCGTCTCTCTCTCTCTCTCTCTCTCTCTCTCTCTATACCTAGGGCACGCTTCGTCGCCTCCCTCATCTATACACCATCATAGCATTGAGAGAGTACATGAGGATTCAGAGTGAGATCGAGAAGGAGGAGGGGGGAGCAGCGGTGATGGAGTTATGTTGGCGGCGAACAGCGGCAGACCCCAACGATGACTTTTGTTCTTCATCATCTCAATGCAGGTATGTGAGCAAGAGAAAAAATGGCGAGACCCACTTCCTCTTATTTTCTGATTCGAATCCACTATTCATCTTGTTCCTCAGATTTGAATTTCATGTCTAGAGATGAATATATTAATTACATAAATTTATGAAAGAGATTGCAGGCAAATTCAATGGGTACATTCGGAAGCTTTAGAAAGGCTTATGGGGCTCTCAAAGACTCCACCACGGTTGGCCTTGCAAAGGTCAATAGCGAATTCAAGGTGTGTTCTAATTCCAATTATTAATATAGTTTTTCATATAATAGTTATATTAGTTTTATTTTTCTTTGGGTAATTTTGATCGAAGGATTTGGACGTTGCCATTGTCAAAGCCACGAGTCATGTCGAATGTCCGCCAAAAGAACGCCACGTTAGAAGTGAGTTTAATATGTTATGATTACAATTTCAGTTCCAACATAAAAATAGACTGATCAGTGTATTTCAATTGAAAACTGAATGCCGTTAATTAGCTCATCTAAATTGGTTAATAGGGGAAGAAGATATGTTATGCACATAAGGTGCTCGATGAAATGCCCGAATTCAGAAAAATGGAACTTGAATGCTTGCAGTTGTAATCTTATATGAATATAATGTTATATGTCTCATTTTGCAGTTAATCATCAATGAATACTCCATGAGGCTGGTCCGAGAGGAGCAAGGCAAGCAACCACAACCAGTATATTTATGTGTGAATTTATGTTTGAATGACTATATTTATTTATGAATAACAGAGTATTCATTTGTGAATATCAGTGTATTTATGTGTGAATGACTATATAATTATACATAATTGTTTCATTAACATTTTTGCAGATACAATGAATAAACATGCATATAGTGGGAGGTGGGAGATTTACCAAATGAAACACCGACACCAATACCTCTTTTGGAATGAGAAAAAATATGTTTTATTCATTTATGATTGTAATTGTATCACTAGTTTCCGTGTCAATATATATATATATATATATATATATATATATATATATATATATATATATATATATATATATATATATATATATATATATATATATATTGTAACTTATTCATTTACTACTATAATTATATTCTTATATGAATATAAATGTGTTTTATTTATTTATATATGAGTACCATTTTAGTAGATTTTATAATCTTTTTTTTCGGGTTTTATTCATTTATGATTTTACAAGTGTATTCATAAATACAACTGAGTTAATTCATTTATAATTTATAATTTTATTCATTTTTAAATGTAATGTATAAATCATTATTTATGAAGATATTTTTTTTAAAATAAATGAGGTAAACCGATAAATTATTTATTATCAAATGTTGTTAGTAAAAATAAAAATATAAAACAAATAAACGTTTTTTTTAATTCATGTTAAATGATATTTTTATTAATTTATTAATTAAAAGGAAGATTTTAAGTATTCTTAATAATTGGGGAAAAAATTCCCATGATTTTCGGAATTGATTAATTACTTTCCATTTATTTATATTTAATTAAATTGTAAAATGCCTCTAATGCCGTTATAAAATAATTGGTTCACAACTGTTCTCGCGTTCTCAACCTTTTAGGTGTTCTCATTTGATCCTTTCCATATATATATATATATATATATATATATATATATATATATATATATATATATATATATATATATATATATATATATATATATATATATATCAAGAAATTAAGAATTACAAACAAATTAACTAACTAGCCTTCGCACGCCTTGCAAGAATTTGACCAGAAATGTTCGAACAAAGATTCACTAATGCCACCTTCTGGATTTGTTCCTTAACTTCGGGACTAAAACCAGTCATCTCCATGTAACCACCTCATTTTCCACATTCCCCATAATACCCTAAAAAAGTTTTGTTTTATATAATATCTCTAACTAGTTACTACTCTCTTCATATTATATATACTATTTCATATTCACAAAGAGAAAATACTGATAAAAGTCTGGGGGGTTCTTGTAACATTCTTTACCTCATCTACTAGAAAAACCAAGCCTTCTTTCTTGTAGAACTCGAGAATGTGTCCTTGGTTCTCTTCAGCAAGAACCTACACATATTCAGAAAGAAAAAAAATGGAAATTAATTATCATAACATAGAGAAAACACATTTATTAGTGTTTAAAAACTAATATTGATTTACCTACCAACTGGGTATCTTGGATTAATGACAACAAGGTCTCTAACAGTAATACCCTTTTGTCTAGCAATTTCCAGTTGCTTCTTGAGCTCAAGACCTCAAGTCCCCACCCGGTTGCTTCATCAAGATAATAAGGAACCTGAAAAATCATTATGCATTGCTCTATTATCTTTCTTGTATCCAATACGTTTTCAAAAAAAGATATATTACATTTCTTTAAACCCTTAAACAACATTTCATGTTTTAGCCCTGTCACTATATGCAATAGTAGCTCTACCAGAAATTTGATCAAGAATCTGCCATGCTCGTTCTATGGAATAGCACTATAAGTTTAATATATGCATATTAGTATACTTGAATGCATATATTGATTAAAAAGATGGAAATTTTTCTATAAATATACTCATTATTAATGATTTCTCGGATATATAAATCCATGACATGCTTATTTAATATGGTTTTTTAGTGAATCCAGTTCATTACATTACCTAAGTCAGAGAGATAATTTCACCACATATAGCATACTCACATTTCAAGACCTGGAAATAAAGGGAAAACATTAGTACAAAGGTCATTCTAGCTAACCTTTCCTTGTTGGTGTTATAGAAACCTGGCGGTTCTGGGTACCCGGTATAGGAACCGGAA
This sequence comes from Lactuca sativa, assembly GCF_002870075.4. Taxonomy (NCBI): domain Eukaryota; kingdom Viridiplantae; phylum Streptophyta; class Magnoliopsida; order Asterales; family Asteraceae; genus Lactuca; species Lactuca sativa. The sequence continues at coordinate 124,926,789 of NC_056623.2, read as the reverse complement.
CCAGCGGTTATCCAGCGGTAGCGGTTTTGAAAAAATAAAAATTGGAATCGGAACCGCTTTAGGCAGTACCGAAACTTTGGGAACCGAAATCGGAAACGCTTAAGGCAGTTCCGGTTTTAGAATCGGCGGTTCCGAGGCGGTTCCAGTTCCAAAAGTAGGTACCCGCTTTTTCTGCTCATCCCTAATCAAAACACTCCTCAGCAGTTGATCATCGTTTGATTAGCATGTGCTCTGGATGCGACAGTTTCAATTGGCTGAAAAAAAAACACATAAAATTTCACTTTATCAGTTGATCTGGTAAGCTATATATGATTATTTCCTTTTTGACTTGATACAAAAAGGGATATTAGAATTCCCCCATTAAGTCCCAATTTTTTACAAATTTGCCATCATTTATTTTTTTCCTTACAATTTTTTTAATACATGATTAGGAAACTTCATATAAGTCCTTATATTTTGGCCTCATAATTAATTTAATTCTTATATTTCCGAAAAACCGACAGTTATGTTCATTTTGACAGATCATCCCATTTTAAAATGTACACTTTTGGCCCGGACTTTTGAATGACAATGACAATAACAATAACAATAACAATAACAATAACAATAACAATAACAATAATAATAAAGGTGATGATAGATAAGATGTCTAACCTAAATGTTGCGTTTATAATTTGATAATACGAAATCAAATACGAACTCTGCTATTCAGAAATATAAAATGATAATAATAAAGATGATGATAGATAAGATGTCTAACCTGAATGTTGCGTTTATAATTTGATAACACGAAATTGCCTCCTATGTCACTACCATCTCCCATGCCTCTCATGCCATCATTACTGCATCTCATGCCTCCTCTATCTCCATTGTAGCTAATGGCTTCCTTTTCCACCTTTATCAATACTCCCTCCATGGTGGTCTCCACTGTAACTAATTGTTTTCTTTCCACCTTTATAAATGTTCTAGCTCTGATACCAAAATAAATGTATGATATCAAAAATCAGATAATAATAATGATAATAATAAAGATGATGATAGATAAAATGTCTAACCTGAATGTTGCGTTTATAATTTGATAATACGAAATTGAATACGAACTCTGCTATTCAAAAATATAAAATGATAATTATAAAGATGACGATAGATAAGATGTCTAACCTGAATGTTGTGTTTATAATTTGAATGTTGCGTTTATAATTTGATAATACGAAATTGCCTCCTATGTAACTACCATCTCTCATGCCTCTCATGCCTCATATATCCTTACTACCTCCCGTGCCTCCTCTATCTCCACACTAGCTAATGGCTTTTTTCCACCTTTATCAATACTCGCTCCACGTTCGTCTCCATTGCAATTAATGGCTTTTTCCACCATTATCAATACTCCCTCCACGATCGTCTCCACTGTAACTAATGGCATTCTTTCCACCTTTATGAATACTCCTTCCACAACCGCCTCCCAAACCTTTCGGAGGAGGATATGTACGAACCATATTATATACCATGCATTCAGAAGAAAAAGAAAGGTTAGCTAAATATATTAAAAGTCTCAATTCATTATTGATATATTATGCATGTTTGCCAAGGTGTTAGCTAGACTTTCTCCAAATTATATTGCTCTAAGAACTAGTGGCAAGCTATATCCTCTTCACTCTTAGGTCATTCATGTAAATAAACATCCTCTTTGTTAATCTTTTTGAATATCATGCAACAATCAACATCATAAAGTTATGAAAAGGAAATAATAATATTATGTTCATGTAGAGGCTTTCAGAGATGTGTTGATTACTTAAATTTCACAACATATTCGTGTAGTAAACAAAAAATGTCAAAGTTGCTTTATCGGATGCCTTTTTAGCATAAGACACAGTAACAAGTCAAAGGGTATGTTGTCTATTGTTTGTTTAGTAAACAAAAAATGGAGATGGAAATGGAAATGTCTATTTCTTAAGTAGAAAAAGGGAATAAACAAAATAACGGAACAAATAATTAGATTACATTCATGTTTAGTTCACCTAATATTTACAGTGTATGGTAGGATGAACTGTTGTGATTGATACTTAAAGTTTCACATAATTGTTAATAACTAATATGCTATATCACAAGCATATTCTATCTAATAAACAATAAAAACCAATCTTCCAAATAAAGAAAGAATCACAACTAATATATATATATATATATATATATATATATATATATATATATATATATATATATATATATGTATATTGAAAACGTCCATCACCGCCGGACAAACCAATATAAAACAATGCAGCACAATTTTTTGGTAGTCAAACCAACAAATAATAGGATAAAATAATAACAATAAAACTCAAGTCACTGCTACTTCATACACTAGAGATAGTATAGAGTAAGCAGGGTCGATCCACAGGAATACAAGACTTATTATTTAGCCATATTCTCACACATCATACAAACAATATTTATGTTTGAACTCGAATTACACTTCATAAATAAACAAGATTGATAAAAAAATTCAGTAAAAGAAATACATTTCCGATTCTGATTCCTATACATGTATTATGTTGTAAACTGTAATATGATTCTAATTCATGTTCAATTTAGGTTAGTAATTTAGATACTAATAAACTCTAATATCCAAGTTGACAAAAGTTTTTTATGCAAAACATGTTCTTCAAATAAAACTTCTTTTAATTGATTTAATTCAAATAACCTCTTTTATCAAATCATTAAATAACATTAAGTTCTTGCAACAATTACCAACAATGTTCAACATTCCTCATAAGCTTGGGATTATGAACATTTAATCTTTGATTACTCTTATTTTGATCTAATTACAACTAATCAAGTGCATGTTACTAACATTAAATCATAAAACATATACAAATTTTACAATTTGATTAACTAGATTGATAAGAACCCTAATTCATTAATCAAGTGAAAAAGAGAACCAATCAAACACATAATTAAGATCAAATCAAAGATTACTAGATGTTAAACATAAGTCAAGTGTAAATTACAACCTAACAACAAATACTTAAGAATTCAGAATCATAAATGATAAAGAAATCAGCCACACATGTCTAAGCTAAACTACAAATTCAACAAGTTTGATCTTCAATTTGACTTACAAAATGCAAATTAAAGTGTTTCCAAATGTTAATCCACTTCGAAATTCTCCCAAAATCGCTTTTTTTTACTCCCAAATTCGACTTAACTTCTTAAGGAACCGAATGCCTCTTTTTACAAAGGAATGGAACTATTTTAAAACTGTCGACACGTTTACACGGCCCGTGAAAACTAACACTGACCATTTACACGGTCGTGTAAACACAAGAAGTAAATTGCTCAAATCGGCCAGGCCTTCAAAGTACACTGCTCATGTGTATGCGTTTACACGACCCGTGTAAACTCAAGGCTTTCATTTACACAGCCGTGTAAACCTCTATAAAGCCAAAATCTTTATTTTCTTGAAATCTCCCTCCTCGATGCTCCAATAGTCCTGAAACTTTGGCCGCAACTCTTATTTACCTCCTTCAACAACATACTCCCTCCAAAAGTCCCTGAAATGTCACAAAAATGTGTGAATGAAATTGCTTCATGAAAAATCCCGAAAAATATGCAAAATTCATGAGTTTAAACCTAAATGCAATGCACTTTTATGGATTAAAACTATAAAATGGATGCATGAAATGCACCTAACAAATCTCCCCAAGCTTGAACTTTTATTGTCCTCAAGAAAGAACAAGAAAATTTAAACTAGAGAAAATAAAATAAGAGAGAAGATGTAACGACCATAAAATTTCAACCAATTTAAACTTTTCAAAAAGAACCCCGTTTCATTAAGTTATTACAAAAAGGTTTTCAATACAATTATCATCAGAGTCTTCCCAGAATCACATCATAAAACAAAATCATGAGGAGCGGTACGATCACGCCTTTGCCTTGCCACGGTCTCCTGAAGAACATGAAAAACATTAAACCACAACTGTAAGCCCGAAAGCTTAGTGAGATACCCCCAAAATACCAACCACTTATACCATACACGCACAACATGCCATATCACAACAGAACACAAAACAGTCATGCACTTCGGGTCTACTGTGTGACTGGTCCGCCGCACCGGCCTTCAGTCCACCTGGTCCACCCCCTCCCCCCCCCCCCCCCCCGAGTCTAGCCATATACATCGAGTCTACAGTGTGACTGGTCCGCCCGCACCGAGCCTTCAATCCACCTGGTCCACTCTCTGAGTCTACAGTATGACTGGTCCGCCCGCATTGGGCCTTTAGTCGGCCTGGTCCACTCACCGATCCTCGGCACGTCTGGTCCGCCCTCTTTGGGCCTACAGCCTATCCGGACCGCTCGCTAGGCCTTCGGGACAACCGGTCCGCCCTGGGTATGTTGGCCCACAGCACAAAGCAAGACCCACCTCAACCCAACCCCAGTCCAACAACCATGTGCACATAAACATTCAATCATATAACAATTCACATTCAATCAAGCTGATCTAGCAGATCACATAACATAACATCATCCTAACTGGGATACCGACCTAACCGGGTCTCTAACACAATACCATCCTAACTACCAGGATGCAAGCATAACAAAGTAATAACACACAATGATACCCGGATCACAATCCGATAAAGGGCCGGCCTTGGTGCCTTAGACCCTGTTGATATAGTGAGGATAACTCACCTCGCAACTGCCGAAACTCTGAACTGAAGAAGCAGATTCCCCGAATCACCACCTCACCGAAAATCCCAAACTATCCGAAGCAGCAAAATAACCATTAGACCAAACACAATATCCTTCCAAGGGTAAATTGACCAATTTACCCTTAACTCAATCCGGTCCATGACTAAGGCCCACAATCAAAATATAAAAGGCCCATCACTTGATAAGCTCTCAAGCCCACTAATGGCCCAAAGACCAAAAGTCCAAAGCAAAGCCCAATATTAACCCAATTTACTAAATTGGGCCCACCTCACCAAATGGGCCTAGATCCAAGGTCCATAATAATTAGTGAGTCCACAATACTCCATCCATAATGTCCACTCACGGCCCAAGATCTAATAGCCCAAAAACAACCCAATCTCCTAAGGCCTAAAAATGAAAACCCAACAGAGGGAGTACGTTGGGCGTACCCTCCTTGGTACGCTGGGCGTAACTCCGCTGAACTACAACTCGTCATAAGATCTTAATGGCTTTAGCTCTTAAGTCCAAACTTCAGATCCATAGACCAAATATGCCTAGGATTCATAAAGTATCAAACTTTATTACTTGGGACGTCCATAAAGCTCTTAATACAAGGTCTTAATCCATTAAGACACATCTATAACACATGTGAGACAACCAAAGCCCTTGGGACCTCATTTTTCTTACTCAAGACCTCTCTTAAGGTCTAAAAGGATAGCTAATCTCAACCAACTCGAAACATGCATCAAGATGAGGGTTTTTGGGACAAGAATGATGTCAAAACTTCACAACACATAGATCTACACAATATGATTGTCAAGCTAGAGACTTTTTACCTCAAAAGAGCCTCAGAATATGATGTCTTTCTAGATCTACAAGCTCCAGCCACTCAAATCCTTCTTTGACAACTTCCTCTTTCTTCTTCAAGACTCTCTTTTGCCAAAACAAGCTCCAGTCATTATAGCCTCCCACTCCAACCTCCAGCACCTTTAGAGTATTTCCCTTGTAAACCCTAGCCCCCATTGTTGAGTTTGAGTGTGATTGTGTTAGCTTGGAAGCTTTGGAAGAGAAGGAATGAGAAAAGGTCCATAGAAGAGAAAGGAGATCTAGGAGTTAGCTTCCATCTGTTTCTCATTCAGGGAATGAAGTTATGACCTTGTGTATTCCTCCATTAAAACCCTTTTATGCTTGTTATGTCTTCTTTGGAACCTTTTATGATTCAAAACTTGAGATATGGACTCTCCTTTGGATGGAAACCTTAGATGTGGACGTTATTGAACCCCAGGAACTCATTAGAGCCACCTTTATGCGATCTTGGCCTTGATCCAAACCCTAAGTGCTTAGTATTTGTTGATTTTCGGTATTTTAGCTTCATACTCTTGTGCATGCACGTAAAGTTGGAAACTTTACATGTAAAACCAGTCCTAGAAGCTCATATTTATGTTTTGGTAGCACTGGAACCAATTAGAATCAACTGTGTAGTAATAGCATACTTGGGACTCGGCAAGTTGTTCTTCAGACTCAACGAGTTGTTCATCTTACTCGGCGAGTCACAGTCTGGACATGTTCATATGTTGAAGGAGAACTCGACGAGTTGTTCATGTAACTCAGTGAGTCGGATGAAGTTAGACTTGATGTTAGCATCGAAGAAGAACTCGTCGAGTCTTTGCCAAACTCGACGAGTAGAAGCGGGTAGAGGACTAGAATCGATGATAGGGACTCGGCGAGTTGACAGCCCAACTCGGCGAGTCCGGTCAACTGAAAGTTGAATTTGACCAGGGAGTTGACTTTGACCAGGGGTAAAATAGTCATTTTACCCTGAGGGTGTTTATCAGTACTGACCTAGTGTTTGTAGGATTTGTAGCCAGACAGTTCCGGAGCAGCAGTCAGCCAGTGTTATAGTTAACATCTCAGCAGCTAGCGTTACGAGGTGAGTTTTCCTTCCAGTAGGAATGGGTCTACGACCATAATGCCGACATGTTTAGTTAGCAGTAGTTCCGGACCTCGGTCCGATGCAGTAGTTAGATTGGTTGATGTCTTTGTGATTCAAGCATGTGTTGTGTTATGTGTTCCGGACTTCGGTCCGATGCAGTATGCAGTATATAAATTTATGCTAGTTGATATGTTTTTGCTATGCTATGTTATGCTCAGTCATTTTCCGGACATCGGTCCAATGCAGGGGACAAGGTCCTAGTCAGTTCTGGATTTCGGTCTGATGCAGTTAGTTCCGGACTTCGGTCCGATGCAGGGGACAAGGTCCCAGTCAGTTCCGGACTCCTGATAGTTTATTTTATTTACTTCTTTTTATAGTTTACTTTAGCATATTTCATTCATAATTTAGATAATTTCCATGCATATTTTCCTTTTTGTTATTTTATGGCCTATTTCGGGTACTTTCTAGTTTTGTGAGCTTTATTGCAGATTTCATGGAGATTAGTGGAGCGGGAATGTTCGAGACGTATGGAAAGCGATTGGACTTAGAGGACGTCGAGAATTATAGGCTTGGTGATAATGGAGTTGATGCATTGAGCGGGCTTGATGATTACTTGAAGGCTTGGAGAAAAAGAAATTTGAATTTGCAAGAACTGGAAGAATATTTGAGCGTGTGGAGATTATTAACCGGGTGAGTTTACGAGCTATGGGTGATTTGGAAAAGTCATCTTGGGCTTAAATTGAAGAAAACATGAAGAATATTGGGTTACAAGCTTAGTGGATTCATTCTGGGCAAGTGGGATAAGTCATTAGAGGCCCAAATCACAAAAGATCCCAAATTACACAAGAACCCAGCTCAGCACGCGGGCTACCCGCGCAACAGCACGCGGGTCGCGCAACCCCCTACAGGGGCAGTTCCGGAAATTCTTGTTTTGAGCTATATAAGGAAGTTTGGTGTGCCACTTTTCTACACTCTTGGACATCCGATTTTTGAAGATTCTCTCTGGAGTTTTGAAGACTTTTGAAGGCCAAGAACACCTCAAGAACATCATCTTTTTTACCTCTTGATTCTTGCTTAATGTTTGGTACAATCTTCTCTAACTTTGTTTCTTTGAGTTTAGCCATGCTTGGATAAACTAATCTTGCCTGATTTTTGTTGAATCCTTTAAAATTTTGTTGAGTGTTGAAGAATCCATGACTTTTCTATTATGGGACATCTCACAGTTTATTACCGTGAGACGCTTCTAGACATTTTTCAGGGGACTGAAGTCAACACACAAAGACTTGTAAGTGTAGTTAGAAACTATGTCCCCAAGCAGAGTATATAAAAGGGAATGAGTAGAAATGACTTTTTAGACTGCTAGAAGGCTCGGTACACTTAGATTTTTTTTTAATTCTTTTATGATTTCTTAAATTTGACATTCTAAGTTCAATTGAACACTCACTACTCATAAGGCTGGTCACGTGACCCAAAGATTGAATCATACCTGCTGTTATGCTCCAATGTTGACAATCTTCCCACTTTCTGTTTTGCACAAGTAGCTTTAGGAGGTGTGTTCGTGTGCGATTAACTTGATTTTAGATTTTTAATAAAAAGACCAAGTCTAATCTCAAGGCATACGGCTCCCAAACCAACTCAACTATTTTGAGAAGATTCAGCTGCTTGGGATTGGATCATATTTTTTTAAAAAAGACAATTAATGCAATGCAAAAATTTAGATGCAAAATGCAAAAATATTAGAGATAAAATAGAAAGAAAATCTTTTTGGATTTTGAAAAATTTTCTATGCAAAAAAAATGAAAAAAAATAATAATAATAATAATGAAAAAGAAAAATAATGCAATGCAATATGTACAAAATTACATGCAACCTACATGCAATGGGATTTATGCATTGATGGATGCCCCTCCTCAAGCTTAAAATAAGCATCGTCCTCGATGATTGGAGAGAGGCACAGCCGGCCTATTGAAGGCCGGGTGGAGGATATGGTAGGAACTGTGAAGGATGATAATCAGTAGGATAATATGGTGGCCACTGGGGTTGGGATGATGATGACTACTGCTGTTGAGTGGGAAGCACAAGTACTTAGTGGATATCATTCAGCAAATTAGAGCGGGAGGAGGAGTGGTTGGAGGTCTACGATCTATAGTAACACCCAAGTTGGATTGGAGACGCCAATTGGTAGATGGGATGTCATTGGCCAAAGTGAGTATCTTCTTATTTCGTATGTCAATCCGTAGATACTCTTTTCCATCTACGGTCCAATGAACATCCCCATTGGGAAGGCGGTGAAAAAGGTGCATGGTCTCCATAACATCAATTAAGAGACGAGTACGGCCCGTGATTATATATGTTGGGTTATTGGGTAAGTGGAGGCCAAGATGTTCAGCTATAATAGAAACCATGTCTCCACAATGAAGTTGCTCAAGGCATTTTTGAGCATTTTCTGAATTACCCAACACCCAAAGTGAGGAACCTCCTCGGGCTTGTTAATCATGCACCATAAAACTTCTAATTCTTTCTTGTTCGCCTTGCTAATCTCTCCTTGAGGAAATAACAGAGAAGCAATGATCCGGTGGGTGACCTTCAGGACCGGATGAATAATTCTAGAAGCTTTTGATGTGCCTAACTGAAACTCGTCTTCACAAGAGATGCTTTTCCAAAACCTTCTACAGCTTTGCTCAAACATAATATTTTTTCTGCCTTTTGCTGTATACACATCCCTTTTTGCTTTAGGAGCACTCATAATATCACAAAGGATGTCAACATGAATTTGATGAGATTCATTGAGCAAAACGGAAAGTAAGGATATGTGTTTGGTAGTCAAAATTAATTGATTACAAGAGTTCCAACATGGGTGTTTGATAACTTACTGCATGTAGATTCAATAAACCTTTCCATCCTATGTTCTTGAAGAGCTTGTGGACACCTTTATAGATATGTAGGTCCTTAAGGGCTTGGATGTCCACAAACTTTTGAGCCCCCTTTACTCTTCTGATAAGGCTTGCATACAAAATCTCTTGTTGATTGGTCTAAAAAATAAAACCAAAGTCATTAGGGTTTTCCATGGAATGTTGGTCTTGTTCATCATTGATCTCTTGACCACCCATATGTGAAGTCCCAATTCTAGCCATTTTCACGGGAAGTCATTGCCTACATGAATTCAACAAAGTTTTGCACATAATATAGGACAAGTTAAACTCTAGAGTATGCACAAGAACTAACAATATCACCAAAAATCACCCAAAAGAATGTGGTTCAAACTATATGCACTAAGTAAGAGTTTGGAACAATTATACCAATTTGTGCTTGAAAATGGTGGTAGGGTGATGTCCAATGCTTCCCCAAGCTTATCCTATAAGAACTTACAAACATTTGGTCGAGATTTGGAGATTAAAAATTTCTAGGGTTTGCTCAAAACCCCCAAAACCGGCCTAGAAAGGATGAAATTGAGATGCAAGACAAAGAAGATGAAGAAAAGAGAAGAATTTCATACCTTGGAGCTTGATTTTTGAAGCAAATTTGAGGAAGATTGAGTGTTTTTGAGGTTTTTTTCGAAGGGGGCAGTAGGGAGGAGAAGAATCACAGGTTATGTGAAAAGAATGAGTTTAAAAAATCAAGTTTTAGGCTTAAAATCGTCCAGCTCTGTTTTTACGTTTACACGGACCGTGTAAACTAAAGGGTAGCATTTACACGGCCGTGTAAATGAGGCATCCGATATGTGCTGGTCTGGTCGTTTACACGGCCTGTGTAAACCATAGGCATAATTTACACGGCCGTGTAAATATCTTTAAAGGCCAAAAATTTTGATTTTTTCACTTTTTAAAATTGCAACCTGCTAATCCACTACTGCCCGGAAAATGATTTTTTACCCTCTTTAAACATGAGAAACAACTTAGAAACTTGAAAATGAAGAAAATATGATGAAAAAAAATAAGAAATGACAAAAATACCCCCAGGTTGCCACCCGGTTAGCCGTCCCTTTTTAATGTTGTTGGCTCGACTTGGACCGCAACTATTTGTCAATCTTGGTACTTTGGATCCGTTACTTCCCCCGCTTCTTCGTTTTTGACTTGAAATCCTTCATAATAAGGCTTCAAATGATGGCCATTTACCTTAAAAATCTTCCTGGTTTTTTCACTTGTGATTTCTATTGCACCATGCTCAAAAACATTAGTTACAACAAATGGTCCCACCCAACGGGACCTTAATTTACCAGGAATCAATTTAAAACAAGAATGGTAGAGTAATCCCTTTTGACCTTTCTCAAATACCTTGTGTTCAATCATGTTTTCATGGTATGCTTTTGTTCTTTCTTTGTAAAGAACTTCATTCTCATATGCTTCATTGCGAATCTCCTCAAGTTCTTGCATGTCCAGCTTCCTCTTCTTTCCCGATTCACTTAGATCCATATTGAACTGCTTGATTGCCCAATAGGCTCTATGTTCCAACTCAACGGGTAATCGACATGGCTTTCCGAAAACAATACGATATGGAGACATCCCAATTGGAGTTTTGAATGCAGTGCGGTACGCCCACAAAGCATCATCAAGGCGTGTAATCCAATCCTTCCTTGTTGTATTCACAGGTTTCTCTAAAATACCCTTGATTTGTCGATTGCTCACTTCAGCTTGTCCATTTGTTTGTGGGTGGTATGTTGTGGAGACTTTATGAGTAACGCTATACTTCTTCAAGACACTTCCAAGCATATGATTGCAAAAATGTGTACCACGATCATTGATTAAGGCCTTTGGAACACCAAATCTGGAAAAGATGTTAGCCTTCAAGAAATCTATCACAACTTTTGAATCGTTAGTACGGGTAGCTTTTGCTTCCACCCACTTAGAAACATAATCCACAGCCAAAAGAATATAAGTAAAACCCGAAGATGATGGAAAAGGTCCCATGAAATCAATGCCCCAAACATCGAATATTTCACGAACTAAAATGGGATTAATAGGCATTTGATTCTTTGAACTTAAAGAGACCATCTTTTGACATTTATCACAACTTGCACAAAAGACATAAGAGTCACAGAAAATACTTGGCCAGTAAAATCCACTCTCTAATACTTTTCTTTCAGTTCTTTGAGGACCAAAATGCCCTCCACAAATTTAAGAGTGACAAAATTCTAAGATAGGAGATACCTCATATTAATCCACACATCGTCTAATCATTTGGTCCGCACAATATTTCCACAAATATGGCTCATCCCAAACATACCTCTTGGCTTCTTTCTTGATCTAGTCTTTTTGCCATCGAATCAAATCTGGTGGAAATTGATTTCTGACGATGTAGTTCACAATAGCGGCATACCATGGGGTAGCTTTTGTTGAAAATAGGTTCTCATCGGGAAATGTATCATGAATGAGAGTCGAGTCATCGGGAGAAATGATCCTACTAAGATGATCAGCTACAAGATTTGACTTTCCGCTCTTGTCCTTGATTTCAGTATCAAACTCTTGTAAGAGTAGTACCCATCGAATTAGTCTAGGCTTTGAATCCTTCTTTGCAAGTAGATACCTAATAGTTGCATGATCAGAATAAACAATGACTATAGAACCTAGCAGATATTTACGAATGATGTGTGTAAAACCAACTAGTTTTAATCCTACTAACTTAAACACAAAGACGAACACACGAAAGGCAGTGTACCTATCGATTAGCAGTTTAGTTCAGGCAAGTAGGGTATCGAACACAGGGAACGGTAAACAATTAAAAGAAAGGCTAATATTATCTAAATAAAATAAGTAATAGAAAGGGGGTTTCTCTAGTTTTGCAAGACTAGAAACTTAAACAATTAATTAAAACTTAAACTAAGAAACTAAGAGCTAAGCAAATAAAAATCAACTAAATTCAATAATAAAGAGGACTTCTGTTTAGGTTCAACTCATTTGTTCCCATGAATGATTTCAATGTATCGGATTAATTCTTCATTGGCTACCGACTAAGATGATTAGTTTCACGTTCGCTATTACTAATCCTTAGGAAACAAATTAACTCAAGCAGTGGCCAGTTGTCTAAATTAACGGATTTCCTAGTTATTGATTCGGGTTAAATAAGACTTGTAATGGTTAATTAAATTGGCCCTTCAATTAACCTCTTGCTGATGTTCATCAAACAAGCTCACACATTAACTTACCTATCTTCTAGTTAATTCTAGTTTCACATTCGCTATTCCTAGACATACAACTATGTGGTCACAATAAATCATATGAAATTAATAACTAAGAGATGTTCATACAACTTAATTACTGATTTATTAATAGAAGAATAGTTATTGTTAACACATAAGGTTCTTTAACAAGCTTAATAAAACATAATTACCAACTAAAATTAATCCTAATCAAATAATCAATCCATGTTCACAAATTCATCTACCTAAACAGAAGTTATGAGTTTTAGCTCATGATTACAGCAGAAACAAGCTCAAAAACGAAATCAATTGGTAAAAACATAGGTCAAACAAGAGATTAGGTAAGAGTAAACTTGATTTTGACTTGATTCTCCTTAAAATTGAATGTAGGGTTGATTTCTTAGCTTCCCACGCTCCAGCAGCACCTTTAGTCGACAATTGGCCTCCAAGGGTTCATCTATATGCTAGGGTATCGATCTGAAAGTCCCTTTATATAGATTTTCACAAAACAGAGGTGACTCGTCAAGTCCGGTGACCTACTCGGCGAGTCCGTCACGTAAAACCCGTGTACGGCAAGTCAACGTGTGCAGGATCGCGAAAGTTTAGAGTGACTCGTTGAGTTTACGGCCTACTCATCGAGTCCGTTTGGAATCAGCATTTTCTCAAAACATGAAAGTTGTCCGAAATTGTGTCTAGTTTTCAGAATAATTTGAATCTCGTCAATCGGAGTTACAGCTCATGAGATATGGCCAAAACACGGACAACGGGTCAAGCTGTCCAGCAACATCCTTCTTTCTTCAAAATCCAAGATCCAAGCTTCCAATCGCTAGTTCCGCTTCTTTTTCCATCCGAGCATGTAATTGTTGCTGAAAATGAAATATTTAAGCTAATTAAGCACCTTTTGTTCATTATTTGAGATAAAATTAACATAAAGTATTAAGATCATGCATGATTCTTATGACTAAATATGCTCATATCAACGAAATTTATCTAAAGCAAAGAAAATAGATAACAATTCTTTTTCAGTTGTTGAGTAGTTAGCTTGTGCCCTATCAAGTGTTTTTGAGGCATAATAAATGACATTAGGAAGTCAATCTTTTATTTTCCCCAAAACTGCACCAACTGCATGATTGCTGGCATCACACATGATTTCGATAGGTAGACTCTAATCCGGTGATTGAAGTATTGGTGATGATATTAACAACTTCTTCAAGTGATCAAAAGCTTGCTTGCACTCCTTGGAAAATTCGAATTTTGCATCTTTTTGTAGGAGCTCACACATGGGATGAGATATCTTGGAAAAATCTTTGATAAATCTTCTATAAAATCTTGCATGACCAAGAAACGAGCGTACCTCACGAACACAAGTGGGATAAGGTAAAGATTTAATGACATCTATTTTTGCTCTTTCTACCTCTAGACCCTTAGAAGACACAATATGACCCAATATGAGACATTTGTCAACCATAAAATGACACTTTTCATAATTTAAAACAAGGTTGGACTCAATACATCTTTGCAAAATCTTTTTCAAATTGGCCAAACATTCATGAAAAGAATTACCATAAACTGTGATGTTATCCATAAGAACTTCAATGATTTCCTCAACATACTCCGAAAAAATACTTACCATGCACCATTGAAAAGTAGCGGGAGCATTGCAAAGTCCAAAAGGCATTCGCCTATATCCAAATGTTCTGAAGGGACATGTGAAAGTGGTTTTTTCTTGATCCTCCGGTGCAACGGGTATTTGATGGAATCTAGAATACCCATCCAAGCAACAATAGTGTGTTTTTCCCGCTAACCTTTCCAACATTTGATCAATGAAGAGAAGTGGGGAATGGTATTTCCGGGTTGAGGAATTGAGTCTTCTATAATCAATGCAAACTCTCCACCCGTTTTGCACATGGGTGGGGACTAACTCACCTTGGTCATTCTTGTTGGATTAGTGTCTAGGGCTGTAACTATATCTGGTAAGTATTTGACCCGGTTGTGCATGGTCCTTTTGGGTTGCCTTCACCATAGCAACTTGACAAGGTGATTTATATAGAGAGAAGAGATATTATTATTATTAATGTATTATAAGAATAATATGTTAAAGGAATAATAATATTATTTGATTGATATAAGTCATAAATTAATTAGGAATTAATTTGGTGACTTAAAGAGATTAATTGAATAAAGGGGCATAAACTGTCAAATGTGTGATAGTTGTGTTTTGGGCTATGAATCCTTATGGATATGGGAAGGGACGATTTTAAGGATATGGATATCTTAGAAATCGTCCAAGGCCTTATCTAGAAGGATCTTTGGATGGCTTTGAGGCTAAGTTATCTAATTAGGGTTTAAGGTGAAACCCTAGGAGCTCATAGTATAAATAGACCCTTAGGGTTGGAGAAATCTGATACTCTATGTTTGAGGAAACCCTAGAGTCGATTTCTCACCTCTCTCCCTCTCTCAAATCATCTTCTTGCTAGTAGGTGTTTGTAAGCCATTAGAGGAATGACAATTGTGACTCTAAGCTCCAAGGAAAAGAAGTTTTCAAGCAAGTAACTCAAGGTATTCTTCTAGATCTGATTTCATATGTTACGAATTGTTTGTTTACACTAGATCTATAATTCAAAGTCTTGGATACAAAGCATGTTCAATTAGAGAAACCTAGATCCAAGCATTAGGGTTTGCATGTGCACATAGGAAAATTCTTATGGCTCAAACCCATCAGTGGTATCAGAGCTTTGATTGATTTCTATTGAATTGATGCATTGGTTGATTGCTTGTTGCTTAAAAAATTCGATTTTTGTGATTCTGCCTGATGAACTCGGCGAGTTCCACTGTGGACTCGGCGAGTTCGAGCATCAGAAGGAGGTAGTTTCGGGATTTCTTTCTGTTTTACTTGAGGATACTTGCCTTAACTATTTTGGGTCATTAAAATCCGATTTTAATCAAATATATGAATATATTGTTGACAAACAAAAGATAATTACCAATTAATTGAATAATAATTTCCTTATATGATAATAATTGATTATTTGAATTGAATTAGTAGATTGTCTTGCAAGTAATATTGAATAAGATCAAATTGAGATAATCTAATTAGTTGATTTATATTATTTGCTATTTGATCCTTATGTTTTGAAAAGTTTAAAACTTGTCCTCAAGTTTTGTGATTAAAAGTTTAATTTGAATAATTTAAATTTCAAACCCTAGAATTTTACAAGTTTAAAATTCAACACTATACTAATATATTATTACAAGCTTAATATATATATATATATATATATATATATATATATATATATATATATATATGATTAAAAATGCTAGTCTTACCGTTAGTAGGCCTCATTCATGAAGTCAGTCTATAAGGTGGGTATAAGGTTGATGCCTATAAAATGGCGCTTAATGGGTGTACACTCACACCCACCGCTTGCTTGACTGGTGGAGGGTCGTTAGCCGAACGGGTAGGATAGGGAAAACCTCTTCTCATTAATAAGTATAATGAATCTATATAAAGTAACTAAACGTGTTTCATAAAAATTCCTAATCTTAGTTACTTTAGGAAAAGTGAATTGATACAATCCCATGAAATTACACTTTGCACCCTTGCTAAGAAGTTAGTGGAGCGTGTGTGGTTAACCGACACACTGATTGGTTCTAAGCAAAGGTGGCAAAGGGTGATTCATTGTTTTTCATAGTTCGGTGGAGCGTGTGTGGTTTACCGGCACATCGAATAGGTGATTGTAACAATGAAGGCACCATGTAGATTTGCATGGTTATTCACACCCGCTTTGTGATCCTCGGCATCCAAGTCACAAACTAGAGGGGCATATCGAGATTTAAACATGCCATTGAAAGGTTCAATGAATCTCAAAGAAAACTAGGAATTCTCAATACATTTAAAACTTAAGGTTATGTTTTTCATGGTGAAGAATTAGTGAATCGTCATTCACTTACCTCCAAATTATTTGCATGTTGGATCACGACATCCCTTTTCTAATGTGTAAATAATGTTGTTGGGTCCTAGCCCTAAATTTTCATTTTGGGTGTTAATTAGGGACTTAATTCTAATCAACTTTGTTCCTTTCTATTTGTAGATGTCTAACGCAAACAACGCTGCTGCTAGGTCATTCACGTTAATGAGTCTTTGCCAAAAGGTGACTTTTGATGGATCGAACTTTAGCGAGTGGATAAGATACATTCGCACGATTGCATGCCACGAGGACAAAGAGTATGTCCTCGACAAAAAGCTCGAGAAGGTCAAACCAGAAATCGCTACTCCCGAAGAGATGGCTGTCTTTGAGACCCATGAACATGATGCAACGAAGGTCCATTGCATCATGATAACCACAATGAACCAAGAATTCCAAAAGTCCTATGAGGACATGTATCCGTATGAAATGCATCAAGACTTAATGGAGAGGTACCACCAAAGCGCGAGGCAAGAGCGCTATGAGATCATCACGAATATGATCACTGCTAAAATGGGAAGTGGAGAATCTCTTACCGTGCACTTACAAAAGATGCAAAGACATGTTGATCGTCTTCGCAAGTTAAATGTTAACTTTGGGGAGGATTTAGCCATCGACATTGTTCTTAACTCCTTACCCTCATGCTACAACCAATTTAGGATGACCTACCATATGAATAAGGAAGAGGTCACCCTAAGCAAACTCCAAGGGATCCTAAGGACTGCTGAGAGCAACCTAAAGGACAAGTTTGTTGCACCAACTCCCAATCCATCTGCTGCTCCTGTTTTGGCTATAGGGCAGGCAAGGGGCAAGAAGAGGAAGGCTCCATCAAAGAGCCACCGCAAGGGAAAGTCCCAAGATGGTTCCTCTTCTAGTGGGACCAAGGTTGATCCTGCTAAGCCCAACCCTAACCCAAAGGAGGCAGAGTGCCATCATTGCCACAAAATAGGGCATTGGAAGAGAAGTTGCCCGGAATATCTGCAAGCCATCAAGGATGGAAAGATCAAGCCATCTTTTGCAGGTATATACACAATTAAATCTAATGATTCATCTCATGCTATTTCTTGGGTTCTTGATACAGGATGTGGTTACCACATTTGTTCTGATTTTCAAGGACTAGGAAGAAATAGGGATGTGAAGCTTGGAAGAATAAATCTAATCATGGGAAATAGAAGATCGTCCCCTATATTGGAGTGCATTCTTTAGTGCTTAGTAATGGATTAGGTTTAGATTTAAATAATTGTTCCTACTCGCCAGATATGGCAAGAAACATCATTTCATTTCATGGTTTATTTAGAAAAGGATTTAGATATTCGTTTAATGATGAGAATGGTTCTATTTATGCTTATCTAAATGGTGTTTTATACTTTGAAGCAATGCCTTGTAATGGAATTTATGAAACTGTTATGGTTATAGATAACCTAGGAAATGATGTATTGTGTATGGATTCTTCCAATGGTATGGATAAAGCATCTTTGTGGCATTGTCGTCTTGGACATGTCAACAAGAAGCGCATAGCCCAACTCCAAAAGGATGGAGCGTTGGAGTCATTCGACCTTAGGGAAGATGACACGTGTGAATCTTGTTTACTTAGAAAGATGACCAAGTCACCCTTCACTGGCACTTGTGAGAGGGGTGAGGGTTTATCGGATCTCATACATACCGATGGATTTGGGCCCTTTAGATCCACCACAAAGGATGGGAACCGCTTCTACATGACTTTCACCGATGATTATAGTAGATATGGGTATATTTACTTCATCAAGCACAAGTCGGAAACGTTTGAAAAGTTCAAAGAGTTCAAAAATGAAGTGGAGAATCAATTGGGCAGGAAAATAAAGATGCTTCGATCTGATCGAGGAGGAGAGTACCTAAGTCTTGAATTCCACGACTATCTCAAGGAATGCGGAATAGTTTCGCAATTGACGCTACCAAGGACACCGTAGTTGAATGGTGTGGCAGAAAGGCGTAATCGAACCTTAGTCGTGCTTCACAACCTATCTCATTCTAGGGGTATGCCTTAAAGACTGCCGCTCATATCCTTAACCGAGTCCCTACAAAGAAGGTTGCCAAAACACCTAACGAGATGTAGACAGGGAAAGCTCCCTCGTTGGCACATATCAAGGTTTGAGGCTGTGAGGTTTTCGTAAGACGAGAGACTCACGACAAGCTCGAACCTCGTAGTGAGCGATGTATTTTCATCGGCTACCCGCAGAGATCCTTTGGATATCTCTTCTATAGACCGAGTGAAAATGTTGTCTTCGTTGCGAGGAGAGGGGTTTTCCGAGAGCGAGAACTCATAAGCTGTCACAACTAGAAATTTTGTGTCTTGTAATCACTATACTTAAGTAAAATGTTGGATCAAAAACTTAAGAGCATGTGATACCTATTATTATGACATCAAAAACTTCAATCAAATACATCATACAAATACTACAAATAGTCAACAAGCAATTGGAAACCCTAGAAGTTCTTGTTTAGGTCCATTTTGGACTAGGACTTCCTTATTGGACTCAATGGACCAATAAGCTTCCAATTTGACTATCATGGGCTTAGAACCCTTAAATGGGCTCTAATTGGACCCACATTAATTTATTTCAACATTTTGGGCCATATTGGGCCTAGAATGAAATAAATTAAAAGTTTTGAACCATGATTAACCTAAACTAGCCCAACAAAGTGTGAAAATCATATTATATTTCTTTTAGGTCAAGACTCATCCAACTTAACTTCTATATGGGCTTGAGGGCAATAAAGCCCAAAAACCCTTTTTCCTTCCAAAATTCTCGGCCCAAGGCCCAAATCCAAGAAAAGGAGGGGGGGTTGACTTCTTCATGCCACCTCACTTTTGTCTAAGGGATATCCAAGCCTTTACACCCCAAACAACCATGCAAATCTCATTTCTCCATGAAACTTCTCTCTCTCCCTCTCTCTTATTGTTTCGGCCGTGAGCAACACACACACACACACACACACATTTTCATCACTTTCACATATCAACACTCTCTAAAAACGCCTCCACTCTCTTCACTAAATTTCGAAGATTCAAGAGCTTCACACGGAGAATCCTTCACTAAAATCATTATCTAGGTAAGTTAATGCTTGGATCCATACTTTAGACTTCTACTTACATTCAAAAATCTCTTCTTAACTCATGAGAAATCATGATCTTGTATCTTAGAAACACCTCAAGGCCGAGATCTTCATCAAGGGGTGCTACGGCCAAAAAAAAAATCACCAAACTTTCTTCCATCTTTTCTTCAAAAACCGAAACCACACCCTAAGGTGAGCTTCATACTCCCTATTTTCTGTTTTATTAGCTTTTTTTTTTTTGGGGGGGGGGGGGGGAAATACAAGTGAAAGTGTAGCTCTATATGTGTTTTGTATGTCTTGTATGATTTCTATGCTTAAATGTGTGTTTTTGTGTGATTATGATGTTGGATCTAGCCATAAACTCCTAAAAATCGAGATATATTTTATGTTAAATGATACTAGCATAAATTATATTATTACATACAAAGTATTCCAAGAAAAATGGCTAAGTGACTTGATAACATCTTCTTTGGGCTAAAAACTCATTTTTTGGACACAAAATGTTAAAAAAAAATAAAGTTAAAGGGCCCAAATTGACATATTACGAATTCTGATAGATGAGAGGAGTCAAAACAATTTCATCTTTTCTTCAAAAAAAAAATCACCAAACTTTCTTCCATCTTTTCTTCAAAAACCGAAACCACACCCTAAGGTGAGCTTCATACTCCCTATTTTCTGTTTTATTAGCTTTTTTTTTTTTTTGGGGGGGGGGGGGGGGGGGGGGAATACAAGTGAAAGTGTAGCTCTATATGTGTTTTGTATGTCTTGTATGATTTCTATGCTTAAATGTGTGTTTTTGTGTGATTATGATGTTGGATCTAGCCATAAACTCCTAAAAATCGAGATATATTTTATGTTAAATGATACTAGCATAAATTATATTATTACATACAAAGTATTCCAAGAAAAATGGCTAAGTGACTTGATAACATCTTCTTTGGGCTAAAAACTCATTTTTTGGACACAAAATGTTAAAAAAAAATAAAGTTAAAGGGCCCAAATTGACATATTACGAATTCTGATAGATGAGAGGAGTCAAAACAATTTCATTAAAATATTTTCTGGAAATATACTGATTTGGAGGATTAAAAATATAAATTTCAAGCTTAATGGGCTAAAAATGACATTTTCGGCCCAATAGGGCCCAATATGCGAAATTTTCTGTTTTGAAGGGCTGAAACTGTGTTTTTCTGTAAAATAGTGGACTATTAGTGTTCTAAATCCTTTTCAAAGGTTAAAAATGCTTTTCATAATTAAAAAGGACTAAAGTTGCAAAAAATTTCCAATTTGGGCCAAAAGTGTAAAAATTTCGAAAAAGAGAGGTTACAACCGAGAAAACTGTATTTTCATGGACTAAAACAGTTTTCAACTAAAAATGTGCTGAAAAATATCAATTTCAATAAGTTTTGGTGTTAAAATGCCAAGAAAAATGGTTTAAGGACTAAACCGGAAATTTATTTATTCAAAGGGTTGAAAATAGTAAATTTACAACATAAAGAGGGGCTATAACAGAAAATTTTCAATGTTAATTCAATACATCTGTTGTGATGAAATACTGGCACTGCGACTACCAACGAATTATAATACACAACAACACCAAAAATCGTTATCGAACGAATTGATTCAGTCTCGAATCAATAACAAACCCGAAACTACTAACACGACGATAACTCGATTCATACACGGAAAATTTGAGAATTCAATACACACGTGAGAGTGCACAGACGTCGACGCGCCATCTTTGGGCCCAAAAGTGTAAAATCTTGTTTGTTGGGCCTAGCTAGCCCAATGACTTGATCTTTAGGCCCGAAGACTTCAACCTTACGAGTTGTTGGGTCTTACATGATCCAACACAGCGTAAAAGGACTTTCAATGGCTTTTATACTATTGGTCCCCAAGGGTCCTTTGGTACTGCTAGTAAAGTCATTTATTCAAATGCAAGTCGGGCCAAGGGCTCTTCGCACTCATTTTATCCCCAACCGACTAATGGAGTTATCGAGGTCTTCGTTCCCTCTTTCTCTTCGGCTGTGGGACTACAAGAAGTCAGGGTGGTTGGATTACGTGAATAGTACGGACGACGCCTACGGGATCGTTAGTATAGTTGTGAACTGGTCGTTTGTGTAACGCGTGTTTATAGCAATTCACCATGCGCAATAATCCGACGTCGCCTGGAATCAATGACTTCACGCGCCGCGATGGTACAACAACTACATGGAATTCAAAGTGTTAGGAAAACATCGGGTTTTCCTAGGGTTTTTCAATACATACGGTTTCGAAATGTACACAAGCTTAATGAACAATTTTTACAACTATAGAAACAAACAAGCATACTTATGGATCTTCACAAACTTTCTCATAAACCCTTTTCAGAAACTATCGGATTTTCAGGTAGTTTTTCAAACAATACAAAACGTTGCTTTTCAAATACCGCTTATGAACTCACCAACGTTTCATATGTTGACGTTTTTCAAAATACTTGTATTCTCAGGTAACAAGTAAATTGAAGGAAAATGTACTCAGTGATGGCTTGCAGTTTGTTTATCTATGAATCGAACAATTTATTTTTGGGAATGTAATGCTAAAACAATGTACTCAGTGTAAACTTTATCAGTTGTACTATATTAATGCATGGTGATGAATGATGTTATGTTTCATATATATTCAATGTTATGGTATTCAATTAAGCCACGACAGCCCTCGGACGTTTCCGCCGTCTGGTTCGGGGGTGTGACAGGTTGGTATCAGAGCTTTATTTATAGTGAACTAGCATATCTAGCCACACATTGATATGCAACTATAAACCAAAAAGAGGGACTAACATAACTCTGAACAAAACAAGTAAATAAAACACCCTTGCTTGCATTAGGAATAAGAACATAACGTTGAACCAAACATGATAATACTAGTATCCTGGTTAAATCCGGATTGTTCTTAGTAGTATCCAGGGGTGGATGTAGCCTGATCAACTACATTCCCTCCAAGGTATAACTAATGCATGTCCGGATGAAATCGTGATATCTAGGGAACCTAAAACTATACCCTTATAGCACCAAAAAGAGAACGTCTATTTAGTATATATCATAGTCGTGGGAGTGACGATAGTTTATACTTTCCCCCAGTCGTCATGGAGGGAGATCAGCTGGGTATCCAGTTCCATCAAGTTCTAGTGGCTCACGGGATGCTTAAAGATGAACCAGAAGGGAATCCAGAGGAAGCACACGACGTCGGACCTGACAAATATATAGACACCGACTACGAATTTGGAGAGACCGACGAAGACGTCGAGGAAGGCCAAGACGGGGACAAGGACCATATCCCTCCGTGTGAGAACGAGGCGCAACCAGACCACCCCGCTCCACCAGTGAACCCCCCAAGGGAGAACCGTTCCCCCGAAGCTGAGATCGCCGCACTGCGACAACAGCTGTATGCTATGGAAGCTCGGGCAATGCGAGCTGAGCATGAGAGGGATGAGGTTATTGGAGACATGACGGAGATGGCTCAATTACTGGCGCAACATTTCGGCATATGACCCCGTCACTACGTAGGACGCAGCTCATCGCGATTAGGGATAGACTTATCTTAGTAGGTCGTTAGGAACTATGCTATGTACCCCGATTCTATGTTTAAGTGACTACACTACTCATAGAGCCGTTATGCTGTCGAATTAGTGTCACTCATGTATGCTCTTACGAGCAAAATTTTCTTGTATCAAATGCGGATAATATTAATAAACTTTTACGTGCTTTGTTATGATATTACAAATTGCTATGTGTTGAGAAGTTATGATTGTATGTTCAATGGTAGTAGTGTTTAAGTTCGTACCATGCGCCTAGTCAGTAGGATCACAACCTCACAGAAACCACATACACTCAACATCTTTCCGTTTCATGACAGAAAGATGCCTCTCCGACCTACTCGCGGAAACCCAGGACCAACTCCACCCGAAGTTGACTCAGTCGCGTTCCAGGCAGTTGTATCTGCTGCGGTCACTATAGCAATGGCGCAAATTCATCAAGGGAACAATGGAGGAGTCAATGGGCAAGGAGCCGGAAGTTCAAACAACGGAACGAATCAGGGACCCACCAAAACATGTACCTACAAGGACTTCACAAACACTAAACCACGAACTTTTAACGACACTGGAGGAGTGATCGACCTGAAGCGATTGATCGAGAAGGTGGAGTCAGTATTCGAGATATGCGATTGTCCTGAGCAGATGAAAGTGAAGTTCGCGGCCTGCACTTTTGTGGATCAAGCACTCACCTGGTGGAACAGACACGTGGAAGCCATGACGCTCCCTGTAGCCAACTCTATGCCGTGGGAAGAGATGAAGGAAATGTTAATGGCTGAATACTGCCCGCGAGGCGAGATACAGAAGATGGAGCAAGAGCTATGGAACCTCACTGTGCAGAATGCGAATATCGATGCCTACATATCGAGATTTAGTGAACTATCTCTGTTGTTCCCGGGTATGATCACCTCGGAAGGAAAGAAGATTGAGCGATTCATCTGGGGACTAACATCACCAATTCAAGGGAATGTGATATCTGCAAACCCCGAAACATTTGACAGTGCAAAAAGATTGGCAAAGAAGCTGTATGACCATAACAACAAGAAGGGCGAGAAGCCAGTGGAGGCTGAGAGAAAGAAGGAAGGTGATGGCAAGAAGGGAAAGAACAATAAGAGGAAGGGGCGCCAGGGCCCCGAGACCTCTAAAAAGCAGCAGACAGTGGCGGTTAACATTGTCACTGCACCGGTTCCAGCCGCACCACATGCTCCAGCCTCAGCTGCTTCAAATGCTTCAAGACCTTATTCCGGTAATCTTCCTAAGTGCAACAAGTGCGGTTTCCATCACCATGGAGAATGCAAGGAGTTACAGTGCACTAGTTACAACCGAAGGGGACACACGGCAAAGTACTGCAGGGCTTACCCTCCCCAGAACCAACAACAGGGAAACAGCAACCACAACAACCATCGCAACAACAACAACATCATCACCGGCGGCAGCAATGCAGGACCTAGCCACACCTGCTATGGGTGTGGAAGGACGGGGCATTTCCGCCGAGACTGCCCTAACAACAACAATTCAGGAAACGGAGGAACAGGAAGGATGCTGACCATGGGTCAGGGTGAGGCGATTCAGGACCCCTCTGTTGTTACCGGTACGTTTCCCCTAAACCGCACTTATGCATGCATCTGATTTGACACCGGAGCGGAGCGAAGTTTCGTAAGCGATAAGTTTAAGCATTTATTAAAACAACAGCCCCAAAAGCTAAATGAAACCTTTACGGTGGAAATGGCCAATGGGAAAACCGAATCCAGTGGGGAAATCTACATCGGATGTACCCTAACCCTTAATCAACACGTCTTTTGAATAGACCTAATGCCAGTATCAATTAGGAGTTTCGATGTGATCATCGGCATGGACTGGCTAAGCCCCCACCATGTTGAAATTATGTGCCACAAGAAGGCCGTTCGTCTTCGTCTCCCAAATCACGAAACCCTAGTAATTTACGGAGACAAACCTAGCATGAACCTTCGCCTCATCTCGTGCATCAAGGCACAAAAGCACCTACGAAAGAAGGATTCGGCGTTTCTGGCTCACATAGTGGATAAAACCAAGGAAGATACTAACATTCAAGATATTCCGGTAGCGTGTGAATTTCCAGACGTGTTTCCTGAAGATCTTCCGGGAGTACCCCCAGAGAGACAGGTTGAGTTTTGAATCGACCTCGTTCCAGGAGCAACTCCTCTCGCTAAATCACCCTATCGGCTGGCTCCTGCTGAAATGCAGGAATTGTCCAACCAACTCAGTGAACTTCTGGACAAGGGATTTATCCGACCTAGTTACTCGCCATGGGGAGCTCCAGTTCTCTTTGTCAAAAAGAAGGACGGATCCTTTAGGATGTGCATCGATTACAGAGAGTTAAATAAACTCACTGTCAAGAATCGCTACCCACTCCCACGAATCGATGATCTATTCGACCAGCTCCAAGGAGCTAGTTATTTTTCCAAAATAGATCTACGGTCCGGATACCACCAACTCAAAGTCCGGAAAGAGGATATTCAAAAAACCGCTTTCCGAACCCGCTACGGACATTATGAATTTGTTGTAATGCCCTTCGGTCTAACAAATGCACCTGCTGCATTTATGGATCTGATGAACCGGATCTCTCGACCATTCCTAGACAACTTTGTCATTGTCTTCATTGATGACATTCTCGTTTATTCCCGAAGCGAAGAAGAGCATGGCCAACATCTCCGACAAGTCCTAGAAACTCTGCGATCGGAAAAGCTATACGCCAAACTCTCCAAGTGTGAGTTCTGGCTCCGGAGTGTGAACTTCCTAGGTCATGTAGTTAACCAAGATGGAATTCATGTGGATCCCTCTGAAGTCAAAGTGGTTGAAGGATGGGCAATCCCGACAACACCTACGGAAATCCGGCAGTTCTTGGGTCTAGCAGGCTACTATAGGAGATTCATTCAAAACTTCTCTAAGACCGCCAAGCCACTTACCTCGCTTACGCAAAAGGGCGTACCATTCAAATGGACAGACAAACAAGAGATTGCGTTTCAGACCTTGAAGCAAGCTCTCTATAGCGCTCCTGTACTATCTCTACCTAAAGGAACGGAAGATTTTGTAGTCTACTGTGATGCGTCAAATCAGGGCTTAGGTTGCGTTCTCATGCAACGTGGAAGGGTGATAGCATACGCATCCCGCCAACTAAAGACGCACGAAGTAAATTATACGACCCATGACCTAGAATTGGGAGCTGTAGTCTTTGCCCTAAAGATTTGGAGGCATTACCTTTACGATACGAAGTGCACCGTCTTCACGGATCATAAGAGTCTCCAACACATCCTGAACCAGAAGGAGCTGAACATGAGGCAACGAAGATGGGTTGAATTTCTAAACGATTATGAGTGTGAGATCAAGTACCACCCAGGCAAGGCCAACGTGGTAGCTGACGCATTAAGTCGGAAGGAGTACTCTAATCGTCATGCGAAAACTCTCTCAATAACCATTCAATCTCATCTGGCCACTCAAATTGCAGCAGTCCAGTCAGAGGCCATGAAGACGGAAAATAGAGCAAGCGAAGCATTGTGCGGGATGGAGAAGAACCTAGAGGCAAAGGAGAATGGAGTATACTACTTCATGAACCGTGTTTGGGTCCCTAAAATCGGAGGATTTAGGGAGGTTGTTATGAAGGAAGCCCACAAGACATGATACTCCATTCATCCCGGTTCAGACAAGATGTATTTGGATACTAAACAACACTACTGGTGGCCTAACATGAAGGCAGAAATTGCTACCTATGTTAGTAAGTGCCTTACGTGTGCCAAGGTAAAGGTGGAATACCAGAAGCCCTCAGGGTTATTACAGCAACCGGTAATTCCTGAGTGGAAATGGGAGGGGATTTCTATGGATTTCGTGACCAAGCTACCCAAAACGTCGGATGGACTAGACACCATATGGGTAATAGTCGACCGACTGACGAAGTCTGCCCATTTCCTGCCTATAAAAGAATCCTACAAGATGGAAAGATTGACACGTTTGTACATTCGAGAGATCGTGAGACTCCACGGAGTACCAGTGTCTATTATCTCGGATAGGGACAGTAGATCCACTTCGCGTTTTTGGCAATCTCTCCATAAGGCACTAGGAACACATCTCGACATGAGCACCGCGTATCATCCACAAACGGACGGTCAAAGTGAACGAACCATTCAAACGCTTGAAGACATGCTTCGTGCATGTGTGATAGACTTTGGGAAGTCATGGGATACCCATTTACCTTTAGTCGAATTCTCGTATAACAACAGTTATCATTCAAGCATTAAGGTCGCTCCTTTCGAAGCACTATACGGGCGTAAGTGTAGATCACCGTTATGTTGGGTTGAAGTAGGCGACACCTAGCTAGCGAAAGCACTCACATCGGATCAGGCGCTAACGGGACCAGAGATCATTCGTGAAACCATGGAAAAGATCATTCAAATCAGAGCTCGATTACAAGCATCGCGCGACCGACAAAAGAGCTATGCAGATAAACGGCGAAAGCCCTTAGAGTTTCAAGTCGGAGATCGAGTACTATTAAAAGTCTCGCCCTGGAAAGGAGTTATTCGTTTTGGGAAGCGGGGAAAACTGAACCCACGATACATTGGACCTTTCGAAATCGGTGCCCGAATAGGTCCGGTAGCATACAGACTGCAACTACCCGCAGAGCTAAATAGTGTACACCCCGTGTTCCATGTCTCTAATCTAAAGAAGTGCCTATCAGATGAAACACTCGTCATTCCCCTTGATGAAATCGAAATCAACGAGAATCTCATGTTCGTTGAAGAACCAATTGAAATCATGGACAGGTAGGTGAAGCGTACTAAGCAAAGTCGCATCCCGATTGTGAAAGTACGATGGAACGCAAAGCGTGGGCCAGAATTCACGTGGGAACGCGAAGACCAAATGAAGCAAAAGTACCCTCACCTATTCTAGCATTCTCAAATCTAGCTTTCAAACAGAATTTCGGGACGAAATTCCCTCTAACGGAGGGATGATGTCACAACTAGAAATTTTGTGTCTTGTAATCACTATACTTAAGTAAAATGTTGGATCAAAAACTTAAGAGCATGTGATACCTATTATTATGACATCAAAAACTTCAATCAAATACATCATACAAATACTACAAATAGTCAACAAGCAATTGGAAACCCTAGAAGTTCTTGTTTAGGTCCATTTTGGACTAGGACTTCCTTATTGGACTCAATGGACCAATAAGCTTCCAATTTGACTATCATGGGCTTAGAACCCTTAAATGGGCTCTAATTGGACCCACATTAATTTATTTCAACATTTTGGGCCATATTGGGCCTAGAATGAAATAAATTAAAAGTTTTGAACCATGATTAACCTAAACTAGCCCAACAAAGTGTGAAAATCATATTATATTTCTTTTAGGTCAAGACTCATCCAACTTAACTTCTATATGGGCTTGAGGGCAATAAAGCCCAAAAACCCTTTTTCCTTCCAAAATTCTCGGCCCAAGGCCCAAATCCAAGAAAAGGAGGGGGGGTTGACTTCTTCATGCCACCTCACTTTTGTCTAAGGGATATCCAAGCCTTTACACCCCAAACAACCATGCAAATCTCATTTCTCCATGAAACTTCTCTCTCTCCCTCTCTCTTATTGTTTCGGCCGTGAGCAACACACACACACACACACACACATTTTCATCACTTTCACATATCAACACTCTCTAAAAACGCCTCCACTCTCTTCACTAAATTTCGAAGATTCAAGAGCTTCACACGGAGAATCCTTCACTAAAATCATTATCTAGGTAAGTTAATGCTTGGATCCATACTTTAGACTTCTACTTACATTCAAAAATCTCTTCTTAACTCATGAGAAATCATGATCTTGTATCTTAGAAACACCTCAAGGCCGAGATCTTCATCAAGGGGTGCTACGGCCAAAAAAAAAATCACCAAACTTTCTTCCATCTTTTCTTCAAAAACCGAAACCACACCCTAAGGTGAGCTTCATACTCCCTATTTTCTGTTTTATTAGCTTTTTTTTTTTTTGGGGGGGGGGGGGGAAATACAAGTGAAAGTGTAGCTCTATATGTGTTTTGTATGTCTTGTATGATTTCTATGCTTAAATGTGTGTTTTTGTGTGATTATGATGTTGGATCTAGCCATAAACTCCTAAAAATCGAGATATATTTTATGTTAAATGATACTAGCATAAATTATATTATTACATACAAAGTATTCCAAGAAAAATGGCTAAGTGACTTGATAACATCTTCTTTGGGCTAAAAACTCATTTTTTGGACACAAAATGTTAAAAAAAAATAAAGTTAAAGGGCCCAAATTGACATATTTTCTGGAAATATACTGATTTGGAGGCTTAAAAATATAAATTTCAAGCTTAATGGGTTAAAAATGACATTTTCGGCCCAATAGGGCCCAATATGCGAAATTTTCTGTTTTGAAGGGCTGAAACTGTGTTTTTCTGTAAAATAGTGGACTATTAGTGTTCTAATTCCTTTTCAAAGGTTAAAAATGCTTTTCATAATTAAAAAGGACCAAAGTTGCAAAAATTTTTCAATTTGGGCCAAAAGTGTAAAATTTTCGAAAAAGAGGGGTTACAACCGAGAAAACTGTATTTTCAGGGACTAAAACTGTTTTCAACTAAAAATGTGCTGAAAAATATCAATTTCAATAAGTTTTGGTGTTAAAATGCCAAGAAAAATGGTTTAAGGACTAAACCGGAAATTTATTTATTCAAAGGGTTGAAAATAGTAAATTTACAACATAAAGAGGGGCTATAACAGAAAATTTTCAATGTTAATTCAATACATCTGTTGTGATGAAATACTGGCACTGCGACTACCGACGAATTATAATACACAACAACACCAAAAATCGTTATCGAACGAATTGATTCGGTCTCGAATCAATAACAAACCCGAAACTACTAACACGACGATAACTCGATTCATACACGGAAAATTTGGGAATTCAATACACACGTGAGAGTGCACAGACGTCGACGCGCCATCTTTGGGCCCAAAAGTGTAAAATCTTGTTTGTTGGGCCTAGCTAGCCCAATGACTTGATCTTTAGGCCCGAAGACTTCAACCTTACGAGTTGTTGGGTCTTACATGATCCAACACAGCGTAAAAGGACTTTCAATGGCTTTTATACTATTGGTCCCCCAAGGGTCCTTTGGTACTGCTAGTAAAGTCGGTTATTCAAATGCAAGTCGGGCCAAGGGCTCTTCGCACTCATTTTATCCCCAACCGACTAATGGAGTTATCGAGGTCTTCGTGCCCTCTTTCTCTTCGGCTGTGGGACTACAAGAAGTCAGGGTGGTTGGATTACGTGAATAGTACGGACGACGCCTACGGGATCGTTAGTATCGTTGTGAACTGGTCGTTTGTGTAACGCGTGTTTATAGCAATTCACCATGCGCAATAATCCGACGTCGCCTGGAATCAATGACTTCACGCGCCGCGATGGTACAACAACTACATGGAATTCAAAGTGTTAGGAAAACATCGGGTTTTCCTAGGGTTTTTCAATACATACGGTTTCGAAATGTACACAAGCTTAATGAACAATTTTTACAACTATAGAAACAAACAAGCATACTTATGGATCTTCACAAACTTTCTCATAAACCCTTTTCAGAAACTATCGGATTTTCTAGTAGTTTTTCAAAACAATACAAAACGTTGCTTTTCAAATACCGCTTATGAACTCACCAACATTTCATATGTTGACGTTTTTCAAAATACTTGTATTCTCAGGTAACAAGTAAACCGAAGGAAAATGTACTCAGTGATGGCTTGCAGTTTGTTTATCTATGAATCGAACAATTTATTTTTGGGAATGTAATGCTAAAACAATGTACTCAGTGTAAACTTTATCAGTTGTACTATATTAATGCATGGTGATGAATGATGTTATGTTTCATATATATTCAATGTTATGGTATTCAATTAAGTCACGACAGCCCTCGGACGTTTCCGCCGTCTGGTTCGGGGGTGTGACATAAGCCAAGGAGACAGTGGGAGACAGATCGATCTTGAAGAGATTCAAGAGTCGAGTGATGAAGGAACCTCTACCGCTGGTGCTCAACCCGAGGAGGAAACTCCAGTTGAACCAATTGACAAGTCCTTACCTCTTAGACGTTCCGAAAGAGTTAGAGTTCAACCCCAATTTTATGGTTTTCATATTACTACCGAAGGGTACACGTATATTAGTGATGGTACACTAATAAATCTAGATGAACCTAATAGCTATAAGGAAGCCATGGCAGGCCCAAAGTCTACAAAATGGAAAGAGGCGATGGACAGCGAGATTCAGTCCATGTATGACAACCAAGTTTGGAATTTGGTTGACAGTGTGCCCGAACGTAAGACAGTTGGGTGCAAATGGATCTTCAAGAAGAAAACCGACGTGGATGGGAATGTGCACACGTATAAGGCACGACTGGTGGCAAAGGGATTTACTCAAACTCCCGGAGTTGACTATGATGAGACATTCTCACCAGTTGCAAAGATAAAATCTATTAGGGTGATGCTAGCCATTGCTGCATTTCATGATTATGAGATAGGGCAAATGGATGTCAAGACCGCTTTCCTTAATGGGAAGTTGGTTGAGGATGTTTACATGGCTCAGCCAGAGGGTTTTGTCTATGCCAAGCATCCCAATAGAGTGTGCAAGCTTGAAAAGTCCATTTATGGACTTAAGCAAGCATCTCGCAGAGAATCTTTGCTTTGATGAGAAAGTCAAAGAGTTTGGATTTGTACGAAGTGAAGATGAATCATGTGTATATGTCAAAGCCAGTGGGAGTATAGTTAGCTTCCTCGTTTTGTATGTCGATGACATACTGCTCATGGGAAATGACATCCCGACTATGCATGAAGTTAAGTCCTGGATCGGGAAGTGTTTTGCTATGAAGGACCTCGGAGAGGCTTCCTATATTTTGGGAATAAGGATGGTGAGAGAACGAAGTAAGAGATTAATAGGACTTAGTCAGAATACTAACTTAGATAAAGTACTAAAACGTTTTAATATGGAAAACTCGAAGAAGGGAGAACTACCAATACAAAGTAATGCCAAGTTGAGTAAGACTCAAAGTCCGAGTACTGAAGCCTAGATAGCTGAGATAAGCCGAGTACCTTACGCTTCCGTAGTTGGCTCGATCATGTACGCTATGACTTGTACTCGCCCTGATGTGGTCTTTGCTTTGAGCATGGTCAGTAGATATCAAGGGAACCCTGGCAGAGCTCATTGGATTGCGGTTAAGAATATCCTTAAGTACCTTCGGAGGACCAAGGAATGGTTTCTAGTCCTCGGAGGGAGTGATGACTTAAAGGTGCGAGGGTATAGTGATGCTAGTTTCCAGACCGACAGGGACAACTACCATTCGCAGTCGGGCTAGGTCTTTACCCTTAATGGAGAAGCAGTAACTTGGAAAAGTTCCAAGCAGGAAACTGTAACTGATTCAACGTGTGAATCAGAGTATATTGTAGCGAGCGAAGCGTCAAAGGAGGCGATATAGTTGAAGAACTTCATTGGTGACCTTGGAGTTGTGCCTGCCATAAAGGAGCCTATGGAAATTTTCTGTGATAATGAAGGAGCGGTTGCCTTGACCAAGGAACCGAGGGATCATGGTAGATCTCGGCATATCGACAGAAAATATCACTTTATTAGACATCGAGTAGAAGAAGGACACCTCGTGGTTAAGAGGATATCATCAGAAGATAACCCAACAGATCCGCTTAAGAAGGGACTAAGCAGGGTTAAGCACTTGCAGCATGCTAGGAGTATTGGGCTGAAGGATGATATTAGTTTAGATTAGATAGTTTGGAAACTTGTAATAGATAAATGTAATTGACATTTGATGATTAAATAAAGGAGTATTATTTAAAAGTTTTGTCTTATGTTAATTGTTTAACTATTGTTTCACTTTGTATGTTTTGACTTCCAGAATAATTGAGTTTATTAAGAATAATCGAATTATTCAAACAGTCCACAATCGTTCATGTGTTGGAAGTAGGTATGAATGAAGATTGTCATGAATTGGTGTGTAGATTGTCTAAATGGTATTAGACATAGCAAAGGTTTACTACAACGTTCATGAGTGCTTATGAACAAGTTTTGAGCATTGGAATAAACTCGCGCTTGCTGGAATCACCTTATGGAATGTACCACAAGTGATCGCAAGACGATAATATCATATGGTCTTAAAACCTAGATATATGGTTTATTATTTACTAATTGGTTGTGCATTAATAATGCGAAACTGCATCAGTAAATTAATGTTATAAAATGTATAGTTGATTATTGGATAAGTAAACGCATATAAGTCGAAGTTTATCTGTTACTTTTATGCTAAGAGGGTAAAAGCGATATCACGGCCACTCGATGATTTGATTTGACTTATGTACCGGGCCCGGTCAGGACTGAATTGATGTGTTCAATTAAGTTCTATGTCAAATAAATCTGAGACTGAGAAAATAATTGCTAGACAATAAATATGAAAAATGTTTCATGAGATTATCTGCACGATATCAAAACAGAGGACTATATGATCCCTTATCTAAAGGACAGGATACTGATAAGATCAGAGTTGACAGCGTCTTTGAGAGCTACGATTGCTAATCGGATTGTGTTTGCATTTATAGTTACTAGACTTATCCAAGTGGGAAACTGTTGGATTCGTGTCTAAGGCTGTAACTATATTTGGTAAGTTCTTGACCCGGTTGTGCATGGTCCTTTTGGGTTGCCTTCACCATAGCAACTTGACAAGGTGATTTATATAGAGAAAAGAGATATTATTATTATTAATGTATTATAAGAATAATATTTTAAAGGAATAATAATATTATTTGATTGATATAAGTCATAAATTAATTAGGAATTAATTTGGTGACTTAACGAGATTAATTGAATAAAGGGGCATAAACTGTCAAATGTGTGATATTTGTGTTTTGGGCTATGAATCCTTATGGATATGGGAAGGGACGATTTTAAGGATATGGATATCTTAGAAATCGTCCAAGGCCTTATCCAGAAGGATCTTTGGATTGCTTTGAGGCTAAGTTATCCAATTAGGGTTTAAGGTGAAACCCTAGGAGCTCATAGTATAAATAGACCCTTAGGGTTGGAGAAATCGGATACTCTATGTTTGAGGAAACCCTAGAGCCGATTTCTCACCTCTCTCCCTCTCTTAAAGCATCTTCTTGCTAGTAGGTGTTTGTAAGCCATTAGAGGAGTGACAATTGTGACTCTAAGCTCCAAGGAAAAGAAGTTTTCAAGCAAGTAACTCAAGGTATTCTTCTAGATCTGATTTCATATGTTATGAATTGTTTGTTTACACTAGATCTATGATTCAAAGTCTTGGATACAAAGCATGTTCAATTAGAGAAACCTAGATCCAAGCATTAGGGTTTGCATGTGCACATAGGAAAGTTCCTATGGCTCAAACACATCAATTCTTTGTAACGGTTATACCTGCCTTCTTTGGTACAACTTGGAGTAGGCTTACCCACTTGCTATCCGATATAGGATAGATCATCCCCGCATTTAACAACTTTAAAATCTCTTTTTTCACAACCTCCATCATTGGAGGGTTCAAACGTCTTTGAGCTTCTTGGGAAGGCTTGTAATCTTCTTCCATAAGGATCTTGTGCATGCAAAGTGAAGGACTTAGCCCTTTGATGTCGGCTATAGTCCACCCAATAGCTTCCTTATACTCCTTTAAGGTGGTAACAAGCTCTTCTTCTTCTTTTGTTGATAACTTGGTGGAGATGCTCACTGGCAAAGTCTCTTTGTCTCCAAGATACGCATACTTAAGATGTTCGGGTAAGGTTTTGAGCTCCAATTCCGGTGCCTGAACAATAAAAGGAACACGTTTCTCATTAGGCATTGGTAATTTCAACTTTGGAACATCAAACCTCATTTTCTTCTTTTGATCCATGCAAGATACAACTTCCAAAATCTATTCATCATTTTTAAATTGCTTGGAAAGTTTTTCCACTCCTTCCTTTTGAAGATTCCTGTCTAAAATGAGAGCTAACACATCGAGATTAGACAAATCAAAACACTCTTCGGTTAATGGTTCTATGACATCCACAAAATTCAAAAATGAAATATCACTTGGATATCTCATAGCATCATAGATGTTGAAATTTATCATTTCCCCATCAAATTCCATGGACAATGTACCATCATAAACATCAATCTTTGTCCTGGCTGTTTTCAAAAAGGGTCTTCCTAGAAGAATAGAACTCAAATTTGGTGAGTCATCATCATCCATGTCAAGGACATAAAAATATGTTGGAAATACTAACTCATTCACTTGGACTAACACATCTTCTAGCACACCTTTTGGATGTACTAAAGATCGATCAGCCAACTGAATCATTACCCCGATCTTCTTCAATGTGCCAATATTTAAGATTTTGAAAATAGAATATGGAAAAACATTTTTAGAAGCTCCTAGTTCTATCATAGCTCGTGGAACATGAAGATTACCTAACTTGCAAGGAACCGCGAAAACACCCAGATCCTTACATTTTTTAGGTAATCTTTTTTGTAACACTGCAGATACATTTTCACCTACTTTGACAGTTTCATTCCCTTTTAATCTTTTCTTAGATGTGCATAATTCCTTAAGGAATTTAGCATACCTAAGGACTTGTTTGATGGCATCAATAAGAGGAATATTTACCTCAACCTTTCTGAACATCTCCATAATTTCATTATCTTCCCTTTCACGCTTTGACTTGTTTAACCTTGTGGGAAATGGAAGACGAGTGACTTTTGCTTCAATAGGAACTTGCTTTGAAGGTGTTTTTAACCTTTCTTCTTCTTTCTCTAGCTCCATTTCTTCTTCTTCTTCAATCATCTTAGGACCTTCATATTCTTTGCCATTTCTCAAAGTGATGGGACATGCACTATGCTTTGGATTCTTTTTGGTTTGTGCAGGTAGTTTGCCTTGTGACTCCAATTTACTCACAGAAGTGGCGAGTTGAGTAAGTCTTGATACTCGCCTTGGTCTCATTTTGAAATGTTTGAGTACTTGTGGCTAAACTCTTGACAATGTCTTCCAAAGACATTCCTGATCCGCTTAAACTGCTTCCTTGTTGCATGTTTTGAGGTTGGAATTGAGATTGATGAGGAGGTTGATTTGGCTGGAAATGTGGTTGATAATTTTGTTGATGATGCATTTGATTTTGAAATAGAGGTCCTGCTTGAAAAGATGGTGGCCTTGACTGAAAATTGGCATTAGGTTGGTGCCAATTTGGATTACTTCTTGGCTGAAAGTTTCCTTGCTGTTGACTTGAAAATCTCATAGCTTGAACCGGCTCCACATCTTCTTGTAACATTGGGCACATATCAGTGGGGTGTCCAACTTGTGCGCAAATACCACAAGGTCTAACTTTTGGTGGTTGCACACCCTTTTCCTTTACAAGCATCATCACTACTTTACTCAACTCAAAAAGTTGACTTTCAATTTTTGGGGTAGAAATTTCTTTCACTCCTCTTGGTGCATCATTGTACCATTCTTCTTCTTCTTGAATTGTATGCTTGGACTCTTCTGCCATGTTCTTGATAAGAGCTCTGATTTCTGTTGGAGTCTTATCAACTATTGATCCACCACTTGATCATTAAGTAATCTCCTATCCTAAGATGACATTCCCTCACAAAAATACTGCAACAATTGATACTCTGAAATCCCATGTTTTGGGCATCTTGGACACACCTTCTTGAACCGTTCCCAGTAAGTATGCAAGGCTTCTTTCTTTTGTTGCTTGATACCAATTATTTCTCTGCGTAAAGTTAAAGCTCTCATATCTGGAAAATATTTATCCAAAAACATCCTTGCAAGTTCATTCCATGTTGTGACTAACCCCGGTGGTAAGTCATACAACCATTCCTTAGTTGAATCTAGTAAAGAAAAGGGGAATGCCCTTAACTTGATTTGATCTTCTGTAAATTCATGTGGCTTCATACCCACACAAACAACATGAAATTCCTTAAGGAATTTATGTGGGTCTTCATTTTCAAGACCATGGAATGAGGGTAACAAATGGATGAGTCCAGACTTAAGTTCAAAGTTTATTGCTGCAGGGTAATTAATGCACAAAGGTTGTTGGGTGACATCTTGAGTGGCCCATTGTCTAAAAGTTTGTTCAGGTGGTGGATCTAGAGGATTTTGGCCATGGTTGTCTCCCATGGTAGGATTAGGGATAAAGGTTTCAGATTTGGGTAAAGGTGAAGATGGTGGAGTGGTATTTTTGGATGTTGGTGAAGATGTGGTTGATGGATTTGATCAAGAAGCTCCGGATTGTTGTTTTTTAAAAGTTTGGCTTGCTTCCTTCTTTGTTTTGCAGATTTCTCTATCTCCAAATCAACTGGTAAAAGTATACTTGTGCGAAAAATCTTGGCATAAACATTTAGTACTACCATATCCCCGGCAACGACGCCAATGTGTTTGGTTGTCAAACCAACAAATAATTGGATATAATAATAACAATAAAACTCAAGTCACTACTACTTCATACACTAGAGATAGTATAGACTAAGCAGGGTCGATCCACAGTAATACGGGACTTATTATTTAACCATATTCTCACACATCATACAAACAAAATTAAAATGGGA
Organism: Lactuca sativa; assembly: GCF_002870075.4. NCBI lineage: Eukaryota > Viridiplantae > Streptophyta > Magnoliopsida > Asterales > Asteraceae > Lactuca > Lactuca sativa. The sequence continues at coordinate 124,888,787 of NC_056623.2, read as the reverse complement.
GATTATGTTTGAACTCGAATTAAACTTCATAAATAAACAAGATTGATAACAAAATTCAGTAAAAGAATACATTTCTGATTCTGACTCAAATACATGTATTATGTTGTAAAGTGTAATATGATTGTGATTCATGTTCAATCTAGGTTACTAATTTAGATACTAATAAACTCTAATATCCAAGTTAACAAAAGTGTTTAATACAAAACATGTTCTTTAAATAAAACTTCATTTAATTGATTCAATTCAAATAAGTTCTTTCATCAAATCATTAAATAACATTAAGTTCTTGCAACTATTACCAACAATGTTCAACATTCCTCATGACCTTGGGATTATAAACATTTAATCTTTGATTACACTTATTTTGATCTAATTACAACCAATCAAGTGCATGTTACTAACATCAAATCATAAAACATATACGAAATTTACAATTTGATTAAATAGATTGATAAGAACCCTAATTCATTGATCAAGTGAAAAAGAGAACCAATCAAACACATAATTAAAATCAAATCAAAGATTAATAAATGTTAAACATAAGTCAAGTGTAAATTACAACCTAACAATAAATACTTAAGAATTCAGAATCAGAAATGATAAAGAAATCAGCCACACATGTCTAAGCTAAACTACAAATTCAACAATTTTGATCTTCAATTTGAGTTACAAAATGCAAATTAAAGTGTTTCTAAATGTTAATCCACTTCGAAATTCTCCTAAAATCGCTCTTTTCTACTCCCAAATTCGACTTAACTTCTTAAGGAACCGGATGCCTCTTTTTACAAAGGAATGAAACTGTTTTAAAACTGTCGACACGTTTACACGGCCCGTGAAAACTAACACCGACCATTTACACGGTCGTGTAAACACAAGAAGTAAATTGCTCAAATCGGGCAGGCCTTCGAAGTACACTGCTCATGAGTATGCGTTTACACGGCCCGTGTAAACTCAAGGCTTTCATTTACACGGCCGTGTAAACCTCTATAAAGTCAAAATCTTTATTTTCTTGAAATCTCCCTCCCAATGCTCCAATAGTTCTGAAACTTTGGCAGCAACTCTTATTTACCTCCTTCAACAACATACTACCTCCAAAAGTCCCTGAAATGTCACAAAAATGTGTGAATGAAATTGTTTCATGAAAAATCCCGAACAATATGCAAAATGCATGAGTTTAAACCTAAATGCAATGCACTTTTATGGATTAAAACTATAAAATGGATGCATGAAATACACCTAACAAATCTCCCCAAGCTTCAACTTTTATTGTCCTCAAGAAAGAACAAGAAAATTTAAACTGGAGAAAATAAAATAAAAAAGAAGAAAAGAAATTCAAAGTTAAAACTTTTTGAAACTTAATGCAAGAAATCAAAACAAACATGAAAAAGATCCAACTGTTTTATACCATAGTTAAGAATTTAACTGTCGTGCTTTGAGTCAACTTGACTTTAGTCTCAAAATATTATATAACAATAGAAATAAGACTTTGGCCACTCCCTAATGCAACTCAACATAATCAAAGATCACAACACTTGACCCCTTTCAATATCATCAAGTCAACACATGGAACAAATTATGGTCTTACTCTCGTGAAATTGTATGTGACAAAACATGCTCAATCATCTTTGTTTCATAAAATATAACAATGACCGATTCCAGCTATTTGTTGATTAACAACAATCTTTTTTTGAAAAATCTTTTCTAAAAATTCCATAATATTTACCCAGATTGGTTACAAACTTCAAACCACTTACACCAGTCAAAGTAGTTAACATTCAGCCCTAATGTCATAAGTTCAAGTCCAAGTCCAAATGAATCTTTTGGCAGCCAAACATTTTTCCTAAACATATTATTCAATTAACTATAAACACAAATATGTACAAACTTCCTAATTACATTTTTCTACAAATAAAGCTCATGGCTTTCTTTGAAATCCATGTAACTAGCTTCCAACCAACACATCCAAATCAAATGACATTAGTGTGCTAGATTTAAAGAGGTCCCTCGGGTTTACTTGCCCGAACCTCAAAAGCCACAGATTAGCTTTATTTGCTATTATTAAGTTGATGACTTTCTATGAAACATGTATAGCGAAGTTTCAACTCAGTCCCAAACAATTTAGCTTTAGGCAATTATGTGTAAAACACCCTTCAGAGTTTACTTGTTCGAGTCCCAAAGGTCATAGATTAACTTAATAATATGTATATTTTTTTATTTTTACTTATTTTTTTTAACTAAGATTACACATAACACTCTTATTAATTTATTTGCTATGTATATTTTTTTATATTTTCGTCCTTGACTTTTCTATTATGGGACATCTCACAGTTTATTAACGTGAGAGGCTTCTAGACATTTTTCGGGGGACTGAAGTCAACACGCAAAGACCCGTAAGTATAGTTAGAAACTATGTCCCCAAGCAGCATATATAAAAGGGAATGAGTAGAAATGACTTTTTAGAGTGTTGGAAGGCTCGGTACACTTTATTTTTTTTATTCTTTTTATGATCTCTTGAATTTGACATTCTAAGTTCAATTGAACACTCACTACTCATAAGACTGGTCACGTGACCCAAAGATTGACTCATAACCGTTGTTATGCTCCAATGTTGATAATCTTCTCACTTTCTGTTTTGCACAAGTAACTTTGGGAGGTGTGTTCGTGTACGATTAACTTGATTTTAGATTTTCAATAAAAAGAGCAAGTCTAATCTCATGACATACGACTCACTTAACAACTCAATTGTTTTGAGAAGATTCGGCTGCTTGGGATTGGATTAATTTATTTTTTAAACAAGACAATTAATGCAATTCAAAAATTTAGATGCAAAATGCAAACATATTAGAGATAAAATAGAAAGAAAATCTTTTTGAATTTTGAACAATTTTCTATGCAAAAAAAATTAAAAAATAATAATAATAATGATGAAAAAGAAAAATAATACAATGCAATATGTACAAAATTACATGCAACCTACATGCAATGGGATTTATGCATTGATGGATGCCTCTCCCCAAGCTTAAAATAAGCATCGTCCTCGATGCTTGGAGAGAGGCACAGCCGGCCTATTGAGGGCCGGGTGGAAGATATGGTGGGAACTGTGAAGGATGATAATTAGTAGGATAATATGCAGGCCACTGGGGTTGGGATGATGATGACTGTTACTGTTGTGTGGGAAGCACAAGTACTTGGTGGATATCTTCTTATTTCGTCTGTCAATCCATAGATACTATTTTCCATCTACGGTCCAATGAACATCCCCATTGGGAAGGCGGTGAAAAAGGTGATGGTCTCCATAACATCAATTAAGAGACGAGTACGGCCCGTGATTATATATGTTGGGTTGTTGGGTAAGTGGAGGCCAAGATGTTCAGCTATAATAGAAACCATGTCTCCACAATGAAGTTGCTCAAGGCATTTCTGAGCATTTTCTGAATTACCCAACACCCGAAGTAAGGAACTTCCTCGGGCTTGTTAATCATGCACCATAAAACTTCTAATTCTTTCTTGTTTGCCTTGCTAATCTCTTCTTGAGGAAATAAAAGAGAAACAATAATCCGGTGGATGACCTTCAGGACCGGATGAATAATTCTAGAAGCTCTTGCTGTGCCTGACTGAAACTCGTCTTCACAAGAGATGCTTTTTCAAAACCTTCTGCAGTTTTGCTCAAACATAATATTTTTTCTTCATTTTGTTGTATACACATCCCTTTTTGCTTTAGGAGCACTAATAATATCACAAAGGATGTAAGCATGAATTTGATGAGATTGATTGAGCAAACGGAAAGTAAGGATATTTTTTTGGTAGTCAAAATTAATTGATGACAAAAGTTCCAACATTGGTGTTTGATAACTTACTGCATGTAGATTCAATAAACTTTTTCATCCTATGTTCTTGAAGAGTTTGTGGACACCTTTATAGATATGTAGGTCCTTAAGGGCTTGAATGTCCACAAATTTTTGAGCCCCCTTTACTCTTCTAATAAGGCTTGCATACAAAATTTCTTGTTGATTAGCCTAAAAAATAAGACCAAAGTCATTAGAGTTTTCCATGGAATGTTGGCCTTGTTCATCGTTGGTCTTTTGACCATCCATATGTGAAGTCCCAATTATAGCCCTCGGGAAGTCATTGCCTAAATGGATTCAACAAAGTTTTGCACACAATGTAAGGACAATTTAAATTCTAGAGTATAACAATATCACCAAAAATCACCCAAAAGAATATGGTTCTAACTATATACACAAAGTAAGAGTTTGAAACAATTATACTAATTTGTGCTTGAAAATGGTAGTAGGGTGATGTCCACAAACTTATAAAATTAAAAATAAAATAAGATTGATTCACTTTTTATTTTGAATTTAACCAAATTGTAAACTCGTTTTTTTAAGAAGTTTTTTTTTAGCATATAACCAAATTCTATATATCAGCTATAATTAATTTTATATACTAAATTCAATCTTCAAATCATATACCAACAATCGTCATTATCTTAAAAATCAGTAAAGCACAAATAGATAATACCTTTTAAACAGAGAAATCGGGGATGAAAGAACTTCACAACGAGTTGGAAAAACCATCTCCAACATTTTCTCAACTAAATCCATCGAGAACAGTATACCCATGTCGAATTCAACCACAAAATCAACTATTCCAACTTTCATGTTCATTAATAAGCGACTTCCATTATATGATTTGCAGAAACGAATAAGAATTTGAAAAGGATCATAGAGAAATGCAAAACTGAAGTTGATTTAGTTGCTTGCATGCAGACTAACAGCACTTTCACGGAAGAATGATCTACCAGCTCACATCCATGGCGGCGATAGCCGATAAGTGCTTTTGAAAGGAGAGTGTTGGGTAAATAATGATTGAAGTGAACCATTTAGGGTTAAAACATACGAAATTACATATTCACCCCCATGAAACATTTGTCCGATAAGAAATGCAAAAGTAACACCGGATTTATTATTTAATTCATGTTATATATCTTGATCGGCCATTTTTACTTACTCTTTGTATATAGAATTGATAAAATGATTTCTTATTTAATAAATAAAAATATCTATTGATAGTTTAACAATAAATAATAAATTGTATTACAAGTTATATATATGAAAAAAAAAATAAAGACCTATTTTATAAAATTTTAATGTAATATTATTATACTTGACAAAATAAAGAACAAATAAATAAAACATATGGAATGTTTATACTTAAATTTGCAAATAAAATTGTTAATGTTTACCAAAATGTATCCCACATAGGCGATAAAGAAAATGAGATGCAGTTGTTAGTTGTTTGATGCTATAAAAAAATTTGTAAATGATTATATGAAAACTTTAAAAACAATACAACTTCTCTCGTATTGATGGTTGTAGAAAATAATTTTTGCAAGTGGATAACATAAAAAGAAAATAATTTTTGAGCCTTTTAACATTTAGCATTAAAGAAAAAAAAAACAATTGAATCAAAGAAAATCTTCATTCTAGAATTCAAACTTTATTTTAAACTAAAACACTTCTAATCTAAAAATTACTTCGTGTAGTTTTTAGCTTTTGGTTTTTGTGTATAAAATTATTCACATATTTTAAAAGCTTGCATCTATTTTTATCAAACATTTTATATAAATAACATATTTTCAACTACAACATCGTTTTGACATATCCAAACATGACAAAAACTTTTTATCTTTTGCAATTTTCTTCCACCAAAAAATATATAATCAAGACTTGCCACTGATATCTTGTTTACGTAAAAAGACAAAAATGCCCTAATCCTCAATCCAATCCAATTGTATCCCGTGCAACTAATGTAGCCTAATATTGGTAGTAAGATTCAGTTGATTCAGGTCCATGAAGGCCTCCATGCATGATGTTTTTAGCCTTCTACATTTATATTTTTCATAACCCAAAATCACAAACATAAGTAATATTTAAAAGTATTGTCACTAACAACAATAAAAGGGCTTCTAGATTATTCAACCAACAAATAAAAAAAAATAACAAGAGTCTTCCAACAAAATCATTTTAACAATCAAACAAAACAGCTAAGTTTTTAAAATATTTAAAACATATTCATATTCATATATTCGCATCTTAAACGGTTTGCACTGCTCTGTCAAAACTTTCCTCTGCAGCTGATCCTCGTTTGATGAGCATGTGCTCTGGATGCGACAGTTTCAACTGGCTGAAAAAACAAACACATCAAAATATTATTTAAATATTTTATATATATATCCAGACAACACAACTGACAACAGTCAACACTTACCTTAAAAAACGCGAAGAAGGTTTTCCAAGATGAAGACTGCATACAACCAGATTAGCTAGAGTTTCCGGATCCTTTGCATCCTATATCAACATCAAAGGCGTCAAAACCTCATATACTTACTTTCAATATATTCATGATTATAATTTAGGGAAATTGTCGGAAAAGTCCCAATATTTTGAAAAAAGTAACGATTAAGTCCCAAAAAAGAATTTTGAACAAAAACATCCTGATTATTTGATTTTACTAAATAGTATGTCATTTCCTGTTAAAAGAAAAAAAAAAGGACTTTTTCGTTAATTTGAGCAAAAAAATAAATAATCAGAGCTTTTTTTGGGACTTAATCGTTATTTTCTGACAATTTCCCTATAATTTGTAACCAATGACCTGAGATTTTGCTATAATTTGGAATTTTCATAAAGCAGGTTGATATTTGACAAAACTACAAAAATGGCCCCTATGGTTGTAAAAAATATGTGATTTTGGTCTAAAAACGTTTGGTGGTGGCATCAGTGGTCCCATTTTGGATACCTTGTGTGGTTTTGGTTCCTATCTCGTTAACTTTTTGAAAATGACAATTTTACCCTCGGGAACCATTTCTGCAGTTGTCTTTTTACCAAACTACAGGGACCATTTATGCAATGGTCCTTGTAGTTTGGTAAAAAGACAACTGCAGAAATGGTCCTTGAGGGTAAAACCGTAAAATTGTCATTTTCAAAAAGTTAACGAGATAGGAACCAAAGCCACACAGGGTATCCAAAATCGGACCACTGATGCGCCACCAAACGTTTTTGGACCAAAAGCACATACTTTTAACAACCACAGGGACTATTTTTGTAATTTTGTTATGATATTATGATTTAATTTTAAAGTATTTTTTTACCTTGTTGAGTGCTTCGAGTAGAAATGATTCAGCTTCATCGAAGTTACCCATGTGCATGCAACACACAGCTTTTCCATTGAGGATCAAACTTGTCATTTGGTACTTCTCAGAGAAGTCTTGGAAGATGAGATATGCTTCTTGGATCTTTGAACCTCCCTTTTATTAAAAAAAAAATAATAATAAATAAATAAAATAAGTACACATAAGAATAAAGTAAGTGTAGTTTAATATAAGGGTTTATGTAGAAAAGTCCAATTATTTTGGGAAAAATTTTGATTAAGTCCTAATTTTTTTTTTTTAATAGAAAAGTCCCGATTATTTAGCATTTTGCCTAAATTAACAAAAAAGTCCTTTTTTTTATTGGAAGAGGAAATGACAGATTATGTGATTTTCCCAAAATAATCGGACTTTTCTGTTAAAAAAACATTTAGGACTTCATAAAAGTTTTTCACAAAATAATGAGACTTTTCTGCATAAAACCCTTTAATATAAAGGGTTAATCTCTCATAAAAGACTTTATATTTTGTGTTTTTCTCTGGATTAAACCTCAAGTTTATTTTTTTCCTGAAAAAGACCTTGTATTTTTTCTATTTTTCCGAAAAAGCCTTCAACTTTGTAGTTTTTTTCCGAAAAAAAACCCTCAACCTTCTAAATGCTTCCAAATAAACCCTCAACTTTTTTAGTTTTTTTGAAAAAACCCTCACATTTTACAATTTTTTTTGGGTTAATCTCAAAAAAGATCTTGTATTTTGTGTTTTTTCCGGAATAAACCTCAAGTTTATTTTTTGCCTGAAAAAGACCTTTTATATTTTCATTTTTTCCAAAAAAAATTGTAAAATGTGAGTGTTTTTTCGAGAAAAACTAAAAAAGTTGAGGGTTGTTTTGGAAACATTTGGAAGGTTGAGGGTTTGTTTGGGAAAAAATACAAAGTTGAGGGCTTTTTCGGAAAAATGAAAAAATACAAGGTCTTTTTCAGGCAAAAAAATAAACTTGAGGTTTAATCTGAAAAAACACAAAATACAAGGTCTTTTTTGAGATTAACCCCAAAAAATTGTAAAATATGAGGGTTTTTTCGAAAAAAATTAAAAAAGTTGAGGGTTTATTTGGAAGCATTTAGAAGGTTGAGGGTTTTTTTCGGAAAAAAAAAAAGACAAACTTGAGGGTTTTTTCGGAAAAAATGAAAAAATACAAGGTCTTTTTCAGGCAAAAAATAAACTTGAGGTTTAATCCGGAAAAAACACAATATATAAGGTCTTTTATGAGATTAACCATAATATAAATCTACTTTCATAAATTTGTTTTACATCATCCTTTTATTTCTTCTTATTACAGAATTGTACTTTGAAAAAACTATCCATTTATAGCAACATTACACAACTACAAACCATATTTCAGGGATATAATTGGATTATTTTTCAAAGTATAATATGCTATAAATATAATACACTGATAAATGAAAGTAAGTTGCTATTTCTTGAGAGAAGAAAATTGCATACCACAGCTAAATTTAGCCAAGCAGTAGCAAGTTGAGTTAGAGTGTGATCTTCATCAATCTGTTGCATGACTCTCAATTGCTTCTCAGCATAATCTGATCTGTGCATCTTGAGAAAAATTTGGACATTCAAAGCATTCCTGAAAGCAGAAAAAGCATAAAGAAAATCAATTCTTGCTTAATAGTTACTAATAATCATAAAATAAAATATGATGTAATTGCAATACAACTAAAATACATTGACAGTTCTATTTATTTGTATATTACAGCATCCTACTTTCATTTCTTTCGATTTTTTTCTTATTAAGAGTTTGAAAGATCTATCCAAGCATAACATTGCACTTTCAAGTTTTTTCTTAATAGGACATTATAATTGAAAAATCTACCAATTATAGTAGTGAAAATTGTTTTGTATTAGGATGATATTGCTAATTCGGTAGATTTTTTGAAGTACAAAAACAATGGAAATAGGATGCTATAATAAACAAATCAAGGAAAGTATTTTGCTATTTTTGCATTTAACCCTAATACTTAATACAAACATCACAAACAAATATGCAGAAATCTGCAATGAGCTGATTTTAATAACAAAAGTTATCAATGATATGATCTCTTTACTCAAAATCAGGTTTTGCATCCTTTCATATATGCTATACTTCTAATTAAACTTATGATTCTATAACCAAATACAGAAGTGAAGGTAGAAAAATTAAGTATAAAGCAAGGATTGTTGATTCAAGATGTAACAAGTAGAGGGTAAAATTAAGGTCAAGCAAATCACATTGTTTTCTTTAAACACTTTAAAAATGGTAAAATCACAATTCCCATTGTATACATTCATGACATAATTATGATACAAGATGAAGATTTGCTCCATAGCTAGGAAAAATAACACAGGATATAATTATTAAAAATCAACAGTAAGCAAGCATGGATCATTATATAGTGATAAAAGTGTAATACAGTATTAAAAGATATCAGTAAACAGTAAGAGTAAGAGTGAGACTTAACAGTTCCATGGTTCCCCCAACATTTGTGTACTTCAAAGCCTCGTTATAATCCTGTTCATGCATGAAAATGATCCCAGCAATAAGCCTGAGAATTGGGTTGTTCCCAATGGCTGGATCATCCAACCATTCCCTTATGCTTGAAATTGCAGTTTCCTACAAAATCCAAATCCATATGTAAAAAATGATTACATAAACTGATCATTCAATCATCAAAACAGCTAGAAAATATGCATACACTAACTTTAAACAAACTACTTAGTACTTCATTTGCATAACCAATCTCTTTACTTTGTTTTTCTCATTTCTTGATATGAATAAAGAATCTAAATCCTATTAGATCTTACCACTATGATTCTGCATATGTATATCACTAACCACAATTCATGAGTAAACAGAACACCAATAAGAGCAAAGCATATTGTGTGAATGCCAATTTGGTACTAGCAAAGGAACAACATATCCTCAAGTTAGCCTCTTTACTAACGTTATATTGATAAACACACTAGATCCTATAACAAATACTACTAGAAATAAACATTGCTAGAGTTACATATCTAGTGAATTCAATACCTACTTTGATTTTCAGTCATTTGTTTGACATTCAAAACCAGTGTGTGACCGATTTGGGGGAGAATTAAACAGAGTATTACAGATCACGACATGATGAGAGCTATGAAGTATGATTCAAGCAATTTTACATTAGAATAATGTGCTTGATAGGGTTTTTTTACCTTAACAGGTAAACGCAGACCGTTAGCTAACGTAAATCCTAATTACATATTTCTCGATTCGAAATTACTAACGAGATCGATCGAAGGGAAACTTCACCTTATTGTCGGTGCTCAAAAGGTACAACGCGAGTAATTTCACGGCTTGGAGAGGCGTTGCCGCAGATGAATCGACCTCGTTAACCACAAGCTGTTGAGATCGAGAAAACCTATAGATCAGATCAAAAATCACGATTGACTAAAGAAAGGGGAACAGTGATAATTTACTTGGTAGCTTCCAAGTGCAATGTAGGATCTGTAAATGAGGCAGTCTCTTTCGATTGCATCCTCTTCTTTGAGATTTTGGACATCGCCGCTGTTTATGGCAGCTTGATATGCTCCCAAGTAAAAGTTATTTCTCAAGCCAAACAACAAATCTGGTGTTGCCGCCATTGTTAATAAGATCTAGATCGGTGATAAACAGATCGGGAGAGAAGAGGAAGATACGTTTACAAGGGATCGCAGAATTTTGACGCTCACGCTGGTTTAACAATCGCCCAGCGTCGATGGAGAAGTTTATTTTAACCCGGTCACCGGTCTGAACCGGTGGGTGTTGTTTTTTTTTCTTTTCTTTTTTTCTTTTATTTTAACTAGATTATGACCCCGCGTAAAACGCGGGGAACATATAAAAATGTACATGTAAATGTATAAAAAAGTTGGCACTATAAAAAAAAATAAAGTAACATAAACAGACTTAGCATTATTGCTAACATTTAAATGTTTGAAAAAAACAAAGAAACATTTGAATATCTAAGGACCTCTTTGTAAACATAACTTTTTGTTTTATTAGTAGGACAACCTTCCTCGTAATATATGAGTACCTTCAATCCCTTTTCATTTGTGACGCGAGAAACAAAAAAATATATAACTGAAAATGAGTGAAGACAAGCTTATGCAAGTATAATCCAACATTTGATAATTATTGTCATTGACTTTTATTAGTGGCCATAACAAAATAAACTACTACAGGGAATTGTCTCCGCTGAAAACAGAATGAGATTATTTCATTAGATGGAGTTAATTCATGCAAGGTATATAAGTAGTCTCCATAAAGAATCTATCATATATGATTCAGGCTTCAATGACGTTTCTTCCAAGCCTAACAATGTATAATCTAGTACAATTGCATAGTCCTTTGGTTTGGTCGATATTACAAAGTAATATGACTGGAACACCTATTTTTAGTGTAAGTTTATGGTTGGAAATTCTAGATGCCTTAAAATCATTCAGCACAACTGAAGAGTAAATTGATTCCTCAAAAAAACCTGGTAACTCTGTATCACGTAAAGAATTTGAACTCATATGTTTTTCCTTCATCTTTCATCAATCCTAAAATGTAGTCATTGGTAGCATCAAATTCTTCATTTGTAGGGACGAAAATAACTTTATCTTGAAAATATGATTGATCATCAAGACGATTTTCAAAGGATAGATAAATGGTGGATACAATTAAATGAATATGGTCACATATAGAGCGAACAACAACGTCTTCTGAAAATTCAATTTCAGCTTCACAATCATTAGGACCGTCAATATTACCATCACCAATTTTAACAATCCACTCATCAAATGATTTTGTCTCATCCAAATCTTAATTATACAACCAAAATAAATCTCATGTTTACGGTTAAACGTAAAACTATACATCACGCTGTAATTTGGACGAATATGATGCATTCACAGTATCCGAACAATTGCCTTTTTGTATTGCTAGAAGAATTTGTCTAAAGCCATCTCCATATAAAATGGTCTTGCCTCTAAAGATTCTTAAAGATAAATACCTAAAGAGCAATGATATCCTCTTTGTTAACCATATTTGATGTATAAACTTCATTGTCGTTGAATTGTTCGTCAGAGTTCACTAATACTTTTGTATTGACATGCGATATCCCTCTAGACAATGCCACATAAAGTTGTCCATGCGTGAAACCGATTCTGGGAGATAAATACCTACATTTGGAATTGTTTCTCCATAAGCTTTATTGATTGCCATCGCGAAAGATAATTTGATTAGAAATTGTTTTCTTATCAGCTTGAATGGTAACATGTCATCTTCATACGTACATAGAGGAAACCTTGGACCAAATCTCTAGATAGTTTATTTTGACTATTAGTGATGCAACGCTACCAAATAGTTTCTTTTGATGATAAGTTTCAGACGACTATTTAGGGGCTTAAGGTTTAGAGGGAGGGTGTGTTGCAATAAATATTAGCAAATTGGTTAGAAAATGAGACTTATTTATGAATGCAAATTTTCATATGTTCTTAGCAGGAACATGCTATACTTTAAAGAACACGTAATATATTGTTCTTGTATCATCTCTTATTCATATATAAGTATACATTAATCCTAAAAAAATAATTATTTTGTCAAAATATTTGTTTAAAAACTAAAATAATATGTGAAATTTATTTTAAAACAAGTAGATGCTAACACTCTTTTTCGTAATATGATTTTCATATATGAAAAACATAAACCATGATTACTTTTATAATTTGAAAAATTAAAACATGATTACTTTTATATATCTGACAAAATTTTCGTATAACAAAACTTTAGAACATAATTAATCGTTTAAAGATAATAATGAAATATTGAAATAAAGAATCAATTAAGTGGTTGCTATCTTATTTTTATTTTTATAAGGTGATAATCTCGCTATGTCTTATTTAAAAACTTATATATATATATATATATATATATATATATATATATATATATATATGATAAATACAAAATAAATTAATATATTGTTATCATTCTACTTTTTTTTTTTTTGCAAATTTCAATACTAAAAACAAATTTTCCCTAGAAATTTGTCATATTAATGACCTACTAATTAACAATTAAATTTATATACTACATAAATGGTTCACATGTGAACAAAAGTACACAAATGGTCCATATTTGAAATATTTTTCTTACATAAATGGTCTATTACGCGAAAGAAAATGAAAATGTATTTTCCACTAATAAAATGTTTTCAAAAAAATCCTATTAATTAGCTCTAATGTAGAAAAAAAATAATTTTTTTCTAGATTAGCCAAAAAGAATACGAAAAAGTCATTTTTTGAAACTACGATGCTATTAATGAACTTTTTTGCAAAGTTTAATGCTATTAATGATTTTTTTTCCATAAAACAATCGTTTAAATGAGCTTCAATATACAAAAAATATAACTTTCCATATCAACTAAAAATAATCCAAAATAGTCATTTTTTAAGAGTATGATGCTATATATGAACTTTTTTTTTTCAAAGTTTAATATTAAAAACAATTTTTTTTTCGAAAAAAGGTCCTAATATAAGGTTAAAAGAACATATTGTAAAATATTTATCGATCTACATGAGTAAGAATTAAACATTTCCATCAATACCCAATAAGGTATATAAATCATGCCTCTTTCTGTAATGAATTCCAACGCCCCACAATGTGGAATCCCCTTAGTCGCAACATTCCATAACTCAAACCACATCCGATAATCAATATGAAGAGAAGCTGCAATAAAAAATAATAATTGTCATCATCTTCTACAAATATTAGAGATTACTGGGGTATTAGATAGTGTAATAACTTGCAATTAAATATAATTTTCAAATAAAACTTAGTATGAGAAACTAACCAATGTGATCAAGGGTCAAAGAAGACATTATAACTAAAACATAAACAAAGAACTATTAGGGATGAAACATGAAACTTTAAGGAGAAACATACAAATTTAAACTGTGAAGGATAACAAAAATCGACAAGTATATTTTTAAGTAATTTAGACCAATATATTTTTAAAGTAATTTAGACCGGGCCGCAAGTTTATCCCAATATTGTTCCCTTAAGCATTCCATCGAACAGGTAGTAGACAGGTAGACCAAACAAAATTTCTAAGTATCCAAATCAAGGTCTCAAATCCTAACACATAAAAAAAAACGAAAAAAAAAACAAATTTGTGATTTTAACAACCAAAAGCAAAGGATATGACATACATTGTGTATGAGTCTATCGTTTATAATTTGATTGCTCAACTTATTGAACAATTCATCAAAAGTATGAAAAAAATGGGGAATCACATAGAAAGATCCGATTCAAATTTCTAAATAACACAACTGTGACAATTAATTTTCAAACCACAAAATTTGACACCCTCATAACATAAAAATCAAAATATATTTTACTTACGTTCACAAGAACCCAGATGAATTCGACCATTTCTGTTGTTCGTCAACTCTAATTTCGACCTACAAGAAATCTAAAAAAAATCAAGCAACTTGAGTAACAATCATTTTCATGTTGTCACAACTTTAGCATAAATATCGATAAATAGTACAAATATTAGTTATCAAGAAATAAGCATATATGAGATGACTAAAAAGTTGTCAAGTGGAATTTGAGTTACTTGTTTTCTTACCTTTATCTGATGTATTTATAATTCCAGTCGTTCGACTACAAATCTAAATCGTTAAGTAAAAATCAAAACAACATGTTTTCCCCTATTTTCTTCTCCACTACAAAACTTAGGTTAGATATATTATGCATGTGATCACCAGCCTAGCTGGTTGTGATGTATCCTGGGTTATAGTCCTCAGTGGGTGAGGTCAAGAGTTCGATTCTTGGCTGAGCACATTTGGGGGATTTTCCTTGGATTGGCGTGGGTTCGATTCTTCGTTCCCTTTGGTGGTGAGTGGTGCCCCTCTTGGTGGCCCGCAAGGCATTCCTGATCCATCGGGTCGAGTTACCATCTATCTATTTGCTGGTTCAAAAAAAAAAAAAAAGATATATTATGTAAAGAATTGAGGGAGGCGGGGTATTTTTTGTATTTTATTTTTTGTGAGATTTAATTGTCACTAATAGAATTCCTAATTTAATTCATTTTATTTTTGGTGATATTTAATTGTCATTAATAAAATTCATAATTTAATTCATTTTATTTTTTGTGAGATTTAAGTGTCATTAATGGAATTCTAAATAAAAACGTAATATACATTCTATAAAATCTATTAACAAAAATAAATGGGTTGACAAAGATGATGTCATCAAATAATCCAAAAGTGGAAAATATATGATTGAAATGCAATCAATGATCCTGATTTATTCAGTTTAGAATTAAATGCTTTCTTTTAATAATATTTAAAGATTAAGAGATTATTTAATAAGATAAATTTCATTTATTTTTATAAATCAGGTGTGAGACTCATGTATTATATGAGTTTATTTAAAAAAAATTAAATATAAACTTTTAACAATTTGAGAAGTTTGAATTTATAAAATAATGAGAAAAAAATTTAATTATTAAAATTAATGAGACTTTAATACATTGAATACATTACATATATAAATCATTTCTAATAAATACCTTACATATATATTACCTTACATATTAAATGTGGAATTTTAACTTAATAAAATGAAAATTACAATAAAATGACAAATGAAAAATAGAAAATTCAAAAATTCTAGAAATGTCATGTGTCCAAATGAAGGAGAAGATGACATGTGGCAAAAAAACCTTCATTTATTAAGGAGGATTTTTAATATTACTTAAATATCCTTATAAAATTTTAAATTACATATACGTCGTTCTACAACTATAAAATTTACATCTATATTCAAAGTAATATTTTAATTAGGATTAATTCAATTTAATATTGAAAATCTATCTAAAAATCAAAATATCATATTACTAAACTATCATTCTCATATGTTTCTTAAACTACTAACCCCTGACCTGTATAAAGTAAATGTTGTCGCCATTGGAGAACTATAGACATAGCTACTCCCATTATCTTACACATTGCGTTCTTTAAATTTATTCTTATGAATTCGATTGACTAGTTTGTACCTTTCTAACTCAATTTTGCACTGAATTCGAAATTCATGTTCGTAATTTGTTCAAGTGATGATGGAAGATATGTACTAAGTGTTTAATTGTTATCGAATTTGAGTTCTTTATTCGTATTTATTTTAAAATGAAGTTAGTTTTTGGATTTGGAGTAACAGAATTTCAGCTTTATGTCTTCGATGTATATGATTTTAAACAGTCAATCGTTACATATTTAGGTTGAATTGCTTCCTTTTGTTAATTTATTACTAAAGCTTAGTCTCTCCGTCCAACTCATTCATGGGAATGTTATCTTTTTTGAACTTATCTCATTTTCTTATTATCACTTGCACAAATCCATACATAGTTTAATATTTTTTTAACATAAATTAAGTGTTTCTTTTTACTATTCTTTTTGGATATTGTTGGTGGGCTTTTGGTGTAATAGGTTAGTAACATCTCGCTTTCCGAATAAGGTGGGCCAAGACTTAAGGAATCAAATAAGAATTTTTGGAGTAGACCCTCAGCCACGACATGAGGCTTGGATGCCCACGACGTGTCATAATACTTATCAAACGCGCATTTTCGAGGGCCACCACGATGTGAAAATGGATGGCCACGACACAATGCCTGTTCAGGCCCACGCCCACATATTTTTTAGGGCTTAACCCATATTTAAGCATCTTAACCCCCATTTTAGGTCATATTCTTCAGCCTCCATCCCTTTATTTCGAAACACTAGCCTCTCTTCCATGGAAATGAGTGTGGTGGCTATATCTTGAGGTTGTTTTCTTCACTTGGTGAAACTTGAAGAAGAAGAACGTGGTTCATTTTGGTGCAAGGAAGCAACGAGCAAGCTTGGATCCAAGATCTACTTCACATTTCTGACTTATTGGAGGTATAAAGTTCATATATTGACCTTTGTGTATCTTGTTTGATGTTTGAGCCCATTTTTGGATGTTTTGGTCCCATTATTGAGTGTTATTGGAGTTTGAGGAACTCCAGAGTTTGATGTGGTGCTCATTTGGTCATGAACTTCTGCTAGTGAAAAAAAGGTCTTAAATTGAGTGTTCTTAGCCCTATGTTTGAGTTTGGTCACATTAAGGAATTAATGGACTCAGGGTTTAAGATCTTGTCTTATGGTGAGGTCTTAATGGATAAAGTTGGAAACTTTATTAATTAACTCAGTATGGAGAAGTAGATATGGAAGTATGAGCTTAGATCTAAAAGGATTAAGCTCTTATTGAAAAAGTGGTGATTTTTAGTGGCCACAGTGTGGCAAGGGTAGCCATGGCATGGCGAAATCAAAAATCGCGACTGCCTTGTTTTGGCATTGCCATGGTGTGGCCAAGGAGGACCACAACGTGGCGTTGACTTTAACCAAGTTTGACGTGGCGTTGACTTTTGGACCAAGTTTGACTTTGGGTCAAACGTGAGGGTTTTGGATTATTTATTAAGAATCCATTTGGTTTTTGGTGATAGTGGATTCACGGGAGCAAGAAGTACAGAGGATGATCATACCTGTAACACTTGGTTTCAAATTGCATCATTACTCGGGGCCATGACCCAATCATCAGTTATCATAAGGCTTCGGGCCTTGAGAGAAGAGAGAATTAGCCCTTTTTGGATATGGGTATTATATATTATGTGATCCGAGTATTCGGTTGTGTTTCAGAGCCCAAGGGTATAACCGTTAATTGGCAGTTCAGGCCTTTATGAATTTTGGGTTTTGTCGGCAAGTCTTAAGGCGAGGATGGGTTGATAGAAGTGTAGAGATTCTGATTACCTTTCCATGGATATAAAGAACGTTGAAAATGGACTTAGAATAAAGGAGTTATGGTCGATTGAAGTTGAAGTGTTTTGGAGCTTTGTCTAGTACACAGGGCGTACTCATTGAGTACATAGGGCATAGTGGGAGTTATGATCACAAATGCCATTTGAGTACATCGGGCGTACTCCCTTCAACTAGAAACCCTAATTTTTGGGGTTTTACCCCTATTTAATCTCATTATGTTTTTGGGGCCTTACCTTTTATCAGCCTCCATACCTCCTAAACCTTAATCTCGACCCCTAGCCACCATATTTGAGTTCATAATCTCTTATGAGGAATCTTGGTGTGTTCTTGTGTATTTGAAGAGATTGAAGGTGATTGAAGACTCATTCCTTGGAGTGGAGCTTAGAGATATAGAGTTAGCATCTTCATTTCGATCCATCTGAGGTATAAGGTTCTTAGGTTGACAAATCCTGGTATAAATCTAGTTTGGGTTTGTTTATGGCTTATTTTGGCCCCTTTTGGTTGGTCCTTGTGAGTAAAGGTTGTTTTAGAAGCTTAGCCCTTAGATTTGGACGTTTTAAGGGTCCCGTATGCATAAAAATGCAATCTTTATGGTGTATCTTGACCCATGCATGTTTTAAGACCTTTGTTAAGCTCTTTTTGAGCTCTTGAGCCCCATTAATCCATGCATGCACGTAAAGTTGCCAACTTTATGTGATAAGTCATCTTGAGGGACAATATTTGAGAGTTTGGATGAAGGACTTAGCGGGTTAAGTGCTTAATGGAGTGACTTGGCACACTGGGGAGTATGTAGGGCGTACCTAGCTGGTACGTTGCGCGTACGAGCCCCAGATGGAGTATGTTAAGCGTACGAGCTGAGTACGCCCCACATACTCAGTAAATGGGTCTTGGACTTAACGTTTTCGGTATTGGGCCAATGTTTGGCCTTCCATTGTTTGGGCCTTATTGGATCAACAGATTGTTCCGGTGAAAGTGCAACCCAAATGGACCATGCTACTCTCGGGTCAAGTACGTTATGGACTTAGATACCTTATCTAACAGTACCCTGGATTGTGACCATGTTACTTGGGTAGTTGGGCGTGTAAGGAATGGTAAGGAATGATTTTGAGGACGAAATCTAATTTAAGTGGGGGAGAGTTGTAACACCCCATTTATTAAATAAATAAATCAATGTATATTAGCCCTAAAATCAATAATTATATAGCAATGTGTTGGTCTCGAGGATCTAATTGTCACAATTTTAGAGATTGGGGGTTAAAAGTGTAAAATCCGGATTCAGGATGTAAATAATTATGAATACAAGGGTTGTTGGGTAAATTTCAGACTTAATTTGAAGGGATTTTAGATGGCTGGGTTAAAAAGGTAAATTGTGGGATTGTTTTGAAAGAAAAGGGAGACGGAGGGACCATTCTTGACATTATGGCATTAAGTTTCTTAGGGCTCGGGTATATAGCCCATACAAACCCTAACCCTAACTAAACCCTCTCCAACCGTCACCCTCCTTATGCCTCCCTCACCGGCCGCCACTCCCACTTCTTCACCTCCGGTCGCCACCACCACCATAGAAGCCCTCCTCAGCCACCGTCTCTGCTACTGCATCGCCGAACGTCACACATAGATGGGGAAGGACCACCGTGACTTTCCAGCCGCTGCCTTGGTGAGACGATCGCCACCTGGTCGCTGCTACTTCGCCATCTTTTATCGCTCGCTACCCCGCTGTCGAGGTCACAAACCACCGCCACCACTATGAGGTGGTGGCAGTCATCGCAACGCTGCTGTTGCCATTCCCAGCCGACGATAGTGCCACCAGACTTCCTCCCTCCTCCTTCCGTCTATCGTCGCTTCATCGATGCCACCCCCAGCTCCATCCACCGCCGATTGCTGCCGTTGTTGACTGCTGTGACATCCCCTAATTTCTCGGCCAGAAAAGACCGATTTAATTTATGCTTTTTAAAATCAAATCAGAGAAATGTTTATAAAAGATGTTGCGGAATTGGTCCACAAAACAAAATATGATAAAAGTTTATCAAAACCTTTCTTTAAGAAATATATCATTTCCTTTTATAACAAAACATCGGGATGTCATGTTCCGATACATATAAAAAACATTAACAAGACATTATAAGCCTTACAACAGTTATTTATAACTATTGGGCTATAATCCAAAATCACTCATCATCATCATCCGACGATGCGCGGGGTCCTTTACCTGTAATATAAACAACTGAGTGGGTTAGGCTTGGAATCCTGGTGAGCATATAGGGTTTGCAACCCACAATACATAAATTTATTATGTTTAAACATCAATCAATCAACCGAATTACCCCAAACCCTATTATCTTATTTATTTCTTAAGGGTTTACCCTAAGAATCAACTATCACTCCTTCCTAAGGATTCATCCTAAGGAATAGACACAAAGTCACCTCGGCACCGGGGTTTATACAACGAGCACTAAGTCCATAGCTGCCAAGGTTTATTCAACATGTGCTAAGTCCATAGCTCTCATTTATCGATAGTATTATTTACAGGTATTCTCTCCTGCAATACATGTCAATGGGTTTTTAGAGTACAAAAAATGAACATATAGTTCATTACACCTACAGGTTGCGGGCATCCTAGTGTTCCACAAACTGTCTAGAATAGTCCATGGTTGTCATCCATACTCTGCTGAATGACGAGGGCCAACATTTTGGGTAAGTGATTCTCTCAAATTTCACCACTCACCCTCAACTCATGATCAATATTACTGATCATCTCCTTTATCCAACTCACCATTCATCATACCCACTATTTTCATCTACCCATGTTTTACCCAACATTTTTCGTAGATAAAAATACATATACAGTTTAAATTATTTAAAAACCTGTATAAATCATTCCTTCAACACCCATCTCAAATAAACAAACAATATATATTCACACAACACATATTTTATGTAAAATACTTCATATCTATGTGTAAGGTGAAAGTAACTATACACTCACATGATTTAACGATAACCGGGCAGCACTTCGTTGCCTAAAACGATCGTTTTTAATAAAACCGGGAGTTTTATTGAGAAACTGGGCTCTGCAAAGGTCGGGCTTCGAAACCGAAAAGATAAATTTTTCGGGCTTCACGGGCACTTCGTGGCATATTCTGGGGGTTATAATCGATACCGGGGCTTCGGGGAATGTTAAAATGAAGAAAATATGGAAAAAGGGGCTAAATATGGCAATTTCTTAAAAATATCCGAGAAGGCTCGCAGCCCTCTATTTATAGGGAGGAGCTTCTGATTGGACGGCTGAGAAGCCTCCAGGTGGCGAAGATCCAAGGCTCGCAGGGGAGGGCTCGCAAATGGGCTGCGCGTGCGAAGTGGCTGCTGGCAGCTTGTGATTGGAATGAAGCCTAGGTCCGAAGTAAGGGGTGTCCATGGCATGCAGCAAGGGTTCGGCCATGTGCCAAGAGGGTACGTGTCGCATCTCTACTGGACCACTTCGGATATGGTCAGGATCTTGGATGACTCAGCAGCTCAGACACGTGGCTCCCATGACTCACCAATTCGGGACACGTGGCACGTTCTAAGCAAAGGTGACGTGGCCGAAGCCACCTATGCGAATTTTCTCGATTTTTGTACAAAAACTTCTAAAATCCATAACTTTCGCATACGTGCTCCGTTTTTTATGTTCTTTATATGCACGTGTGCGTAAAATTATGCTCTATAACTTTCGTTTAGACTTTGTCGGCTAATTTTGACTTTAATTTTTTTTTTTTATTATTTTTAACAGACCGGCATAGGAAATCCGTTAAAAATTCATAACTTCTTCATCCAACGTCCGTTTTCGTCAGACTTTTTACCGTTGTGCTACTAATGAAGAGACCTTTGATTCTCGTTTAGGTCATGTCGGCTAAAAATCACTCGATCTAAAATTCGAGTTTTTAGTTGTCTACTGCTAAGCTGAAACTTCGAAAAATCATAACTTCCTCATACGAAGTCAGATTTTTGCGTTCTTTTTATCGAACTTCTCGGTTTAACGAACACTACAAGTTTTGTTTAGATCACTAAGGCTAAAAAGTATTTTATCAAAAACTCACTTTTTACGACATTCGGCACTGTGCCGGTTTATCGCAAAACTTCGATAAGTCATAACTTCTTCGTTATAACTCGGATTTCAACATTCTTTATATATCCGTAATCCTTCTCACGCCCGCTACAAGTTTCTTAATAGATATCGGCTTTATCTACAATTTAATTTTTGATGCTCAATTTTATTCTTAATTAATTAAATCCTAATAATTAAGCATAAAACACATAATTCACATAAAATTCACATAATTCCTTTTCATTTTTTTTTCTAAATGAGTTACAAAGGTTAACCTAGACCATTATGTCAATATTAATGCCTAGCCTAGAAACACGGGTGTTACAACTGCCGTCGTAGCGCCGCTGTTAGTCGCCACTGTTGCCTCTACGACGAATCTTTTTTCGACGATGCCATTATTACCACCTTTAGCCACCATGGTGGCCGCTAAGGTTGCTGCTGCCGTCACCACTCACCACCACTGTTAAGTGATGGCTTCGTATGAGGAAGTTATGATTTTTCGAAGTTATGATTTTTCGAAGTTCCAACTGTCTACTGCTTGTGTGTGTTATCTTAGGGTTTTTGTGTGTTTTATGTGGCTGGAAAACCAAGGAAGCCACCACCACCATGTACCACCGCCGGCCACCACATGGGTGGTTGTGTGTGTGTGTTTATCTAGTTTTGTGTGTGTTTATTTGGGTTAAAGCATTGTAAATTGTAACTAGTGGCTAGAATAATGAAAAAAAAACTCATAACCACCACCATGAGGTGGTGGCTGCTGCCTCCTGCCGCTACCAACCGCCGTGTTGGGTGACAGTGTGCTTTGCATACGTTTGGATTACTTTTGGGATGCTTTGAATCGATTGGACTAGAACCCTAACCACCACCGTGAGGTGGTGGCTGCCTCCATGAGCCGTCGTTGACCACTACTACCCGAAGTGGTAGTGGGTGGTGCCCGACTAATGAAACCTTAGTGGGCCTATTAAAACCCTAATTAATCTAAAGATTTAGTTTTGGGCCTAATTAGGTTGTGATGGATGGGAAAACCTAATTAGGGTTTAAAGAACCGTAATTTTGGAATTATGGGCTTGGACTTATCGGGACCCGCATTTTGGGCCATTGAAATTGGATTATGTATTAAGCCCGATCACACTATATGATTTACCCCATATATTGATGGACTTAATGGATTAAGTCCTTAATGAGTTAAGTAAGAAACACTTAACCCTAATCATCATTTTATGTGGAAACCCTAATTTTACTTGGGCCTTAAGTTGGGCCTTTCTATTGGGCTTTGGTGATTGGGCTAATAATGGGCCATCCAAGAACAAGCAAATGGACTAGAATAATTTAATGGGCTTTAGGGTAAGGCCCATGTGAGGGGTTTGGGCCTAATTTGGAAAATTAAGCCATAGATGGGCTTTTATGATTATGAGATATTGGGCCATTAGAAATGCCAGATGTTTGAACTGGACTAAGTAGTTGGCCTTAGAATACGACCATGTAAAGGTTTGGGCCCAATTTGGAAAATCAGGCCATATGTTGGGCTTTGACTCATAGTTGACTTTTAGGCCTTTGGATTAGGCCTTGGGCTTGAATCAAGCTAAGATAGGGGTAAATCAGTCTTTTACCCCAAGCATGGACTTATGGGTATATGTTGGAACATAATTGCTGATTGGGTGTTATTTTGATGATTGATAGTTCGAGAACCTGTCATCCAGCAGTTAGAGTTGTATCTACGGGACTTTAGCAGTGTGAGGTGAGTTACCTTCCAGTAGAAGTGGGTCTAAGGCCACAATGTCAACCCACTAGTAGGAGTTGTTTGTTAGATGATTATCTTTGTGATAATTATCTGGTATGTCATTATCTGTTATGTTTGTGTGCTAGGATGCTATGTGATACATGTTAATAGTAGTAGTAGTAGTAGGGGTGAAATAGTCACCGGATACCGGTTGAAAGATACCGAAAAGGTCGTCAGAACCCATGCATGCCTAGCAGTATGTTTATGCTATGTTATTATGTGGTAGTGGTAGGGGTGAAATAGTCCCCGTTATCCGGTTGAAACAGACCGAAGAGGAGGCCAACACCCAGATATGATAGGTGGTTATCCGGTTGAAAGGGACCGAAATGGAGGCCAACACCCATATATGCTAGACAATAATCCGGTTGAAAGAGACCGAATGGGAGGCCAACACCCAGATATGCTAGGCAGTTATCCGGTTGAAAAAGACCGAAGGGGAGGGCAGCACCCAGATATGCTTGGCAATGTATATGTTGTATGGTATGTGGTATGATAGGGGAACTCACTAAGCTTCGTGCTTACGGTTTTCAGTTTTGGTTTCAGGTACTACGTTTTCAAAGGACAGGAGCTGACTTGATCGCAGCGCATCACACTATGTTTTCTGCACATGAGATCTTTGGGATTACACTCTGATATTGATTTATGTTAATATGTTTTGATTATTTACACTTTGGTTTTGACATGGGATGTTATTATGGAGGTTACTATACTAACTGGTTTTATAATAACTTATTTAAAAACGAAATTTTTTGTCTTGAATTTTGGGATGTTACATCCTCCAATAAGGCCCAAAAGTCTTTCTTCTTTAATGGGCCTAACATCCAAGGTCCAAAACAATAATGGGTCACAAGTCCCAAAAAGGCCCAACCATGCCACCTATGGTCTAATAACAAGTTTAAAGGCCCATTTACTCTAATAGATCCAGGCCCAAGGTCAAATAGGGCTCAAATGGCTCAAAAGCCCAACATAAGCCTAAAACTCATTGGAAGCGTACGCCCAACGTACATCATCAGTACACTTAGCGTACTAGGTCCTTTGGCGGTAAGCACAACGTAAGAACTAGTATGCCCAACGTATAAGCTGTTTTGCACAAATAGCCATTAAGTGCTTAATTCATGTATCCACTTCGTCCAATTCAAGATCTTGGTCATTTTAAAGGTCCTAGGGCATAAAGTTGGCAACTTTATGCCTTTGCATGCCATATGGGAACCCAACACTGCATTTAATCCATTAAGACTCCCTTTAAGATCTTAAAGTCATGCATGGTGCCATAACAACCATCAAGTCGGCGTTTTTATGCTTTTAACATGCCAAAGGAACTCAGATCTAACATTTCTAACCTCTAGAGTTGCTCAAACTCACAAGAAAGGATCCATGGACCAAAAATGGACTTATTACCAAACACTAACTCAAACGAGCAAAAGGATTAGCAAGATGGGAGCTTTTTACCTCCAAAAGCTCCTCAAGATGTTCTAGATGCAGGATCTAGAAGCTCTCCCACGTCTAATACTTTCTCACCTCCTCCTTCTTGCAAACACACCAAAAAGGGTTACTTTTGGCACCTTCAAGCTCAAGGATCACTCTCAATGGTACTATGGTTTTAGGGACGTTTAAAGACAGTGGGGGCTGGTAAGGAAGAGGGTCTAAGGTCATAAATGAGCTTAAATAGGGCTCAAGTCTGATAATTAGGGTTTTAGCTTTTGGCCTTGTACGCCCCACATACAAGCTTGTACGACCCGCATACGAGCCATGGCTACCCGATGCACACACTTGTGTATGTTAAGCGTACATACATGTACGCCCAAAATATGGAGGGTCCTCTTTTGCCAACTTTAAATACATCAAGGGCTTAAAATGAAATACTTGGATTTGGATGTTATAGTAATATGGTAGTCATTCTTTTCACCCCAAAATATGAAAAAAGTAAAAAAAAAGATTGTGAATACTCATAATAGTATATAACAGTGTTCCGTTAACGATTGTGTCAGATCGTAACAGCCGTTTCACCTCGCGATTTTGGAAAAGTCTACAAGAGGAATTGGGTACCAAGTTGTGTTTGAGTACAGCTTACCATCCACAGACTGATGGTCAGAGCGAACGGACGATACAAATACTTGAACATATGCTAAGAGCATGTACCCTGGAATTCCAAGGTAATTGGGATGAACATTTACCTTTGGTAGAATTTTTCTACAATAATAGTTTCCACTTGAGCATAAAGATGGCACCTTATCAAGCTTTGTACGGACAGAAGTGTCGTACGCCGTCTTGTTGGCTTGAGGCTGGGGAAAAGCAGTTTATGGGACCGGAGATAGTCCATCAAACTACTGAAAAGTTGAAAATAATTAGGGAAAGAATGTTAGCAGCTCAGGATCGTCAAAAGAGCTATGCTGACAACAAGCGGAGACCGATGACTTTTGAAGTTGGAGATTCGGTTTTGCTTAAAGTCTCGTCGTGGAAGGGCCTTATAAGATTTGGTAAAAGGGGAAAATTAAGTCCAAGGTTTATTGGACCGTTTAAAGTTCTTCAGAGGATTGGGAACCAAGCTTACAAGCTCAAACTACCAGAAGAACTGAATGGAATTCATAACACTTTTCATGTGTGTTACTTGAGGAAATTCACGGGAGAAGTTCCTGACATGATTCCACTTTTGGAGTTGAGAATCGATGAGAACAAAAGGTTGATTGAAGAACTAGAGGCAATTGTTGACCGAAAGACTAAGAAGTTGCGATGCAAGATGGTCGAGTTAGTGCTTGTCTGATGGAAACACACGAATGGGCCAAATCTCACCTGGGAGACGGAAAGTGACATGATGAGTCGCTACCCGCATTTGTTTGTTGGTGTGTGATTCTGGGGACGGAATCATTCTAAGGTGGAGAGAATTGTAACGCCTGTGTTTCTGGGCTTGTCATTAATGTTGATATAATAGTCTAGGTTAACCTTTGTAACCCGTTTTGAAATAATAGAAGTGTATTATTTGAGTATTATGTGTTTTGTGCTTAATTGTGTGTCTTAATGTAATTAAGAATAAAAATAAGTGTCAAAATGAAATGTTAGATAAGCTCGATATTTTTACATAATGTTGTAGTAGTTGAAATGAGGTTCCCGAATATATAAAGAATGTCAAAATCCGAGTTATAACGAAGAAGTTATGACATGTCGAAGTTTTGCGACAGAACCGACACGATGCTGAATAACGTAAAAAGTGAATTTACGTTAGAGCGATATTTAGCCTTAGTAATCTAAACAAAAGTCATAGATTTCGTTAAACCAAGAGCGTGCATAAAAAGAACGCCCAAATCTGACTTCGTATGAGGAAGTTATGATTTTTCGAAGTTTCGACTTAGCAGTATGCAGCCCGAATACCCGATTCGAAATCGAGTGATTGTTGGTTGAAACAATCTAAACGAGGATCGAAGATCTCGTTGATAGTAATGCATTGGTGAAAAGACAGACAAAAACAGTCGTCAAATGAAGAAGTTATGAATTTATAACAGAGTTTTCCTGTCCCGGCCTACTAAAAATAAATAATAAAAATAAAAGTCAAAACTAGCCGACAGAGTCTAAACGAAAGTTGTAGAGCGTAGTCTCACCTACGCGTGGATATAAAGAAGATCAAAAACGGAGTTCGTATGAAGAAGATATGAAATTTTGAAGTTTATTAAATAATTAAAATATAAATTTAATTATTAAATCCGACATTATCCGAAGGGGAGTCACCGGACTTATCCGGGTTACGCCCAACGTAAGGTTGTACGCCCAGCATACAACGAAGCATGACGCACCTCGCACTCGAGTTCTTCGGATACGTAAGCGATGACGATTTTTGAGGCGTACGCCCCGCGTAGAGCATTACGCCTAGCGTAATGCGAGGCCTCAGCCTCCTATAAAAGGGCATGCGAGGGCAGCCAAATTCTTTGCTAATTTCTCTTCTCTTTCTCCCATTTTTCATCGTTTTGCATGCCAGAAGTATTCCGAAGCCCCGGTATCAATCCCGAGCCCCGAAGCAAGTCCCGAAGCCCTGAAGATCCCGAGAAGTGAAATTCCCGAGCCGAAGCTCTGCCCGCGAGGAGCCCACGTTTTCGTGAAGATCTTCCAGATCTACCGAAGAATACTACTTCTGCAAATCGTAGTGCTGTCCGATCATCTTCTGATCAAGTGAGTGTGTAGTTACCTTCTTCTAACGCATAATTATGAACTATTTTATACGAAATACGTGTTATGTGTATATTTTGTTGATTATATGTTTGAATGTATATTCACTTTCTTCTATTTCATAGATTTGATTTATTTTCTATGAAATACATGTTATGTGTGTGTGCCTCATATGTTATGTGGAATATGTATTGATTGAACATGCTATACAAGTTTTAAACTATGTATAAAAATATATATTTTTATCTACTGATATGTTGGGTAGAACATGAGTAGATAGTTGATGTGTGATAAATAGATGAAAGGCCTCGATGTCGTTGTTGTTGATCTAGTTATTCAGCGGAGTATGGATAACGACCACAGACTCTTTCTAGACAGTCTTGTGGAACGCTAGCAGGTTCATAACCTGTAGGTGTTGTGAACGATGTGTTCACCGGTGTACTCTATCCCCCTCATGGTTGCCTTTAGGACATCTATTTCTGAGGAAACCCCTTAGCAGTAATGTCCGTCCCGATGAAAATCCTAGATTAGGTCCCTTGAGATAGATGTTGTTTTAGGGACATAAAGTGAGGATAATGGGAATAGGTAATCGGGTTATTGTTGGTTGGTGAAATTAAATATAATTATTTATTGTGGGTTGAAAACCCTATATGCTCACCAGGCTCCCAAGCCTGACCCACTCAGTTTATTTGTATTACAGGAAGTGGCGCAAGGGCATAAAATGGATGAATCATCAAGTTGTTTTGTTTACAAGTCTGTATATGTATATATTTGTTGAATGACTTGTAATGTTATCGTTTATGCTTTATGGTTTGTATCGGAACATGACATCCCGAGTTTTGATTATATAATGAAAATGCATCTCTTGATGAAATGCTTTGATAAATATTATCTTATCATATTTTGTTTTTGGGAACAAATTCCGCAACTCTTTTAAATCAAAAGGATTTACTCTGAAATTATTTTAAAAAACATAAATGAAATAAGTCTTTTCTGGCCGAGATTTTGGGGATGTCACAGTTGACTTTGACCTTGACCAAGGGTTGACCAGTTGACTTATAAGGGTATTTTGGTTAATTGAATATTGATAGCAAAGGACATTGGTGAATATAGGTATCGGAGTTGGAGCTACATTTGGAAGAGTTTGACACTACCTTCCGAGCTACTTGCGAGGTGAGTTATCCTCACTGTACTCAAGGGTCTAAGGCACCAAGGCTGGCCCTTTGATTTGTATTTGGAATTGATATTGTTATGATATGTTAGATCGGTATCCTGGTAGATAGGATGGTTGTATGTTGGTATGATCTGTTAGGTCGGTACTCTAGTAGACAGGATGGCTATATGTTGGTATGGTATGATAGATCAGTATCCTGGTAGAAAGGATGTGGTTATGCTTAGAGACCTATAGTTGGTCTGACTGTCTGTATGCTGGTAGGAGATTACCTGTTATGTGTGCACATGATTGATTGGTAATTGAGGGTATTCCATCCCGAGGATGATAGGACCATAGTATGTTATCTCTATAGTGTAACGACCCATTTTTCATGTCCAAAAATTTCATTTTTCAATCAATATTTAGTAAAATCATTTGCAAATAAACATTGTCTGATCAAACCATTTCATAAACATTTACTATGTCTGAAAACCAAAACATGTAATCAATCAAATGTCAGAGTATAAATCCCAGAACAATCCCATAAATGCGGAAAACAGTGTGTGTGTGTGTGTATGATGTGCCGCTACCGCGCCAGCTCCTTCCCCTTCGACGAAGAGGTACCTGAAACCAAAATTGTAAACTGTAAGCACGAAGCTTAGTGAGTTCCCCCATCGTACCACATACCATACAATCATATCACATACATACTGCCAGACATTTCTGGGGTGCCTGACCTACCCGGTACGGCCATTCTGGGGTGCTGACTACCCTTCGGTCCTAACAACCGAACCTCGGGGACTATTTCACCCCCTACTACTACTATAACATATAACATAACACAAACATAATATCAGACATATATGGGGTGCCTGAACTATCCTTCGGTCCTAACAACCGAACTCGGGGACTGGTCCCCTCCTACCACCTCTATCGCATATAACATAACAGGACAGCATGCAAACATATCATCACATACTGTCAGACGTATCTGGGGTGTCTGACTACCCTTCGGTCCTAACAACCGAACTCTATTACTATCACATACAACATATCATGATAGCATATAACATATCAGGTAGTAGCAAACCTAGATGATATCAAAAATACAATCATCTATCATACGTCTCCTACTGGTGGGTTGGCATTGTGGCCTTAGACCCACCGCTACTGGAAGGTAACTCACCTCGTAGTAGCTGCTGAACTGTGCGGGAATCCTTTGACTACTGCCGCTGCTGCTGCTCCGGAAATCCTCCGACTATAATTCCCACAAAACAATTAGTCAAACACTGCTAGCTGTACTTAGGGTAAAATGACCATTTTACCCTTGACCAGGTCAAAGTCCAAGTCAAAGGCAACTTCCAGTTGACCCGACTCGCCGAGTTGGCTTGCCAACTCGTCGAGTCCCTACCCATTCGATTGTCCTTAATCCCGTCTCTACTCGTCGAGTTAGGCATTGACTCGACGACTTCTCCTTCAAAACTGATGCCCAAAAGTCCTTCATCCTACTCGCCGAGTTGCATGAACAACTCGTCGAGTTCATCTTCATCTGATGAACACTCTAAGCTGTGACTTGCCGAGCTGTATGAACAACTCGTTGAGTCTGTTCTTGAGGTAAGAAGATTGCCTTGGACTCGCAGAGTCAGGGAATTGACTCGCAGAGTCCCTCCAGGGATGAGTCTGGCTTCCAACTCACTGAGTCCACCCATGACTCACAACTCGACTCAGCAAACACGAAAAAAGGGAAAACTCAGGGACTCGCGACTCAACTCGCTGAGTCCGATGAACGACTCGCCGAGTCGTTCACATGCAATTACTATATACTCGATTATGCTTGAATCCAGTTCATACCATACATAGATCTGGGCTCTTAGGGTAGGTTTTACACGTAAAGTTTCCAACTTTACGTGTATACATGCATAGGATGGGGATTTAAGGCTTAATAAAGGCTAAAATGGTAGATCTAGGACATTCAATCGATTTACTCCCATAAAGGCCATGGATCTGAGCTTCTAGAGCTCAAACAAGTCTAGATCTAGAGGTTAATCAACTCATTACAATCCCTAATCCATAATCAATCTTGGAAAATGGCTCAAGAAGGACTTTAATGGTGTTCTAAGGGACTTTAAGCATAAAAATAGAAGGAAACTGAGTTATACCTCAAAGAATCTCTGAAATAACACCAAGATATCTGGCCTCCTTCTTCTCCTCTTGATCTACTCTCCTTCTTCTCTCAAAATCTTCAAGAAATCACACCAAACACTTCAATCTCACAAGAAAAGGGGGTTAGGTCGATATAAGGAGCTCTGAGGGTGAAGGAGTCGGGCTTGGGGCGCATAATGTTGATTTAAATAAGGTGCAAACCCTTGAAATTAGGGTTTCATCCAGACAGGGGGGACTCGCCGAGTCGCCAACTTAAACGTGCTCAAAATCCCGACTCTACTCGGCGAGTCGGGCCTACAACTCGCCGAGTCCAAGGCTAAAAATGTAAATTACTTAGATAGGTCATACGTACCAGGAACCAGGTGCTACATATAGTCTGTTACATGATTATCTGATATAGGTGCACATGTTTGATTTGTTGTGGGCCGAGAGTATTCCATCCCGAGGATGATTGGACTCGTAGTACGTTGGCATTCCAATCAAATGGTTGATGGGCCTGGGGTATTCCAACCCAATGGTTGAGTGGACCCATAGTATGTTGGCATTCCAACCCGATGGTTGAGGGGCCTGGGGGTATTCCATCCCAATGGATGGGTGGACCCATAGTATTTGTGCTATGTGTGTAGTGTGTGGGCATTCGACCCCGATGGTTGTGGGCCGAGAGTATTCCATCCCGAGGATGATTGGACTCGTAGTACATTGGCATTCGAACCGGATGGTTGAGGGGTTTGGGGTATTCCAACCCGATGGTTGATTGGACCCATAGTATGTTGGCATTCTAACCCGATGGTTGAGGGGCATGGGGTATTCTATCCCGACGGATGATTGTTGTGTGTATCAGTATTTTGGGGGTATTCTGGGGGTATTCTATCCCGATTGTTGTGTGTATGAGTATTTTGGGGGTATTCTATCCCGACGGATGATTGTTGTGTGTATGGTCCTTACTGTTTATTTTTGTTGCGCGTTTGGTCCCTGTCCTACCTGGCTAAAAGACTATTGTGTCTTTATTAATTTATTTTTTAATTAATTTTCTAATTTATGTATTTATTTTTTATATATTTAAAAAAATTAATAGACCTCGCATATTTGTATCTCCTCGGATGATCCATACTATTTATTTTTTAATTAATTAATTTTTTTAACTCGGATGATCCCTATTGTTTAATTTTGTTACGAGCTTGGTCTCTGTCTTACCTAAAAAGACTATTGTGCCCTTTTTAATTTATTTTTTTAATTAATTTTCTTGTTTATGTATTCATTTTTTATATATTTAAGAAAAAATAGTAGACCCCACATATCTGTATCTCCTCACCATCCCATCTCTCATCCTCTTCAACTTCTATTTATGTTGTTTCGCCAGAGTTGAAATACCAAAAAAAAGAAGGATGATAAAGACGTCGATGTTATTAAAGATGGAAAAGAAATAGAAGTTATGGAGGATGAGAGATGGGATGGTGACCGGCAAATTAAATTTCTCAAATGTGGTTTCAGGTTTACGGTGAGGAGATACAGATATGTGGGGTCTATTAATTTTTTTAAATATATAAAAAATAAATACATAAATAAAAAATTAATTAATAAATTAATTAATAAGGGCACAATAGTTTTTTAGGTAAGACAAGGACTAAACGCGCAACAAAAATAAACACTAGGGACCATCCGAATTAAATTTCTCAAATGTAGTTTAAGGTTTATGGTGATGAAATACAGATATGTGGGGTCTATTAACTTTTTTAAATATATAAAATATAAATGCATGAATAAGAAAAGTAATTAAAAAATAAATTAATAAAAAATAGTATTTTTAGGTAAGACAGAGACCAAACGCATAACAAAATAAACAGTAGGGACCATCCGAGTTAATAAAATAAGTTAGGGACCAAAAACACAAATTCTCCCAAACCATAATGACCATTTGTGTAATTTATTTTTACTGTTCATATTTGGGTAACTATTTTTTTTTGTACACATCTAGATAACGAACTTGTTGAAAGTGTCAACATCTAGGATTTAATTTACTATAGCAAGTCATAATAGTCATATGTAAACACTTCAACAAGTTTGTTATTTAGATGTGTACAAAAAATTAATTAACTTAATAAGTCATTTTCCCGTCTAATTACTATATACGTCTTTCACTAAAATAATAACTACAACAAATGAAAAAAAAAAGTTTAATTAAAATTATACACAAAACTATTTAAACATTATAATCGTCAAATACAAAAAAGAGTATGTAAAAATAATTTAGATTACAATTAATTGCAATTAAAATAAGAAAATTTTAAGTTTATAATAAAAGTATAACAAAGTGAAAATTAATATTTTTTATATAAAATTCAAACAAATAAGCCAAACACACACCCGGCAATAACACACCGACCGATGTTGGATCATACCGAAAGCATAGTAACTTTAATCTTGGTATTATTTTAACCAAAAGCCAAATCTTTAATTTTTTTTACTCGTCCATAATTGGCGGAATTCCACGTTGACGTTCTCTCATTCTCTCCCACTATAATTCTCAGAAGCTAGCTTTCTACATCAAAACCTCCTTATTCAGTATTCACAGATACTGTATTTTTGCGAAAAGGCTTACTATGATGATGAGAAGTTTCTTTCCTTTGAACGATTGATGATTTCAGTTACTTGGTAAGCTCATAACTCTCTTTCTCATTATTTTAGCAATTTCATCACTATCTAATGAAGTTTCACTGCTCGAAGAAGAGATAAAATTACTGTAAGGGTTGCGATCTTTCCGGTGTCAAGTTGTCTCATAACAGGCAGATTGAATATCTGTGTTATACGAATTTGAGATGTTTGATGAAGTGGGTTTCTACTTTCTTGTGATTTTGATTATTGTAGTCGAATAGTGACAAACTGAAAGGAATTGAAGCTCTTCATAATGTAATATTCTTGCCTCTTTAAGATATTAAAGCTGTGGAATTTATATTAATTCAATTAAAACTGATTAAAAGTAGCCTGATTTGTTTTACTGCAATATTGTATTTGTCTGATTCTGATTGTTTGTACCAACAGGTAACTTAGAGTGAGCTCTAGCTCTTCTATACGAAGATCTGTGAAGCCCTAATGTCTTAAAAGAGACAAGGGCCATTTGGTGGGAGGTTATGATGGATAATATGGCAGTGCCTTCAGTTCTATGTGATATTGTGCCTATTTTAAATTTTGCTGATGAAGTTGAACCTTATCACCCATGGGCTGCATACCTTTGTAAGTTCCTTTTTTACTTTTTATGTGTGTAGGTGTTGGTTTGAATTTGGTTTAAGGAATGAGCGGTTTTTGACAACCTTTTGTATTTTGTTTTATTAGAAGTTATTTCGACGACTTTGGGTGCGAATCGGGCAATTATATCATGTTTTTGTCGGATACGACACGATAAAATTTTATAACACAAACACAACAAGACACGATGTTGTGTTTTTTTAACTAACATGAACACAAAACCAATTAAAAAACGACAAGTACAACACGACAAAGATAATATAAAATAATATTGAGTTTATTTAATTAATACTTAATAATAAATAACATAACAAACACGAAAAACACGACAAACAAATATTAAATCGTGTCAATTTCGTGTTGAATTTTGAACACAAACACGACACGACATCATGTTTTTTACATACACGGACATGAACTCGAATTTTTGTGTCGTTCAAATTTCGTTTTGTATTGAATATTTTTGTCGTGTCATGTTATAAATTGTCACCCCTATATTTCCCTCATATTATTCATGAAAATTCATTATGTTTTTCATCATAGACAATACCGCAATAGTAAAGTTTAAATGATAATAGTACATCTTCTCAAATAATTGGTAGTTAGGTGAGTCCTTGTTAGTTTGGTTATGCTTGAACCTTATTTTGTATTATTGATTTTTCTTTTGTTATGGTGTCTTAAGTTGTAGCATTTTCTAGAACTTTTTACTATCTGAAAGTGAAAATTTAATAGCTTTTTACGGGGATATTTTAAGATGTTATCCCGACCATTTAGTAAGCTTAAACTACTTATTTCTCTTAGACCAACTCCAACTATACAACTAAAAAGTACACTACTTTTGTGGAAAACTAACACCAAAATTTATTTTAACTCCAACCATACATTAAAAAATACACTAAAACATATTTTAATATTATAAAATATAAAACAATAATTATAAAAACCAAAAAACAATTAAAATAACCATTTTAAAAGAAAAAATGATTTGGTGTTATGAATAGTGGCCTCTATATATAGAGGCCATATTTCTTCCCACAAAAATAAAGACATTTTTAGTGGTTGATTGAAATATTTTTGACCTTTATAATACAAAAATAGAGGTCAATTGAAGATGCTCTTATAGGTTGTGTCCATTTTTCTCCTTACATTTGATAAGATTTTATTTCACATCCTAGTGATATTTAGATACCGCATATGTATTAATTTTTTATTGGTTACTTAATATAAAATATACAAACTAGAATTGAATATAATATATAGAAATTTAAATTATTAAAAATGAATTATCAAAACTTTCGAAAAAACACAAATATCAAAGATTAAAAAACACTGCATTCACATATATAATAATTAATCAAAATTTTATTGAATTGAAATAATAATTTAGCTAATGCTATTTTTTCAAGAAATATGACGTATACTTAAAAAATGACAAATTATATACTATAAATAAGGATATATACAGTAAAGTCTCAATATTTTCATCGATTTGACAAGAAAGTCCTAAACTTTATTTTTTTGATAGTAAAGTCCAAATTACCGGTAGTTTTTGACACTTTTACCCCTTTTTCCCGGTTAGCCGGTAATTAGGACTTTTTTTGTCTAAAAAATAAAGTTTAGGACTTTCTTGTCAAATCGTCAATTAGGACTTTACTGTCAAAAAAATAAAGTTTAGGACTTTTTTGTCAAATCGTTGAAAATATTGGGACTTTAGTGTATATATAATTTTTTTGGTTAGAAATTTAATGGTATGATACTGTTTAAGCATAAGAGTTATTGAAATCTTCACTAATCTGCTAGATTCTATTGAAATTCTTAACGTTTGCTTCTTGTTAAATCGTTTTTTTAATCTTAATAAACCGACATTGAAAAAAATTGAGATAATCAAGAAAGAAAGAAAGAAAGAACCAGGGTTGTGTTGGCTTTTTGCAACCCCAAAAATGGAGAAATAAGAAACCGAAAAAAGCGAAATGGCCCTTCTTTCCCTTCTCCGCATTCACACCTTTTTAACTAGGCATGTGTTGTTTGTGTTTGAATAAAGCCAGGACAATTTCGTTTTTTTAGGTTTCTAATTTCTCCATTTTTGAGACTGCAAAAAGCCAACACAACCCTGGTTGTTTCTTTCTTTCTTGATTATCTCAATTTTTTTCAATGTCGGTTTGTTGAGATTAAAAAACGATTTTACAAGAAGCAAACATAAAGAATTTCAACATGATCTAGCTGATTAGAGAAGGTTTAAATAACTCTTATGCTTAAAGAGTATCATACCATTAAATTTCTAACCAAAAAAAATTATATATACACTAAAGTCTCAATATTTTCAACGATTTGACAAAAAAGTCCTAAATTTTATTTTTTTGACAGTAAAGTCCTAATTGACGATTTGACAAGAAAGTCCTAAACTTTATTTTGTTGACAAAAAAGTCCTAATTACCGGCTAACCGGGAAAAAAGGGTAAAAGTGTCAAAAACTACCGGTAATTTGGACTTTACTGTCAAAAAATAAAGTTTAGGACTTTCTTGTCAAATCGATGAAAATATTGGGACTTTACTGTATATATCCCCTATAAATAACCTATTAGAAAGATAACAATAAATTAGTTAATTTTAAAAACAAGCTTTTTGAAAAGGATGACGATTTGAGAGAGTTTGTGAGTATAGGCTTTTGTTAAATGGATATGTCCTTAGAACATGCACAATGATAAGTTCAATAAAAGAGTTGAATGATGTGTCAATTGTATGTGTTATTCAATGGATGAAACTATATCATTGTGAGATGTCACCTTGGCATTCAATGAATTTAGAGTTCAATGGCCATTGAACTCTTCAATGGAAAAAATTAAAGTTTTTAATATATAAATATTTATTATAAATTACATTTTGTAACATTTTATTGAACTTTGTAGAGTTCAATGTATTGTAGGAAACAAATGATAGAGTTGTATGGATTGTACAAAGATGATGTGACATCCACTGAACGAGTTCAATGCATTGTGGATGTATTTAGCTTCAAATGGATGCAATAGTTTTTATTATATGCATACGAGGTAGAAACTACTTTGAACGCAATGCTTCATGAATTAGCTTATTGCAAGAACTAGAAAAACATATTTTTTTTTTATTCTCACTCATCTTCCAAGGTTATCTATATTTTTTTAGTATTTCATATTTTTTGATTGTTACACAAATTTTGAGAATAATATGCATGAAAGTATTACATCGAGTTGGAAGGAAAACGGGCAACAAGCTGCATTGTTAATCTTTACCGGATGGAAAACTAATTATTTTAAAAACTACATCCATAATCTAGTAAAAGTATTAATTTGCATGACCATTTAAACTCTATAAAGGAGCTCCACAATATTTTGTATTCTGCAATAACATCTGATATAAGGAAACCAAACCATATCAAACATGATACTTTGTACTCTGCAATATTTTGGTGGATAAAAAACTTGTATATATGTTTCTAATTTGGATCAAATAAAGATTGTGTCAAGGAAGAGTAAAACAGGGAAGCCTTATTCAGTTCCGTAGTTAAGAAACAAAAATATATTTACTCAAATTCTTAATCAAACATGATAAATATTATGATAGGCAGTGTTGAGTTTATAGAGGTTATGTTTGAAATTGAACTTCCCTATTTTAACATGTGAAAGCATTGGAACATCTATTAGATGGTAGTGCCCACTTTCTCAAAACTGAATGCCATGTATATAAACCATTTCCTCAGGTCGAATGCATGCCCTTGATAAAGCTCATAGACAAGATCCACTATCAAGTGGTCGTGGTGTTCATCAATTCAAGACTGCTCTAATTCATCGCCTACGTAGGGCACATTTTCTCTCCATTTTCTTGTAATTCAGCATTTGATTTTTAGATGAAGTAATATTATGGAGGTGGAACATTCTATTCAGTATTGTTTTTATCCGTTTGTTTGTAACACATTTATTTAAAACAAAGAAGGAAAGAAGTTCGTTAGTGGAAAGTTGAAAAAAAAATTGTACTTGAAATTGACGACTTACAAATCCTGGATCTTTGATCCCCTTATACCTACAATGCAACCCAAAATTGCTTTGGTAGGTAATCGAAAAACTAGCTTCATGTGATCTCTATTGATAGGTTACATGAACAAAAAAAATTCTATCATTTCAGGTGTCAATTGACACAAGCTCCAATCATAAGAAAAGAATTGGAAAGTGAATTTAATTGGTGGAAGTTTAGCAACAGAAGAATATGTAGTGTGGGTAATTTATTGCTTCCCGGATCTAAGCCCATTTTAACGAACTGAACTTTTAGTTATGTGATCGTTGAAAACTTTATACACCATTAAAGTATATCAAATAAAACTCACACATAACAGAGAATATATGTAAGCTTTTTTTTTCTATATAATGATTACTGTCTCATTAAAACCTCATTCTTAACTACAATTTGAAAGCCAAAAAGTTTCATTTATTAGTCAGAATCTTTTAAAAAAGATGTTAATGTAGGTTAAAATGGCCTTAATTTCTTTTCTTATACTATTAAGTGATGCACGCCAAGAATGTCAAAACTTATTTCAGTCTTTTGTTCTTCATCACCTCATGTATCCTTGTTTGCTTATGCAAGTGCTTAAATGGCCATATTTATTCCATTGCCACTGGAAACTTTTTTACTTCAATCTAAGATTTTGAACTCCATCATTGTATTCTATTCAGGAAAATGCAACAACATTAAGAGGAAGAATAGACACTGATGCACGTGAAATGCAGGCCTTTTATCGGCATTATTACAGCAAGTACATTCAACGCCAACAAAATGTTGATAAACCTGCTGATCTGTAATCATTTTCTTTTTTTGTATCTTATTATTATTTTTTTAATATTCGATCCTCATTACATAAATTTACTTCTAATATCAGTACCCATCTTCCAAAAGAGTATCAAATGGCTGCTGTCTTATTTGAGGTTTTGAAGGCTCTCAGTCTGGAAGAATCCATCGAAGTGCCAGATGAGGTAAATTCTGGACACTTCTCTTCCTTCACGAAATTCATTTATTGATTGCTTATATTTGTTTATGCATGTGTCCATAGATATTAGAAGCACATGCACATGTTGCTGAGATGGTAAAATTGTCTACTCATGATATACTTCCAGTCGAACCTGAAAGTTCAGATCAAGCACTAGTAAGATATCGAGAGGTTAGTTCAAGAAATTGTGTATATATGTATGTATTCCGAGATTCGATCAATATTAAATTAGTCCATATCTATGTCCTAGATCAAAAAACCAAATGACTTCAAAATCCCTCTTCAGACCATAAAAGATTGTACCCAAGACTTCGATGAAAGAAATTTTATTGGAAAGGGTGGATACGGAAGTGTCTACATGGGAATCCTCTCCTGGGGGGATCATGTAAACGAGCTAGTTGCTATAAAACGACTTGATGTGAAAGGATTTCAAGGTACCAAGGAGTTCCTCACAGAGCTCACAATGCTTTCACAGTATCAACACGAGAACATTATAACCCTTGTTGGGTTTTGTGATGATAACAAAGAGATGATTTTGGTTTATGAATATGCAAACCATGGAAGTCTTGACACATATTTACGTGACACTACGATTTCGGGTGGATTATCGTGGCTACAACTCCTCAACATATGCATTGGTGTTGCTTCTGCATTGGAGTATCTTCATAATTATGTGGCTGAAAAACATAGAATAATACATAGAGATGTAAAAAGCGCGAATATTTTGTTGGATGAGAATTGGAATGCAAAACTTGCGGATTTTGGGTTGTCAAGGATAGGTCTTGCAAATCAAGAGAACACGTTTGTGATAACTAACTTGGCTGGTACGCATGGTTATTGTGACCCACAATATGAAAGAACAGGTTTTCTAACAAAAGAATCAGATGTCTATTCTTTTGGTGTAGTTTTATTTGAAGTTTTGTGTGGAAGGTTGGCTTGTGCTTTGAATTATCATGATGAGCAGCGATTCCTCCATCATTTGGCTCGAACTTGCTATAGAAATGGAGAGCTAGAAAAGATTATTGATCCCAGAATAAGGAAAGATATCAAACCAAGGGCATTGAGGAAGTTTTCAACTATTGCATATCAATGCTTGCAAGACACTCGGGAAGAACGACCTATAATCGCTGAAGTTGCATTCCAACTTAAGGAGGTCATGAAAAATCAAGTAAGTATAAATGGGGTTGTTATTGATTTCATTCTTGGACTTTTTTTTAATTAATAAGTGGAGAAAATTATCAATATAAAAATACACATGTTAATGACTTGTCATTTGTTTTCATTCATCATCAGTTGGAAGATGAATTACTCGTCAGGAAGGGAACACCATCATAACTTTTACCATCATCTAGTGCTACCTTATTTGGAGCCATGCATGCATGGGACAATATATGTTACCTATCCTAACAAGACACTCACCCCTCACCCTAGCGATCGTTATTTCTTATTTGGTTGTTGGATGTTTCCATCATTTAAGGAACTTCTCCTTTGTTTTCCTTGGTCCTCGGTTTTATCCTTTTGTTTCATTCTTTCTTTTTGTAGGTCGAATGTGCATTGTTTCCCTTATTATTCAAACATATTATTCAAAAAGAAATAAATTTTGTATACACTTTTTTTTTGGTTATCAAGTGTTTAAAATCATTGAAGTGACTCAACTTCATCTGCAACTCAATGACTACAATATTGATGTATGGAGAATTCCTTCTTCATGATCAATTTCAACCCCTTGAATGAGAATACAAAGTAATGGATGAGTTTTCTATTGGCATGTTTTCAGGGCCGGCTCTATGCTTTACAAAACCAAGCAAGGGCTTAGGGCCCCCAATTCTAAAGGACCTCTAATTTTAAAACTTATTATGTTAATTATATCTGTATATATACATATGTCCTGGGTTGCAAAGACAAGTTGTAGCTTGGCCTAGTGGTAAAAGTGGTGGTTTAGCAAACGAAGGATCTTAGGTTCGAATCTATTTGCTTTCCTAAAGGGTCCCAATTTTTTTGTTTTCTTAGAGCCTCTAAAATGGTTGAGCCGCCCCTACATGTTTTGACCTAGGTCACTTCGAGATATTGTCATAAAACCAAACAGATAGTGAGAATTATGACGACACTTGGTGCATGTTTTGGCTTATTGCGTAGACATGTAACCAGAGGTTTGGGTTTTAGGGGGTAGCATCTAAGGTAGTACATAGATTCTTTTTTAGAACACATCCTCAAAAAATGAACTGACGCGCTGTTTATTTTAATAGGTAAAACGTTTTCAGTCTTAGGTGTTGTTTGTTTTTTTCGAGATAAAATGTCTGCGGTCTAGAGGGGCTTTATTCCTTAAGCTTTATGAGGGTTCATGAGAGTATTGGCCTAGAGTTATGAGATATGGGGCTAAAACATCATTTATGAGCAAAATAGTTGTTGTTGAGCCCTAAGGTTTGGACTTTACATGATTATCATGCTTGGGGAGGCCAGATCTATGATTGTATGGAACAGATCTGACCTCAGAAGTGAGTTTGAGTTTATGCATGGCATGGACTCGCCGAGTCTGAAGAACAGACTCGGCGAGTAGCATGAAGGTTGCCCGTAACCACTCAGCGAGTGGTCTTGCCGAGTTGAGGGGTCGACCCAGTGAGTCAGGAAGAGTCAAAGGGGGGACTGAGTCAAGCCAGAACTCGCCGAGTCGTTCTTGAGACTCAGCGAGTTGAGTCGTGGTGGCCCCGCGATCATGCCAGGTGGAACTCGTCGAGTTAGGGAAGTACTCGACGTGTCAAGGAAGGATCCAAGGGAGTCAGTGGACACGTATAGACTCGCCGAGTCGCCCTAGTGCACTCGTCGAGTCCGGTCAAAGTTAACCATTGACCATGTTGACCTTTAGGGTTGAGTTCAGTTGTATTTATGAGTGTATTACTTTGTGTGATTAGGCGGAGGCTAGATCTCATTTATTCCGAGACAGATATTTACTGAGATACGCGAGGTGAGTTTTCTCACTATACTTTACCCTGAGTAGGTAACCAGAGTTATGTGATACAGTGTTGTATGCCATTTATGTGTTATATGTTGCACTGCATTATTCTATGTGATTTATGCTACGAATGTTTACAGAGTTAGAACCTGAGGGTTCACAGAGTTTGGGTGCACGGACCCACAGAGTTATAGCCGCGAGTGGCTAATATGTGCTTACAATGTTTGGTGTTATTTGTTTCAGGTACTAGTGAGGATCGCGGGAAGGCGCCGGCTTGATCAGTACACACACGCGGAATTTTTATGTTATGAGATCTTGGGATTTTTATATGTTATGAGTTGAGTTTCAAACAATGATGTTTTTGT